>NC_139559.1:20119427-20754350 GCF_965112155.1 Podarcis liolepis | reverse complement strand
GGACAGTTAGCTTTCTCCCTTACTGCTCCTTGTCAGCGCAAACAGGCTTGGTGCGATACAGAGTCTGCATTTCTTTTTTCCTTCTTTTTAAAATATATAGCCTTTTATATTACCGTGTGTCTTTCCTTAATGACTGGCTTGTCATAATTGTGCTCAAAGTTTCTGGATTTATGTCTTGATCATAAACAAAATTACAGGGAAACAAACACTACTCCGATTGATGATATTTACTGCCAAGCTCATTTTGATACTCTGCAAAGATTTGTGACTGATGTATTTTGAGAATACATCAATACATCGGAGAATACATCGGGGTGGGGGGCCTGTTTCTGCCCACGGCCAATCTTTAGGGGGCACATGCCAGCTATGGGCAGAGGCAAAAGGGGCTGGGGCAGTGGGCAGGAGTTACACCTTTTCATAGTGGGTTGCATTCCATCCTGGCAAAAGTACCCAAGAAGGGCCTAGAGCAGGGCCACTGAGTAGGGATGGTCTGTGAAGGAGAGGTTGCCTGGGAAGTGTGGCATTGCTTAGGAAGAGTTCCAGTGGCTGAATAGAGAGACCCAGAGGGCCTGAGCTTCCCCAGGCCTGCCCCAGGCTGTTTCTGACTGTCTTGTTAGCAGCATCATGCCAGTCATTGTTTTATGGACCAATCAGGTTTCAGGGCTGTATTTGTATAGTCCAATTTTCAGTGGATATGCACTTCTTCTGAGAGAATGCCCGTTTCTCTTTTTAATAGGTTGGTTGCAATCCTAATGAAGATGTGGCCATCTTTGCGGTTGATTCATTGAGACAGCTGTCAATGAAGTTCCTTGAGAAGGGAGAGTTAGCCAACTTCCGATTTCAGAAAGACTTTCTGAGGCCATTTGAGCATATCATGAAGAAAAACAGGTTCGTCCTAATAACTTGAAATGTAAATGTGTTCTTTTATGCCAATGCAGATTCCTCTGGCATCATCATACACGAGAGATACAACAAATAAGTCAGTAATTATTATTTTATTTTTCTTCAGGTCTCCTACAATTCGAGATATGGTAATACGCTGCATTGCTCAGATGGTAAATTCTCAAGCTGCTAATATTCGCTCAGGGTGGAAAAATATCTTCGCAGTATTTCATCAAGCGGCATCTGATCATGATGGGAATATTGTGGAGCTGGCATTCCAGTCAACGGGACATATAGTTAGTAAGTAAATTTCAGCAAGACTAATGTGCCAAATGATGATGGTAGAGACCAACCTCGAAATTTTGAAACAATGACTTGTAGTATTCCTATTTCTCACATGTACTTCAAATAATATTTCTCCCTCTCTTTACCGTCTAGAAAATGCTGGTTGGGGGGTGCTCCTTGATTTTGCTGTTAAGGAAAACACATTTTAAGAAGGGATTGAAAAGCTCCTTATGAGAACAGAGAATCCAGCAGCCCACAACTTTGAAATTTCTGCAGCTGTAGGCTCACTGAAAGCATTGTATGATTGTATGATGTTGTAGAGGCCTAACAAGTTCACTTTCAGAAACTGCCCACATTGTGTGACACCAGCTCTGGCACAGTGAGGCTTGCTATAAATCTCCACTTACCCTTAGGTGAAATCCCTGCCTTACCCACAGGTTTGTATGGGTTCCTGGGCTCTGCTGGATGGCTTTCCTCCCTTTTAAGACTGATTGGATTAGCAGTGGAAAGTTGTTGACAAAAGAAGTCCCCTGCAATTGCAATAAATTTTAACACACCTACTTACCTCGCTGGACCACCATAAATAGCTGCTGGACTTTGTGATGGGCTATAACTCATGCAAGTTGTGCAGGTGCAATGGGTCACCTCTTAGAATTGCAACCATCTTGCAATCAGCATTTACTATATAGAAGGGCAAATGTTTGTATCGCAACGTAACTCCAAGCCCTGTTGACATGGTCTGCTTATGTACTTGTATACCAACTGTATTCTAAAGCAGAGCAGAAATACAAAAGTAGTGATTTGTCTTTATTTCACATTTCCCTCCACAGCCAATATTTTTCAACAGCATTTTCCTGCAGCAATAGATTCATTCCAGGATGCCGTAAAATGTTTATCAGAGTTTGCCTGTAATGCTGCCTTTCCAGACACCAGTATGGAAGCAATTAGGCTTATTCGTTATTGTGCAAAATACGTTTCAGAAAGACCTCAGGTACTTTCCTCCCCTCATTTGTATTTCTGTGCTTTTTCAGAGGCTCAAAAACATTTTCAGTAACGGAACTCACTCCCAGGCATGTCTACTACCTTCCTCATTCCCTAAAGACCATTAGGGAACAAGGCAAGGCAACTCTATTCCAGCAAGCCTTTTGGATATGCTGACTGCTTTTTTATGACCACTGTTTGCTTCTTTTTTCCTGTTTTGTGCTATTGGATTTTATTAATTTTACAAACTATTGATTATACAAACTAATTTGTTTTTTTTTAAAAAGAAACATGAAACATCAATTTGTATCAAATGATTTTAGTAATAACAAATATATTATACCACAGACCTGCTTTAAATGAACCCTGCACTGGTTATTATTGGGTAGCAGCTTCCTAAATCATACTCAGAATAACATTATGATTGACATAATCCTATTGATTTTAACAGACCTACTCTGAGAATGATTTTGTTGGATGGCACCCATTATATTTCAGCAACTCTCACTATCAAATCTTAGTTCCTTCCTCCTCCCACATCTCAAATTAAATATGAATGGAGAATCTGCCATTTTTGCCTAGTGGCTTGGGCAGAAAAATGTCCCACTAGGAGGGATATTATTTTTTTGTGAGGTTACGGAGTGATTTGCTTGTGCGTGAAACATTTTTAAAGTGTGTTTTGTCTTGCTACTTTTCTTTGCATTTCTCCGTTCTTTAACAAGACCTGATTGAGTGGCTTAAGTGTTTCTACTGAACTACCAGCTCTTGTCTATTCACAGGTTTTGAGAGAGTACACAAGTGACGACATGAATGTGGCCCCTGGGGACAGAGTTTGGGTTAGAGGCTGGTTCCCCATTTTATTTGAACTTTCTTGTATCATCAATCGGTGCAAGCTAGATGTGCGGACGAGGTAATGAAACATCATCTTCTTTTTTTTGGGTTCTGCCCAGTTATTAATGTTTTTCCCTGTTAACTTGCATTGTCTTATTACTTCTTTCCCCTCCATGCTGTAGAGGCCTAACGGTTATGTTTGAAATCATGAAGAGCTACGGCCATACCTTTGAACAACACTGGTGGCAAGATCTGTTTCGAATTGTGTTTAGGATATTTGATAACATGAAGCTTCCAGAGCAGCAGACAGAGGTATTGGAAGCCATTTTATAGAAGCAAACAATATTAAAAACAGAAATTGAAGTCAAAGTTTGATCTAGTGGGGTGTTATTATTCCTTTTTAGTGGGGGCGGGGTTGGGATTGGAATTGTAGAGCTTGAGGCTTTTCTACCTGAGGTAGCATGCTACAAGGGCAAAGGTTTATATTCCATGTTGTCCTTGTGCCTTGCCCAAGTTGAGCAAGAACGTTGGGCCACTCTGTGCTTCAGTAGGCAATCTAATTCTTGCTATGACCAGTATATGGTGCTTCTTGGGTTAGCATAAACAAAAAATGGCAAGTTACTATCCTTAGGAGCTTGCAGTCTTACATTTTTACAATGGGAAAGGGGCAACACATGGAGGCAGCCTTTAAATTGATAAGCTTTATTGTGCTTTTCAATATTCAATCAGAACTTTTCCCAGTTAGCAGGATTCCCCCCCAAAAAAAAAAAAATAAAAAAAAATACAAGGCCTGCTTTTTCTCTTGACAGAAATCTGAATGGATGACTACTACGTGTAATCATGCACTTTATGCAATCTGTGATGTATTCACTCAGTTCTATGACGCTTTGAATGAGATTCTTCTTGCTGACATATTTGCACAGTTACACTGGTGTGTAAAACAAGGTAGCTTATTTACATACATGTCACTTTATTCTCTGGATGGATGAATTGGTCAAATTCTCTCAATTTCTAATTTTTCAAATCTTCTAAATTCAGTTTGTCCCACTTAAGCATCAGCTTGCAGTTTTTAACTAGTAAAATTCATTTTTGTTTTTTAAAATAATTTTTATTAATTTTACATATAATCACAATACGTAACATCGTGTCCTCTTATTAAGTCTCTTGGCTCAACTGAGCCTAAACAACTTCCCTCCCTCCCTCCTAACGGTTCACAAAATTAAATTTTACTTTTTTGCAAATCATTTCCTTTCCTATTCTTATTATATCATTACTTAAGATATTAAATTACTCAACCTGAATAGGTAACTACTTCATCTTACAAATAAAATTCATATTACAAAGTAAAATTCATTTTTATATGCTGTTTCCATTAGTTGATGCATTTTTGTTTGCACTTTTCCCTGATTTGGGGTTGGAGAACGGCATCATAGAAATTGGACAAGTGGGAATCTTGAAGGTTAGCTGCATTTCAGTTCATGTATTGGTTCAGAGAGCATGAATTGGGTAATTTGCATTAACAGACAAGCTGGATTAATTTCTTCCCACATCCCAACTTTATACTGAATGAATAACCTTGGGGCAAGGTCTTAGCTCTCTGTTTGGATAATATTCTGTTTGTGCTTTTGATAGAAATGTGTTGAGTGGGGAGGAAATATTCTGGGGAGGGGAAGATAAGAAAAGAATACAATATACATATAATGTTACATTTGCTCCATCTCATTGTCTCATTTTGCAGTGTTGCCTTGACTTACTACTTCCCAGTAAGAATAAGCACCAAACAACTGCAAGTCCTTCTTGTTAGGTGGTTTATAAATACCATTGATCTCTGACACTGTGTGTCTATAGTCACTGTAAATGTTCTTTAATTTTGCATAAATGAGGTTTGTGGGGTTTTTTTAAGCTGGTTCTTCATTTTCTGCAGATAATGAACAGCTGGCTCGATCGGGTACCAACTGCCTAGAAAGCCTGGTAATATTAAATGGGCAGAAATTCAGTCATGAAGTCTGGGACCAAACCTGCAATTGTATGCTAGAGATCTTCAAAACTACAATTCCTCATGTGTGAGTATAATTCTAAATGCAGAATATTTAAAGTGGTTTCAAATTAGGTTACGTTCCTGATCAGTTTTTTTCTTCCTTGAAGCTTGCTGACATGGAGACCAGCAGGAATGGAAGATGATTCATCTGAAAAGCACTTGGTAAGTTCTGATTACTCATTCCTTAGCTGAAAAAAATGTGCGCAAAATGATGTATGTGACGGCTTCATGTTTATAGACATTTAATGTGGAAACAGGAGTTATCTGCAAGAACATTCATTAGACTCAAATTTATTAACAAATATAAATATTAGTAGAAGCAATGTGTATCTTTGGGTGTGTTTTAAACTATTATTATTAATAATAATATATTATTTATTATTTATTATTGAATTGCTCCTGTTTACTTCTAGGATATGGATCTAGATCGCCAGTCATTAAGCAGCATAGATAAAAATGCTTCAGAAAGGGGGCAGAGCCAGTTTTCAAATCCTACAGATGAAAGCTGGAAAGGTGGCCCTTATTCAAGTAAGTCTGCACTTCAATCTCCTCAACATCTATCTATCATCTATCTTTGAGGGCTATCCACTCCTCACCCAAGTCCCCTTGCAAGCAACACCACCCCATTGTGCTGAAGGGCTGTTGAGATTTTCCATTCTGCTTTCAGCACCATCTGCATACAGGCATTATTAGTTCCTAGCCTCCACTACAGTGTTGCTGCCAACTTGTGTACAAATTTGTTTCCAGATTTGTAGCATTGTGCAAGAGCCTTGGAAATGGCACCCCACATCCATTGACAGCCTATTGCTGGTTGTTGTTTTTTAAGAGCTTGGGTCGATGGGATTCATAGATTCTTGACATTTTCTTAACAGGATTCATATGCCAAATAATCATCTATAACCTCTGAGAGGTTTACAGTCCCATTTTCCAGGTCAAATTATGCTGGTTGGTTAACCTCAATTTAAGGAGCATTCATGTAGCAGTGAAACAAAAGTCTGCTATCTTACTTACACAGGAAAATGTATTCTGTTGTTGATGTTATTTATTGAATTTATATACTGCCCTATACCCGGAAGTCTCAGGGCAGTCCTAAAGTATTATTTTATCAATGGCATGGTGCTAGTCTAGGGATGATGGTAATCTTCACTGGCACCACGGTAGCTCATGAAATCCATGGTTCCCTGTTGCTAGAGAATATTGCACAGAATATTGCTTGGAAAGGAATCTTGTTGGATGATGGGGACCAGGGGGAAATGACATCAGGGTACCTATATTTGGCTACACCAGTTTTTAGTGCATACAGCCAAATTACTTTGAAACTAAGACCTATCATATTGATATTCTCTTAGACCAGAAACTCTTTGCCAGCCTCCTTATTAAGTGTGTTGTGCAGCTGGAATTGATACAGACCATTGATAACATAGTATTTTACCCAGCCACGAGCAAAAAGGAAGATGCTGAGCATATGGCTGCCGCTCAGGTAAGAAACCTCACATTCTTCTCCAGAGTCACATCTTGACTTCCCCATTTGGTTAACATTTATCAACTAGTATGGAAGACAGGGAGTGAGCTGTGCCCTGACAGTCTTTTGCCCTGTATGTGAGGTCCCCCTATAACAGTGCCTTAGTTTTAGCTGAAGAGGCTTAGCATTCTGCTCTGGCTGACAAGAGCATGAAGTGAGCAAACAAAGTGTTGCTGCTGAACAACTGTAGATAGGTCAAAGTCATCAATGAAAAGTATACCAATGAAGAATACCCCTGAAACTGATACCACCCTGTTTTTCTCCAGAAGACCCGATGTCTGGGACAAATGTTGCTGTGAACCAGAGAAAAATGTAGATTACATTTCCGATAACAGAACTACTTTTATTTCCTAATTGCACCCAGAAGCAACTGGCACATATTCTACCTGTGCATCTGTGATTTTGTTGGTTTTGCCTCCCACAAACTGGGAGGCATCATCAATTCATGGTGATTCTGCATAGAATAATGACACTTCTTTTACCAATACCAGAAACTGTGGCATGTGCCCTCTGCTCTGGCGGGGGGGGGGGGGATAGCAACTGATGCATCCAGGTGCACTGGACTGGTACCAAAATTGGTCTATTGCGCTTGGAAATTGTGATATACTCTGATTTTAAAAAAATTTTGATTACACCTATTCCTTCAGTCAATGTTTCTTGTAACTTGATTTTCCATTTTAGAGGGACACACTAGAAACAGACATCCACATTGATACTGAAGACCAAGGAATGTACAAATACATGTCTTCCCAACACCTGTTCAAGTTGCTGGACTGTTTGCAGGAGTCCCATTCATTTTCAAAAGCTTTTAACTCAAATTACGAACAAAGAACTGTCCTGTGGAGAGCAGGTAAGCACCAAGTGTGTGGTGCACAAAGGGTTTTTTAAAAAATATACTTAAAGCAGTGTAAGCAAAAAATTGCAGGTCTAGTACATGAATCCAGTTCAGGGAACTGGTGGCTCCCCAGATGTTGCTAGACTTCAACTCCCATCATCCATGCCATTTGGTCATGCTATCTGGAGCTTATGGTAGCTGCAGTCCAGCAATATTTAGAGGGCCACAGATTCACCATACCTGATCTAATAACATGGAATTTTATTATTTTGATTTTGAGGTTAAAAGCATAACTTGGAATATTATAATCCAATTAAGAAATGTACCTTGCTAGTGATCTTATATCAAGATGGGGAATCAACAACTTCCATCAGCCCCGAGCAGCATACCAGTGGTAAAGGAGTGATGGAAGTTGTAGCCTAATAACTTCTGGAAGGCAACAGGTTTCCCATCCCTGCCTCATATGAAGATCACAGTATGCAATAGCTGTTCATATCTGTAGGAGTTCCATAAATTTGATTCCAGAAGATAGGCTCAGATTCAGTGAAATGAAACCAAAGCTAATGGCCTTTATTTTGTCCTTATGGTACAGAGGAAGCATGTCATATTTTGGGTTGTTGTAAACCTTATACCTATAGAAGGGTTAAGTACCCCTTCCCCTTTTCTATACTAATCACTTCCTCCTAAAACTGTATTTTTTCCCCCAGTTTTAAAAGTGATTGGGTGGTAACTATGGGCATTTAAGTGTAATGTGGAGTCAGGCTCCAAGTGAGGCATTAAGAGACTTTGTTCAGGGTTTAAGTGAAGCTGCACATTTCCTTTCTTCAAATGGCTCTACTTTCAGTAGTGTTTACCTGCATGTGGTTTCAAAGGCATATGTGTCTTGCCAAATGTGTGTTTGGGATCACACAGTGTGGAAAAGCTGTATGTATGTATGCATGTCTGTTGGAGTTGGAGCAGATGTGCAGGTATAGTTATCTAGCTATATCGCTGTCCTTGATTTCTAGGGTTCAAGGGTAAATCCAAGCCTAATCTTTTAAAACAAGAAACCAGCAGTTTGGCTTGCTGTCTGAGAATCCTCTTCCGAATGTACGTTGATGAAAATCGCAGAGACTCCTGGGAAGCTATACAAGAGAGACTCCTGAAGTAAGCATTATTTCTACCCTTCAAAGATGTTACTAGGCTGCCCAGTCAAGTGACTGCTTTTGGCTGCTGGATTCCAGTGTCTGTATGGAATGCCTCCCCCTAATCTTCCTATTAATTTCAGTCAAGGTAATAAAAAGTGATGGGTGTTCAAATCTGGGCCTTCCATTAAGACCATCCTGGAATGTGTCTGTGAAAGTAACCTGATACCTGGAGCAGGCCATTCATCCCTTCTGCACCATTTGATAAAAGAGCTTTTGACTCTGGCTTCAGTGTGCTTTTTGCAAAGTGTTGCTTCTAGTTAGTTAGGTGAAATTGTTCAGAGAGTGAAAAGATAATCCTATTTATAAATGACATTGGACAGCCTGTGTGGATACCAGATAAAGAAAATCGCCCATTTGCACATTGAACTGCAATACTTCCAAGCCCACTTGCAGCTTCAGCCGGGTGATTTTAAATAGAAAACACAAAGGTCAAATAATGAAATAAAAAGACATTGAGAGGAATTCAGTATAACACTGTGATAATGCTCCAATTAGTAGAAGCGTTTCAGCTTGCAGATGGAACAACCCCCCATTTCCTCTTCTGCCACTCTGTTCTAGGGGTTCTCCAAGCCAGTTTTAGGGGGCAGGACTATGTGTGGCGGCAGCAGAGAAGGGGAAAGCCGCGTCTTGCATTAGTTGAATCCCGGCCACTGAATGTTTTGTCACTTTCCTCTTCCCATTTAAAGTGAAACCTATCAAGCTTCCACATTTACTGCTAGGCTTGAGGGTAGACCACCTGTTGATTCCATTTGATTAAGATTCCTTTTTCTATGTATTGAGTGGGTGCATAATCTTTCTCTAGTGTGTGCAGTGAGGCGTTGGCCTATTTTATCACCGTGAACTCAGAAAGCCACCGAGAGGCCTGGACCAATCTCCTGTTGTTACTTCTAACAAAAACACTAAAAGTCAGTGATGAAAAGGTAAGAAAAGATTCTCACCTTGGTTTCATGCACATTATTTTCACACTTTAACATGAAACTGTATCCCTTTTCTCTCTCACACACACATTGTATGAAAGGGCATCACAATTAAATTGTGGCTTCAGGGATGTGCCTCTGGCCACACACCCCAAGGTCATGTGGTGGTGGTGCTAGCCCTTCTCCAGCTCAGGCATGGAGAGGCTGTGTCTGTTTTGGAACTCTGCGATTGGGGTTGCAGAATGCATGGGGCTGGTGGGAGCTGGAATTCAACCACATCAGGTAGGACCACAGGTTAGCCACCCATGGTTTAGATGGACTTTCTCAGTGTTATGTGCTTAGTGCATTGCAGCCTAAAACTTGAAGATTTCTTTAAAATTATTAATATTGCTACATGTTGACATAGAATGAGAAAAGCAGGGTTTCCCAAATTTGGGTCTCCAGCTGCTTTTGGACTACAATTCCCATCATCCCTGACCAATGTTCTTGGTAGATAGGGATAATGGGAGTTGTAGTCCAAAAACAGTTAGAGACTCAAGTTTAGGAAACACTGCTCACTGGCCACCTCTACAATAAATTGATCCCTGGGGGAATTTCTGGTTGCTGGAGGGCCAGCCTTACCATTAGACAGAGTGGAGATAGCCACCTCAGGCAGCTGATTTCTAAAGCTATGAAGGGATAGTAGAATAGGTAACTGTTTAATATATACTAATTTAAATCCCAGGGAGCAGGGGAAAGTTGCTTATGGGATAACTTGACTGGTCTTAAGTTAAGACAAACCTTAACTTGAAGGGCAGTGTGTCGCGTATTCCACGCGGCGTTTTCAGCAAAGCACTAAGAGTTCCAGGTTTTTCAGTGCAGTCCTTTTTAATGTGAGCTATATACAGGCATTTACAAAAGAAACAGTCCATACAGAGTACTTACAAACGAATACTCTCCACCACAGCACCACCACACTACAGCACAACCACCACACCCCCTGTTAAACAGGCTTTCCTTTTTAAAACAGGTGATAGCCAATTACACTAATCACACTCCTGCTGAGTCACTCTGACCCAGCAGAGTATTGCATCATCCTGTTGAAGCCTGCAGACTTATCCAGTATCCTGTGAATCCCAACACAGTGGCATTTTCTGCTTTGACTCAGTCAAGAAAATTGCTTGGACTGGCTATTCTGGTTAGGTAAGAAACTGGCGGCCTCAAGAGGCATGCAGTTTCCAAACCTAGATGTTGCTTACCCCATAGTCCAGGCATCCCCAAACTCGGCCCTCCAGATGTTTTGGGACTACAACTCCCATCATCCCTAGTTAACAGGAGCAGTGGTCAGGGATGATGGGAATTGTAGTCCCAAAACATCTGGAGGGCCGAGTTTGGGGGTGCCTGCCATAGTCTGACTGTGAGAACTCGGTTCCTTCTATTATTATTATTATTTATTATTATTATTATTATTTGCTTTTTTAAAAACAATCTCACTCCCCCCCTTTTTTTTGTCTTCCAAGTTCAAAGCACATGCTTCAACATATTACCCCTACTTGTGTGAGATAATGCAGTTTGACCTTATCCCAGAGCTCCGAGCGGTACTGCGGAAGTTTTTCCTGCGCATAGGTGTAGTATTCAAAATCTGGATTCCTGAAGGACAGTTGCGGACGACGGGGACCCACTCGCTTGCATGGTAGCTCCATCACTGCTCTTTCCCAAAGCTTGAGTTGTGCTAAGTTCAAAGAATGGATGCAGAGAGAGGGAGATTGTACTCAAAGAAGATGAAACAACCACTGGAACAGATCAAAATAATAGCATTTCTAAAGGAAAACTGTCTCCTTTAAAAAAAAAAAAAATCTGGCTTCCCTATAAGAATAGCTGTTGAGCATTTTGCAATTTAATGCAGTAAATGTCAAGTCATTCTTATCACAAAGCTTGTGTCTTCAAATCTGTTGTTTGCAATGGTTCCTTCTTAATGCCTTTCAGCTAATTGCCCATAATCTGTTGGAAATGATGAATGAATGGAAAATGAGATAATACCGAATATATTCATATAGGCCTGTAATGTTAGCAAATGTATTAATAAATATTTAAGAGAGGGCTTAAATTCATCCGAAAATCATGCTGGGACATCTGGTCTCCCACGCCCCCATTTGGGTGGATTCAACCTCTGTGTGAATACGGGGTGCTTTTTTGTTTTAATGGTTTGGTGCTGTCTATTCTGCAACGTCATAGCAAGATGGCAGTTGGGCGGTAGTATAACCAACAACCTAGCAAGAATCCAAAGAGATATTGATCTTCATCACCCTCCCTGCCAACTTACATGTTGCAGAACGTGTGTGGTAAATCATTCCCAAACTGCGGCATATCGTGTTGGCCTGGACCTTCATTGTTTTTCAACATAAGTAAACACCCTTGATACTAGATCTGTATCAAGAAGATAATTTGCAGTATACAGTATTGCAAAGGAAATACTACCCCCCCCCCACCAAATGTAGCAGGAGAAAACCATTACACATGAGCCTCTTAATCCCATTACTAAATCTCTCATGCCTTGAATGCACCACGAAGCTTGATATCTTTGAAAATTCTTCTGATTCTTGACTCGTATGGAGGAAATGGCAAAATGAAACTTTCGAATTAATATTTGAATTGCACATTGAATGAATTAAAATGTATAGCAGTTGGTCAAGCCCTTCCCCTTTTGAATAATATATAGATTAACATTTTGGTAGAAGCAGTCTATCTTTAATGTGCATTAAGATATTTCTATTTTTATTGCAGAATTGTGAGTTGCGGTTGTTTTTAATGGCTTGGTTAGTACTTTATTGTCAATAGTTGTATGAGGGCGAAGAGTCTGGTTCCTATTGGGACCACTTGATTTATTAATATAAGTGCACATGTACTTGTGACGAAATCCTGTTTGTTAGGGGCAATAGGAAGCAAACTTGCAGTTTTATCAGTGCAGTTCTATTGGCTCTACTGACTTTGGGTCGGGGGGTAGAGTTGTTTTGTTTATTTGTAAGACCATGTCTTAGTATTCTTGGCCTAGTAGAGGAAATAGTTTTGTAAGGTATAGCAGGCTAGAACCTGTTTAGTTGTATTTCAACTCTCCGATATGAGTGTAAGATTTGCATAAGAGGGCAGGAAGGGAATTGTTTCCGTCCAAATGTGTATATATATTAAAAAATGCAAGCGCAAGAGTATTATTAAGCATATTTTGTACTTACCCATATCTGCAAATAAGAATGGTAAAAGTATTAACTTAATTGGGGGTGGGGAAATGGTAGTTGGTTGGCTGCAATCCTAAGCAAGCGTTCCTGAAGTTCCATTGAAAATGATAACGCCCGAGTTGAAATGTGATTGGGGTTCAGTGTGTTTGGAACTTTTTGCTTTGTAAATTGAGTTTGGCTGTTTAGCTCAACCAAAGTTGTTGCGGTTTTGGAGAACCAGAATTGACGGCTAGATTTGTTTTATTAAATACTGGTGCTCTCTTTCTCTATCTCAAGTTAATTTTGTTTTATATTTGTGTTTGGTCATTAATATAAGTAAGAACAGTTTCTGACGTTTAATTTCTCTACCAAAGAATTTTTTGGCATAAGAGCTGCAGCATTTGTCTCATATGAAGTACGTTGACAGAAATGTGAGTAATTTATTTTAAAAGATTGTGGTGGCATTTTGCCACAGTGAAAAAAACAAGTCTGACTTTCTTCAAAACTGAAAGAAATTTCAACTTTTAAGTTTGCATCATAGATATGTATTTCACTGTGTACCAAGTCATTTATTGTTTATATATAAATATATAAATTTACATCCACATATTCTTTAATTGGACATATTCTTTAACTGAGCTGTTTATTTTTTCCACTGCTATGGTTCTGCTATTAATACATTGTATGACTGCAGCTTGGCCTCCACCCCGTTTTGTCAAGTGTTACCTGTTCAAAGTTGTAGCTGTTTGTCTTTTATTAAGAGAGCATGGCAACATTACAGCTGCTTCAGAATCTGAAAGAGAAGTGCAATACCCTTGGGACTGTAATAGTATCTTCCAGAACTTTGCAATGTAAAATAATATGAAGAAGCTTTATATGTGAGATCTTAGCTTATAGATAATATTCTGATCATACAACTTAGAACCTTTTAAAGCCTTAGTGTTAAATGACTTCGTTTCCTTCAGTAAGCTGTTAGCAGTCAACAGTTACATTTTCAAATTGCTGAACTTTAATTTAATGACACTTGGAGGGGCGGAGGTGGGGATCTAGATTACCATATGATGTGTGTGTGTGTGTGTGTGTGTGAGAGAGAGAGAGAGAGAGAGAGAGAGAGAGAGAGAGAGAGAGACTCCATAATAGCCTTACTCCAGATGTTCCTGAAAGTGTGTGTGTACTAGATCTGTGGAGATTGATATTGTACATGTAATGTCTGGATGTGTTCTTGCAGTGGCTATGGGCTTCAGTGCACCTTTCCATTTTGTCAGCACCAAACTCCACAGACAATCGTAACAGTGATAGAAATTCTCTCCGGCTGCTTTCACAGCAATTCATTTGAGTGCAGATCATGGAGCAGATTCTGCAGACTAAACACAGTACCTCCTATAGACTTCCTTCGATCCACATGAAATTTGATTCAGCTGGTACAGGTCAGCAGCAGAATTCTGTGTCTTGGATCCAATGTAGGATTAGAGATTGTGTAGGGTCCTATGTACATATTTCTGCCCATCCGTTAACCATAACTTAGAGATCAGGAGTGACCCATGGACACATGCAGAACACAGGCCCCTTCCTCCCATTTCTAGTATGAATTCCTACCCTCTGTCCTTATCAGCATTAACCATGGTTTAGCTTTACCACTATACTGTCTGCACTCGTGGTTAACAGTCATCAGGTTTCCTCTTAAACCAGAGGTTGCAGACCTGCTTCTCAAACAGTTTTAAGATGTAAACTCTGGTTAGCATTAACCCTGGTTATTGCTGATGCAGACACATTGTTAAACTATGAATTGGGAAATGGGGCAGCAGGAATAGGAACTGGAGAAGGGAGATATGAACACACAAAGCCTGCTCATATTCTCTTTAAACTGTGGCTGCCCAGCATTGTATCTACAGTAGCCCACAGAGCACTCTTACAATTGGAGACATTTAAACTGATGGAAGTAAGTTATGCCACAGTAAAATGTGTAGAATACAGTCTGACAAGATGTACAAATCTACATGTAGTCAATATTTGGAAGACGCACTCTACAGTAAACAGGTGAGGAAAAACGGTTAACGTAGACAGATGTCCTGAAGGGTTCGAGGGTTGTCTTATGGAGCTTTATTATTATTATTTTTGCACCCATTTCTGAAAGTTAAGTTTATATATTTAAATTCTAAACCAGAGATAGAACAAAAGTCCAGTACAGCTCCTGTATGTTAAAGGTCTGTAGTATAAATTCAAACCGAGGCTCAAATGTCTTAAGCCTGCGTATTTGCACACAAGCTGGTTTATTTTTTGAGCAAAGTTGATGGAATAAAGTTTGCTTAAATCTTTGTGTGTTGCATTTTATAAGGATAGTTTGCTTACCACTAGCACAATTGTGTTTGAAGATAAGGTAAGCCAGTGTAGAATGGCCAGTGAAATTTGCCCCCAAATTTTATTTTAACATTTAATTGGATGATATGATCCTTGGCTTGAAACAATTTGTGAGAGGTGCAGTTCCTAAATGTCTTGACATTTTGTCCTGAATATCTCTTTGCAACTTTAAATAAAATATACTTTGTGCAAAATGTTTTACCTATATAAATGCCTAAAATTAGTTACAAGCTACTTTTTTTCTTAAGAGATCTTCTATTATGAAGTGCATTTAATATCATTAAGTTAATGAAAAGCATTCCTTGCCCGATGGATGTATACATTTTTGAGAGAATAGCAGAATAATTATATAATTATGAAAAGCTATGTAAAGTTTTTTACATAAAAATATTATGTATAATACTGTTGTATTCCATGCTTTAATCAGGTGGTAAATAAAAGTTTAAAAACGAACTTTCTTTTTCAAATGCAATGATTTCAAGCTTACATCAACTATTTGTATCCAGTCGGATGGGGTGATACTATAGAGGAAAACACAGGTATAACATGCCTGATACCATCTGGTCCACTTCCCCTTGTAAAATTTTGAGTGAATGAGACCCACTCATTCCACAATAAACACCTTGTCTGGAACCAGCCAAAGTGTGTTCCAATACCGGCAGATCGATGGAACAGCTTGCTATGCGTCACCCAATCCAGTCAAGAATGATACATTCATAGCAATGATTTCTATTCAAGGATCTTCCCTATGTGTGGTGTCAGTAGTTGCAACACAAGGATCTACTTATCCAGCACTTTGCAGTGTGTCGGACTCCCCTAATGTCCCCAGTGGTGGCTGGGGCTGGTGGGAGTTGGAGTTCAACAACATCTGGAAGACCCCACATTGGTTACACCTGCTGTAAAGGGATACCCCTGGTATAAACATGTACAATTACGTTTACATAATTTTATTGTAAACTGTTTTGCCCATGGACAAAAGTGCACCAGTTCTACCATCTTTTTCCTTTTCAAGAGAAAAAGTAGTTGCGATTTTCAGAACCATTCAGTCCCCTGCTGCTGCTCTTCCAAGGAAGATTGCAACCTCTGCTGCTGTAGTATATATATATATATATATATATATATATATATATATATATATATATATATAAAATGAATGAATGAATGAATAAATAAATATAAACCAGGGCCAATAGTTGCATGCAACTACATGTCATGTTCATCTGCCCTTTTTGTATGTATAAAATTTGTAGCAACGTGCAGCAGGTAGCCGGAAGTTAAATATTTCAGTTCTGTTTTCAAAGTGTCTGCTGACTACAGCACTGCAAAGTGAGCATGTGACGCCTGCAGCATTGTCAAAGTTAAGCTGCTGTGTTTGCACATGAGCAGTATCTGGTCAGAACCCTGGTTGCCCCATCCATATAAAGCACTCAGAGCTTTCCAAGAGAATGGAATATAAGCATAGTGAATATTTTGCTTTGCTAGTACCCAGTAGCCACCCAGGGGCAGCATATGGTGTACAATTGTCCTAGTTCTGAAAGCTTTATTGCAGCTTTCTGAAAGCTTCGTTGTAAAGAAAAGCCCATCCTGGTCTGGTGTTTTCCTGCAGGTGTATACTGCTAATAATGATAATAATGCCTTAGTGGTGGATTTATTCTGCTTTATTAGTTACTCTGTGATGCTTCCCCAATACTACCACATTACTGCTGTCCAGAGGGGCTCCAGGGCAACTAACGTGGGACCAAAAAAATAAAATAAAAAATGCAACACATTTACAGTGTGAAGTTGCATTATTTCAGCAGGATATGCAGGGACTAGAAACAAAGCAGTATGACTACCCCAAAACTTCTGCTGGCACAAGAAGTATTGAAAGTGGGATTGCATATAACTGCCGCAATAGCATCATGAGCAGAAATCATGTGCATTGAATGGAGGGGTCCCTATGGAAAGGGTGGAAGGTGCTATACCAGTTACGCTCAGCAGCTGGCAGCAGTGATACACAGACACCAAAGCCTTTCTAGCACAGATGGAAACACGAGCTAGATGTCATGGTCAATCGTGTGCGCTCCCAGGACAGCCTCCCACTTATCTCCTTTCCTCATCCACGTTCAAAAGCTCCTATTATGTGTGTGTCTGAAGCAGAGTTGCCAACTTTATTCTGGCAACGTACAGGGAGGGCATTTTTTTTTTAAAAAAGGTCTGGTACTGAAGTGACTTAAAAGCAATCCATTACCATCTATTGCAGCCTAACAGGAATCTGGAATCTGTCATACACATAACCCCACCCCCCACCCCCGCACATACATGAACTTGTAAATCTGTCTGTGCTAGGCTACGCAGAGCTTAAATACATGACCTTTTTCACACATCCTTTCAAACACATGCAGTTGCGAGATGATCCCTAACTTGGCAGAGAGAAGACCTGAAATATAGGACAAAACTGTATCAATACAGGACGTCGCTTTTTATACTGAAATGCGAGACAATCCTGTATTATACAGGACAGGTGGCAACCCTGGCCGAAGGTACACAAAGAATAATATTAGTTTATTTGTACTCCGACCACCTGACTGGGTTTTATATATAAAAACATTTAAAAGCTTCCCTATTCGTGTACAGAGCAGGGGCAGAAGTTCAAAATGTGATGACGACATCATCATAAACCTTTACAAGGTGTCCCCGTACGTCCCGCTCTGCCTTCCACCCACCCCTGGGTTAGCCTGGGTGGACCGATGCGCATCAGCAGAACGAAGCCAAAGGACAGCAGCAGCACCGCCATGCAGCTTCCGGGCGCGCCGCCGCCCTTCTGCTCTCACCCTCCCGGGCCAGGCTTGAGCCAAGCCGCGTTGCCTTGTGGGAAACCGCTGAGCAGGGCGAAGCCCATTGGCCCGCCCGGACTGGGCAGGCTCGCGCTCGGGATTGGCTGGGGCCTTTCGAGAAGGCGGCCGCTGATTGGTGCTCGGCGGGGGGGGGGAGAGGGGAAGAGGCCGCTCGGCGCCCTGCGTAATTCGGTCACTACGTCGCCGCCGCGCCCTCTCGCCGAGGTTTGAATGTGAAGCGGAGGAGTTGCTGTCGCCGCCGTCGCTGCTAGTCGAGCTCTCTCAAGGGGTCCGTCAGGTGAGGCCGGGCGCCTGAGCGGCGGGGGTCCGGAGCCCTGAGTCGGGCAGGGGGGGAGACGGCGGAACCCCGAAGGGAGGCGGCCGCGGTCCGCCTTCCCCGGCCCTCGGGTGGCTCTCGGCTTGTGGGCCCAGCCGAGGGAGGGGGCGCACCTGAGCATGCTGCGTCTGCCTCGGCCCGCCCCTTTGGGGCTGCGCGCGCCCCCCGTTGGTCCTTGAGCCTAGCCCGTGACGAAAGCGCCCTGTTGATTGGCCACCGCAGCTGCCACTCCGGTGGGCGAAATAACGAGGTGGTGTGATCCGAATATACTTTCAATCACTGTCTCTCCGTTGCGATTTCCCCCTTCGTGGTATTAAGGCCAAGCCTCTCTCCTCGCGGACTCAGCCCGGAGGCCACGGGACTGCCACATGCTGCGGAGGGAGCAGGATTTGTAGCTCCTGGTTCCCTGGGTGTAATGAGCGGGTGCAAAGCAAGGCTTAGGCTGCAATCCTCTGCGTGCTTTTCCTGGGCATGAGCCCCACTGAATGGAGCTGGGCTGACTTAAGAGTAAGCATGCATGTCAGTGACTACGGTGCTAGTAGCTCCAGAAAGATGTGATGGGTCTAGGCTTATGCGGAAATAGGGTGTTTCCTAACCTGACTTGGAAGAGACTTGCGGGTGTTCAGTGGCAAGGGAAAGCCACTCTGCACGTGTTCAGAGGTGATTCTTAGGTGCTTGCATGGAACGTTACATTTCAAAGGATTTCCATAAACGTTTGTGGTAATTTTGCATGGCATATTATTTCCACATTGCAAATTAGGAGTTGAGAAAAAATAATGGCCATTTCCTGAACTCACAGCACAGGTAATCGACATATCGGTAAATGGTATGAAATAGAATATGTTTATATCTCCCAGTATTATTTAGGAGATGTGCAGTAGCATTTTGTAGCAGTGAAACTGGGTTAACAGCGGCTGGATCCTCCTCATACAACAATGGTTTCTTAAACAGTGGGTGGACCTTCTCCAGGAAAATGTTTGTAATTGTAGCTAGAAGTTTTCATCTGTCATGGTGGGTCTGGGGTGAAAAAACACATCATGGCCTTCACAGTATCAAACAACCTGTGTGGAAACTAGGTCAAACGTGAGCCATGCAACTGCAACAAGTGGATGCTTTTGACACTTCCTCTATAGGAAAGGTAAACGGTGTTTCCATGTGCTGCTCTGGTTCGCCAGAAGCGGCTTAGTCATGCTGGCCACATGACCTGGAAGCTGTACGCCGGCTCCCTCGGTCAATAAAGCAAGATGAGCGCCGCAACCCCAGAGTCGGTCACGACTGGACCTAATGGTCAAGGGTCCCTTTACCTTTACTTACTATAGGCAGTATCTAATTATGACCAGTTGGACAGTACCTTAGTAGCTTTTTCAGCAAAATTTAACTGTTACAGTGAGTGGAGTCAGCCCCTGCACCGTATGGAAAATTCTATGTTTTTTACCACTAGTGTTCAAGCTTGTCAGTAAACCAAGAAGCGTGATCTGTGGAAGAGAAGCTGGAGGGTCACCCTTTGTTGCCTTATTAACCGCCTCATGCCTCTAACAGGCCATGTATTAAATTAGCCATGTTCATCATTTCTTGCATTATCCATCAGATCCATACATTCACACATGATGTGCCCTCCTCTTTGCTCAACTGTTTATCCTTGGTCCTATGGCTCTCAGTAGATCAGTGATCAGCCTAGAATTCAGGAGGAGAGTTCAGTGTTCCAACTGGGGCTGTCAGTTTCAGAAGAGGAATGAGAGTATAGTGACCTTTCTCTTGCCCAGTTGCGCAGGAGAGGAAATTCTTGTTGTTTCCAGAGGCCTCTCAGTATTATAATCAGTTGTCAATAATTGTCTATGAGTACATGTGTGTGAATGATCACTTTGGTTCCTGATTTTGTGTGATGGTCAAGTATGTTGTATGTAACTTATCTAAAACTAAAGAAGAGGAGGAGTTTGGATTTGATATCCCGCTTTATCATTACCCTAAGGAGTCTCAAAGCAGCTAACATTCTCCTTTCCCTTCCTCCCCCATATAAACACTTTGTGAGGTAAGTGGGGCTGAGAGAAGTGTGACTAGCCCAAAGTCACCCAGCAGCTGCATGTGGAGGAGTGGTGAAGCGAACCTGGTTCACCAGATTACAAGTCTACTGCTCTTAACCACTACACCACACTGGCTCTTGAACTGCATGTGTGCACCTAGAGGTTTTCATACATGCCTGCAGGGTTTTTTCTTCTAGTGGTTGTTCCCAAGGGATCCTTGACTTTCCAGAGAGATTTTTCAGAAGGCAATGGAAACAAGTATAAGAGGTGGTTCAAAAACATGTAGCAATATACAGAAACTTTGCTTATGACTCTTGTTCTTGTTTCTGATTTTTATAGAAATTTTTGTTAAATTTTTAGGTTCTGCAGTTATGGAACTGAGTGATGCCAATTTGCAGACTTTGACAGAATACTTAAAGAAGACACTTGATCCTGATCCTGCCATAAGGCGTCCTGGTAAACAGTTTAAAAATATGAAATTTGAGCCTGCATTAAATGGTGCCTAGTGATAGTTTGACCCAAAACATTATAAGATCTGTTTAGTCATTTTCTGGTTTTTTCAGAATCAATGGTAATGGCCCAGAACATGGTTTTTCAAACTGTTGGAACAACATTCATTAATGAAAAAGAAAACTGCTTGATTTTTTTCAATATTTTCTTATCTGAAGGAGCAGGCTGACTGAAATCAGTATGTGTCAAAATGAGACCTCTTTTTACTTTCTGTCACTTTAAATGCAGATCAGTTGTGTGGGTGGGATGGCTGACCCCTGGAAACCTCATGTGACAGTTGGACATACATTCTTTTAAAAAAAACGTTAGAAGGTCCATCTGTATGCTTTTTGAATTGCAGTCACATTACTGATTATTAAATGCAAGTTGGCTTTAATCTTCCTGCGATCAAAACTGCATGACGGATCAGTGAATACTTTCTGAGTCATATTAACTGTCCATGGTTCCATTCTGAAATCTGCCTTTGAGGTGATTGGGCATGATGCAAAGAGAGGAGGTTGCATTGAAATCTGAAATCAGATTTGAAGTTGAGGTGAACTGTTTAAGCACTTCATGTCCCTTCAGCTTCATTAGGCATGCCTTACTTATCTTGATTGTACCCACAGTCTCACTCAGGATAGTAAATGTGAATTCAGGGGGTCCTGCTTAGGCAAAGTAACTGTGGAAATCTCAAGAAAAATCAAACTAATTTCAAAAAGACTAGAGGAGGGGCAAATGTGTATTTTGCACATCTTTATTTATTAGCTGTTCAGATAAATTAGTGATCTCTGCATGCTTATATCTGAGTAAGCCCCATTGAATATACTGGGATTTGCTTTTGAATAAATATTCGTTGAATTGCATTGAAGGTCAGGTCCACACTGTCCTGACCTCTTAGAAAGAGTCACTACTGGAGGTGCTGTTTTTGCCTAGTGGAATTGTTGACTCCCCCCTCCCGCTTTTAACAGCAGATCCTCAGGCCAAATCTCACACAGCTTATGAAACTGCTCTCACAACAGGCTTGTCATGCAGCATGGAGAGCTTCTGTACAAGAAACATTAAGTCTAAACATCTGTTGGCTGTGTGGAACTAGTTATGTGGTTCTTTGAATCCAAAACAGTTTATTAACACTGCAAAATATAAATAAGTAAATATGTATAATATTGGTGTTCAACTGTTAAATTTTACAAAATACGTAACTATTTCATTAAATTACTTCCCATCAGTTAAATTGGGTCTTCCAGTACTAATTCTTGCTGTGCATTCTGCATTTCTGGAAAACTTTCAAAATACTATATGAGTCAAAGTTTTTCAGTAAAATGAAGAGGAGAGGCTTAATATTTTTTGTCTCTTTGTTATTCACAGTCATAACATTTAGGTTAAGATGACAGTCCAAACTGGGCTACCTTTTCATAAATTGTGAAGATACAGAATTTAAGAGCAGCTTCCTGATCTGCATATAAAATGATTTGCAGTTGCCATATTTCAGCTGTTTAATAATTGTGGGGTTGCAAGTACTGTCATAGAAATATTAGGCGATATCCAACTAAGTCATACTCTGTGTAGGTCAAGTAACAGTAGCGGTATTGAACAAGCTGGTTGTGACTAAAGTAAATTGATTTCAGTGGATCTACCCTAAGTGTGGCTTAGTAGGATACCATCCATTAATAGCCATTTCTTCACTGTATCATGCTAAACACTAGCTTGGTATTGTATTAAATGGTGTTAAATGTTTGGTGTTTAGACTGTGGAATAGCTAACCTTTATGCTAAATTCATTATATTTAAATGCTTTATAGCGGAAAAATTCCTTGAGTCGGTTGAAGGAAACCAGAATTACCCACTGCTACTTTTAACTCTACTGGAGAAGTCCCAAGATAATGTCATCAAAGTCTGTGCCTCTGTCACATTCAAGAATTACATTAAAAGGAACTGGAGAATTGTAGGTATTTTATTTATTACAATTGTACTATGATAGTGTGTTTCCTTGTAAAGTAAGTGGTTATGAATAAAGTAATGGGAACGCTTGTGAACTAAGATGTTGCAGGATGATTATAGACATCAGATTTGGTATTGTGGTAAGCTATTGAAGGGAATACCAGGGATGTGGGTGGTGCTGTGGTCTAAACCACAGAGCCTAGGGCTTGCCGATCAGAAGGTTGGTGGTTCGAATCCCCACGACGGGGTGAGCACCCGTTGTTCGGTCCCAGCTCCTGCCCACCTAGCAGTTCGAAAGCACGTCAAGTGCAAGTAGATAAATGGGTACCGCTCCAGCGGGAAGGTAAACGGTGTTTCCATGCGCTGCTCTGGTTCGCCAGAAGCGGCTTAGTCATGCTGGCCACATGACCCGGAAGCTGTACGCCAGCTCCCTCGCCTATAGAGCGAGATGAGCGCCACAACCCCAAAGTTGTCCGCGACTGGACCTAATGGTCAGGGGTACCTTTACCTTTTACCCATAAGGCTGCCTTTAGAAACAGGTATCTATTCTTCCAGAACAACATACTATTAGTACACTTACTTACTGAAGGTAATAGTGATTTTGTATCTGAAATCCCAGGTTAATAGTTTCCTTGGTTGCTTTGCTAGTTGCAAGGATCCACACATTTGGACTTGCTTTACTAGCCAATCCTTTATTGGTGCCCTTCATTGTCTCCTCCCTTCCCCAAGTTCTGTGGCACCTACAAATAACTTGAGAAAGGTATGGATGATGGTGCTTGAACTTGGCTTTTGCAGAAAACATTACAAATGCCTTGTTGTTACTATCTTCTGCAAATGAGATGTGGAAAGAAAAATGAGAAGTAGAGGAAAGAAAAAGAAGAATTTTTTCTCTCTCACAGTCAGGATTTTTGAGACAGTACAGTGATCTTGATAGATGAGAAATAGTTCTTACTGGTGAACTGTTGAATGAATTTATTATACTTCCTACCATGTTACCCTTTTCTGATTTGGTTACTTTCATTAGAATTGGTGTTTTAATTTTTATAACTTTGAACTGTATCTGCTTCAGATCTTCCAACTATTGGTACTAATTCATTGCAACAGGAAATTAGGACACTTAATCACAACTGAATCAAATGGTCCACTTTGAGGTTAATATTTATTATTTTGAGGATGTTCCAGAATCTGCTTTAAGGGATTGTACTTGGTTACTCTTCAGGTGCTTTCTCAGCAATGGGTTTAAAACGTTGAAAAATAACGTCATATAAATAGTTAAATCATAAATTTGGAGAAGTATCATTTTTACAGCTGCAGTTATTGGCACAGAATCAGGAATTGGGAAGGTAGCTCCTTTCTCATGGAGCATTTGAACCTGTGAAGATGATAACTGAAGCAGCGGGGGTGGAGTGGGGAGGCTATAAGCCGGCAGTGGATGCTGCACCATGGCAACCCCTGCAGTTGCTGTTTAGTTTGATGGAGAACACTGATGCAGTGACCAGATAATTTCAGATGGAAGTGGAAACAGAGCACGAAATGGAACTCTGCTTCCTGGTGTCAGCAAATTCCACCCATCTCGCCTGATGCATCCACATGCCAGTATGTAGTGTTTACAGCTGAGCTGTTGTGATGCAACTGGTTGTGGTCTATTGTCTGTCTGATTGGCGGTATGCACAGGAAAATATTTCCTGGGCCCAACATGTTTCAGAATAAATGTGTAGCGTTTGCTTTTTCCTGAAATCTTACAACTCAGCCAATGCACTTGCTGCAAAAATGCAAGGATCTCGAGATGTTATGATACTAGCTCAACTAACATTTTGTTCCTAGATTGAAGATGAACCAAACAAAATATGTGAAGCCGACAGGATAGCCATCAAAGCCAACATAGTACACCTAATGCTTAGCAGTCCAGAACAAATTCAAAAACAGGTGAGGTGACAATGAAGAAAAAAAACAGAATTCAGCTTATTTCAACAGGGAATTGTTTTGTGCTGGGAGACTGATTGTGTTAGTATATGAAATTTTGTTTTAAAGTGAGACGCAGTAGATACATCTAAGGGCGGATGAGTTGCTTTGTTTCTGGTTTGTGTCAATTTCACGCATGTTGGTTCACAAGTCTGTCTATAACCTGGGGAAAAAAATCAGTATGAAAATTGGTTTTTAAATATCTTACCCTAAAATAAGTGATTTTTGGTGCATTTTGGTATGTTGTTTTGAGTTGAGAATTGTATTACAAAATTCAGGGAAGTGTGAAGTCTGAAGGATAAGTTTGCTCCGATTTGTATTGGTATTATTAATATGTATTCCTACTATTCATATTATATGTATCTTATATGCAAAGAAGGGAAGCCGCTATTAAGTTTTTTATTGGAAATAAGATGAAACCTGCATTAACATTTCAGAAGTATTGGGTTTTTCGCTTCTTAATTTTAGCAAACATAGCTGATATGGTGAAGATAAAACATGTGATTACAGGTGTGCCATTGAAGCCATGGGAGGGAATCCTATGAGAACATTTGGACAGATTTTAAAAGTCACGAAATAATTAGGCAGTGTGTGAAACTACCCCAGTATGCCAGCTGAATTTCCCATATGCAGTGTCTTGTTCTAGTTTGATATCCAGGGTGAGTGGGGAAAAGGCAACTAAATAGGCCCACTAGTGCAATAATTTCTGCTTGAGCACTGAAACTTCTTCTTTCTCCTTGCCCTCCATGCACCTCCCCAGTTTGCTGTAGATGGTCAAGGGAACCCCCATAAAAGATTTGAAGGGTTGGGGGGGTCAGGGAGAAGAGAAGGAGAAGAAATTCATTTGCACAGCCAAAAGTCCTTGCCCTAGTGGATCTGTTTAGTTGGATACCATCCTTAGTGGCATATTCTTAAGGCAAAATGAGCCAGGACACTGAATGTGAGTCTGCCAAAATGGTAGCTGTACATGCAATTCCCCCTCCATAGTATCTTGTACCACTTTCATGATTTCACATGGTCCACTGTCCTATCATGCTGCCATTGACAGTGGGGTGGGGAAGGGGGGAAAGTTGTGGTGTCATGAATAAGATCTGCTAGATACTGCAGAAAGGATCAGGGAGGTACACATGCACCTGCTTTTGTCACTGGCAGTTGCATACTTAACATGTAGAAAGCCTGTCTTGAGTTTACTGTAAGGTGGTTGTTTATCTCCATGCAAATACCTGCATAATGTTTCTGTCTCGCTCTGTCCTAGTTAAGTGATGCTATCAGCATAATTGGTAGAGAAGACTTCCCTCAGAAATGGCCTGATCTGCTAACGGAGATGGTGAATCGCTTTCAGAGTGGAGACTTCCATGTTATTAATGGAGTTCTTCGTACAGCACATTCTTTATTCAAAAGGTAGTGGGTGAGGGCCATGAATTTCCAAGTTCTGTTTTGAAAGTAAAAGCACTCTGTTCTAGCAGTAATGCCTTTCAACTTCTTTCTTTTACTTGGCTCTAGTTTTCAAATACATAGAAAATGATCACGCAAATTAAATAGCTCTGGTTTTCCTTCATTTGTCAGGTATCGTCATGAGTTTAAATCAAATGAACTGTGGACAGAGATCAAACTAGTTCTTGATGCTTTCGCACTTCCCTTGACAAATCTCTTTAAGGTACAGTGTTGTATTTGAAATATGGAATTGATTTATATATCTTCTGTGTAATGTATTTTTTTTAACTTCACAGCCAGCATAAAGCATTTTATGTTGACTATTATGAAGTTCCTACTTCTGTCCTAGCTGCTGCGATAGTCAGATATATAAGGTGAAGAAGATAAAGTTTGAATTAAAATCTTCCATGCTTACTCTGTCCATGTGTTAGCACCCTATAATAAGATGTTTATTAATAACTGCAATAATTGATGCTAAATTAAGATGTTTTTATTAAAACAACGCTACTGGTGTTCAGACCTCTCTTTTTTAGGCTGTGCCTTTTTGTTTTGTTGCTTTTATATTTTATTGATGTTTTAGCTTATCTGGTTTTGAACATATATTGTGCTTTTAATAGAAAAGAGAAATTGCATTTAGTTGAATTTGGATGAGAGGCATGAATTTGTGGCATCAGTGAGCTTTCACAGAAGTGGAACAGTATTGGCAAGTGTCTGAATAGATTTTGTTGGTGATTGCTATTAAAATTGCTCTTTTCCAGGCCACAATTGAGCTTTGTAGTACTCATGCAAATGATGTCAGTGCTTTGAAAGTACTCTTCTCATCTCTGATTCTGATTGCTAAGCTGTTCTACAGTTTAAATTTTCAGGTAAGCCATCTTTTACATGCTCTTCTAGTGGATAGTTCTGATCCTGCAAGCAACTTTCTGTATAGGAGCAATTTCACTGATGGATAACTGCACGATTAAAAACCTCGGTGCTGCTAGCCAAAATTCTTGATGGGTTTTGGAGATGCAAGCAAGTTTAAAAACGCAAGTATCTGGCCAAATGTCAGTGCTCCATAAGTGTGCTAGGATAAGTTGTTTGTTAGAGCTTTAACAAATCTAAAGTAATGTGCATGTAACCTTTTAGTATAAGAAGCTTGGCTTTTCAGATTTGGATTCAGCGCTGATTATTTTTGGTAAGACTGGATTTGATCAAAGGTTGTATCAGGAGACAAAAGAACAGAGGGAACGATAGCTGTTGACAGACAGAACCTCTCAAATTTAGGGGTAATAAACCTACTTAAGTTTAATTAAGTCAAAGGAAAGGTGGGTGCTTCTTGTTTTTTACTCTTCATAGGCGTAATGGTAGGCCAGTAAATAAAGAAGCAGGGCTTACATGCATCTGTTACTAAGTCTAATGTGGTCCACAATGACCCTTAATTCTGGGAACCCTGGGTGAGCAAAACGGATCTGACACAATAGGCTGCAGTTCCATTGCCTTGAAGCACTGTCAAGCCGTAAAGCAAGCTGGTTGTTACACAGCTCCTGCTATGCTGATTGAAAACTGAGGAGAAGGTTGATGAGCTACACACGTTAAAAGCTACAGAGAAATTGACTTTGTTTGTGTCTCTTGGGCTTTGGATTTCCTTTAGCAGTTGAAAATTATGTTCCATACCTTCTCTTGTTTTTTTTAAAAAAAGTAATGTGGTGATTCTGTATTTCTTTGAGCAGGTTGCATGCCAAAATAGACAGGAAAGTATGCTTCTTAAATAAGCAATTACCTAATAGAAAAATAACTACGGATGTGGATCTACTTCTCTATTTTGTAGGATCTTCCTGAATTTTTTGAAGATAACATGGAAACCTGGATGATGAATTTCCATAATCTTCTAACTTTGGATAACAAACTCTTACAGACAGATGTAAGTAGCAACATAAAAGTGGGATAGAGAAGCTGTCGCTCTCCAGATGCTGCTAGACTAAAACTCATCCCTGATCATTGGTCATGCTGACTTAATTTGATGGAGTCAACAAAATTTGGAGGGTCACAATTTCCTCTTCTCTGGCATAAAATCTTTTGGAAAATTTCTGTGTAATGGGAAAGGGAATTCAGAACTCCACTTGAGCTGCAAAAAAGAAGCTTTCCTGGGTTCTGAACAGGACACTGAAATTGCAGTAGCTCAAGTAATTCTGATTTTTGTCATTCTCTTGGAGGGAAATTGTGGAGCCAGTATAGGAAAAATTAAAGTTAGATGGTAATTTTCTCAAATAAAAAATTGTGTCCCTTTGTATAACATATCATAGCACTGGGTCCATATGTTGATGGTGGTAATTCTCTTGTCATGGTCATATGTGATGACTGACTGGGCAATGAGAAATTGGCTTTGGAAGAGGGAAATGCTACCAAGCCTGCCCTCGGATGAGCATCTAGTTAATCTGGCCTCACTTTCTGTTAGTGTTTGGGAACATTTCTCCAGCCAGACTAGGATTTTGGCTTTGGGCAACACAAACTACTTTTTCAAGACATGGGGAATTGCTTGGCTGATTTTGGAACCCAGTTGGGACTTTTACCCTAGATGATGCCCCTAGGCATGTGTTATTGTCCCGTTTTCATCCCCTGAGCCTCCTGATCATCCTGCCCTCCTCCTGCCTCCAAATCCCCTCCTTTCATTTGCTTTACTTGCTGCTTTGGCAGATGTCAGGGGTACTAGGAGACTGCATTTTCCAAATACGTTGGTGGTGCTTCTTTTTTGTTGCTAGGATGAAGAAGAAGCTGGTCTGCTAGAGCTTTTGAAATCCCAAATTTGTGACAATGCAGCTTTGTACGCCCAAAAATATGATGAAGAATTTCAGCCTTACCTGCCCCGTTTTGTCACAGCAATCTGGAATTTATTAGTCACAACAGGGCAAGAAGTTAAATATGATTTGGTAAGTGACTCTCCTCCATCCAGCTTGAAATAAATGAACCTTTTTTTAGGTGGTCTTCAGATTATGCTCATTTTGTGTTTTCCCCCCCTCAGTTGGTAAGTAATGCAATCCAGTTTCTAGCTTCGGTTTGTGAGAGGCCCCATTATAAGCACCTGTTTGAAGACCAGAATACACTGACAAGTATTTGTGAAAAAGTCATTGTTCCCAACATGGAATTTAGAGGTAAATATTTCCTTTCTTTAAAATCTTTATTAAAATTTTCCAGGAAAGCAAAAATTGAGTTTTTAACACTGAGGGCTTTAGAACTGGCACAGTAGCCAAGTAATGGACTGTATTTGTGGCCATTTGCGTTCAAGAGGTTTGCAGCATGGTTTTGAGAGGCATTTTCTGTTCTGCACTCTCAGAACTGCACTTCCCTTTTATATATATGTAATATGTATGTCCGTCAGAGTTGGGGAACTTCTGTCACTCCAGCTGTTGTTGGACTGCAACTCCCACTATTTCTGACCATTGGTCACGCTGGGCAGGGCTGATGGGAGTTGGGATCCCAGCAGTATCCAGAGGGGTACAGGTATCCCATCCCATCATGAGTGACTGAAGTAACTCATCAGTTTGGAAGAGTTGAGTTCCTCATCCACCAGTTCTTCTAGCTCAGTTTAATCTGAGTGTAGTACACTGCTTTTACATTAATTGGATTTCCCCCTGTCTCTGTCATGAAGTGGTTCATACATAATGCCAAAGAAAGTTTTTGTACTCCAGAAATGAGTCTTTCAGTATCTCAAACTGATTTCCAGTCTTAGTTTGTTGGGCGAAGTACAAACTATAATTTTGGCAGTTCAGATGAAATGGTAAATCATAGTTCACCTCAAATGATGAAAGAAGTCAGGGAATCATCATGTCTAAGGAGAGGCTGCTTCAAATCTTGTTGTTAAAGATTTGGCTTTATGTCTGAAGCAGCCAAACGGTTAAAATCCCCAGCTACTCCAAGCTATCCTCAATATTTTGTCATACAAAGATATACATTGGTTGTGATCAGGATCTAAAGAGCATCTCATGCTAATGGAATCTTTTACTTTTTGCCTTTGAAGAGCAATGCTATACCATAAGCTGCTGCTTCTGGAAATCTCTCTATTTCAAAACTAATTTGCTGTGCAGTATGGTGCGGGGTTGCTATTTAAAGGTGGAATGCATGGCTTTATGAAAATAGTTCCACAATGTAATTTGGACCCTGACCTGAGTATTCACACTGGAGAGCCAGTGTGGTGTAGTGGTTAAGAGCGGTAGACTTGTAATCTGGGGAACTGGGTTCGTGTCTCCACTCCTCCACATGCAGCTGCTGGGTGACCTTGGGCCAGTCACACTTCTCTGAAGTCTCTCAGCCTCACTCACCTCACAGAGTGTTTGTTGTGGGGGAGGAAGGGAAAGGAGAATGTTAGCCGCTTTGAGACTCCTTCGGGTAGTGATAAAGCGGGATATCAAATCCAAACTCTTCTAGATGAGAACTTTATTTACTACTCTCATATAAAATACTGATGGTTCACGAACTCCCATTGCCTTGATCATGGTAACTTCATAAAACAGAGCCCAATAATAGGTGATTTAAATTTATTTACAAGCATATGTTATATTAAAATAAATGCAGTTTGTATATCATGGCTGATCCTTTACATGTTTGTGGACTGCTTTTCTGCAGCTGCTGATGAAGAAGCCTTTGAAGATAATTCTGAAGAATATATCAGAAGAGACTTGGAAGGATCTGGTAAGCAGTTCTATACTGGGTGTATAATGGCATTTGAGAACTGATGCAGTTTTCTGAAGTGTTGACATGTGCATAAGTACATGCATTAATTGTCTTCCCTTGAATAGGCATGCATTCGTAATAGGGTTAAAATACTTCTTCCCTTTGGGATTCAAATATGTAATGGTGTGGGGTTTTTTGCGCTTGTCCTGTGATTCCATGGATGAGCACATTTGTTGGCTATTGGGGGTGGGGGTTCATCTGACAAGCCTTAAGGCAAATTTGCTTGCTTTAAGGGCTACTTGTTTTTGTCTTGCTTTTTAGTAGTTGCTGGTGTATTACTGCAACACTAGGAGGGCTAGCACTACATCAGATTAAATGGTTGTTGCACCTTATTTATCCAGTGCCTACAACATTCTCCTACTGAAAGCTCAGCCTCCACTCCTGAGTTACTCCAAACAGTTCTCTATGAAGTTCTTCTTTACCCCAGCCAGAATTTTCTTCTTGTAGCCTTTCACACCCTCTCTTCTAATATATAGTCTGTTTCTATGGAGTACCAAAGAAGCAGATGCATTTGGGTTGAGTGCTTCACATACTTCTTACTCAAAAGTCTCAGTTATATATGTGCACACTTGGAATTTAAACCCCATTGAACTCTGGGACTGAGAGTTTCTTCTGAGCCTTTAAGGGGCACATGCTGCAGGGAGCAGTCATTTTTAGTGAACCATTTGTTCCCCTTGTGATCTTAAATTGCTGACTGTGTCAGGATAAGTTTTATAGGATCCTAAACTATCCTTTAAATAGTCCCAAAATTCTTCTGAATGTTATTTTACTTGTGTTTTGATGCTATGGACCTGCAGTTTTTGCTTTCATTTATATTCATGAGAATCAATATTTTGGCAGATTTTGTAATTCTGCATTCCTTAATACCACTAGCATGATTTTTATGAATAGAGAAGCCTATTTTAGCAAATTGCTCTGTCCCTGAAGCACAGCAGGGTGAATCCAATTTAGCCGTTTTGCAAGCAGAGCTTCAAAATGAAGAAACATTGTTTTAATATAACCCATAATGCATCTTGTTTTTATCTCTGCCTTGCAGATATTGATACCAGACGCAGAGCAGCCTGTGATCTTGTAAGAGGGTTGTGCAAGTTTTTTGAAGGACCTGTTACTGGGATCTTTTCTGGTTACGTTAACTCTATGCTGCAAGAGTATGCAAAGAATCCATCTGTCAACTGGAAGCATAAAGATGCTGCTATTTACCTTGTAACATCTTTGGCATCGAAAGCTCAGACACAAAAGGTACTTGTTTGCATCACAGGGTACATAAGTTGAATACCCATCCAGACCCGTTTCCTTGGGGAGAAGAACCATTATTTAATAGTAAGCACTCCGTGGAAGAGCTTTCTTCACAGTAATGACATGTTTATGACCCACAGACTTTTAGATATATAAAATTGACTTTGGAATAGTTTATATAGAGTAGGTCAACCCATGAGCAAAATTTGGTATTTGCCCTGGGACCAACCTCTGCAGTCACTGCTTCCAATTTTGTTGCATTCCCATGCATGCCTTCTTGGAAGTATGCTAATGTAAGTGTTCAAGGATTGGATTGCTGTGGTTTAACAATCTCTTCTAGGCTTGGCAGAATGTTGGGGTGGGGACTTCAGCACTTGATGTAAATATAAGAGGTGGGACATATGGAAAATAAAGTTTCAGAACAGCGGCCCAGCTTTATAATTTTTGGTGTTTTGGGGATAGCCATGTGCTGCTCTGTTATCTCGAATGGGAATTTCCATTTTACCAACAATTGAAATTAGAAGTACTGATTACATTCACAGATTTAGAGCACCTCTACAATAAAAACCTAAATTGACATAACAATCATGAGCATATGGAGAATTAGCATTTTTAGGACTATTATTATGTTTGCAATATAGGCTGTTTCTATCAAAGTTGTGTTTTTTACATTTTAGAAGACATGGCATAAAATGTATTGTGGTTAACCTACCTTTCACTTGCACCTTTCATAACTATATTAGATATCTGAAATAGGCTAACCTAGTATCCTATAAGTAGAATATAAGAGTACTCATTCCTTCTCCCATTCACAATCCAATGCTTGAAGCCAAAGTATATACAATGAATACTTACAGAAATTGCCAGATATCATTCACATGCAAACTTCATTAGTGTGTAAATGGGAGCTTCTATAAACCAGTCCAGCAATTAATATTGTTTATGATTCTTTTATCACACTTTTTTCATCCTAGCATGGAATAACACAAGCCAATGAACTTGTAAACCTGACGGAATTCTTTGTGAATCACATTCTACCAGACCTGAAGTCTCCTAATGGTATGCTTAGAATTCTATATTAAACATCTGTAACACCAATAAATGTAAACGAACATGGGAATAATTTTGGATCTGTGTTGTTGTGTCATGCAGGGAAGACATGGGCATAGATAACTAAAACAGTCATAAGATCTCTTTAATTTCTTATCAGGTTTTAGTGGATTGCCTTGTATATTGTATTTTTGTAGATGCACACCTGGTCTCGGTGGGCAAACTGTCCAAGATCCTGGAAAGCCTCTGCCACTCAGAGTGGCCTGGGGTGCAGAACCCTTATCGGCTGAAGATTATCAAAGCAACCTTTCAGGGGCCACATGCAAGTGGTGGGCAGGGCCAACGACAAAAGTGGGCAGAGCAATGAATGCAGATTTTGCCTTTATACAATAAACTAGTTTGTATGCATGTCTCACACTCCTCTCTATCCTCTGTGTAGGCAAGCAAGAGCCATTATCGGAGTTCATGGGCACATTCCAACCAGGGGGAGAGGAAAAAGTTGGGGAGGAAGTGTGGCTTGTGTACAGTGCCAGGACCTTATGTTCCCCACTGTTTGAGTTGACAATATTTGTCAAGGTGGACCAGTGTTCTGACATAGTAGAAGACGGCTTCCTGTGTTCTTAATGTGGGTCCAGAAATTGAGGATGGCTGGGGTTATTTTTTTGAAGTTGGGTGGGGTAATGGGTATGGGGACAGAACAAAGGAGAGCCAAGTGAAGAGCATTTTTGTGTGTGTGTCATTCTGCAATCTTGTCTCTCCTTAAGCTTGAGACTGTCAGTGGGAATCTTTATTCTGTTGATAAATTGTGGGAATATGCTGTGAAATTTGAGGGACTTTGAACTTCTATTAGATATCTAATTTTGTCTATATGGTAACTGCATAAGTAACTAGTATTAACTTTTTGGCAGTGAATGAGTTTCCCGTGCTTAAGGCTGATGGTATCAAGTACATCATGATTTTCAGGAACCAAGTAAGTTCAGAGTTCTTAACATCCAGCTGAAATTGTTTGATAGACTATTTTTTGTGTGGGAAAAATACTGCAAATGGTGTACCTAGAACTGTACTAATCGTTTCACAGTGTGGTATCAGTACTTCTGGAAAATAACATAAATTATTTTAGGGTACCCCACCCCACCCCCCATTTTAAAACCTCCAATTCTGAAAAAGTTACAGTATGCAGATGACAAAACCCTTTCCCTGGAATCCAGTGAACAGATCATAATTGATTTGGGGAAGATTCTCTAATATCATACTTTATGTTTCTTAGAACAGGTACAGAAAGTGCTCCTGTTTTCGTGTGTGTGGTATCTTTTAAAATCTTCAGCTATGCAATCTTCTAATATGCAAAACATTCCAAAGGTCCATGGGACAGCATCCTGGGGACCATAGGATTTCATGAGCCTCAGTTTCTGTGGCCTCCTGGAAACCTCTTTGTTGTGGCTGCAGCAGCCTCCAAGGCTGTCCCTCTACTATCAGTGATTTGGCAGTAAGGAGGTAAAAAAGGACATGTTAGGGGGACATGAAAGAGAGGCTTGGGGTCCATAGGCTCCAAAGATCTCTTGCTTCCCCAGCAAGGGAGGGGGAAATTGCTGGCTCTAGAGCTGCTGTGCTTGTTTTTCCTCCCCCACACCCAACACACACGGCAGTGGCGTAGCGTGGGTTGTCAGCACCCGGGGCAAGGCAAGTAATTTGTGCCCCCTAACCCATGGATTTGCGCCCCCTAACCCTAACCCCCAGATGTTGCGGCCGGGCCCCCCTGCACCCCCCATGCTACGCCACTGACACACGGTGTCTGCAGTTGCTGCTGGCAGTTCTTCCCCCACAGATTCCCCCACCCACATTGAATTGCTGTGGCTAGGAACTCTTACTTGACCCATGACCTTGGTTTAATAGAATATGCACAGTAATTTTTAAAAAAGCTTAATACAGGTATGGCTGCACAATGTATATATACCTCATTCAGGAAAGTTACAGTGGTCTGCTGATATAACAATTGCAATGACCAAAACATTGTAATAACAGATGGATTTTTTCAGTCCATTGTTTCTGACCTAATTCTTCCAAAACGGCTTGGTACTTGCTTCTAAAGCATTTTTACATATGTGTCTATTTTGTAGGTACCCAAAGAACAACTATTGGTGTCTATTCCTCTCCTAATCAATCATCTTCAAGCAGAAAGCATTGTAGTTCATACTTATGCAGCCCATGCTCTTGAAAGGTTATTTACAATGAAAGGAGCTAACAACACTACACTGTAAGTTTATGTGCAGGTATATATGTTACACTCATCTATTCATTGATTTCTTGCCGCTTTGGCTATATCCCTCACTGTATATGGAGAATCCTAAATTGATAAAACCACACACGTGTATTTATTATGCTAGTTCTTGCATTCTCTAAAACCAGAGTTTTTAGCTGATTTCCAAGTTGACTGCGCTCCAGAGGCACTTGAAAATGAGTTGGCCTTCTCCATCTCTCTGTCCCTTGCACTGTCATACTCTAGGATTTCATACATTCGTGCATTCCCTCTGGTGTCCATTCAGGATTGGTAAGACTCTCCAAAGTAGAGGATCTTGATGAGTCATTGGAAGAACATTGGTGATAATCAAACACTCTTTTCCTCTGCAGGATTACGGCTGCAGAGATGGCACCATATACAGAAATGCTGCTAACAAACCTTTTCAAAGCACTGACACTTCCAGGGTCATCAGAAAATGAGTATATTATGAAAGGTAAGAGGCTACATTTATTAGTCCAAATAGTTACCCTCAAATTTAAACCACTTTTTCTATCTTAGAGGTTCTCCCATTAGTATTTTTGAATGTGGTGCTACGTGCCTATATAAAACTTAATAAACAAGTTCTTATCTTGGATGCAACCTACAAGATCTAGTATTTTTATGCAAGGAAGAAAAGGTAATGTTAAGCTTAATGTTGCTGTTGTTTCTGCATTCAGTAATATAAATCTCTGAATTTCCAGCTATCATGAGAAGCTTTTCCCTACTTCAGGAAGCCATAATTCCCTACATCCCTTCTCTCATCACTCAACTCACACAGAAACTGCTTGCTGTCAGTAAGGTAAAAAAGAAGATACTATTGCTTTCTTCTGTTCCCCTTTTCCCGACCTGATTTAGAGGTTCACTTTTTGTCACTTGCGTTGATGTAATTCCTTGCCAATTTAAAAAATAAAGCTTGCTTGAATCCTTGTTAGGGAACCAAGTTATGTGTGTGGAGGGGGAGGTACTCACCATGATCCCAAGATCTACTGGGCACACAGTGGATCTGCGCACACAGTGCTGCTCTGGGCTTGTGTTTATGGACAAGAGCTATTGAATACAACTTTATTTTAACCTTAGGTTTTCTCTTACTTATATCACTGTATCCGCTTTTTTAAAGAATTCTATTGAATTTTTGTAGAGACACATCAGGAGATTCCACTGAATACTACAGAACAAATGTACATATAAAAGCATAGCCAAAAAAACCCCCAAGTGTGTCTGCTGAATAAAATTAATAGTTAATAAACATCAAAATATTTTTTCACTGTGTTTTCATGTAATTTCCATGCAAGTTAAATGAGGATCTAGTAAGTTATAGTAAAAATTGTGATTGGAACTTGCATGGAAGCATTTAAGCTTGTCATGTGATTTTTCTTAATATATAGTTGTACGTCCACCTATAATTGATGTAACTGTTAATCTATACGGTGAAAAGTAACTTGGTAGTCAGAAGTGTGTTGATATTCATCTAAGGCGGCCTTGGGAATTCAAGAGGAGGTTCTAGCCAGATACAAGCTAAATATGGCCATTTTCAGATTTTGACCTGATTAGAGATTGGAGGAGGCTCATGTCAGAGGTTAACTGTTTGCTTTCCTATGGTGTGACTAGAATTATCATGTTTTAGGTAATGATAGTTGCACTGAAAGCAACTTCTTGCTTTTTAGTTTAAGTAAGAATCTTATCAGTAACTTTGTGGTGTTCACGTCTTCTTTTTTTCCTTTTCCTTTTTAGAATCCAAGCAAGCCTCACTTTAATCATTACATGTTTGAATCAATTTGCTTGTCAATAAGGATAACTTGCAAAGCAAACCCCACTGCTATTGGAAGCTTTGAAGATGCTTTGTTTATGGTGTTCACAGAGATTCTGCAGAATGACGTGCAAGGTAAAAATAAAACATGATCTGGCTTCTTTGAAATACGGTATAAGCAGTGTCTGCAGTTCAAGTAGCCATTATTTATTTATCTAATTGAAAATATACCTATTTACACCTTTTTATATTTGGCAGATGTACATATGACCACCCATATCTTCTTATCTTTATGTAAGCCAAAAGAAAAATCTTAATTTGTGTGGCTATATTCATTTATTTATGTTATTGGCCCACCCCTACTCCAATAACCTCAGGGTGCTATAAATGGTGGTTTCTTATTCTCTGAGGAGGTAGGTTAGACTGAGAGTTCACAACCAGCTCAAAATCACAAAATGCTCCTTTGGATTATACTGTAGGTATCAGTATTTGCACACATGAATACACCCTCCTGTCACTTATAAACCGTCTTCCCCTTTCAACAGAATTCATTCCATATGTGTTTCAAGTGATGTCTCTGCTTCTGGAAATGCATAAAAATGACATCCCATCGTCGTATATGGCCTTATTTCCACACCTGCTTCAGCCAGTCTTGTGGGAGAGGTCAGGAAACATCCCCCCTTTGGTGAGACTCCTTCAGGCCTACTTGGAGAGAGGTGCCAGCACGATAGCAAATGCCGCAGCTGACAAAATTGTATGTATACACTGATTGCATTGCTTGATTTCTAAAAGTGTGTGTGTGTGTGTGTGTGTGTGTTTCATAAAAAAGAGGTTGGAGACCCTCTCCTGTGTTAGTAGATATCAGAAAGAATGAATTATCTTTTACTCACCCTGAAAATCCAAGTTGTTAATTCAAGTTAGCTTGTGAAGTTACAAAACTTTATTAGACTCTAATGGCTATCACTAAGGGAAAAGTCTGCACCAGACTGCGACCCTAGAAGGCAGAATTCAAAGATGCTATGCATATGCTTCATTGTAGAAAACGACACATTTTGAATGTATTATCTTGAGCAAGTTTCTTTTCATGTTGGAATGGATTCAGATTTGCCCCTCCACAAATGGAAATGCTGCTTTCATTCAGAGAAGGAAATGAGATCCACCTGAGGCCCCTCCTACAGCCCCCAGAGCCACTTTCATTATGTTTGGGAATGGAAGTCTTACTGACTTCAGATTTTTGCAGACTGAAGAGATTACTGGCTGGGTTTCCGTTTAGAATTCTCATAAAGATGCCAGCCCCCAAAATCAGCCCTTCCAGTCTGTTGGAGAGTGCTGGTTTGCTCATGTCCTCTTATGGGCTTCCCATAGGGGTCTGGGTAGCCAATCAGGGAACAGAATGTGGGACTAGTTAGGCCTGATCCTGCAGGACTTAAATTCTTAATCTGCACTTGATGCTAGGCATTTGTCACTTACAGAGAATGAATGGCTATATATTTTCCCTGTTGTTTCCAAGCCATGCAAGCTAGTTACATAAGCCATAAAATTATTAGATGAGCTAGATACTTCTTTCCCATGAAAGCAATACTTTTCAGTAGTGCATTCAATCTATCCTAGCACTGCTGAATACCCAGCTATGATCTGAAATTCCTGAATAATCTTAACTCAGTTTTTTACCCCATTGCTAGGCAAGTTTAACTAGGCAGAGTTAAATCAGTTCCCAGACTCATTGACTGTTGTGCTCTGGTAGTCAGTTACATCATAATTCCATTCTGGGTAGATTTTGTAGCTGCCAGATCATTTTACTGTTAATAATTTGCTGGCATCTGTCTGTCTTGGGAGACAACAGAGGAGTGCACCTTTGGAGGTGAGGTCAAGCTGTTGGAACGTTGCAGCGCCTGCTGTGACTGTGGAGGCCAATGCAAAACTTTGTGTTTTCCTTAATTTACAGCCTGGACTTTTGGGTGTGTTCCAGAAACTTATTGCCTCTAAACTTAATGACCATCAAGGATTCTACCTTCTCAACAGTATTATAGAACATATGCCCCCGTGAGTATGAACATACCAAATTCAAGTAATTTTGCTGCTATTAGCTTGCATTATTGTAGATCTCCCATCGGATGTACTCAAAATATGCCAAAAGAAAGTTAAGAAATAGTACACTCAGATGGCCTACTGGATTGATTAACCGGTTTCAACGTATTTTTGTCTTTCTAGTGAATCCATTGATCAGTACAGGAAACAAATTTTCATCCTGTTATTCCAAAGACTTCAGAATTCCAAAACAACAAAATTTATCAAAAGTAAGCTATTTGTTTTATGGCTGATAGATTTGGGGAAGAACTCTGCCCTGAGGGGCTTAGTATGCTTTGGATCAGAACAATCATCACTTGTCTTTTGATTTGATTTCAAAGATGGCAATACAGTGGTACCTTGTGTTGCGTAACGTTCAGGTTACGGCCGTGGCAAACCCAGAAGTAGGTTTGCCGCTCGCACGTGCGCACAAGCGGTCCTCTGGTTATGAAATTTTCGGGATACAGCCGGGACTCCGGAACGGATCCCATTCATAACCGAAGGTACCACTGTAAAGGGCATATTGGTCAGAGTAACAGGATTTGGAGGCAAAGAGAGGAATATTCATTGAAGCTTGAACTTTGTGCCTACCTAGTATAAGAGCTGGGTTGGTGGGGATTTGTGATGGAGTTGGTCCCTCTGCATAACAGCTTTGCCAGGTGGGTCCTAGAGACCCTGTGAAACCAGCAAAGAAGTTTTGTCGACAGATAGCAGGAAAGATACAGATGCTTATTCACTGTGATTTTATAGAAGAGAGAGACACATATTAATACTGTTATACGTGCTCTTTTACAGCTTCTGATTCATTCTTCTTCTTTTAATAGGTTTCTTAGTCTTTATCAACTTGTATTGTGTAAGATACGGAGCAATAGCACTTCAAGAAATATTTGACAGTATACAGCCAAAGTTAGTATCTTTTTCTTTTCTTTTTTAGTTTTCTTTCTGTTTCTTACTATTACAATTCTATCCTGCCTTTCATCTCAGTTCTCCTGCTCCTCATTTTATTCTCACAACAACCCTGTGAAGTAGGTTAGGCTGGGAGGGGGTGAATGGCCCAAGGCCACCCAGTGAGCCTCATGGCCAAATGGGGATTTGAACCCTGGTATTCCGGGGGTCTAATCCAGCTCTGCAGCCACTGTACCACACTGACTGCACCAGGCTATACTAGGGATAACTGATAGCTGTATTTTCAGGTATCATTCTGTTTCCCAGGAAGAAGGCAGCGGAGCTGAAAGTGAATATGAAAATATATTATTTGTTTGTTTATTTATTAAATTCATATCCCACCGTTCCTCCCAGCAAAGCCTAGGGCAGCAAAACCAAGTGATCCCCTCACAAGTGGCTAGACTTCATAATTAATTTGGTGTCATCTTGCAATAAAGGCCTGACAGTTATGTGCTTTAATTCAAGGTGGCAAACTGTAGAGGAAGAACCAGGAGCAATCACCCTTTTGAAAAGTTGTTTAGGCTGTGAATTGTCCTTAGATCCCTTCATCATATCTTGTTTAATTGTCCTTTATATATTGTTCCCCGATCAAGGATTCTGAGTTCAATCATTTTGGAAACTGTTGCTAAACCACCTGAATTACATCTAGCCTATCTACTCCAGGACATTGACTCTTATAGAACATTACAGGTTGCAAGATTCCTGAATTCTGTTCTTTCATATAAAAGACTTCATGGAATGCTGCATGACTATTAAAATCTAGTAAACTCTATCCACCATCTTTATATTCAAGGCCACAATATGGTACATCTAGAAACTGTGTGTAATGTGAAGGAGATTATGCGTTGAAATATTTTGGTTGATATTTTAAAATGTAAAATGCTATTTTATTTACCGATTGGTTTTACCTGGTGGGCTTATAGCCGAATAAAGTATTATCTATCTATCTATCCTTAGATCTACGGGTATAGGGTGGCATACAAATTTAATTAATAATAATAATATAACTACTTTGGCTGCAAAGGAAGATTCTTTGTTTGCACTTGCAGCTTTAATTCAAGATGGCAAAGGAAGGCTCAGGAGCAAACTCTTAAGTATGCCCTTATAATTTGGTACTTTTTGGATTTGGCACCTTTTCTCTGTCACTGTTCAGTCAGAAATGTTGAGGCCTCTTAATGCTCTTCTCTCATGGTATACTGATTAAGCCAGGAACTCATAACACACCATTTCCTTGGTAATGCTCAGTGGTCTGCCTGATTTGTGTTCAGATTTCTGAGTCAATGGATCTCTAGCCTCTCTAATTATCTGTACTTGACCCAATAAATGCATTAGGTGGATACTGCAAGATTAAATGGGTTTCTTTTGGCACTTAACAGGATGTTTGGAATGGTTTTAGAGAAAATCATAATACCAGAAATACAGAAAGTATCTGGGCAAGTAGAAAAGAAAATCTGTGCCGTTGGTATCACAAAAATACTCACAGAATGCCCTCCTATGATGGACACAGAATACACAAAGCTGTGGTAAGTGCAGTTACTTCTTTGATAAAGTTTATTATTGAAAGGTAGAACTTCTAAGGATGAAGAAGAAATTCCTCTCTTAAAAAAAGATTTCTATCTTACCCAGGGAATATGCTAGTTTTTGCTTAAACAGTTGCAACAGAGATATTTGCCAAAGGAAGGAATCTCTCTGTTGGCCTCTCCCTCCCTCCATTGCTTCCATTCCTATTTCAAAAAAGATTTGAAAATGTGCTGGCCAAAATATGCTGTGTTGTTAGGAATAAGAGGATAAGAGTTCCAACTTGGGGGTGAGAATTCAATCTTGCTGTGTCTGAAAGAATTTAGGGGATCAGTTTAGGGACAGTGTTTTCAGGATACAAATCTTGCAGAATATGTGTGTGTGAGGTCAGGAAGCACATGCAATTTAGCATAGTTCAGAGTAATGAAGTTTACTAATGATATGTAACCAGAATATGTTAGCGCATTATGTGTTGTTAATATGGGCTTCTGGTCAGTATCAGTGGAGAAGACCTCAGCAGTTAAGCCCTCTGCTTGTTTTGTGTCCACCATTCACTGTCCCCACCTAGCACTTGAGAAGCAATAGGTTTGGTTGTATATTCCTCTTTTGAAAGTGGTTTTCCCATGCACCTTAGTCAGGGAGCAAAAGTATTAATAAGATATAAGTTCTCCTGTTCTAGATTAAGACAAATAACAACAACAACAATAATAATAAAATCCACATTGCCAAGTCAGGAGCAGGAGTGACTAGAGCTTGAATAAAAAAATTCCTTCCAGTAGCACCTTAAAGACCAACTAAGTTAGTTCTTGGTATGAAGAAGTGTGCATGCACACGAAAGCTCATACCAAGAACTAACTTAGTTGGTCTTTAAGGTGCTACTGGAAGGAATTTTTTTATTTTGACTATGGCAGACCAACACGGCTACCTATCTACTACTAGAGCTTGAATGCTTGTGTGAGCAGAAGGTGGGCTGGAGTGCAGCTGTCAGTAAGAAGTGTTCCCGGCAGGAACCGTTCCAAATAAGTTGTTAGTAGTTTTCCAATATTCCTCCAATAATAGCCAAATTATAACAATATCAATGAATTTGGCAGCAACAGTTCCAGGGGCATTTATACCAAGGCAGTGGTTATATTGTAGAGGAAATATGAATTATAAGGAAAACAAATAAATGTATGGAGCATAATGGAAACAAGAGCAAGTACATTGTTTTCCTTGGACACCGTCCAAAATAGAAGAACAGCCAGAGTATGGACAGGCTTTTTCCAGTTTTTCTGAATGCTTGTGCCATTCCATTGCCAGTTTCTGCTCTGGCTCTGATAACTAGATCCAGGTAGTCCTCTGCCTAAGGAATATTCTGCTGCTGAAAATTGGCTGTTTTCTGTGGTGGTTTGAAATGGTTTGCTGTAACATATTGTTTTTGTGCTACGCCTTTAAGATTTTAATTTTCGTAAGTTGCTTAGATTCTTTTGCAGCGAGCAACAAATAAGTCCATTAAATAAAAGGTTTTCTCCACAGGACACCCCTTCTTCAGGCCCTCATTGGTCTCTTTGAGTTGCCTGAAGATGATACCCTTCCTGACGAAGAACACTTCATTGATATAGAAGACACGCCAGGGTACCAAACTGCATTCTCCCAGCTTGCCTTTGCTGGGAAAAAAGAACACGATCCAGTGGGCCAAATTGTGAACAATCCTAAAATCCATCTTGCACAGTCTCTTCACAAGTTATCAACTGCGTGTCCAGGCAGAGTAAGATTGCATGGCTGTAATCTAGTGTGTGTGTGTGTGTGGTGATATGAATGTGGGGAATCGTTTCTCTCTCCTGAGTCTATTCTCTTATCCTAGAAAACGCAGTGTGTCAAAATTGGAAGATTCCTTTTTTTGACTGCTATCTTGAATGAACGTGCTCATAATCGCACTCTGTTGAAATCAGTTGTGCTGATTTTGTAGATGTGTTGGGGACTGGGGTGCCAGGCTTCTGCAAGAGCGATTTCTAAAGCGTGCTTCACTTTCAGATTATCTGGTTCTGATATGGCTTAATTTGTCAAACTCTAGTCAGCAACTGGATGGTTACTTGGTTGTGGCATTGCTCCATGCACCAGCTCACCAAGTAGAAGGTGAAGAGGTGTGTTCATAACTTTCCACCTAGCTTCATGCTGGTTGGACTAACTGGATAACCACATACATGATTCCATCTTTTTCCCTTTCCTTGCATCCAAAGTTAACCTCCCACAGTCCTGGCAGCATGGTACTGCCCCCGCCCCCGTGGTTTGAGGGACTAGGGAGTTTTACAAGTGCCCTTGGTCCTTATTGACTAGAAACAGATCAGGCTGTGCTAGCTCTGCGCATTGTTTGCAGCGACGATACCAAAGTGTGTAGATGCAGGCAATAGCTTAAGTGCTGACTGCAAGACGAAGCTATAATATGAAAGTATACGCTGAGATGCACACAAGTCAATTAACGCTTTAGGATTTGGAGAAACTAAAATGTTAAAACACTACTGAATGTCTGCATGCTGGTATGTTAAAGTACAGTGGTGCCCCGCAAGACGAATGCCTCGCAAGATGGAAAACCCGCTAGACGAAAGGGTTTTCCGTTTTGGAGGTGCTTCGCAAAACAAATTTCCTATGGGCTTGCTTCGCAAGACAAAAATGTCTTGCGAGTTCCTGCGGGGGTTTTTTTCCTCCCCCCCCTTTCCCAAGCCGCTAAACAGCTGATCCGCTAAGCCGCTTATCAGCTGATCCGCTAAACCGCTTATCAGCTGATCCGCTAATAGCGCTAAGCCGCTAATGGGCTTGCTTCGCAAGACGAAAAAACCGCAAGACGAAGAGACTCGCGGAACGGATTCTTTTCGTCTTGCGAGGCACCACTGTACTGTAATTTAGATGCATATTAATAGTGCCACTCTATCTTGTGTTTAAAGGTTCCCTCGATGCTGAGTACTAGCCTGAATGCAGAAGCTTTGAAATTTCTTCAAGGATACTTACAGGCTGCAAGTGTAACATTGCTCTGACCTCTTTATTTTGAATGGGAGAATTTCAAAGTTGCATCAAGGAACGCTGATATTGACTGTTCTAAACAAAGCTCGGACAAGGTGAAACGAGTTGCTACTTCGAAAAACACATCACTGAATTACTGCTTGATACAGAAGCTGAATGATACTTTGTTCATGTGATCATAGGTAAAGAAGCAAGTGACTTTTCCATTCCCAGTTTGCTTTCAAAGGGAATAGTAATAGGAGTTTATCATTTGGGATTGATTGAAGTTCCACATCTGCAGTGTTTGGGTACCATTTTAAAATGTATAGAGTACTGGATGCAAACTCATGTTGTCACTTATTTTTTTCCAGTTTATTGTCATTTGTATTTCTTTTGTGTCTCAAAAAATTTATCTGAATTGTGAATAAATAAGCTCTTGTTTAAAGTATTTGTCTAGCAATATATATCTTACTATGGTAGAATAAATTGTAGTTGTCTGCAAAGAAACTGTCACTTAGTCCCAGCAATACCCAGCACTTCTTAATTTGCTTTTCCACCTGAGCTTTACCTTAACACTATTCATGACAAACATTAAAATTGTATTTGGAGAGGCACCTTCATAGCATTCTGACTCTTTAGTGTCTCAGTCATACTTGAACATCCCACCCATCTTTCAGGAAATGCATTGCTATGAAATATAGTGGAAAATAAATGTCTCAGATTTAATCCATGCAGGTGCTTCTTGTTAAGCAGTTGTGTTCAGCTGCATTTGGGACTTGCTGGTATTCTTCAATTTCATATTTTAAACACTGAAATGCTGAGTCTTAATATTGGTTAGTGAAAGGTAACAAATGATTCTGGAGGAACTGCATCTTGCTGAAATTTTGTCTAGGGTTGTGTAATCACTGCTGTTAATATGTGGCATGAGTACCTAGGAGGCTTAAGGTTACAGATATTCAGAAATAAAGAAAATAAAAAGAGGCAATTTATTATCTCTTACTCTTATCTCAGATGTTTAACAAGACTGAAATGACCTTTACAAATTTAGTGCTATATAAATAGGAGTGATCTTCACAATTGTATACAGCTTGAACTCCCTTAAAAATAATTACTATGCAACTTGAATATTCTAACCACCAGGCCCAGAAAACAGTCTTGAAGGCACATGATGCAGTTCTGCTGCTGAAGGTCTGGGCCTCAGTACTGCATGAGTGTGTGACTACCTAAGAACCAAGTACAAACCATTTTATGCAGCAAGAATAGGACACGAGCCAATTAAAAAGCAAGTTGACAGTCAAATGTATATTGATTTCCTTTTTTAGTATGGACTCATGACCTGGGTGTGTGTGTGTGTGTGTGTGTGTGTGTAACTCCAGAAATCCTGATGCAACACAGACAGTAGCAATGGGCCTTTAAATATGTTTTCATGTACCAATGTCTAAAGAACCTTCTATTTTAAACTTAGGATAAGTTTGCACAAAAGCATCTATTTACTGTATTTCAGTCACAATTTTCAAACACTTGTAGTTCCCAAGTGGCTCAAATAAGTAAGTAAGTAATGAGAAACCCTTGACATCAGGCTTACAAAATGAAAAAACAACAGACTAGGAAAACATCGAGGAAGGAGATCAAGTTATTCAAGGTCAGAACAAAGTGATGAGGTTTAAGAGGGTGTTTATATCCAGTTCAGGCCAGGCTGATCTTCCTTTGCTAGGGATCATGCTTAATAAGCAATTGGTGGTTTTTGTTCCTTTGACTGATGGATGGGGCCAGAGTGTTCTTTCTCCTTGCATTTGCAGTCTTGGGGTGTAACAGTCAGCTGGAGCTGAGTGTTCTTTCAGGCAGCAAGAAGAGAAGCGAGAGTTCCCTGCAGCTAACTCCTCCTCTAGATGGTTCCTGGTTGGTGCCATCATTCATTGCCTTTTCCTTCGTGCTACTGCTAGAGGCAATGGGGTACAGCCTACCCTCTCTGTTCTGCTGATGGAAGCCTTTACTCATCACCCCAGGGATAACACTGGATGGAACCCCATGGTGCTGAAGAAAGCATGCCAATGAGAAAGTAGAACTGGGGCTCTGCTCTACCAGAAGGGGAAAGGAGGGCAGGCAGTGTTGGTTCTGGAGGGCAAGGTAGGAGGCGGTAGATGCAGACATGAGACTGATAGGAAGTCAGTCATTTGTTTTGTTGTACCATTTAACCTAGCAGCCCAAAGGGGGCAAAGAATCGAGTCAAAATGACAAGCAGGGATTTCCCAATTATTTGCCCCAAGCTCCGGTTCTAAGCAAAAACCGTCCACAAAGTTATCATGCTGTAAGAGGCAGAGAGATCACCTTTTAGGTTTCATATGTAATATACACTTGCATGTAATGCTAACTCTGCCCATGTGCTGCTTTATTAGGGCTGTCACTAGATTAAATAAATGCTGGTTGATTAAACTTGCATAAGCATGAAATTAATAGTTTCTGGATCAGGCTACTGAGGGCGGCTTGCTAATTTCAGTGGGGCTTTACAACCAAGCAATGCTGCAGAATTGCAGCTTATATGGAGATATTCCATGTGCTGATTGTCCTTTTTCCTCGCCAAGCCAACTCCTCAATACAGAGCAGCAATGCCTCCAAGCACATGGGATACCTTTTGAACATCTGTCCCTGTTCCGCTGCCCAAGAACAAAGGATGGCAGGTACCAACCTTGGAATGTGGAGAGAGAAGGGGGAAATAACTTTTCTACAGTGATAGGAAGGGGGAAAGCCTTCAGTTGATTAAACTGCAGCTCTACTTCAGGGACTCCTCTTTCATAAGCAAAATATATTACACATTTTTTAAAAATCTTCATTGTTTAGTTTTCAGGGCTGGCTCTACCATTAGGCAAAGGCACCTGCCTAAGGCAGCAGATGCTTTGATTTCATTTGTAGTGTAACAATTACCATGGAAAATATGGATTGAAATAATAAGAGTTTGGAGAAGATGCAGTTTTAAATGATTAAAATGGGACTCCAGTGAAGGGGTGGGGGAAAGTCCTGAGATTCGGAGGAATCATATGGATATGTAATTGATTTTTTAATATAATTTTGTACTGTTAAAACTAAATAAAGATTTTTTAAAAAGGGGGAGGCAGCAGATGCTGGGGGTGGTGGCAACAGCAGTAGCCCCCAACCCCAACTCTTCCTTTTGAGCCTAGATAGGATCAGGTTGCACATGTAATTTATTCATGAATAAATGTACGCCCCCCCTCCCCCCAAAAGAAGGAAGAACACAGTGTGCCTATTCATAGGATATAGTCACCAACCTTTTTTAGGGTTGTTTTTTTTTTGGGGGGGGTAGTTTTGGGTCCCGTCCCCACTCTGAACATCTCTTTTCCCCCCCTCTGAGGATCAGTCCATCCCATTGAAAGACTGGATGCACATCTTTTGCTTTCCCAAGTCAGATCCAGTATAGTTAATCAGCCTGGAAAAGTAGATAGAACTAGATAGAACTGAAAGAGGAAACCAGAAAAAGTGTCTCTCTGAACTTCCTCCTCCATCTCTATTCAAGGGAAGGAAAAGGTAACCAGCCTCATGACCAAGAGAGCAGGAAGTGCAGTCAGGGGGTCAGAGGCTTAATGGATGCTAGGAGAAGACCTTAAAGGAACAATGTCGGTGGTCCATGGGACATATACCTTAAACTATATAATTCTCTGGCTCTATCTCAGTACTTTGGGGCAGCCAAATCTTTAGTCCTATGGGAAAAGAAGACAGGTGCAAAAGTAGTCTTGATGTTTGCTATACTTATTGATATGAAATTTTCCTTTTAAGCCAATTTTGTGACTTTTTTTGGCCGGGTGGGGGGTGCCATTTGCTACCCCACCTTAGGTAGGAAAACGTATCCATTCAGCCGTATTTTAGACTGTGAGCAGGGTGTTCTAGACTGGTGACTGGAAGCAGCCGCCAAGACCATATAACACTGGTCCTGAAAGACCTACATTGGCTCCCAGTATGTTTCCGAGCACAATTCAAAGTGTTGGTGCTGACCTTTAAAGCCCTAAATGGCCTGGGCCCGTATACCTGAAGGAGCGTCTACACCCCCATTGTTCAGCCCAGAGATCCAGCTCCAAGGGCCTTCTGGAGGTTCCCACACTGTGAGAAGTGAAGCTACAGGGAACCAGGCAGAGAGCCTTCTTGGTAGTGGCACTCATCCTGTGGAACGCCCCTCCCACCAAATGTTAAGAACATGAGTAATTATATAAGGTTAGGTTGCTGAAATGAAAACTAAGAAAGTGGATTCTGTGTGTGTGTGTGTGTGTGTGTGTAAGGACTTTTGAATTCAGGTTGGTTCTGGTACTAAAAACAAATCCCTAGGCTAGGCTCAGAGGCAACTCTCTTCTTTAATTCCAATGTGTGTCTTTTGTGCCTGGTTTTGACTGGTCGGGGTTCCAGGAGAAAAGCAGCAAAGTAGATTTGACAAGCCTGAAGTTCGCCCACTCCTGTACAGTGCTAAAAAGTCCGTTCTGCTTAAAGGAATGTCTGAAATAACACAGCTAGAATGCGTGGGGCAGGTTTTGCGGCAGTCTCTACTGCCAATCATGTTCTCAGCTAACACTATTAGGACATGCGGCAGCGCGCAGCCTGTAAGCTCTTGTCCACTCATTTGCCACATAAGCACTTTGCGGAAGCTCCTTGGGGGGCCGACTTGCTTTAAATAGAGCAGCATGCACGGCTCAGCGGCTTCCAGTACTACTGCGTAAAAGACTACAATACCCAGCACCCACAGTTACTTTCTCAAGTTTTAGTCGGAGCTTGACGGAAAGGAGGCACTACAAACCCCTAGGAGTCAGAAAACACATGCAGCGAATGCTGTCATCTTCCAGTCCGTTCCATAGATAAGGCTGCAATTGCAAACTCTGTATTGCTTGAAGGAGTGGTGCGAGAGCTTTTGATCTAGCTTAATTAGAAAATTAATTAGAAAATTAGAAAACTATCTCCCCCCACCCGGAATCTTGCGTTCCCAGAGCGAAAGTGATCTCTTACTGATCTGGAGGTCAAATCTGATGATTCAGGCCACAGTTTCAAAAAGGAGAGGATTTTATGGCGCTGCAATTCATTCACTTTTATGATTCAGGAAGAGTACGCGGAATGAAGCAACCTTTAAGCCCGAGATGGTAAAGTGGCGCCCCTCTAGGTACTCTTGGACTCCAACTCCCATCAGCCCCAGCCAGAATGGTCAATGATCAGAGATGAAAGGAGTTATGGGTCAACAACGTCTGGGAGAGGGGGGCACCGGGTCCCCACGCCTGCTTTATGCAAAGAAGCACAATACGTATCTGCGGACCTGTTGGTCGGTGCCCTAGCATTCAATAAAAGGAGGACGTGGGTTCTATTTAGAGCAAAACTGGGATTCCAGAGAAATAATTCCTATCTCAAATAATGGTTGTTTATTAAGGAATCCTGCCATCCAGTTTCTTCATTCGCCCAAAACTTAACCGCGAAATAACAGATACCAATATTATACAATGCTGGGCTGTCCCCTCTGTTTCCTTCCCCGCCCTAAATCTACTCCAGACTCCGAAAACAGTTCATTCAGCTCGTTGCACCCGCTATCTTTAAGAGGAACGGAACACAGGGTGCAATTCTGCGTAAGCAAAGCCTCGCCCTTCACTGGTCTTCTCAGCTGAGAAAGAAAAACAAGCATGTCCACCTGGGACCTCCCGCGAGGGCCAACCTTGGGGACCCGACAGGAATAGTTTCCTCCCAGCTCACACGCCCCGCATTCCCCGCTGCCCCGCTACCTCCCTCCCCGCGTCCTCCGGCGCGGCTGCGGCCGGGAGTCCCAGGGTTTCTGGTTGGAAAGCGCGTGGCGGCAGAGCTGTCACTTCCCCTGCGAGCGCAGCATGCTGGGAAATGTAGTCTCGCCTCCTTCGCAAAGCGGAAGGGAGGGAAAGCGAGAGCGAGCTGGAGACTCCGACGGGCCGCCTAAGTGACAGCCGCGGGGCATGCCGGGAGGAGTAGTCCCGCCGGCCGGAGAAGCCGGGATTGGCGGCGCGCTCCGCGCTGGGCGGCGCTATAAATAGCTGCGAGAGGCCTGGTTGGCTCCTCCTCCTCCCCCCCCACGCCGTCGCGTGATGCCGTCACTTCCTTCCCGGCCGGAGCTGGCCCCGCTCATTCTCTTTAGTGTTTGCCCTGTGTCTGCCGCCGCCGCGACTCGCTCGCCTTCCCCCCCCTTTCCCCGGACCCCCCCCTCTTCGGCCTGCCAGCTGCCCATGGACTGAGCCGCCCCACGGCCCGCCCGCCAAGACGAGCCGGCCCGGGAGCCGCAGCCCAAAACAACCGCCAGGTGAGGGGCGGAGAAGCAGCGGGCGGGTGGGCAGCCAGGCAAGGCGGGCGTCCCTCCCAGCCGCCCCCCGCCCGCCACTCCTACCGCGGCGCTGGGATATGTGGGAGGGGAGAGGCCTCGGCCGGGCCTGCGCTTGGGGTTGGGCCTGTGGACGGGGCGCGGGAGACGAGGCTCGGGCCCCTCAGGCGGCGGCCGGGGTGGGGGGCGCGGGTGGGCTGCTGGCAGGTGGAGGGCTCGAGGCTGCAAGGCTCTGCCTCCTGTTATTTAGGGGAAGGGGTCCGTGGGGAGCTGGCTTGAAGACCCACCACTCCCCCGTTCTTTCGACTTCGACCCGCCTTCCCTCCTGTCCGTCCCGGGCTCTTCCCGCCGCCGGCTCGCTCTGCCTCCTTGCTCTCCTCGTGTCCTGCTCGTGGGCTTCCCAGAGGCACCTGTGAGAGAGCAGGAGGCCGGGCTTGGGAGGCCTTTCCACCCCCCCACCCCGTGGCCTGATCCTGCAAGGGTCGCCTTACGTTTTCCACTTGGCCGGCGCTCCTGTTAACAGGGATCTTCGCCGCGCGCATAGCAAAGTTCGTGGCGGGCAGGAAGAGCGTAGGAAGGGAAGGTTGCGTTCTGGCTATCCCGAATTACCTGCGCAAAAAAAGGGGGAACGGGGTAACTGGTGACAAATCTCTGCACAGTGGGCTGCAGTAGTACACGTCTCTGCCCCAGTTCTTCATCTTGCCTTTCTTGATCGGGTGAGATTGTGCAGCCTGCTCAACGTTTCTTGATAGTCATGTGCATCGTGTTCTTAATATGTACATGCCTTGCCGAGTTCCCTGATGTTCTCGTCTTGTACCTGTGCGAGGCAGGTGGTAATGCTTCTCTATCCTGGGTTGTGTCAGTTGCAGGGCATGTGCTTTCTCATTTCTCTGGTCAAGAAAATAATGCTGGAGTGTAGAGCCTGTAATTTACCGTATTTTTCGTACCATAGGATGCACCTAATTTTGGGGGGGGGGGGAATAAAGGAAAAAACTCCCGCAGGGGTCCCCACGCTGCGGATGTCTGCCTGGCGCGTGAGGCGCTCTGCGTCAGGGCATCCCGCGCGGGCGGCAGGCTGCTATCCGCAGCGTGGGGAGCCCTGCGGGAACTCCCGCGGGCTCCACAGGCTTGCTGATAGCTTCCTGAAGCCTGGAGAGCAAGAGGGGTCGGTGCATACCGACCCCTCTCGCTCTCCAAGCTTCAGCGAAAGCCTGTATTCGCCCTATAGGACGCACACAGATTTCCCCTTCATTTTTGGAGGGGGAAAAGTGTGTCCTATAGGGCGAAAAATACGGTAAATCCTGTAGTGTTTACTGCATCACACTTTAGTTGCTTCAGGCTTGTCTCAAGACTTGCTTTCTCCAAGATAGCCTTGGAATATTGCTGTCAAGTTTCAGTTTAATTGGAGGGAAAGTCTGTTGTGTTCTCGCTTACAAACATAATGCTTTCATCTCCTAATGGAAGTAATGAATGGCTTAATGGCTCTAATGGTTTAATCTTTTTCCACTATATATGCCCGCAAACTTAATTGGTCTCCTGTCGTTTAACTTTAGCAATATGAGCAAGCTTTAGACGTGTACTCTTTTCCACTTCAGCCTGGAACCAGAACCACTTCTGAAACTTAAATAGTTTTGTATTTGCATATGTTGCTTCATCTTTGGTGATATGAATTTTTCATTTTATTTCAAAGCATTTATATACCACTTACTACTTCAGTGTGCAGTCTAAAAAAGAAAACAATAAATCTTTAATACATTAAAACAGAACCTGAAACTAGTAAAACAGCATTATAAAAATGCATAAAAGCAAATTCAGAAGATTCAAATATGTGAAGCAAAGTCAGGGGAAGCCAGGGTGAAAGGATACGTCTTCACAAGACTTCTGCAGCAACTGATGGTTGCTGCTTCACATACAGCAGAAGGAAGGGCACTCTGCATGCCTGTTTTTGGGTCACCACCACATGATATTCTGTAGGATGCAGTGCCACAAGTTGAATTTCCTGAGATGATCTAAGAACAGTGGCAGGTAGTCTTTTAGGGTTTTATATATTAACAGGACCTTGAACATGCTCTGGTACTGATTGGCAACCTGTGCAGTTCATTCAGTTCAGGTGTAATATGTGCACATCTTGGTGCTCCACTCAGCAGCCTGGCCACAGCATTCTTCACCAGCTGCAGGTTTTGGACCATTCCCAAAGGGAGCCCCACATAGAGCACATTACAGTAGCCATGTGAATCACAGTAGCTAACCCTGTCCAGGAAAGAGCATAGTTGGCATATCAGCCTAACACTGTGCCCCAATTTGATGAGTGCTTCTAGTGGTTTCATATAGTTCCATCAGTACTTCCATGAAAGGGGCAGGTTCATCATTTGGGGGTGTTCCTGGATTCAGTACTGTCACTGGAGGCTCAGGAGGTCTAAGTAGCTGGTTTTGCCTTTTCTCAGCTCTGGCAGATTCACTTTAGGACAGGGAAGATTTGACCACAGTATTCCATGCTCTGATAACTTCCAGAACGGATTATTTCAACATGCTTTACACGGGGCTTCCCTTGGAGACGACTTGGAAACTTCAGTTGGTCCAAAGTGCAGCAGCTGGAGGTTCCGTTTACATCTCCTATAACCCCTCTTTTAAAACAGCTGCACTGGTTACTAGTTCATTTCCCAGCACAATTCAAAGTTCTCTCAAGCCCTATTCAACTTCATTTGGGCCCCAAATATCTGAAAGACCACCTCCTTCCCTACAGACCCTTTTGCATGCTGAGACCAGCAGAAGGGACACTCTTGGAAGTTCCTGCAGGTGACAGCCAGGAGAGGGCATTCCCTGTGGTGGCTTCTAAACCCTGGAATTCCCTCCCCACAGAGTTATGTCTGGCACCTCCATTATGCACCTTCCAAAATGCTGTATAATGGAGGTGTGGATCTTTAGGACCCACCTTATTTTTATTATTGCAACTTTAAACTGTTTTTAATACTGTGCTTTAATGTTCTAACCTGCCCTGGAACCTTAGAGTGAAGGGTGGGTAATAAAAAAATATTAATAATACTAAACAGAGGGCAGACACATAATCTCCCAATCCAGTTCTCTGAATCAGTCCTGGTGAGTAGGAATTATAGCGAACAATACTTTGTCACAGCCACATTGTCGCACTTTAGTATATGCTTGAGCACTTGAAAATATTTTAATACTGTGGGTTTCATGGAATCGTAAAGCTAAATCCTGTAGAAGTTAACTGGTAGTCAAGAGACCAATGCGATTTTTGATATATTTAAACTATCAGTCTGGTTGTTTTAAGTCATGTTCTAAATAGCGCTGTATGGTGACCCTACAAAGCAAACACTTGATCAAATAGATATTTGACACTGCACCAGAATGTTTAACATTTTTTATTAAATTCAGCTTTGCTAGACTGTATTCTGTGCTATATATTATCAGACATTCATACCTGACTAGTAAGATGCTCTCTCAGATTAAAGCTTCAGTCTTAATAACTCTTACTAGGAAATGTCGTATAGAACTTAGTGATACGCGGGTGGCGCTGTGGGTAAAACCTCAGTGCCTAGGGCTTGCCGATCGCATGGGCGGTGGTTCGAATCCCCGTGGCGGGGTGAGCTCCCGTCTTTCGGTCCCAGCTCCTGCCCACCTAGCAGTTCGAAAGCACCCTTAAGTGCAAGTAGATAAATAGGTACCGCTTTATAGCGGGAAGGTAAACGGCGTTTCCGTGTGCTGCGCTGGTCTGGCTCGCCAGAGCAGCTTCGTCACGCTGGCCACGTGACCCGGAAGTGTCTCCGGACAGCGCTGGCCCCCGGCCTCTTAAGTGAGATGGGCGCACAACCCTAGAGTCGGACACGACTGGCCCGTACGGGTAGGGGTACCTTTACCTTTTAATGCATGATAGGACTGTGAAAGGAGAAGGAAGTGATCTCTAAGTGAATTTACGCTTTTGTGACACTAGTAAAGTCATGTTCCAAAGACTTACTGGGGGATGATTAATGCATGGCCTGTATATCCCTTGATTACACAACATCTGACAAACAACTGCTAAGGGTGTGAACTGAATCTGTTGAAAAACATTGTTTAGGAGTAAATACAGATCTATCTGTGATGGCTTATTTATACATGTTGTGTGAAGCTGCAGTCAGCACGTAATAAATGCAAATGTGTGAACTTGTTTGTAAAACCTAGGCTAACATTGGTTTTAGGCATATGCAACAGTGTCTGAAGTGCAGTGTGAAGAATTTGTCCCTACCAGTTGCTCTGCTGCTTAGCAAAACTCTTAAGTAAACTGAAAGCGGTTGCAGGAACAAACTGAAGTGGGGCCATAGAGGATATTCCTTCGACACTTCCTTGAGTAGTATACCATGGGATGATCCATAACATCAAAATTAGGATGGTGGAGGTATGGCCTTGTGCAGTGTTCTTCGATCTTGGATCCCTAGATGCTGTTGGACTACAGCTCCTGTCATCCCTGACCTTTGACCATGTTTGCTGGGGATGATGGGTATTGTAGTTGAACAATATATGCGAACAATATCTGGGGCCCAAAGGTTAAACAGTAATCTAGTGTATGAATACTGCCCCTTGTGCAGACCTGTTGGATGAGAGGAAAGAGAGAGGGGCTGAAATGGAATTGAGAGCAGAGCTAAAGACTTTCTGTGGACCAAGCTCGCTCACCCACCACTGCTCCTTCTGCGGCTTCCTCCCCCTGAGTCCTAGAATTTAACTTGAAGTTTAGCCTACAACATGGTGCCTCCTTCTGTTGTCTTTTTTTACTAAATATTTGTTTGCTTTTCCTTTTTCTCCATTTTATTATCTTAAAAGTTGATAGTGCTGCTAGTGTGGCCTACCATAGAGCGTCACAACCTACCAGTTGTTGCGCATCTACCGTACATGGCCTTACTTATTGTGCTATTGCAGACAGCCTGAATTGAGTTAGGGTGGCAATTTCACCGGTCTCAGAAGCATTAATGCTTTTTGCTTTTAGCATGGTGTGCTGTTTAAAGTCTCAAAGAGGCAGGAGGTGTTTCCATTTGTACAATTGTGCAGCTACAACGAAGGGATTGCTGCAGGTACCATCGGTATTAGCCATCAATTTTGGAATTGGCAGTCTTTCTTAAAATATGCTTACCCTGCTATCTTTGTGTTTGGCAGACTGAATTCTTTCCATTTCAGAGTGTTTGGGTACCTTTTGACATGGAACATACAGGCTAAAGGGACTAGGAAATAGCGTGTGTGTATTTTGTTGTTTTTCACTTTTCACAACTACAGAATGCATTCCATCAGGGAACTCATAGGTACAAATCTTGCTCGAATGAATGGTAATTGAGCCAAAGCACTGATGCATACCCTTCATTTCACTTCCTTGAAGAATACCTATATAAGTCAGTTGCAACAAAACCAGAGTCTTGTAGAGAGGCTTAACATTGGGCAGATTTATTATGGCATAAGCTTTTATTGATGCATCCAGTGGCTTTTGCTGTAAACAGTTACCTGGTTCCTCCATATTTTAATTGGAATATTTCTAAACCATTTAATATTTTAAAATACCATATTGATGGACAATAAAGGTACAACAAATAGCTGGAGACAAGAAGACCTGGAAAAAACCTAGGTTCCCCCCTTCCAGTTTTTCTGATCTGGTCCCCCCCCCCCCACCACCACCGGTATGCCTTTCACATATCTAGATATTGCTTGTCTTTCTGGGGAAACCTATAAAAAATAGCATCCAACAAAATGCATACAACATCTCAGCCTGTCTTACTTCAGGGAGCAGACTTTAGACTGAACTATAAGGCAGTTCTTCTTACCAGTTACCGATAATTCTTCCCTGATCTTTTTCTTCTTTAATTGAGTTTTAAAATTATTATTCAGATACGTATTCCATTCACTCTTTAACATATATTGTGCACATATATCAACCAAACAATAACAATATTTCTTTACAAGTGACTTCCCACAACCTCAGTGCGGCTTCTTGTTTCTTCCTTCTCTTTTCAACTGTGTTGTTTTTCCTTATTACCCTTCTCTTACACAATATCTCTTATCTGTTCTTTACTTTGCAAAATTTAGTCGAAACGTATCAAGGATTTTATCTGAGAACAGTGTTTTCCATATAATCTTTTACATCTGAAGGCAGCTCAGTTTAGGGAAGTTTTTAATGTTTAATGCTGTATTGTGTTTTTAACATTCGGTTGGGAGCTTCCCAGAGTGACTGGGGAAACCCAGCCAGATGGGCAGGGTATAAACAATAAATTATTATTATTATTATTATTATTATACATTCCCACCCCTTTTTAATTTTTTTGTTTGGTTGGTTCCTAATTGCCTCTGTCATTTTTGCTAATTCCAAATACTAATGCAATTTGATTTGCCATTGTTCTTTTGTTGGTGTCCTATCACCCTTCCAATTTCTAGTGATTAACATTCTTGCTGCTGTTGTAGCATATAGGAATACCCTTTTTAATCATTTGAAATATCAGTTGTCATAATGTCCAGAAGAAGTCTTCGGGTTTCTTCTCAATTTTTTTTTGAACATTTTTAAAAAATTCGTCATAGACAAAATTCCCCCCAAAATTATTTTTGTCACAAACCCCACTACATGTGGTTCATCATTCCTTCCCCTTGATTACACCTCCAGCATACACTTGACTTTGATTTATATATTTTGGCCAGTTTGCTGGGGGTTATGTACCACCTGTATAGCATTTTCATGAAGTTTTCTTTTATTGTGTAGCAGGCTGTAAATTTTAAATCCTTTTGCCACAATCTTTCCCAATCCTCCATCTGGATGGAGTACCCAATTCTTCCCTGTTCTATCCCTTTTAGCATGTCATAGTATGAGTCCCTAGTCATGTACTGTCCAGCACAATGAAAATGTAGTTGGTATATCTGAAGTTCCTGGGGTTTTGAGGAACAATGTTCTTTAGAACCACAAGAAGCTTGAACTCTAGGTTATCTGTGTTGGTAATAAGTGAACCCCTGAAAATGTTGATGATAAAAACATTCAGGACCCCATAATGTACATGTTAAGACCTGAAAATCCAATCTTGGGGAGTATGCTTGAATTCAAATGTATTCTCTCTCTCTTTCTCCACACACACACACACACACACACACACACACACACAGTGTATTGGCAAACATATAGCACATACCACAAATATATTACTGAGCATAGCACAAATCATAGTGGTAGTAATGTAATCTTGTAGTGCCATTAAGATGGCTCTTGCAAGCAAACTAGCAAAACATGAGGGGAGAGGTGGGTTCTTCCTCTGTCTTACAGTCATATGTAACACTGACAATCTGCACTGTTAGGAACATCAAAGCATGTCCATGTTTTTAGGAAGAGGTCTGGCCAGTTTTGCCTGGAGCAAGAAAGAACTTGGTCTGTAAGCAATTGGTGAATAGTTGGGCAGATTGCAAACTATTTTTTGGCTTGCAGTGTAGTTACAGAACTTCTGTAGTAGATTATCTAACATGTAAAGCTGCTGTTGTTGTTTCCATTTCAAAGTTATTTGCTACCTGTTATTGCATGTGACTTGTGTAAATGGCAGACATAAGACACCTCTGTCCCTAGGAACGTAAAGGTTAAACGTTCAGGCAGTGGCGTAGCGTGGGTTGTCAGCACCCGGGGCAAGGCAAGTAATTTGCGCCTAACCTGCCGCCGCTGCCAGCTTCTTCTTGCTGCTGCCTGGTCTGGTGTGGTTCTCTCCCGCGCTCAGCGCTGCGCTGGGCAGCCGCTGCACTGTCCCTCCCCCAGATAGTCCCTCGCTCTCTCTCCGCACCGCACGTCTGGCACCCACCCCCTCCATAGTGGGCGGCGACCCAGCAGCTCGGATCGGATTCGCACAGCCAGCACTGCAGTGAGAGAGAGTGAGTGAGCCAGGTAGGGGCAGAGAGCTGCGAGTGCGAGCAGCCCCCCCCTGCACCCCCCACGCTATGCCACTGCGTTCAGGCAGTCGGGAAACAAGTACCGGTACTTAAATTCCCAGCAATTATTCTTAGAACTTTGAAAGAAATGTAGACAAATCACTTGGTGGTTGGCAAGTGTTACACACCAGCATGGGGTTTTAATAACTATAATAGACCCCAATATTCAGAGGCTGCAACCTATTTGGACGTGTGTACCACTAGCACACTATCGTATAACCTCCCGTGTGAGAGCTCTTTATGCGCTCTTATGCTAACTTGATAGATCATGTTCATGCATAGCCAATTGAAGTCTTGACATGTTGCCTTGCTTACCTTGGTTTTTAAGAGACTTTGAATGTAACTTTTTGGTAATAATGATCCCATGGTACAAGCATATGTCAAAGCTGTAGATTAGGAGTGGGGAGCCTTTGGCCCTCCAGATATTGCTGAGCTACAACTCCCATCAGCCCTAGCAAGCAATGCCAGCATCTGGAGTCCCACAAAAGTAGTGTATGTATGGCATCTTCTACAACACACAAGAATAATGAATCATGTATAGGGCAGCAAATCTTTCCCAGCAGGATGTGTGTGTAACAAGCTGGATGGAAATCAGGAAGAATCTCTAGAATCTTTTCATCTTGAGCTTTATTGTAGTCACTAGCATCCCTAATCTCCAGTGACAAATGTGTTGTCTTTTAAAGCATTGTCAACTATATCTTTATCAGGTCAGTTTGCTCCAGTTTGTGGTACAACTTGGCCTTGTTGCTGATGCTCCATAAAACTCATAGCTAGCTACATATCTCCACATATTGCATCATTTGATCTGTTTGTCTTGCAGAGGAGTAAGCTGTATGCCTATTTTGTCTAACATCTCCACTGTTACATATCAGGACTGGTGTAGCCATCTTTTATGCTCACAACAACATTGACTAGAAGTGAGGAAAAGGGAGATCTGATAGGGTGACATTCTAACCAAAATGCATTCCATTTCGCTAGCCGCTCTAACTTTATTCTTCATGGTCATCAGATTTCTGCAGTCTACCACTTCCTTTGTGCAAAACAGTAAGCATGTCACAGTTATGTTCGGGCACAGGGCAGTTGTTTAACATGAGGATGTGTTGCAGTAACTAACTTGGAATAATCTAAGGCATTTGCCATGAAGAAATTACTATTTAAATAGGAATGTTCATGAATGTTCTGTAACTTTTTTAAAAAGTGCGGCACTGATCAAAGTATCTGTAAAAGCTACTTTTTGAAATGCACTCAGGCCTGATTTAAGTTCGCACAGCTGGTTTCACTTAACTATGCATGATTGGGCATGGCTGTCATCACACTTCAATTGGGTTTCATTCCCTATAAAATTGACACACCTGGAATTCACAGCCCAAGTGTGTTGGCGTGGTTGAAGACTTAAATCAGGGGGTCATTGCTACACTAACTGCTTATAAACCTGCACAGGTAGATTTCTTGCACATTCCTGGCATCATATTTTAATGGAATCTGAACAATGAAGTATTATTTCTTAGTTCCGCTTTGAAATCTCAGAGCAGACTGCCTTTCTGTTGCCAGAGCAGAAAGACATGTATTATCATTGTGAGCTTTATATGTGTGTACTTATATGTGTGTATAATTCTGATTTGTGCAGGGCTGAGAAGAGGCTGTTAATAGGTAGCACCAAGCTACAGTTAAGAAGGCACGGTAGCCAAAATTAAACACAGTTCAAGCATACCTACAGGGCTTGTTTTGGCAATATGGAAACAAGACTCTCTGTTCTCTTTCTTCAGGATCAACAACTTGCTGGCTCTAAAGAGGAGGCATCAAATATTGTCATTTAACCACCTCAAAAATGTTTGGAATAGTGAAATGCTTCAAATCAGCCTTTTGGGGAGTGAACTGGCTTTGTTTAGATTTAGGTTTATTCAATTTATGAATCGCTTCCAACAACAAAAAGCCCTGAAGCGATTTGCAGCAAGAAGGTAATACAATATTTAAAATGCACAAATATAAACATTCAGATTAAAGACATCCAGTTGATGATGCCCAGGAAGACAAAAACACCTTTGCCTGAGGCCAAAATGATGACAGAGTTGGTGCCAGGCGTTCCTCCCTTTTGAGAGTGTCAAATAATTACTGGCTAATTTTTAACTGTAATGGGTGCTGTCTCTTGAAGACCCTCTCTGGAATGACTTCATAGCTAACACTTCTGAAAAAGTAAACATTTCTAAACCTTTCAAAGCATATGTGCTGAACAATTTTAATCTAATGAGAATTTTTCTCCAAATGCTGCTCCTGGTAATGTTGATAAGTAGTTCATTGTGCAATAGTATAATACTGTACTACTCAAAAGCATCTTTCTAACGTTCTCCCCTTTTTCTTTTGTTTATAGGCAATCTCCAACATATAAATCCCCTTGGAACTAAAGCTAAAGCTACACTGTCCCTGGATCACTTAAAGGTACAGGAAGTTGGGTATTCTGAAAATCCAGCAGCTCTTTATCACTGGCTGATATTTTGGGGTGGACACAAGTACCGTATATGGGAGTTCTGTTGCAGTTTCCTATCTTAAGATGCTACTTTAATGTCAGTTGTATCCAAAGCCATCAGTACTTGAGCTGAGCAGACATATGCACTTCTCCCTACAGCAGCACCCTCCTGCACCCTCAAAAAAAACTGCCATGGGTGGTTAGAGAAACTTCTTCTCAGTTTTCCCATATCCTGGCTACTGCTTCCCCCAACACCTGTGTCTCCTCTCCCTGTTCCATTACCATCAACAGCATCTTTGAATCTCTTGCTTCAACAATATGCCATATATAAGGATGACACACTTTAAACCTGAAAGGGCATGGACTAGTCTTCCCTAGGTATTGGGGATTGCTTGTGAAGGGTGGCTTAGAATATACACAGGCCTGTTCATTTCTCTGGAGTATTAACGGCATTCTGCAGCACATTTCCGATACTTGATTCTGGTATAAAGCAAACGAATAATAGACTACTGAAATCTGTAATCATATCTTTGTTAATGTTTTATTCCTTCATTGAAACAATCCAAATAGTGAGGTAGTATTCCTGCAAATGGGGGCATGTGTTTTCAAGAGTATATGCTCTAGGTGTGTTGCTCTCAACAGATTGTTAGGGGGCTGTGCATGTTAAAGCTGATGCCTGCATTCAGCAGAGAGCCAGTTTTTGTCTTTTGTGTATATCCAGGTGACTCAGTGCTCTTAATGTAGTGGTGAGTCATTCTAAACAGATATCTAGAGGGCAGGCCTCATTTGCATGTCAAGATAATGGGATGTGTCCAAGGTTTTCTGAAAGGGGCAATCTGTAAGAGTGGTATGTGCATGCTTGGCCATTTTATAGAAAAGGCCTTCAACTAAGCAGTTCAGCTAGCGCAGTTGGTTTAGGAAAAACAGGTTTACTCAGTGACACATGTGCCTGCCTTCAGCTTTTTAATCTCTAATGCAAGATGTCCTTGCTACACGTTTATGAACATGCTCTGTCTTAAAATGGCAACTTGAAATTTTTATTATTAAACCTAATATGGAGAGAACTTCAGAACTTCAGGCAAGAGCAAAACAACACACACACACACACACACACACACACACACACACACTCTACTCCTTGGCCAAAGGCCTGGCTGGTGTGTGTGTGCTCTTTGTACATGAGTGAAACCTGTAGCCTCTTGGGTCCCTTTCTTGGAAATGTAGGAACATACCAGGTCAGGCCATAAGCAAAACTAGGCACAACATCATTCACACAGTTACCAGTTATGCAGATGGCTTTTTGAAAGGAAGTTTCAGGTGCAAGGTCTGATCCAGACCCTGAAGTTGGAAGGCCGGTGGCTTTCACCCTTTGTTCCCTGCTGCTGTCCCAATAAGTGTCAGCACAGAGTTGGGGGTAGAAGTCTATTATATTCATAGCTGGGGGTGGAAGCTTTCCTCCAATGCAAATAGCAGGGCCTAATCCATATTGGGACCCACAGCATAGGGCAAAAGGCCAAAGCCCCTTTTCCAGGTGTGAATCAGGCTCCTGTACCTGCAATTTGTAGAGCTGATGATTGTGCTAGTTTGGTCCTTTTTGAACTGGCAAGGCTTCTCCCTGTCTCTGTCAGAGATGTCCCTTCATTTGCTACCTGGACTTTTTAGCTGGAGATGCCAGGAGTTGAGCCTGGGACTTTCTGCATGCAAATCCTATGCTCTACCACTGAGCACTTAGTGCATTAAGGGTAGTGTGGGGTACAACATTGCCCAGCTGCTGCTGGGCTGTAAACTCCTGGCTACTAGTGAGCTATGGTCCCTTTCCTTAAGCATGCCCAATGTTGTTTCTGATGGTCATTCATAGCTTTAAAAATGGCTGTTATGGGAGCTGTGCCTTTTGAAGCTGAGCCAAGCTATTGTAATTTACAGGAAGCATTAATGCTGAGTTGGAAATCAATAAAATCCTTAAAATAGTGGGTGCCATGTTAAACATAAACTTAGTAAAACAAAGCTGCAAACCCTTTTTCTCTCTGGATCAAAAAAACCTAGCAGCATGCTTTTGATAACTTCATTTACAAGCATAGTATTGGTTTCTTTGGCAATGAAATTTGTGAACGTGTCAGAATATTAGAAGACTTTGGTCTGTGGTGCTTCACGTGAGTACTTTCTGCACATCTCAGGCTAGCATGTTGAGCCCAGCCTGCTATTTTGTATGTACAGGTATTAGAAAATGTTTGCATGCTGGAGAGCACTCAGTTTCCTTTCTGCAGTCCAGCATCAGGTTCATCAAGTGAGACTTTGGATTGTGTATTTCAGCTCTTAGATGCCAATTCATTGTGTTGAAAATCCATTTGCTTCCACTGGCCCATAAACCCTTGTCTGCCTTTTCAGAAGTACGTGTCTTTCCTAAAATCCTTAAGAGGCAGTTTGCAGATCACTTTTGTCTTTGACTCATCCTTTCTAAATTTGGAAGCCTATTCATGACATCAATTCTGAAGGCCCACAGAATGCTTAGACAAATTGCTACTATTAGCATCCAGTGATTGCTCATTTTTAAAGCCAGGACCTTTGCTGGTTCAAGATAAATTTTTAAACGTCTACAGGTTTTATTGGGAGACAGAAATTGGACTATGGTAACTTGACATTAGTGCCTTGTGTTTGCTTTCATCACTGGGACGATATAAGTACTCACTTCACCAAGCACTACTGCTCTGCATGCAGTCCTTAATTCATTCTTCTTGGCTAACACAAATGAAGTGTGTTGGATTGTGCCCAGCATTGTTTCTGGTCTAGAAAGGTTGCCTGCTAAACCTACCATTTGTAGAAAGCCTGAACTATCGTTTTTCCAGTACTAACTCCTGAGCAGTTGACCACATGCATGCTCAGTTTGGCATTCATTTGACAGCACAGGTTTATTGTATCCAGGGTTCGAAATTAGCAGGGCTCCAGGCGCATTTTGCACCTAAAGTTTTTGCATTTACAAGCACCTCAAAAAGCCTGCTTCTCCCCCCGCCAGCCTCACAAGCTCGGGGGATAGTGGGGTGGCGGAGCGCCGCCATCCCGCTATTCCCCAACCTGATCTGGAGGCTGGGGGGGGGGGAGAAGCAAGCTTGCTTCTCCCCCTGCCAGCCCCACAAACTCGGGGGACAGCGGGGCAAGCTGTCCCTGAAGGCAGAAGAGGGAGACGGAGCGCTCCGTCTCCCTCTTCTAGCTTTGGGGATGGTTGCACAAAGCCTCTGCAGGGCAGCGCAGTGCACTGCCCCACAGAGGCTAGGGAGGCTGTCCCTGAAGGCAGAAGAGGGAGACGGAGCACTCCGTCTCCCTCTTCTAGCTTGGGGATGGCTGCTCAAACCTGGGGGGGAAATAAAAATTTCCCCCTTGATTTCCCCCCCCCCCAAAAAAACTAGGTGCGTCCTATGGACCGGTGCGTCCTATAGGGCGAAAAATACGACGCCTAATTTTAAGACCTGCTAAGGAACAGATAATTGTTATTACCCGGTATGTCCTGATGTGTAAAACCACAGAATTCAAAGAGGGTGTACTTTCTTTTTCCCATGACTGTAAGGTGTTGGTGGCATCTCAATTGAATATTTTATGTGGAAAGGCTGGGAAGCAATTGATTCTCTCCTTTTTCTTTTCTTTTTAAGGTAAAAATTCAAGCACTTGCACAGAAATAGCCTGCATTCAAAGCCAAGTTTACCTGCAGCAATTAGCTTTGGATGGAAGTCAATATGTCTCAAGTTCAAATCCAGAATCCGTCTGCTGCTCTTTCTAGCAGCCAAATACTAAACAAGAACCAATCACTTGCACAGCCTTTGAGTATTCCTTCTCCCACTAGTTCTTTGCCTTCTGAAAATGCAGGTAGACCTATTCAAAATTCTGCTTTACCCTCTGCATCTGTTACATCTACCAGTGTAGCTGCAGGTAAGCCTGAAAATTTATTTGGTATATTTCAATGATAATGTGAGTGTCAAATGCCTTAAAAGAAAGTGCCAGGTCCTAATACCCATGCTGTTCATATTCTGCTTGTTTAATGAAGTTGTTTTGGAAATAGTGAAAATTATAAGGAGAAATGTTTGATGGAACAAACAGAGATAAGATTAAAACAAATGGCTAAAATGGCTTTATAAATATTTTATATCAGCAAACTCACTGTTCCAACGTTCTGGTTCTGTACAGTGTTTTCTGATCATGGGTTTAGCCATGAAGACATGTATAACAAGGATTGTTCCAGAGAGCTTCCTTTCTAATATAGAGTGGTTTATGCTAGTAACTTAACTGTAGTTAAGTAATTTACTAGTAATTTACTTCATTGACTACATGTGTGCATTTGCCATTTGCTCTCTTCAATCTGGCAAACTAAGGTTTCAGGTATCCCTCCAAACGAAAATTGCAAACTGATTTAGAATATCTTTGGAATGTACACACCCATTGTGTGTTTATCATCATGGGTGGTGGCATAATTCTTAAATAGTGTGGCATTCCATAAGCACTGACCATTAAAAATGTATGGCATTTTGATTGCACTGTTTTGGTCATCTATAGCCTCTGGCCACTAGATAAGCCTAGCTTTGTACTTCCAGAACCCCTTGAGAATTTGGGGAAGCAGGAGTTAACGGCAATGCTCCACTCAAGGCTTATCCAGAGGCTACAGATTACCAGTTCTCTGTGCAATTAAAGTGTGCCTCATGTGATTCCACTTTCAGAATATTGAATCCTGGAAGACACGGAGTTTTCATGGGTTGGGCTCCCTTGTTTGTACAAACTAAGCTTCTGTAAAGCTTATTGGGCTTTGTGTTTCTTCCAAATTGGGATGACTGGCAAAATGGAAACTATACCTGGGACGAAGCACTCAAATGGGACACCCTTTTTAAAGGATATGACAGAGTAGAAGCAGAGACCATTAAGTATTAAAAATGAGAAATTAAGAATATAAATACCTGTGAAGCAGCTTCATTCTTAGAGAGAGAGAAGCTGTCAGATTAGGACCAAATATGTCCTGGCAGTGGAGGAGCTTTCTGAACAGCTTAAGCTGTGTAGGTTAAACAAGAGGCCTATGGCTTTCAAACATCAACTTGAGGATGCAGGCACCTAGCTAGTTTTGTTGCAAAGCAAATTAGTTTGACCTTTCCTTATATTGCAACTGCAACATTCACGTGCTGTCTGATCCTTAGAGTTAGTCTTACAATCAACTTTTATCTGGCATTCTGGACAACTAAATTAACATTCTCTGAAACCAATTTACTTTGGGCATCTTCTGTAGAAAGCCGCTTAATTTTATAAGTCTAAGCTTCTGTGCGGTGTTTTCCCAGCTTTGAGTGCTAAAGTCCTTAAGTGCTTCTGTGAATGTAGAATAATACTAAGAGATCAGATTGATTTCTCCATGCTGAAGTAGCTATTGGTCTTTTCTTTTCAGTTCCTTCTAACATGGCAAACCCCAAAGAGAAAACCCCAATGTGTCTTGTGAATGAGTTAGCCCGTTTTAACAAGATTCAGCCTGAGTATAAGCTTTTGAGTGAGCAGGGTCCAGCTCACTCGAAGGTAAACATTGCCTGTCTGACTTCCATATTTATAGTAAAACGATGACTTGAATGTGTTTTTGTGTGTGTGTGAAGTAAAACAAAACGTGAGAGGTCTGTTAGCTTGACACAGCTTCCAGTGCACAGCTTGATTTTATCTTTAAGCTGGTACTACTAATATAACTCAGTGAGCGTTATTTATTTATTATCTTCCACACACATCTCAGGGCACTGTACAAAATGTAATGAAAACAGTTAAATGCACAGAAAATAACAGCAGATAAAAGAAAAACAATATCAAGTATTCAACCAGCTTGGAAGGGTGGGAAGTAGTGTAGGTTTGGCCCTTTGCTGAAATCCAGCTGGCTTAAGCAGGTAGTTGTACCTTCACCCCAGTATCCAAACCCAGCTGTAAAAGAAAACGGAGGGGGGAGGAAATAGTAAAGGAGAAGTCCAATAAAGCACACTGTTTGGAAACGGCAGCATGCAATTCAAAGTACTTATTTTATCATTTATAGCCTTGCATGGCCTCAGGCCCTGCATTCCCACAAGAGCTTTCAAGGTTTCCAGATTTCTTTGCTGTAGGAAGCAACTTACTGGGCAGCATTCGATAATGTGGTAGGGAGGAAGGGCCTTGGAGGTCTCACTGTGCACATGGTAGCTGTGCATACAGCCTTCTGGATCCCTTTGGTTCTGTGTATTACTTTCACAAAGTCCTTGGCCACAGTAGAAAAAAAAACATTTTAAATACATTGGATACTTTTACAACAATTCATGCGACTTTTCTTTCCTGTGGTTTAATAGTGTTTCATGAAGTATTTGCTTTAGAGCAGGCATGTCCAACCGGTAGATTGTCTTCGGTAGGTCATTGGTAGATCACTGGCTCCCCCAAAGAAGCTCAGCAACTTTGGCTCCCCTAAAAAAACCTCAGTTAAGGCCTGCACCCCCCAAAAATGGGGCTTTCCTGCTCCCTAAAAAAGCTCAGCAACTTTGACCTGAACCCCCAAAAGGGGGTAGATCACTGCCAGTTTTTTTACTCTGTGAGTAGATTTCAGTCTCTTGGGAATTGGCCACCCCTGCTTTAGAGTGATCAGTGTTGTACCTGTGCCTTTTGACCTGTGTGTGTTCAGACTATTAAAATATCACACGCATGCAAGATCAGGCGGTGAGTTGTTGTTGCAGTAAAGACTTCTTTCTCATTCTTAGGTGTTTACAGTGCAGCTGACTCTTGGGGACCAGCACTGGGAAGCTGAAGGAACTAGTATTAAGAAAGCTCAACATGCAGCTGCTGCCAAAGCTTTGGAAGGGACGAGATTTCCTAAACCTACAGCTCGCCCATCACGTAATGAAGGAAAGAACCCAGGTACATACAGCTAACATGGGTTGTACAGTGATGTGAGCCATCACTTGATGTTGCAGTGGGAACTGCACACCTAAGCTGCCCCTGAATTTGCACGTTATATAATTGCATCCTATGGCGTGATGATCATGTTTAAGTATTTGTAACAAATCTTTATATGCCGTGTAATATAAAAAAAAATCAAGGCCATTTACATGGAAACAATAAAAATACAATATTCAATAAAATTTCCTAAAGAACAACAAAAAAACCTATATATCCCATGACAACAGCCAATTCCTGGTTATATGACAGCCAGAAACTTCCCATTACCTGAACACAGGTGTGCTGAAGTAGCATACAATTGTGTCGGCTGATATCCATTTGTGCAGTCAGCTTTTAGCCCTCTGAATCCAAAGTTCTGTGGTTAAAAATTCTGGATTCCAGAATGCTTCCACTACTTAGACTTGGAAGGCTTTGCTTGGCATTATTTTATTAATATATTTGTATCCCACCCTACATCAGTTGATCTCAGAGTGAGGTACGTATTCCATAAAACAGGATAAAATGTCAATCAACTATCAAACCACCTAGGCAGACCCCACTCCAGACTATAATTGGCATGACCCAAACACTGAATGGTGTATGCATTGTTAGCCTCGACAAGGGAGCAGAAATATGATAAAGTGATGGTGCAAAGTTGCTACTTAACCTCACAGTTCTTTTCAGGGTTTCACTGGAGCACAAAACCTTGATAGTTCTGTTTATTTTCCATATTCTCATCCAGTTTTTCAGACATACATTGTCTCCCCAAGAGGCTCATTAAAAAAAAAGAAGAGACATGCCCTGCCATTAGACTTACAGACTAGAAAGGCAAGGTTTACAGGGGCAGGGAAGTAAAAGGCAAAAGAGGAAGATTGGTTCAAGCCCTGCACAAAGTGGTGAGCTACAGGCATTTATATCCAGGTTGGGCCAAGTTGGTTTTCCTTTGCTGGTGTTCTTGCTTGGACATCAATTGGTTGGGGTAGTGTCTTCTTTCCTCTTGCTTTTGCAGTCTCAGGCAGCTGGGAAGCCAAGTGTTCTTTCGGCAAATAAGATGGGGGAATAGAGCTTCCAGCAACTCTACTTGTTTTGGTTGCTCTCCAGTTGCCATGATGTTGTTTGTGAGGCAGTGGTCTGGCCTTCTAGTAATCCCTGATTCCCAGCAGCAGAGACTAGAGTGTGCCACCCTCCAGCTCTGCAGCCCCAGTAGAACTCTTTAAGTATCAGTCATTTTACTATTTATAAAAAAGGAACAAACCAAAAACCCAGCGCTGTCTCAGGGAGAAATTTAGTAATGTTACCCAAAGCCAGTATCATGGGTAGCTTGAGTCTGAATTGACCTAAAGACATATAATTGTAACTTAAACATAAAAATAAAGTATTGAAGGAAAACAGGATTTACTTTGCACTGTGAAAGTGATATGGACAAGGAATTGGCTAGCTTCTTAACTTTATGGCTGCAAGGATTGTTACCACTTAGAATTGGAAATATTTGTAAGGAGCATTGATGGACGCTTAGTACAAAAATAAGTGGCAATTTGCAGTGTCTGAGAAGCTGACTGAAAACAATTCATTTGAGCAAGGAACAAATTAAAAAAACTAATAAACTCATTTTCCATTGTGTGGTATGGCTTTCTTGTGCACATGAACTGAGAGACCAGCACCAAACTGGTCCTGGCATGTGCAAGTATATATAAATCAAAGCCAGTCTGGACGTTCACTTCAGAATATTAGCTCTGTTCTTCCTCTACTGTGCTTCGCCTAGTAGACCCTGTGGAAAAGTCAGAAGAGTAATAATGGAGCCATGGGGCCATATGGAACTAAATAATTGTGCTAGCTCAAGGTGTGCCCTGTGTCATCCCCAAATCTGCTCCAGAAGAGGGCTGGAGGAAAGCCAAGAAAGGATTTAGGAGGGTAGCAGAGGGAGAGGGATCTGTTGCAAAAGGGACAATCCTTGCACTGATTGAACATATCACTATGTAGAAAACTACCCATATTTCATATGGTATTTTCATTTCTGTTACCTACATTGGTTTTCTTTATTCCTCTTATGTAAAAAAACAAAAACAAAAAAAATTCCACTATATAATACTAAATATTTCCAAAACTGAGAAAAGATAAGAAATGTATACAAATGCGTACTTTCTGCTCTGTCTGAAGTTATTTACCCAGGAACAGCCCCCAATGTTTGCAGAAAATACTATTGTTTATTTACACTATGCTTGCAGTAAGTCAAACAGGGATAAATGGAAACAGGAAGCTTTTCCCATGTCTACCAGACTTCCACTGAAAGCACTCTGGGCAACAGGTTAGTCTCATAAGAAAAGGGGATGGCTAAATGCATATTTGACATGGTCAGCCACAGTGAGGCAGTTTCAGGCTTGATCCAGTTGTAGTGTGTGCAAATAAGGTTTCCTAATCTTACGCTAATTCAGGTAGGAGGCAGTTCTCTCCCCTGGCTACATGATGGACCATTAACACACCTGGCTATGATTGTAACAAATTCGCCAACAAAGAAATCAAGCAAGCAGCTAAGTAGGGAGAGACTTAGAGTTTAGAGGAAAAAGTTGGTTTGCCTGAAGAAGCTAACACAATTTAAAAGACTTTTGTCACAGGGAGTGCAGAAGATGGCATGGTACTCTCATTTACCAGATGATGACAATCCTAGAAATCGGGGATTAAATGGTAGGTTGCAGGACTTGGTTGCCCATAGAGTAATAACCCTATGAGTTAGTTATAATTAGCTTTCCTTGAAGGGAAATGACATCATTTTGATGCATGGAATGAGCTTGGAAATAGGTAGTTTGTGCCACCAAGATCTTGGATGTGCTGTGGAATTTTTATCTTACATTTTTTCCTTTTGAGAACAGATCCCCATGCCATGTCAGAAACTGCTTCCAAAACTCCTTGGTGTCAAGGGAAGGTTGCTAGGGATGGGTGGGTAAGGGGACGCTGCTGTTTTTGACAGTTGACAGCTTATGTAGACTGGCTGAAATGTGTGGGTCTTCAGTAAATCTCCCAACTCCTTGCCTTTCTCTAATGTCCCTGGCTCTGCTGCCATCTGTCCTCAACTATGGTTGCACTTGCCTCTTCATACCATGCTTTTTAGTCTTCCTTCCCAGCTTTGTTTTAAGCGGTTTCCGGGGTGGGGTGGGGTGTCTTAGATAAGAACATGCAGCTTTAAGATACCAGGCAGCAACATCTCCTGTCTTCCCTTAATTTGATTCACAGTAACACATTTTCTACTGATAGACATTGGATAAAAGCCTTATTCAAGTGTGCTTTATTGCATTTTGTTGCTTTTTATCTGTAGAATATGAGCTTTTAAAACTCATATTGCCGGACAGTTGTGTAAGTCTCTGGGGAAATAGTGATATTTAATCAAGACAAAGAAATCTAGAGAGCTATTTGTGGCTTTTGAGGTCTTTCAGAATCTTGGATGGAGTCCAGAGAGCTCCATGCATGTGCTTAATATGCCTCCATGCACTTGTAAAGGATTTGTGTGTGTTTTTTGTCCCCTTCCAGCTGCAGTCCCTTGCACTGCACCAGATGCTGCTATGGAGCTTTCTCTGACCTTCATAGTGACTTCTGAAGCACATAGGCTATGGCCTGGGGTGGTTGTTGGGGGCATGGATGCTGGAATGCTCCAGGTGTAGATTTTGGATTTCTGCCATTGATTTTAATTCTCCAGAACTGCAAATTTGCAAACCATGCCGCGGTACTATGCAAATAAGAAGAGGCTGGCAGTCAGATAAAAGACCACTGTGGGCAGCATGTGAGCTCTCAGTGAGGGGAAAAGGTGTTTATATTAAACCAAGCATGTGTAATGCAAGCTTTTGTAGTAATGATAGCCTTCAGTTTGAAGAACAGCATGTCTTCTATATTCTATGCATATAGTGCTAGGCTTTCCAGTCAAATGCCAGTATTTAAATATCAGTTTGCAAATACAAATCAAGTTATATGCTGCAGCAAAAAATCTATTCACATGGCATTTGCATTAACACTTGGTTTCTGTAAAATAAGCATGCCTCCCCTGAACAAATTTAAATGACAAATTGCTTTCTGTCCTTATTTAATACACATGACCTTCTCTTCCTACCACCCATCCCTTTGATGCTTCTCAAGTTTACTCCTAGCTATCGAGGGAATGAGTGTCTGGGGCACAGTGTGGAATTCTCTCTGACCTCCACCTTTAACACTTGCTTTATCTTCTTCTCTTTAGATAGTGTAACCCCCACAGTGGAGCTGAATGCGCTTTGTATGAAGCTGGGAAAGAAACCAATGTACAAGCCTATAGATCCTTACACAGAGATGAGGTCCACTTACAACTACAGTATGAGAGGTGGTGCTTATCCCCCACGGTATGTCATGCCATTATTCACTCTCCTGTAATGAAGTCCTCCGATCACACTCTTTCAAATTCACAATTTTGGTGCTTCTGAAGAATGCTGCACTTGTCTTCCTAGTATAGTGATTCTCAGACTTATTTCTCTGGGCCACACTTTCAGAATAAAGATTTGCTTGTGCCATGCCGCACCATTTTTATTTTTATTTTATTTTTTTTATAAGAAATACATTGGAAAACAAAAAGGAACAACTCCTACCAGTGCTTGACTTAGAACAGCAGAACACAAGTGCTTTATAGTATGATCACGTGACATCCAGAAAGCATTAAACAAGGCAGCTACATAAGAATATGAATCATTCCCAAAATATAATTATAAATGAACCTCTTACATATGTACCTTAAGTACATTTATGATCTTGCTTTTGCTGAGTAATCTCATTTATATTAGGTCTCATTTGAGAGAACCAAACTCTCATCTCTTCATCAACACAAAGAATCCTTTCTCTTTTCTAATCTTTTGTATTATGGCAGGCTTAATCATTTTGTCAGCTATTGTATGTGGTTTATTATTATTAATTAAATTTCTATACCACCCTTCGTCCGTAGATTACAGGGTGGTTTTGTCTGTTGAGCAGTCAATTCAGCCATTTGGTAAGATATAATTTGCATCTTATCTGAGACTTCTACTCGTTTTTCAAAACAAGATCATTGACATTTCTGCTGTTCCAAAAGCCTTTCAAAATATTGAAAATTCTTGTTTGCCAGATTTCCATGTTTGACAACAGATGTCTTCATCTTGTCTGGGGCCATATTGGAATGGGAAAAGCTTCCCACCACAGGAAACACGTGGCTGAAGGACATTTTCCTCTGCATTCCATGTGAAATAAAGACTCAAAATAGCTATCCGCATTGTCAACAAGCTTTCTTGTTTGGATGTTTGCTTGGGCCTGCTACCAGTGTCAAATTAAATGGGTCTTCTCTAGCACTCTGTTCGAACAGTGATTTTGGATCACAACTAGGATTGTCCTCAATATCACTTGATGCTTTTGCTCTCATTTTGAAAATGTATCTATCCATATACTGCACATTAAAATAAATTGATACTCTACTATACTACACTAAAATGTTAAAATATTTATTTGATGATTGTCATGGAACCTTCCTGCCACACTTGCCATCCTCTCCTGCCATGCAAGTGTGGCATGCCACACCCTTTGAGAAGCAGTGTCCTGGGACAAGCAGGTTTTATGCATGAGCTGCACACAGTTAAAAGGCAACCATTCAAAACATCTGGTTCTACAGTACAGTCATACCTCGGGTTACAGACGCTTCAGGTTGCATTTTTTTGGGTTACGGACCGCCTAAACCCGGAAGTATGGAACAGGTTACTTTCGGGTTTCGGTGGTCGCGCCTGCGCAGAAGACCAAATCACACTTTGTGCATGTGCAGAAGCACCGAATAGCAACCCGCGCATTCACAGACAGACCGCTGCAGGTTGCGAACATGCATCCCGCACGGATCACGTTCTCAACCCAAGTGCCCACTGTAATGGCCAGCTATTGCTGCACTGCAAAACCCCAAATCTGGATCACCAAAATTATACGGCCTTCCCAAGCTTAGCTATAGTGAAGAAGAAGAAATGGATGATTCAGCTGTCCGAAGATCCATGGTATCTGGAATAGGGGACACAACAGAGAAAAGGCTGAGAGCCAAGATCCACTTAGAGGAGCAGAATTTTGGGAGAAGGAGGGGGTTGCACCCCTCAGCCTTTCTAAGCACTACATTTGGTGTAGCGGATGGGAGTACGCCTGCTGCACACTATTGGAGAATGAGATGGTTGGCACTTTGCCCCCAAGCCAATTAAGCCACACTTCTACAGCCTCCTGGCAACAGCCTCAGTCTCCCTGGTGAGGCTTCATAAACGCTTTTAGAACTCTTTATTTAAAGCACCCCATTCTCTTTGTTTCTAGATGCAAAGGGAAAACTGGTTTCATGCCGTCTTACCCTTTATTTATAAAACTCTTTACAAAATGTCAAGGTCGTATACAGCAACGTATGCAGATACAACAAAATATAAAATACTATTGAAAAATAATAATTAAAATCACTGGCTTGGCTTAAGAAAACGTAAACAACTGAATAGGCCTGCTGGAATAAAAAGGTATTCAAAGGACACTTGAAAACTAGCAGCAAAGGTGTATTCCGCAGAATGGGACTGGCGACACTAAATCCTTGAATTCTGCTTGTAACCGGTTGGACTGCTGAATAACTAACACCACTCCTGGATTATCTCTGTGATCAAGCTGAGATATAAGGGCTCAGGTTGTCCTTAAGCTATTATGGACCCAAGCTGTTGAAAGGAGCCATACACCTTTTTCTTCTTTTTTGCTCCCAAATCTTTTCCTTTGCAGTGTGACAGACATCCCTGCAACCTCCTCCTCCAAAAAGCAACATCATTCCAAAATTTGAAAACAAAAGCTAGGAAGTGAAAATTGAAGGATGGTGGTCTGCATTTTTGGGGGAAGGATGGGGTCACACGACACTAAACAGCCAGTCTCCTTTTTCTTGTAGGTTCAGTTGGCCTAAATAAAGTGGGCAGAATTTATGGGCCTGAGCTTCTAACTTTTAAAAAACAAATGTTCTATTGAATGCAGCCAAATATATTAATAGCTTAACTTGCTGGTTGAGTTCAGAAATGTTTAATCCGTGATGGTAGCTTTGTGCTTCTGGCTTTAATGTTAATGCTTCTAGTCATGCAGTGTCTGCACTGTAAGTGCTGCAGGCAAACGTTTGAGGGCCAACAGTTGACGCATTGTGTTCAGTGCTGGTTCTCCACTTAACGCTTTATTTGAGCCCTGTCTGCTGGCAAGGATGACCTTGTACACCCCCCTCCAGGCCTGAAATGTCAAGTCTTTCTCTTTTCAGGTACTTCTATCCATTTCCTGTGGGACCCTGGCTCTACCAAGTGGAGCTCTCCATTGGGGGGCAGCAGTTTCACGGGAAAGGAAGAACAAGACAGGCTGCTAAACATGACGCGGCTGCTAAAGCACTGAAAATCCTGCAAAATGAGCCCTTGCCTGAAAAACCGGAGGTAGTGTGTCTAAAACATAGTAGAAGTTAATTGTTTTGAAATTAGCTTTTTGGTTTGCCCAAAATGCTGTGTGAAGGCTTGCACTCACACATTTTTCTGTCGCTTATGATAATCCTGTCTGTGGCACTTGGTGGTTCCCCTATTTAGCCATAGTGAACTGTGGTACCTCTCTGCTTGACAGCCCTGTCGCTAATGAAGTGTAAATGCATCAGTTATTCAAGTGCTGGCAAGGTAAAGAGGGAAGATATTTGCAGACTTTTGGCCTCCTCCAAGGCTGTTACTCTTTCCTTCTCTGTTCCTTGCATTGCCCCTAGGCAGACCCAACCAGCCAGCTGCTCCTCACTGATTTTAAGCATTTCAGCCTAGAGAACGTGTCACAGATACAACAGGTCTCATAAAATGGTGCCTCGGTCATTGCGTGGCTTAACTATATTGCATTGTGAAAATTACAGCTTCAAAGTCAAGTCTATGGGGTATATAAGTGGATATACCCAGAATTTGGAGTGGAGGGCGGGAAATGAGCTCGCTATTTGGATTTGGTAGTAAGTTTAAAAAATGAATTTGGGCCCCAGGTTATATTTAGTTCAGCTTAGAATAACAGAATAATGGCGTAACTCGAGGTAGATCTATAGCCAAGTCTGCGCTGGAGTTAAATTGATTTCAGATTTTGGAGCAACCGCTGTCAAGTCTTTGAGACACTGTAGAAATTGTGAATGGGAGACCAGTTTTCCTGCAGAGTATATTTAAGTAGTACTGGAACAGCAACTGGAATTCTAGAAATAGGTTCTGTGCAGTGTTGGCTGCAGAACGTTATTGTTAAAGCTGTCACTACAGTGGTGCCCCGCAAGACGAATGCCTCACAAGGCGGAAAACCTGCTAGACGAAAGGGTTTTCTGTTTTTGAGCTGCTTCGCAAGACAAATTTCCCTATGGGCTTGCTTTGCAAGACAAAAACGTCTTGCGAGTGTTCCGATTTCCCCCCGCTCCCCCCCTTTTTCTAAGCTGCTAAGTCGCTAATAGCCTTTTAGCCGCTAAGCCGCTAAGCCTTTAATAGCCGCTAAACCGCTAATAGCGCTAAGCCGCTAATAGGGTTGCTTCGCAAGACGAAAAAACGGCTAGACGAAGAGACTCGCGGAACGGATTATTTTAGTCTTGCGAGGCACCACTGTACTTTGAAAATACAGCATAATTCTTGTCCCTAATCATCAGCATCAGAACTGCATTGAAACTCCATATTCTGCCCTACCCATTACTTGGGTTACATGAAGAATAATATAGCCAGCTTGCAGCAGAAGCAGAACTGAATTACTGGCATTGTCTCATTTCGCAGATGCATCTGGGTGAACATTAAACTGCTTAATTTGGCATTGCCTTAGAAGTTGCCTGAAGTATTAACCTTAATACAGTTTACCTTGACCAGCATCAGTTCTTCAGGGGCTTGGATCAAGCAGCCTTCTGACACTGCTCTCTAAAGCGTTCTTAACTAGAGAGATCAAAATCTGGGACCTTCATACGTTCCATGTGTGCATAGACATTTCTTAAATAGTGTGTTGAGTTTTTTCTTCCTCTACCCCTTACATTATTTCCTGTTTACAGCAAAATAAAATGCTAAAGAACTGTTCTCTGCTTTAACTTCTCTTACATTCTCATTTGCTCTGCTAGCTAGCTCCAATTAACTTAATTTTGCATGATAGTTATTTGGAAAGATTATTGTACTTGTGCTGTGTGTACCACTGCATGGCTGTTTTGCCCGGCCTCTAGAAGGGCGTGTGTATTTGCTTTCAACCTCAATATCCTCATCAGCATGCTCGTTAATTGTTATGAATTATCTGAAGCATGTGTTCAGAGTTTCATATATGCATGGCTTTATATCGCCTAAATGTGATCGCTGCTTTATGAATGGAGCTTGTTTGAAGAATCAGATCATAAACTGGCACCATAAAAATGGCTCAGTCAGAACATTTGATTTCCTTGATCTTACAACCTGACATTCTGCCATTATCTCCTCTGTACTATAATTCCCCGGTTAATAAATAACTGAGCCACTAATTCTCCAAACTTGGGCTTATTTGGCAATGTTGCTTCAGTCCGTATATTTTTTTAATCCATGGTAGTAAAATAAGTAGCAAATAGATTCAAGGTCTTAGCCTGCATTGGAGAGTCTTTTTGTAGATAGAGAGAAGTCCCATAACTTAAATGCTTAGCTTTTAAGGTGAAGCTTTAGAGCCCTCCCCTCCCTGTGTTTGGCTTTCTAATACTGGAAGAGATGGGATGTGTTTTTGAGTAGGTGAAGAAAGACTCAACAAAACAAAACAAAACGTCTTTGAGTGTAGAGAGGGGATTTTAATGAGCCTCTTGGTTTACATTTTTTATTGCCTGCTTAGATATAGATTGTCTATTTTACTGATCACTTACTTTTATATTACTTGTTTTACCTGTTTTAAAAATATGTTGATTCAGTGGGTATTTTCTTACGAATATTTTAAATTATTTATGTAATCCACTTAGTTTTCTGACTAAGTGGTATATAAATCTTGATGAACAAATAAAACGTTATTTTAGTTTTATTGATTTTCTTTGTCTTTAAGGATGTTTGTATTTCTGCCTTGGGACCATTTGGTAAAACCTCAGAAATAAATAATGAAACACTAGTTTTCCAAAGTAACTCTCTCAATCACATTTGCTAATTCTTAGCATTCTTGGACTGTACCGTTTCTCTCTCTGTGTATAAAATGTCTGCTGAAACTTCCGTAGCTAGAGTGTGTGCTGATTATGATTTGTGTGGCTTCTTGAGTGTGTTCTGCATAGCTTATTTTCCCTTCCCTTGGAGCACAATAATCTAAGTAGAAAAGGATATTCCACTGACTACTTAAATGCCAGAACTGTCATTCTGAAAGGCATAGCAGTTATTGGAAGCAAATACCATGCAGAAAACTCCCTGAGAGATTTGTTGTTGCAATAGAATATAGTATTTCTCCTCAAGCTAGGGAATGTCATATGCCTCCAGTCTTCACTGGGTGAATACTACAATTCAGCTCCAAAGGACTGCATTAGGTATTTGTAAAGAGTTGAGTGCACCCAGTGGATTTAATTGCTGCTTCTTCCCTTTTAGTTGCAGCTCCTGTGCTAGACTGCAGACCACTTTTGAAAACTGACCTTTATAAAAGGAGCTTTCCATGTGGCGTTGGGTGGGGTAGGGAATCTGTGGTTGGCAAACCCAGGCACAATACTCCCCTCAGGCACGCAGATATTCTCTGGGTTAATAATGGCCTGAAACTGGAAAAGCTGAAAATGGGAAAATAGCATTGGGCTTGTATTTTGAAAATGTATTTTATAAAGCTCTGAACTTTATTGTCAGTTTTTACAGGTTGCCTGCAAGTAATTTCATGTAGACACCAAAATTAACCTCTCCCATGCATAATGTGCATCTTTCAGAACTGCTAGCTGTTTCCCCGTAGATTTTTCAGACAAGGGAATAACTCTGGAAAATCTCCTTGGCATGTCAGGCACTCGTGATGAAAACTGTCCTGGAGCTTTCAGTTTAATCTTCTCCTAGGGGTTGAGTGGAGAAAATCATGTTTAATATTATGATACTAACCCTAGATACTGTGTGTGGCAGATTTGTTAGTGAGTCGGTGCAAAAGAAGCTTTTTCAATATCATTGTTCTTCTCTTAGATTAATGGCAGAGAACCAGATGATGAAAATCTCAATAAATCTGAAATAAGCCAAGTGTTTGAGATTGCACTTAAAAGGAACTTGCCTGTGAATTTTGAGGTAGGTTTAGTTAATTGCTCTAAAAGTGGTTTTACTTTAGAATACTGAAGGTAGCACTACTTGGTGGGGGGGGGAGATAATTTGGGGCGGAATACAGTTGGGCTTTAAAATTGTGTGTTAAAATATATCCTGATTCTCTTTCCATGGGTTCAGTAGTTTTGTTTCATAGCGGAAAGCCATTAAAAGGGGAATTATGAGAAGCTGTGTGCTGGCAGCATTTAAATTCTTCCAATGTATTTGGAAGGAACGGCAGATGCCACTAATGTCATAAAATGTCGCAGATATATTTGCTTATGTGAGTGGGAGGGAGGGTGTCACTGATTTCCCCTTTGCTGCAGCCCCCACACTGTGTACCACCCCACTCCAAAGGTTCCTCTAGCCCTCAGAAGCCGATGTGCAGGTGCATGAGGGCTGCAGTGGAAAGGGACTTCATAGCAAGGGGAAGGAGCTCTTCCCATAAGTGGAAGTCCACTCTTGGTAGTTGGATTCAGTGGGTAAGGCTATTGAAAGGATTAGAAGAATGGGCAAGTTGAATTATCCTGTTAGGAGAGTATAAATATCTAATGTAATTTCTTTCTGTTTAAGAATGTACTGTCTTGCTGTTTATTGTCTGTAGAGTGCAAGAAAAAAGAAAATTTATTCAGTACCAAATATGTCCCTTTGTTGCTTTATTATGAATTGATATTTGGATATATGCTTAACGTTAAGCATGGATGCATGCCAAGGTTTATAGCCTTTTAATTTTTTTAAGTAAAAACTGCCACAGACCTAAATATTTGTAGTTGGGACAAAGCGTAGTGCCCCCAAAAGACTAACTTGGTACATACTGAATAAAATAAGACTTGCAAAGACTGTCTTTAGCATGTAAAGTTTAGCTGGGTTTACATTTTTAACCTGCATGGGGTGGGGTAATATACTGAGAGGCTTTTAAATTATAGCCACTTCCCGCTTTATTAGGAATGTTGTTTAAATTAGCCTTGTTCTTCCCTAACCCGCCCCCCCCCCCAAATTGTAGTTTGTGAGTAAAGTTTGCTACAACCATTTTACCCTACCATTTTTAATAAATGTTTATCACGCTTTCACTCAGTTTTTCCCTCTGAAACAGGTGACCCGGGAGAGCGGTCCCCCTCATATGAAGAGCTTCGTAACGAAGGTATCTGTGGGAGAATTCATGGGTGAGGGTGAAGGCAAGAGCAAGAAGATCTCAAAGAAGAACGCGGCCATAGCAGTCCTAGAGGAATTGAAGAAACTGCCCCCCCTTCCTACGGTTGAGAAAATGAAGCCACGAATCAAAAAGAAAACAAAATCAATAGTCAAGGTGAGAGAAGTATGCGCTTAGCCAAACCTCAGCTGTTGTAAAAGGAAATTCTTGATATGTTTAAGGAAGCTGTCTTGCACCATAGCAGACACCTCTGTCTGTGCCTGTACTCATCGGAACTCTTTGTTCACTGTTGTTATGCCAAACTAGTAGTGATTCTGTATCAGCAAGGAAGCACTTAACTTGTCTAAATGCCAGGACCTGTGCTGTGTGTTTGCTGCCATCTGTAATCCAAATGTTCTTGTGCAGCTGTTTTGGTGGAGGCTTGCATAGTAGGCATTCTTAGTGTATGAAGCATAGCATGCATGTTCAGCTTTCATGTAACAGCCTTGTGCAGAAATCAGGCATAGATTAATCTAATGAGCAGAATTGGTGATGTAGTATATCAGATCTCCTTTTTTTTTAAAAAAAAAAAAAGGTCCAGCACCATAGGGAGCATAGAGACAGTTCATTTGCAAGTAAGTGGGTATCCCCCATCACCTGTGTTTCTAGACAACATGGACTGAAACCTCCAGAGACGCAAAAACTGTTTCAGTATGATTTATTTCTGAAATAATTGTGATCATAACCTTATTACTGATGAACGCTGGAGGTTGTGATGCTGTAGATACCTTTTTCTGAGTCAATTTGAACTTCCTGTGTCTATGTACCATGTTTGCAGTTGATACTGGTTTGGTTTTGTTGTCTTCTTAAAGTGATTCAGAATAATTCTTCGCAACTGTGTCTGTAACTCTGCAACATGTACCAATACTTCCTGAAAACCCAATAGCCAAGTTAACAGTTAAAAAAACACCAGCCCAACACCACCCTATCTCCTGGAGTGTTTTCATGGGAATGTGATGTATTGGAACTGCTCTTGCCAACTGTTGGCTGATTCTTGCTTTTTCTATCTAAGTTGCAGACAAGTCCCGAATACGGCCAAGGTATGAATCCCATTAGCAGACTGGCTCAAATACAGCAAGCGAAGAAAGAGAAGGAGCCAGAGTACATGCTCATCACAGAACGTGGACTTCCGAGGCGCAGGGAGTTCGTGATGCAGGTTTGTGTTGAGCTCAGCACTTTATCCAGGACAGGGCAGCCATGTAATTAATTGATTTATTTGAATTTATAAGCTGCTTTGGGCCACGAGGGCCCCTCCAAGCAAGATTGCAATAAAACCACAATAGAATATCATAAAAACCTCAAACAGTTCATATAAAAAATGCACGGCAGCAGTTTATCTTGTATTAAATAATTGATCAAAGTTTCTCGGCCTGGCAGAGCAATATTTAAGGTGCTGCAAAGACATTTTTTACAATCGAGTGAGCCGGCTGAATTTCCTTGGGAAACAGAACGTAGGTGGTACCACCAAATGAAACTCCTATTTTTTGGTTAGAGGGTAATCTTAATGCATATTGCTTTGGGTGCTACTGCCATCTATCTGGTAGATCTTAACACAGAAAGGGAGTGGGATGGGCATATATGTGGGAGCAGATGCACTTTTAAATATCACAGACCGAGTACTTCAAAGGTTTAAAATCAGCATAGATAGTGAATTGAATCCAGAAGCACACCTGGTAAATAATAATAATTTAATAATAATTTATTATTTATACCCCACCCATCTGGCTGAGTTTCCCCAGTGATGTTTTACCCACAGTGATGTTCATAGAAAATGGATGTCATATTATCTCTGTGGGGAGAACCACACAAGATGTGGGACCAGCTGACAGTTTCTGAACTATTCAAGGGAAGCCCCATGTAAAATGCACTGCAGAAGCCAAGAGGCTATCACAAATGAGAGCCTTGCATTAGACAACCAACCTATGCTATGCAGAATGTAGTCCTGGTCTAATTTCAACACAGTGTATTACTATGGTGCTCACATAATTTCCTCCTTGCATCTGTTGCTGACCGAAAGCTACTCTTGCTTCTAGAAGCCGCTGCAGCAGAGCTTGCTCACTCTTTCTCCTTCCCCCAGCCAGCCCCTGTGATGCAGCTGTCTAGTGGTAGTGGTAGGAGGAAGGGAAGAGTTCTCCATGGCCAGCCAGCAGCTTGCTTCGTCTGGTTTTTGCTGTCTTTATGTCATGGGGAACTTTTTTATTGGTGTGACAGCAGTATGGGATGATTTGAATTCTATTTTCTCTTGCTGGGAGTGCATTGTCTTTGTGTCCCAAACTCTTATGGATGTGAAGATAAGCAGGAAATAGCTGATGACTTCTTCCCTTGGCTGCCGTAGGTTCATTTGACACTCCATCCCTATCATGTCACCATACATTATTATATTCCATATTCCTCCTTAGCCCCCACTTGCCACCCCTTCTCCTTCTGCTGGCACAGTCCTCTGTTCTCTCCCTGGTTTGGATTTTCATATTATTCAAGGTTCATAATAAGATCAGTGTGCTGTAATTTTAAAGTAGAATTCTGGGAAGCCTTGTCTTGTCTTCGTCTGCTAGTCCATTCTCATAGAATCCTTTGGAAGCTCTGTGCTTTGTAAATGCAGAAGCTACTTAGATGAGCAGCATGTTGCAATAGCATCGGGGAGCTGTTACAGGGGCTGAAGAACGTTGAGATCATTGCAAAGCACGAAATCGATTGCCACATGGCATACTAATAGATTTCTAATCATGTTATCTTGATACTGTACTCTGGACACTTCCAGAATCCAAACTTATTTGGGGCGTTAAAACAAAAATAAAAGCCAGGGGGAAAGTCTTGGGGCATGAATTGCCTGCTTTCTGTGTCAGATCCTGCAGTCAGTGGCATGGAGGCCCCATAACTTGGCTATCCTCCAAGGCCATATTTGGACAGATACGTTACTAATGATCATCGGCGTTTAGTTTCCCCTTCCTACATAAAGAGATACTTGTTCTAATAATCCATTTCTCCATACTTCTAGGTGAAAGTTGGCATGCACACAGCTGAAGGAATGGGAACTAACAAGAAGGTAGCAAAGCGTAATGCAGCTGAAAACATGCTGGAGCTCTTAGGATTCAAAGTCCCTCAACCACAACCCCCAAAGCCAGCACTAAAAACAGAAGAAAAGGTAAGACATCTTAAATGATGGGCTGTGCAAGTTCAGATGGGGACTTGTGTGCTGAAGATTATCCAGACTGTAAAATTCACAGGTGTCGGGTTGTTGTCCTGGGGCCAACAGGGTGGTTGTAAACTGGGTCATTTAGACCAGGCATGTCCAATGGGTAGATCACTGCCATTTTTTTAAATAGTGGGAGTAGATCGCAGTCTCTTGGGAGTTGGACGTGTCTGATTTAGGCAACTTCAGTTTCTTGACTCGGTTGTAGGCATGATCTTGCTTACCTTATAAAATCCTTTTTTTTCTGTGTCAATAATACGTGCTGAATCCCAAATATAGTCCTTTATTAAGGTCCTGCATTTCTTGCAATTCTATAGCGTGCATTGTTGCCGAAACGAGTCTAAACCAGTGTTTCCCAAACTTGGGTCTCCAGCTGTTTTTGGACTACAACTCCCATCACCCCTAGCTAGCAGGGCCAGTGGCCAGTGATGATGGGAATTATAGTCCAAAAACAGCTGGAGACCCAAGTTTGGGAAACACTGGTCTAAAAGCTTAAGGTCGATGTGTAAGAAGCATCATAAGGAGAGAGAAACCATGAGCAGTGCACTTTCGTTTGCCCTACCGTGTGGCTTTTATTACCTTATTAAGACGCTTTGAACAGTGAGGTTGTTATTGTAGCATCTTAGCCCCCTGTCGTTGTACAGATGGACTAGTGCGTATCCGCTATGGATATGGACACATTTCAGCAGGCCCCTTGGAGTGAAACAAAATGCTTGCGCCAACATTGCTGATGACCTAGTGTTCCATCAGGTGGCAATGAGGGCAAGTCTCATCTCTTAGGTTCAGAGGGATGGCCCTGGTTTGTTGATTTTTGCTTTTGGGGTGGTGTAAGAACAAAGTGGTGTAGCCTTTGTTTAGAAAGGTTGTTAGAAACGCTCGACTCTTCAGCGCAGTGGCATAACAACTCCAAATAACTCTCTTTTGTGCTAGACGCCAGTAAAGAAGCCAGGTGATGGAAGAAAAGTAACGTTTTTTGAGCCTGGCTCTGAAGAAACATCTGCTAGTAAGTGACCTTCATTTCATTCTTCTTTTACTTTATTTTATTGGTATGATGGCTGTACCACAGCAGATTGACATTCCGTGATTTCAAGAATTGAAGGTCAGTTAGGGCATACTATTTGGTTGATAGTTACTAGGCATTAAATAGGTATAATGGGTCACTCAGGTAGACCAGGGGACACTAGGGCTTGGCGATATCTGGTTTTCAACAGTGTGATGTTTCAGCAGCTAAACATCACAATATACCAATATATCACGATGTCTGAAATAAGTATGGAGCTATTTAGAGTCATTGGGTGGTTTCAGTTTTTCCTGCATCGTGATTTTTGCCGGCACCTGCTCTTGTGATTCGCTGCCCCCTCCCTGCATGAGGCAGGGGGAGAACTGAGATGGCAGAGTTAACAGGGCTGCAGGAATCGAGAGAAGCTTTGGGTGGCTTTATAGTTTTCCCCACCTTGTGATTTTTGCATAGCATGCACACGCATCTGTGAAAATAAGTTTGCTGGCCCAATAATATAAAGTAAATAAAGGTTTGACCATTTGCTTATTTCCCAAGGTATATTTCCAGAGCAATGCATGTGCAAAGGGTGATGCAAGATTATTATTATTTTTAACCCACTCTGATAAAACTAAAATACTGATTTATTTATTTTTCTATTTGGAAAAGACTTTCAAAGTTTCGGCTCATATCAGGCATTGCTTGGGACATTAGACTTATTTTTTGCAAAGTGCTTTGGGAAAAGCAATGTGAAATCATTATCAGAATAAAACACATTAGACCCAGAAGGAATGTTACCATCTTGCTGAAGGCCAGGATGGGGCTTGCATTTCAGAAGCTATTTTGGGTTTTGTGCTCTGTGATCTGCCATTTTGTGTATGACCAGACCCTTGCCAATTAATGAAACTTTTTTTGTTTGTTCTGTCTCGTTACTAGGTAATAAAGAGGATGAGTTCAGGATGCCTTATCTCAGCCATCAGCAGCTTCCTGCTGGCATTCTTCCCATGGTCCCTGAGGTTGCACAGGCTGTAGGAGTTAATCAAGGACACCACACCAAAGAGTTCAACAGGGCAGCCCCCAATCCTGCCATGGCTACTGTGACAGCTATGATTGCTAGAGAGCTATTATACGGTGGCACTTCTCCTACCGCTGAGACCATTTTAAAAAACAGCTCCTCGGGCCATGTGCCCCATGGACCTCTCACTAGACCTTCCGAACAGTTGGACTACCTTTCCGGTGTTCAGGGAATCCAGGTAAATTGGTTGCAATCGGTGTAATTCAAGGTGTCTCTTCATAGGATTTGACTTGCTCAATAAAAACCTTGTTTCACAAAACCACATGGGGCGGGTACCAATTCATGCATGTCAGCCTTCTGCCTAAGACAAAAAGTTTCCTATGTTTTTGGAGTTATTGTTGAAAACCAATATGTTACATTTTTAAAAATGGAACGTTTCCCAGCTAGTATACAACTTGAAGGCTGTTCCTATGGTTTTTTTGAGCGTTGTCTTTTTTCTCACTCAACAAAAACATAGCCCTGTCCATCAGACACTGCACTTAAATAACTTCTGTTCATCTCTGTATGGCTTGCGCCAGAGCCTCTTCTCTTTGAAGAAGAAGAAGAAGAAGAAGAAGAAGGCTCATGCAGTTGAAGTGTATGTCTGAATTTCTACCTTGGAGACATTTAGATTCAGCATACATTTTGACTTGTTTTCCATTCTTACATGTGTACCAATCAACATGATCAGGATATTTATGCAATTGACTTTTTCTGGGCTAGGCTCCCCTCCAGGTGAGAACTTCCCCCAGTTTTAGAATGTTGCTGAGGAAGCAATCTCCTTGCATATAGGGAAGTAGCATACTCCTTGAGATGCTCAATAAAAGCCCTTCCTGGTGTACCACTTTCCTACATTTAGAGGACCATTTTAACAAGTAGCAATTCACATGAGTAGAGTGAAAGTTTAGCCCACCTCCAGTTATCCATCACATGCAGAACACCTGAAAGATAGATGAGGTTTTTCTTTTCTTTTTTCTGCCTTTTGGAGTAGACAAGAACAGGGATCTTTTTCTGTCTGGGAGAAACTCCTGCTTGTTACCATATCAATGTTGCAGCGCTAATGAGAGTTCTGGGGAGCAAATAAGAGCTTGCTTAGAGGGTTGGGGGACACCTGTTTGGAAATAATTCAAACTTTCTTTTTCTTAGGTTGAATACAAAGATTTCCCCAAAAACAACAAGAACGAATTTGTGTCTCTTATAAATTGTTCCGCTCAGCCGCCACTGATCAGCCATGGAATTGGAAAAGATGTGGAATCTTGCCACGATATGGTAAGAGAACGTGGAGCTGATTTTATATAAATGAATTGTAGACCAGTCATTAACTTCCTCCAATGTGATCACTTAAACATTCAGATGGATGGGAGTCTAGATTAGGCATCTTCAGGTTTTTTCTCCTTGGGTCCAAGAGAAACACATTGGAGTGATGACAAATGTTGACTAATGGAGGACAGTTTGTGAAATGTGTAGGTGTCTGTTGCTGCTCTACTTGAGGGAGCCAGTGTGAATTAGGAACCAGCACACTTTCCCATTAAACAACAGTATATCTTCACTGAGCCAGCTGCTTTTAAACTCTCTGAGATGCACCATCCTAGTAGATTTCACTACTCAAATTTCTCATGTTGGCGTGTCTTACAAAAGAGAAACCTACAGTGGTGCAAAGATTTTTGTCGTAGAAGCCTTGACTTCAGTCCTAGTTTCAGAGTTCTGAGTCAGCCAGAACTTGAGGCTACATACAGGGCATTCTTCCCATGCTGAGCCCTGGTTCTCACATATACATACTTAACTTGCCGAGTTTGTCCATGAGAAATGATCTTCATTCTGTGCAGCTTGGAAATGGGAAAATGGCAAGTCTGCTAATTGAGGCCATGGAAATCCTGTATGGAACTAATCCTTTTCATTTCTGTGTGCATGACCAACTTTAGCAGAGTGTTGAGTGTTTTTAATACACACATTGCCCAGTATTCTTCCAGCCATTTATCATAACATGCATCCGTTATTTATGAGCACTGATAAACCACCTAACATTTCAAAAATATCCCAAGTGGCATACAGTCTAAATAAAAAGAAGAAATCATTGAAACAAAAATACAACCTAAAACCAGTAATATAAAAGCTTAATTCAGTGACTTCAGACACGTAAAACATCCATGTTATATTTAATTCAATCTTTTCCTTCTCCAGGCTGCATTAAACATCTTAAAATTGCTGTCTGAGTTGGACCAACAAAGTACAGAGATGCCAAGAACAGGAAATGGACCAATGTCTGTGTGAGTGAAAATGATCTTTTCTAGCGTTTACCTCCTTTTTTACTAAACAAAAAACAAAAACCCAGCCACAACGTTCTAACCGTTTCACAGAAATACCATTTGCCTTTAGAGAAGTATTTGTTTACATGGAGAGTTATAAAAAACAACCTTGTATCACATTGGCAGATGAGTGAGAGAGCAGGTTTATGCCCAGCCGTTGTCCATTTAGTATCACAGCTAGTCTAGTTTCACTTTCTTCCAACATCATGTCCTGTCATTCGTGTTTCTTTGAGGTTTTGAATGTGTTGCTGTAAGCAGAACATCATTAACTGTACCCATTCTCAGGGCGTGCTTTGCAGAGTCTTAAATAAATAATAAATAAATAATTTTATTTATACCCTGCCCTCCCTGGCCAGAGCCGGGCTCAGGGCAGCTAGCACCAATAAAATTACAATAAAACATAATTGGGGGGGGGACAAACACCCCCCCAAAACCCCCGATTTATTAAAATATGGGTTAAAATACAATTTAAAATGCAGCCTCATTTTAATAGTAGCCCATAAATCAAAACCATAAGGGGAGGGAAACGTAAGGGTCAGACTAAGTCCAAACCAAAGGCCCGGCGGAACATCTCCGTCTTGCAGGCCCTGCGGAAAGATGTCAAGTCCCGCAGAGCCCTAGTCTCTGGTGCCAGAGTGTTCCACCTAGTCAGAGCCAGTACTGAAAAGGCCCTGGCCCTAGTTGAGACCGATCTAACCACCTTGCGGCTTGGGACCTCCAAAGTGTTGTTATTTGTGGACCTTAAGGTCCTCCGTGGGGCATAGCAGGAGAGGCGGTCCCATAGGTACGAGGGTCCTAGTCTTAAGCTAGCAGAGCAAATTTCTCTTGCCAGCACTAGCTTAATTGCATTACTGGCAGCGCATTTAAAGTCAATGGATAAATGCGACAGTGGGAGTTTGCTATTTCAAAGGAAATGTGCCTCTTGGCATGAGTTTGAAAGTGCCACAATTCTGGCTGAGAGATCCATAATCCCAAGCATGGTTCCTTTTTGGGGAAAAAACAAAACCTTTTTCTTTTTTTTCTAGATGCGTGAAGCAAGAAATGGAAAACGACCCTCTCCTCAAACCGGCTAGCTCAAACACTTTGGGACAAACACTGGACACCACTGCCTAAAAAAGGCTTGACTGGACCCAAACCTTGAAAGCACCAGAGAAAATCAAATGCTTCCTAATTAATGTAACCTAACTGTTTTAGAGCGCTACAGTTGTCACAATCCACTGTAGTATCTAAATCATAACCGTTGCTTTTCAAACAGTGATAAAATTTTTAGTTTCATTACATTGTTTTGAATGACACTATAAATTTTTCATTTAAAAAGAAGAGAAAAGTTTCTTAATTGTACCTAGAAATATAGCACAGTTTAGAAACTTTTGTTGTCTGATAACACTTACCTATGAACTAACTTGGGAAGATCATATCCATGTATATGTTTGGTCTTTTGTTTTTAATGAAATTGTAAAAAAATTTCACTGGAAACAACTGTGTGCCTGCCATTTGATTGAAAACAAAGCTGGCTAGGCAAGTCTAGCCTAATTATTGAACGGTTGAACAAATTACACATTTTAGGAATTTTAAAACTTCATTTGATCATTTTGATTTCTAGAATATTGGGGGGGGGGGACTTGAATGCCGCAGAAGTTTAAATGGTCTCTAATCTTTGTTTTTTAAAAAAATTGTGTGTGTGTGTCTATATATAAAGGCACACAAACTCAGTACAGTACAGGATATGATCTCAATGTAGTGCATATAAAACTGCAGATTGATTTTCCTTGAGTGCTTTATACTGTTTAATTACATCTCCATGTAGGGCTGAAAAAAATTACCTATGTTTATATATAAACTGTGTTGCTTTTGATGTTGTGTTTATTGCACACAGTGGTGTGTGCAATAAAGTTTTTGCATATGGTCCAGGTAAAGCACGATAGCCTTGCAAGTTAAGTACTGCTTCAGTTCATTGTTTACGCTGGAATTTTTTCTCCCCATGGAATGTAAGTAAAACTTAGTGTTTGTCACCAATAAATGGTAAATACTAAAGTGGTGGGTTTCTTTGTTCCCTGTGATATATATATATATATATATATATATATATATATATATATATATTTGTTTCCTGTGCTAATATGAGCAAAGATGAAGGGCTAAACCTATAAAAGTTGGTGAGAAATCTTGTGACACAAATTGACCAAAACCTATAAAAGTTGGTCAGAAATCTCTCGACACAAATTGACCAAAAACTGAGGATATTCAGAATAATACTTTATATGGCAGTTTCTCTTAGTGCTCAACATACAGTGGTGCCTCACAAGACGAAATTAATCCGTTCCATGAGTCTCTTCGTCTAGCGTTTTTTTCATCTTGCGAAGCAACCCTATTAGCGGATTAGCGCTATTAGCGGTTTAGCGGCTATTAAAGGCTTAGCGGCTATTAAAGGATTAGCGGATTAGCGGCTAAAAGGCTATTAGCGGCTTAGAAAAAGGGGGGGGAGCGGAAAAAAATCGGAACACTTGCAAGACGTTTTCGTCTTGCAAAGCAAGCCCATAGGGAAAATCGTCTTGCGAAGCAGCTCAAAAACAGAAAACCCTTTCGTCTAGCGGGTTTTCCGTCTTGCGAGGCATTCGTCTTGCGGGGCACCACTGTACTTTACATACGTGTTCAGGAATCATTCCAACAATCCTATAAGGTAGACTAGGGGTAATTCTCCATATATAAAGGATTGGGAGGGTGTGTTAAGCTCATCTATGGTATTAATCGTTACATTAGTACACTTGTGTCTTATAACAAGTATGACCTTCCCTGTCCACTGACTCCAGAATTTGCATGGAACTGTCTTAATGATTTTATTTCATAAGATTTATGTAACACTTGATTTAAAAAAAAGAAGAACCCAAATCTCAAAGCAGTTGTAACAACTGCTAACCCTAACCCTTCTTGCATAACATTCTTTGTATTTTTCACTGTTTCTTCAGCTAAGGTTTAGCTTCCAATTAATGCCGGGAATCCATCTTTTTGTAGCCTGACGCTGATTCACTAAGGCTAAGTTTGAGTGCTCCTAATTCTAAGTTCCTTCAGCGTATTTTCAGGGTATATTCAATCAAAGGTTAGGCTTATTTTTTCCTTAGCTATGGGCATTTCCCTTTATCTGCAGGGTGTGCCTGAGTTGAGTGATGTACAGATAGTATCTTTATATACCCGATTCTACTGAATCTCCTTTTACCTTAATGGGGCCTATACAAAATGCACTGAAATGAGTAGGGAAAGCAGCAGCATTTGATAGGTTGAATCATCTCAAGGCTATTACAGAATGGCTTTTTGGATACTATTTTTGTTGTTTATGCCATTTCCCCAGAATCTTAATGGTCTTATACTTGGCAAAAGTGAATTTTTACATTAGTTTAGATAACTTGGGTGTGCTATTTTCTTTTAATGTACTTTGTTCACACAATCCACTTCTTCTGTACAGGTGTGGGTAGGGGAGAAGATAACCTTAATGGCTACATAAGAATACTCTTACTGTTCTTGTATAAAATAAAAAAATTCCTTCCAGTAGCACCTTAAAGACCAACTAAGTTAGTTCTTGGTATGAGCTTTCGTGTGCATGCACACTTCTTCAGATACAGTTGCAGGCATTCCTGGGGCTGCTGAACTTTTATAACATGTTCCTGCCCCACAAAGCCACAGTGGCTGAGCCTCTGAAGAAGTGTGCATGCACACGAAAGCTCATACCAAGAACCAACTTAGTTGGTCTTTAAGGTGCTACTGGAAGGAATTTTTTTATTTTGACTATGGCAGACCAACACGGCTACCTATCTGTTCTTGTATAGTTGGTGTATAACCTGGCCAAGTTGTAAATAATATTCTGAGTTTGTATCACTTCAGTTTCCATACACATAACTGGTTTTCTGACACTTCCCACAGAGCAGCAAAACATCCCTGATGCCACCCATTATTAATGTTTTCCTTACATGTGACCTTTTAAAAAATATGTTCAATTAAGCTCCAGTGTTACACTGCAAGCTTTGTAACTCTCTGACCATCTGTGTGCATGTGATCTGCATCATATCTTTTGACTGGCCAATACCAAGAGATGCCAAATATCTCTTGACTGGCCGATGTCTTGAGACATGTTTCTATCCTACATCAGGGGAGTGGGACCTGTTAACACTCCAGATATTGTAGGACTCAACAGCCTCAGCTCACTTGCGAATGATCAGCTTGCTTCATGTCAATTTTTCTCCAGTGTCAGGATAGAGTTGGAAGGGACCAGGAGGGTCACCTAGTGGTGCAGTGCAGGAATCTTGCCCAATGTGGGCTGCGAACGTATGACCCTAAGATTGAGTCTCATGCTCTACCAGTTGAGCTATCAGAGCAATTACATGTCTTGAATGGGGTTGGTTGTGTTGGAACACAAGACGAAGGGAGATGCATTGTGGGAAGTTGGAAGAACAGATAAACAAGGTGGAAAACACATAACTGTTTTATTTACATAGGCTTAGTTTCTTGAGCAAGGGCAATAACATCCCACAAACATGTTCTGCCTGACTTGCTAGGAATGTGTAGCTGTTGTTAGAAATCCCCGTCTTCCGCATTCAATTCTACTTCCTAAAATAGTTGGCTGTATCTCTATTCCTTTCCATTCTCCTATATAAAACGAACAGCTGAAAAATAGGTGACCCAAAAGTGTTATCATGGGGATTAATACAATACACAGTAATGCATACTTCAGATCCATTTGTACAGGCTGCCTCCAAGGCCGGCATTATTCAACTCAGATTATATCTCTGCAGTGATAGGAGCTGAAAATGAGGTTTATCAAGTCTGTTTCCTGAAGAAAGATTCTGGTGTATACCTCAGTATATAATGGAAAGTCAAGTGAAACACCCCGAAATAAGAATGGATGAAATATTGCGGAGGAGGGAAATCTCTTATTTTCCGTCAACGCTTAAAATGTTTCTACCTGCTGTATCATTTGATCTTTCTGAACGCTGAATATTGAAAGAGATTCTCCAACAATTGTTCAATAGCCAAAGGCATAAATGCTCACAAAGAGAGCCCTTGCATGTACGTTACCTGTGCAAAACCAGAATATTCCAGTGAATCTTGAATGCCAAACTTTGATTTCATCTGTCCTTTTTGCCTGCATTTAGAATCGGAAATCTTGCTATCGAAGCTGTGATGTAAAAGGACAACACTTTTCATCCTTTTCACCTTCCAGCCACTTAATGGTGATAGTTTATTTAGCTTTTTGTGGAGTACATTTGTCCAGTCCCAGGAATTTTTGAATAAGAACTTGAACATCCCAAGGAAGGAGACTGAGGAAGAGAGAGAAGGAAAAATTGTAGCTTTGTTTAAAAGCATCTCTGAAATATTGGGAGCACAAATAACAAGTCTCATTCCCACCCCTTATTTCAGGGTTGCAGAACCTGTCACTTCCCCAGATATTGCTGGAGACTGACTACAAACTTGCCATGAATTTGTGACATTTTGGCTGGGCATAGTAAAGTTATTGCCCAACTACGGATTTTGTCATTCTGTTCTTATGAACCAACGGAGCTACCTTTTAGCTTTTTATGTGTTGTATCCAACTATTTGTCTTTATATCTGCTCTGGCCTCCCTCCCACAACATGTTTGGAACGTTGCAAAATCGAGCTGCTATGAAATACAGGGCGAGTCTTTTAATGAGGCCCTGTAGAACATGTGAACTCTGTATCCACGGGGCCTCTTTTAAAGGACTCACCCTATAGATAGCGTTGAACTACGCTTCTAGTGAGCAGAAAGGATTTACCCAGTTATCACCCAATCCATAAATAGAAACCAAAGTGAGTGGTTGGTGAGTCAGATGTGAAAAGGGACTTTCCTAAACTTGGGCATTTTTCAACATGAAAAGAAATGCCGTATTTTTTGCTCTATGAGACTCACTTTTTCCCTCCTAAAAAGTAAGGGGAAATGTGTGTGCGTCTTATGGAGCAAATGCAGGCTGCGCAGCTATCCCAGAAACCAGAACAGCAAGAGGGATTGCTGCTTTCACTGCGCAGCGATCCCTCTTGCTGTTCTGGCTTCTGAGATTCAGAATATATTTTTTTCTTGTTTTCCTCCTCCAAAAACTAGGTGCGTCTTGTGGTCTGGTGCGTCTTATAGAGTGAAAGATACGGTACTACCAACAATAAATGTTTTCCACCAGAGTCTTCTTGTGTCTTAATTAGTAATGTTTCAGTGTGCATCCCCTCCACATGAAAACTCTCCATCTTGGTTCTGGAGGAGAAGGGAGAGGACAGAGGGTGAAGAAAGAGTTGTGGGTGGAGGGGGGCTCTTTTCCCATCCTTTGGACCCCCTGGGAAACTCAACAAACCTTCTGCACCTGGAACTGTGTGTGGAGTGTGCAGGTGAATAGAAAACATCTGTGAGAAGCCCTGAGGAAGGACCCATCCACCTGGAGCCTGCCCATAAAAAGCAAGTCTAAAGTGTGAGTCTCGGGTAATATGATGTCTGCTGCTTCCAGGAGCTCGGGAGACTTGTGAATGAACTGAGAGTTTGTTTGGACCTTGGGTGAGAACTCGGGAGACTGAGATGGACAGTGTGTCAGAAAGAAAATGAATTGATACTGATTTATATATACATATTAGTAACTTGATCTAAATGTTAATGTACCATTTTTATAGGTTACTGATGCTGGCCTTGGCCCAGCCAAAAGGCTACAAGATGGTCAATGGGGGCGAGGCAAGTGGGCTATGGCACTGAGGTCTGGCCTGACTCCTTGCTCATTAAACACTGCTTTAGCCTTTATTGGCTACAGTAAACTCAACGCTAATTTTTCCACCCCTACCCCTATTAAGCAGTCATAGGTCTGCCAGTTCCTGAATACAGTGACTTACTTTTTTAAAATGGCCACAAGGTACAGCATTCTGGGGATGTAGATCACATGCTGATTCTGAAGTATTCTGTGCATTGCTGATTTCACAAACTGGTCTGGCCTTAAGGGAGAAAGTAGGGTTTCCAGTTCTTGCCTAGAAAAAGAAAAAACGCATGTTGAGGGAAAGGAAGCAGTGTCAACTATCGTGTTGAAAGACGGTGAGCATTGCTCAGTTCAGTTCTGCTGCTCAAAACAAATTCCTGGGTGCAGAATTCTTTCTCGATGTGTTTCTTTTGGTCCAGGCTCTCGTTTGTGGATCTCAGGATTTAAGTTAAAAAGCAAGGTAGATCCTGCAAGGCTGAAGTCTGTCAACTGGTCCAGATCACTGATATTAATTGTGGGTGGGTGTGATTCTGTTTTGCTTTGCTCTCTTGTGTAATCTAGCCCTTTATTGGAAACCAGGCCATGGGGCCTACCCTAAGCTAGAAACCTTTTGATTTTCCATCCTCGCAGACGAACCACTGTCCCTATTAACAATGTTCCAGGTTAACACTTTGCAGCAACCACTTCAGACAGGCTAAAAACATTATTAACTGCAGAAATGCATGAATCGTTGAACCAGAGTGGAGTCGCTGTAACAAAGCCTAAATATGGATCTGCTGATTCTGTTCTATATAAGGTGAGTTCAAGGTATCGTTACAGCTCGGCAAACCCTGTCATTAATCATGTGAACAATATATTCCCCTGCAGGTATTAAGCAGCTAAGGGATGAGTCAGTAATCCATGGGAACAATTCAAATTAAGTAAGTGGACATCTCTCCATTCCTTCTTTCTCTGTGTCAGGCGCCACACTGAATAGTATTAAAGCGTGGGAAGGTGGTAATCATTCTTCTCCAGCTATGTAGTTCTAGAACAGCGGTGAGGAAGCTTTTTTTAAACCAAGGGATGCATCTTCTCATGGGTATCATGCCAAAAATAGTGGGCAGAGGCGGGCATAGGAAGGGGTGGGTGCGGGATGTGGCACACCCTGGGTGTCACCCTGGGGGGGGGTGACAAATTGGCACACCGCGGGGGTCAGCACTTACCACGGGGCCTGGCTTGCAGCGCGCCCGAGCCACGCATCTCTTCTGGGAGTGATACGGTGGCTTGGGGCCCTGTGCTGCCCGAAACGGCAGTGTGGGGCTTGCATCCACCAGGCGGACTCTGTGGACAGCTTGCCACACCACCCCCCTGGACGGATCGCTGTGGGGCACCCGTGCATGGATTGCTATGGCACCCCCTGTGATGCGCCCCTGTGTGCAGATTGCAACCCTGCCCCTGTGAGGCACCCCCATGCGCGGATCACCTCGCCCCTGCCGCTCCGGGTGCCAGAGCAGCTTAGCTATGCCCCTGGAGCCAGTGTGGTGTAGTGGTTAAGAGCGGTAGACTCGTAATCTGGTGAACCGGGTTCGCATCCCTGCTCCTCCACATGCAGCTGCTGGGTGGCCTTGGGCTAGTCACACTTTGAAGTCTCTCAGCCCCACTCACCTCACAGAGTGTTTGTTGTGGGGGAGGAAGGGAAAGGAGAATGTTAGCCGCTTTGAGACTCCTTCGAGTAGTGATAAAGCGGGATATCAAATCCAAATTCTTCTACTTGTGCAATGGAGGTGACTCTTTGTTTGGTAAGTCACACAAAAGCCAGAGGTGAACACACACACCTGAAAGACTGCATTCAACCCCCCAGGCCTACTGTTTGCCACTCCTGTTATAGATGAATATATACTAAATTTCAAAAGTTGACGATAGGAGGAGAATTTTGTGCTAGGGGATTTCGGTCTAGGGTAGAGTTCACCTCACTTCATGCCAGAGTTCTGGCCTGGGGAGATAAGAAGCCCCTCCCCTGATGACATCATGTCCTGATGATGCCATGCTTGGTTACCAGAGGTGGTATTTTACGTAGGTTAAAGGCTGGAACGTCCAAGAATGGAAGCTTACAGCCAGTCTACATTTCCCACTACTGCTCATTGAGAAATGAGTGGCTCTGAATCCATTCTGAACCTTTCAATGCGCTGTTGAAATGAATGGGTGGCCTTTAACTAACCATCCCATCAGTGCAAGGGCTTCCAACTTCTTGGTGTGCGACCCATGCCATCTCCAAAAAGGGTTGGGAGAACCCTTACAACAGATTAAGGGGGTGCACTGGGGGGGAGGAGGACAGGGGCAGAATGTTCTGTTGTTCAGCTAAGTTTTACTAAGAGTAGGTGCACTCCTTGTACCAGGGATCAAGCTGGTGTGTGTGTGTTTTGAGTAGGAATCTGTGTGAGTGTCAACCAACCAACCAATCATTTTATTTGTACGCCAACTTTCAAAAGTCAAAATCATGCTCAAGGTGGCTTGCAACATATATAAAAATTAAACATAGCAAACATAGCAAAAGACATAGCAAAGACATAAACATAGCAAAAGTAGTCATAAAAAGTGAACAAACAAAGCATCAAAATGGAGTCTGAGCGCAGCATTACCTGATTCTACAGCCATGGAACATGCCAGTGTCTGTGAAATATGGACAAACGAGGGTAGTCTTCACACCACTGACTCTTTTGGCTTTCAGCTCATGGCTCAGAGCTTCATGGAATCCAACCACGGCAAACTTGCTAGCGCAGTAACCCTGAGGAAACAAGCAACATTTCCCCATTTACATGCTTAACTTAGGGGCTCGACCACTGTTTTAGTAAGACCCTGCAATGAGAGAGATGCCCTGCGTCATTAGTGATGCTTGGTCTTGTGAACCGATGGATTATAGACATCTGCATTGGCTCCCAGTACATTTCCGAGCACAATTCAAAGTGTTGGTGCTGACCTTTAAAGCCCTAAATGGCCTAGGTCCTGTATACCTGAAGGAGCGTCTCCACCCTCATCGTTCAGCCCGGACACTGAGATCCAGCGCCGAGGGCCTTCTGGCAGTTCCCTCATTGTGAGAAGTGAGGTTACAGGGAACCAGACAGAGGGCCTTCTCGGTAGTGGCACCTGCCACGTGGAACACCCTCCCATCAGATGTCAAGGAAATAAGCAGCTATCCTATCTTTAAAAGACATCTGAAGGCAGCCCTGTTCAGGGAAGTTTTTAATATTTAATGCTGTACTGTTTCTAACATTTGATTGGGAGCTGCCCAGAGTGGCTGGGGAAACTCAGCCAGATGGGCGGGGTATAAATAATAAATTATTATATTATTATAAATCATGCAAAAGACAAAGAGGCAATTTAGCATTTGTGAACTTCTATCAACGTCTGGCTTACCAACCTCCAGACAACCTGTTGCAAAAAGTCCAAATGATCCTGCGACTGTCACAATGTGGCCATGATCTCTCTCGATCATTTGTGGAAGAAAAGCCTTGACTGTCTGCAAAAAGGGATAAGAGAGTTTTGATTATACTCATGCTTCCTTTTTGTGTGTTCAGATTTGCAACTAGTAAGCAGCAGTTGTAATGTTTGAAGGCCTGCTTTGCAAAGGTACCAGCAGAATATAAGAACAAATCCGTTTAGTTTCTTTTATTATAAATATGTAAACACACACACACACTACAACTGTCCTATTAAATATATCATTGTATACACAAGCGGTAATATTTCTTAATTTTGACTTCTTCCAAGCTTAGCTCTTATTTATATCAACAATTTTTTCTAAAAAAAAGCCACATCTATTTCATCAGTATTATTTTTTTTATTTTAGAAATATATATCAAATTAGCTCCATTTTCTTTCTATAAACAGAAATCTGTTCAGTTTTTTTACTGTTACAGGATACAATGTAGGTAAAATTATTGGTGGCTATTAGTAGTAGTAGTAATAATAATAATAATAATAATAATAACAATAACAACAACAAATTTATACCTTGCCCATCTAGCTGGGTTTCCCCAGCCACTCTGGGCGGTTCCCAACAGAATATTAAAAACATGATAAAACATCAACATTAAAAAACTTCCCTAAACAGGGCTGCCTTCAGATGTCTTCTAAAAGTCAGATAGCTGTTTATTTCAATTGGCATCTGATGGGAGGCCCTTTGATATTTTATCATGTTTTTGATATTTTGTTGGGAGCCACCCAGAGTGGCTGGGTAAACCCAGCCAGACCAATGGGGTATAAATAACAAATGATTATTGTTATTGTTATTTTAGTTTCAAGTGGGTGGAGTTGAACAAACCCAAGCTTAATGCAGACAAGATGCAAAAACTCTGGCTTGGAGTGTCTGGAGGTCTCTTTTTTCCCCAAAGATGTTCTGACTAATTGTTCACCAGAAAGAGGAGGAGCCACCACAACTTTGCTTTCATCCATGTATTTCCCAATTTCCCCTTTTCTTCTTCCGAGTAAGAAACATTAATGCCTATTCAAAGTTCCTTCAGAAATTTGAGTCTTAATGGCACATGTGACAAGGATAAAAGAGTGTAACGAGATTAGTTTTCATTGCAATCCTCTTAAAATTGCCCTCCATTTGATTGTCTCTCCATCTTTTCAGGCTCTGCAAAGTAGGATTAATGAGAGCCAGGCCATGTTCTGCAAGACGGAACTGATAAGCTGCTTTTCAGAATTAGCTGCTGCAAAGCTACCCATCCACACTGCGTGAGTGAGCTGGGCGAACTTGATTGAATAATTACAAAATATAGCCCTTTGCATAACTCCTTGGTCATATCCGCACCATGACTTTAATGTACTCTCCTACCACTTGAACAGTCATGGCTCACCACCCTGCCAAGAAAAATGGGAACTGTAGTTTGTTCAGGGTGCTGAGAGTTGCTAGGTGACCCCCTCTAACAGAGTTAAAATTTCCAGCACCTGTAACAAACTGTAGTTCCCAGGTGTGTGTGTTTTTGAAGCAAGTCACGACACTTAAAGTGGTATAAGAGTGCTTTAAATGTGTAGTTGGGATAAGGCACTTTATGTGCCAAACCGTATGACTACAGCATTGAGCTTGCCAAGCAAAGATCAGAAATTTTGAGAAGAATTCAACATAGCACTATGGTGTTCATTCCACCAGCACAAACATTTCAGCTTTCCAGATTGTTATAAGATGTACATTTTTTGTTTCTTCAGCTTGTAAACCGCCTTGAGTATTGTAAGATAGAAAGCCAGTATACAAATTAAAAATGATGATGATCATCCCCCCCAACACCTCACATGTGCTGTTCTGGGGTTTTCCCCGACAACACCCCACAAAAGACAATTTGTGAGGGGCATCAGGATGGGGGGAGGGAGCCCTGTTGCACTAGTGGAAATCCTTCCATGGGATTTTTTGTTGTGCTATCTGTTAAGAAGGCATAGGCCTTCTGCAGGGTTATACTATTATTACAGATTTTAAAACTGTTTCTAAGGCCAATGTTTAAATTCGTTTATAATATTTTTAGTCAGTTGTATATTTCTATTCTTCGGTGTTATCATATGCTACATTGAATACTGTGATAGAAATATCAGAAATTTCATACTTGAAACATATAACATCTGATATAACTAATGTATTTTGAGCCACATACTTCATCATTTGTTGAGAAGCATATATCAAGAGTACACCCATCACAAAGTAAGGAAAAGAATGAAATTGCTTAAACTAAAGATGAAAATAAGAATACTGTATTATTACACTGGTGTTTCCCAAACTAATTAATCTGGATTCTAATGTACTAACACTGCCATTCCCAGCCACCATTAATCAAACATATTAGAAAGGCATGCCAATAATCTATGAACATCTATCACCATTGTCACAGTTGTATTTATGGTCTAATTAGCCAGTGCCATGGATACAGATGGATTGGGAGGAATACTTCCCCAGTCAAAGAATTGCTTCTATATGCATCTTTCAAAGGTGCTAAAAGGGGCACTCTCTTCTGCTCCCCATCCCCCGGTATTTTCACAGCTGACACAGATGCTCTCTGCATGGATGTTTTGCACTCCAGGTGGTTGCATAGTTCATCTCCTCAGCTGGGCTATATTGACCGTCAAGAGCTGCAAGTTCACAATTCAGCCTTCCTCTCATTCAGGAGCCTGGATACACACTTACCCAAAAGTGAGCATGGCAGTTAGTCCTCATGGTTCTTTCCAGCAGTTCGTCAGGACACTGTAAGATGGGCTTCCCAGCTACAATGCCAGCATTATTGACCAAGATTGTGACATTGCCCACATCCTTTCTCACATACTCGGCAACGCTATAGACTTCTTCCTTCCGGCTCACATCGCAAGTATAAATGTAAGCCTTCGCTCCCAGCTTGCGAACTTCCCTGGCTGCATTTTCATTGCCTTCGGTATCTATATCCCACAAAACAAGTGTTGCTCCTCGTCGGGCAAATTCCAATGCAAAAAACCTCCCAATGCCATTTGGGCTGGCTGCACCTGTTATCAGGCAGATTTCACTAGTGACTCTTTTCTCTGCAGGTTTCTTTACCCACCGAAGCAGAGCATGGATGATATAGCCAAATACTTTAGCTGTAAGTATAAGAAAGTCTACAAGCACAGACATTGTCTCAGATCTCTGGGGAGACGGTAATAAGAATGGAAGCTCTGTAAGGCTAGTGCATTGAGAAGCCTTCAGACAATACAATCCAGACATGCTGTATTTATGGGGAAAGTAAGATTTAAGAGATTATAGCAACCACTACCACTAAGAATGTGGAATTTGGACAACAATGAAGGTATTTCGTCAGTAATTCCCAAGCGGCAGGCTGGTACACGCTAGCATGTAATGAAAGTACTGCTAGTAGGCTGTGATGGCAAAGCAATGGATTAAGAAACTAAAGTGGCGGAGACTCTTGAGAGTCCCATGGACTGCAAGAAGATCAAACCTATCCATTCTGAAGGAAATCAGCCCTGAGTGCTCACTCGAAGGACAGATCCTGAAGCTGAGGCTCCAATACTTTGGCCACCTCATGAGAAGAGAAGACTCCCTGGAAAAGACTGTGATGCTGGGAAAGATGGAGGGCACAAGGAGAAGGGGACGACAGAGGACGAGATGGTTGGACAGTGTTCTCGAAGCCACGAACATGAGTTTGACCAAACTGCGGGAGGCAGTGGAAGACAGGAGTGCCTGGCGTGCTCTGGTTCATGGAGTCACGAAGAGTCGGACCTGACTAAACGACTAAACAACAACAACAAGAAGAAGAAACTAAAGACTCCTATAAGACCAAAAAGCCAACAACGAGTCACTGTTGTGGCCACTCAGTCTCCACTGGAGGGGGACAACTTTGTCTAGTTATTCCATTGAGTATGATCGGATCATTCAGTTGCATCCAGGAGTGGCTGCTGCTGTCCTTGGGGACTGACAGGTGAAAAGCAGGAGCCCAACAGTAGGTGGAGCAACAGCCAATGTGAGGCACAGCCTACTAATTCTACTTTCGTTCCCATCTTCCTTCCTGCCAAGTTCTACAAGGGCAACACAAGGGAAGGAAGCTGAAGGTCAGTGCCCTATTCTGAATGGGGTTGCCATATTTCAAAAGTGAAAACGCAGACACAAAAGTTCAGTGCAAAGGCATGGCAGAATTTCCTCTAAAGCTGTGTAGACACTTTTTCCTTTAAATCACATTTGAAACACATTATTTGCCTCAAAGAATTCTGGGCACTGAAGTTTACCCCTCACAGCAACCCCTAAAAAGCTATAGCTTATGAGGGGGGAAACATACTTTCAGAGCTTTATAAATTACGGTAGTTAGCAGACTTCAGCCTTGCAGGATCTACCTTGTTTCTTACAACTAGTCCAGAGAAGGTGGCACTGACTGTTCCAAGAGATCCTACACCCTCTAACTTCAGAACAAAAATATAATAATATCGCGTTGCCTATTTATACTTCACTGTAGCAATCAAGCATGACACAGTATACTAAATAAGCAATAATAATTATAACAATTCTCCATCTCCATCTCTATCTCCATCCCCTCCAACATTTCTCCGATGAAATATGGATGTCCCATTCCATAATGATGTTACTATTTATACCCGACACATCTTACTGGATTGCCACAGCCATTCTGGACAGCTTCCAACATATATAAAAACATAATACATATATATATATTAAAGTCCCTATATAGCATTACCTTCAGACAGCTCGGGGGTTGGATAACTCCATACCCTCCAACATTTTTCAAATGAAAATAGGGACATCCTGGGGAAAACTGGGACATTCCGGGCTCATATCAGAAACCGGGATGGCTTCTCTAAACCAGGGACGCCTTGGCATATCTATATGGCGTGTTTTTAAATCCCTGCCTCGGGCATAGTCTGCCTCTACCATTCTCGACCTATTCGCAAGCATCTGGGGAAAAAAGCGGGGCAGGACTCCAAGCCCATAGAAGCCACACCCCGCGGGCTGCTAAAGACTACATTTCCCAAAGTGCCTTGAGAAGAGCGTGCGCAGTGAGGCGCTATGGGCTATATAAGAGCCCACGGCGCGTTTCCTCGTTCTTTTCACATGCGGCTTCTGCGGAGGTAAGATCTCTTCTTGGGGAAGCGGTTGGGTGGTGGGGCTGGGGAATCCTTTGCCATCGGCTCCCTTCCTTGTTTATTACACGATACGTGCTGGTTCGAGCTGTTCCTCAGAACCCCTTTAACCCCCTTCGCCCTATATTGACCGTTTTATTTTCTCGGTTAGGAAATCCGGGGCGGGGGCGGGTGGGAATGTTGCTTCGCATTTGAAGCTTTGAGTTTTGCAACCGCCGAGGGCTAACTTGTTGCAGAGGGGAAGTTTCCTCGTTGTTTTTCCTTCTTAGGCGGGGTTCCCCCCCGTCTTTCCTATGGGGCCCGTTCACTTGCATGCTCTTAAAAGCCCGATTTTATTTAATCGCCCCCCCCCCCCCGCGTATCTCAACTTGCAGCCATACCGATCGGATCCTAACTGGTGCACATGATGACTTAAAACTTTTTTCCCCATCAGAGCGTCAGTGTTGATTTTTTTGCTGTTACAGCCAGAATCTGTCTGATGCACCAGTGTTTTAACAGCGAGAGGGGAGGGCGGTTGAGAGTCTCTTGAGCCCAATTCATGCAGTTTGCAAGAGCAAATCTCTCGGTTAATCTGACTGTGGTGGGTGTCTTTCCGTTTAGGGCGACGATGCCGCTAGGCATGTACAGAGCGAACTGCTGCAAAAAAACGAGCTGGGCGCAAGGAGGCGATGGAGTCACCTGAAACCCGCACACGATCTGAATACACGTGTGAGTTTCCGCCTTCAGTCCTATTTTTCATTGAGACACCGGCCACCAATGATATGTTAAAGGGTTTAAGTTTGTTAATATTCCACATACAAAAGGGTGAAGGCCGCGATTTCAGGAGTTAAACGTGTTGAACTCCACTAGACTTGTCTTTGAGTAATTAGACTAGGATTATACTACCTCTTACTCTAATGCAAATTCAGTAGGTTCTGCTGGCTGCCCTTTTAACAATGCATTTCTAGATGTTAATGTGGTACTAAGGGGTGTATCTTCGTGGTACGCGCTGTGCTTTGAGCTAAGTTTTGCTTTGAGTAAACACCATAAAATTCATAATAAAACGTAATTGAGCACACATGTGAGTGCCTGATCATTGCCTATTTGTAAATATTTTTAAAGGAAAGATTGTGATTTTTGTGTAACACTGTTTCTGTTACTAGAGTAGCACATGGGTCAAAAGTACCTTTCAATCAGGAATCAACTCAGTATGTTGGTTTGGCCTCTGAGAACAGGGTTCTGGACTAGGCTCGTTTTTGTAAACCCAAATTTGTGTATCTCTGCAGAATTAATACACAGCTTACAATATATTAGTTATTGCTGTATTTTTGAACCCTCTGGCCATTGTGATTTGGTTAGGCAGCTTCATTGTCAAATTCATTTTTGTGCTGGACTCTCAGGCAGCTTTATGATAGGCTTAAAAGGGGTTGCATAATGGTGCCAAGTATTCCAGAATCCTGATGTATAGTTGCAATTTGTCCCCCAAACAGCTGCATGGATTTAATTCCAGGGGTGGCCATGTGGCCGGAAGATACCATTCATTCAGTTGGGGGCACAGTTCTAACTTCCGTGCAATTTAAGCCTTCCTGTTGATACAACATAAGATGCTTGAAAGTCCTTAAAACAGTAACTAGAAGTAGCCTTACAGTTTCTTGTGTGTGGTATCTGTCTCTTCCTTGCTATGGTCTCTAGCTGATGTTTGTGATGACCAACACTTTTTTCCCCATCAGAGCGACACTGTTGATTTGTTGCTGCTTTAGCCAGATCTTTGTCTGACGACATCAGCATAATCTATTTTTACAGCAGCCTGCCCCAGGTTCAAACATAAATAAAATGACAACTCTTTGGTTTTCTGTATCATTTTTAGGATCGGAGTGAGCCTGAAGTTGTAATCATTGAGGTGGGCCCATGAAGAAGAGATGGGTGACTTGAAATAAAACCTTGAAAGGAGGACATCTTGCTCTGATCTTACACAAGAAGCATGGAAGGTAGAGGGTTTGCATTTTCTTGTTCTGTTTAATTTAGAAAAGATAACCTGAGTTGGGCATCTTAGGAATCTTACGCATGTTGTTGTAGCAGGGAAGTTGATGTGTAGCACACTCAATTTCGGTTCTCCCCCACCCATCATCTTTAATTTCTTATTTCCTACACCTCAGATGCCAAGTCATCAGGTATGCCTAAGCAAGGACGTATACTCTGTATTAAGACACATTTCCCCCCATAACCCTTAAAGCAACCCTAAAGTTGGACAGTATTAAAGCCAGTTATGTATATCCCACTTTTCCCCCCCAGAACCGGAACTCAAATGAGACTTGCAAAAATTAAAGCAAACACATCACACAGAAAGCTAAAAAGCTGTATAAGATAATAATTTAAAAAGTAATTAAACTATAATAAAATTAATATGACGTAACGGTTGGAGTTGGGGGGTTAACGACGTGTGGAAGTTAAGTGTACCTAGTATAAATTAAGCAGACGTGAATAAAAAAACACAGGACTGGTTCCCACTAAGGTGGTAAACCTTAGGCTTCAAGTGGGTCTTTACATAATTGCTTCTCAGTCAGTTTTCTGTACATGGAAAACTTAGAGGGGTGGTGAGGGCTAGTCTGGAGGTCTTCCTGAAAGCCTCATTTTCTGTATGCAGGGACTAAATAGCACAAAGAAGCCCATGATCATGCGAGGCCACTTCAGGATATCATTCAGCCACAGATGGATCCCAGTGCAAAGCGAGCATCTGTGTATTGGATTAAACCGTCAGCCGCACATTCTGCGCAATCTTTGCAGGGTTGTACAAAATAGAACTTTGAAATCCTATTTTGAGTTTAGTTATGTCCCCGAAGTAGGCATACCACTACAGGCTCTGGTGTTGCAAGTGAAGTCAGAAGGCCCATTCATACGCAGTTTTATGCTCATGTTGACTCAGTTGTATGTGAGCCTATCCCCAAAGGCCTTGAGGCTTATGCACTCCCCTCCCATCTTGCGTGATATCCTGCTGCCCTGAAGCATGTGTTCGTTTGAAAATTCACTGGTGCAATACAAAGCAAAATTTTCCCTTTCTTTACTATGCTCCCTGTTTCTTTTTTCAGACTTCAGGACTGTATGTCAGACTGAATGCTTGGGAGGATGGCAAGGGAAATTGTGAAGTCTTCCAAGTGCTGTAAGTGTTGTAAGACAAAATTGCCATTTAGAAGAGAGTGGCAGGGCACTCACATGGTGTGCTATTCAGTGGTACATGATGACTTAATCTTTTTTCCCCATCTTATCGGCAATGCTGATAAAACATGCGTTCTAGCCAGATGGTCTGATTCCACTGATGTCCAAATCTTACATTGGATGCTTTTGTATTGCACTTCGAAGACAGAAGCCTAATGTAAATATTCTACTATAAATGCACACTTGCTTGCTGGATTTTCATGATGATGGGAGCATGAGGGTTGTGGATAATGAGAAGGTTCAGGCAACTTTCCCAAGACTGCTGACCTCTTGATTCTTTGGTTTATTATGTAACTGGTACAGGAGGGTAGATTTGAAATTACCTACCTAGTGTAACGTACATACCTATTGAATGGTTATTGCACTTGTGTGAATAGATGGATAAATGCTTTCCTTGCCTTTGAATAGATGGCTAGACTTATAAAACAGTTCAAATTTCTGCAACAACAGTTTTCTGTTGTAAGAGCAGCCTTTATTTGTCGAGCCCTTTAACTACTGTTTTGGCTTCAGGGCAGATTTAAGAGCCCCTGAGAAGAAGATATGATTTGTTGTTGTTTAGTCGTGTCCGACTCTTTGTGACCCCATAGACCAGAGCATGCCAGGCACTCTTGTCTTCTGCCTCCCGCTGTTTGGTCAAACTCATGTTCATAGCTTCAAGAACACTGTCCAACCATCTCGTCCTCTGTCGTCCCCTTCTCCTTGGGCCCTCCATCTTTCCCAACATCAGGGTCTTTTCCAGGGAGTCTTCTCTTCTCATGAGGTGGCCAAAGTATTGGAACCTCAGCTTCATAGACATGTTCAAATATTTTAAGGGCTGTCATGGAGGAAGAAGCCTAGTGGTTTTGGGGTGCAAAGCAGCTGCTCTTTGTCATGTAAGCCAGGAAGCCTTTTTTGCTGTTGTCGTAAGCATTCATTAATAACTAGAATAAAATGGTCATGCCCTCAAGCAGAAGGAAGACATAAGTTAGTAACACGAGTGGCTTTGTTGGCACATGAGCATGGTAATTAACTTATTCCTACCTGCTGTCGATGGGTGGCTAAGCCTTCTCTGTTTCTTTCAACAGACGCAAGGGTTCCTGGTTGCTGCCCAATGGATGGCTTGAAGCAGAACGGCTGAGACTTGAAGGAGAAATCATTTCAGTGTCCCATGAGTGTTGCTGTACAATAAATGCATGGTTTTGCACCGTGGCAAATTTAAAAGCAGTTTTGAGTTTTCAGTGGTGGCACGGGGTAACTTTCTCCTCCCCTTCCCCAGGAACATTCCTCGGTTTGCAGGGCTTGTCCTGACACTGTTTCACCAGGGGTTGCCATCTTTTAGAGAAGGGGCAGTTGGGGGCAAGGCTACAGCTGTATGGGAAAGTACATATTTTAGTGTGTATAACAACCCAGGTTTTATAGCATTTCCTGTTAAAAAGTATGTCAGGCACAGAAACCTTATGGGGCAGTCAGTCTTATAGTTGTATATGTTCAGTGCCTTATCAGCACTGTTCCCATTCATTTAAGTCAGGCATAGGCAAACTTGGCCCTCCAGATGTTTTGGGACTACAATTCCCATCATCCCTGACCACTGGTCCTGTTAGCTAGGGATGATGGGAGTTGTAGTCCCAAAACATCTGGAGGGCCAAGTTTGCCTATGCCTGATTTCAGTGTTTGGGTGCAACTCTTGCATAGCTAGCAGGTAAAGAGTATTGTGGAAGGGAATGTCTTAGGAAGGACCCCACAATTCCATATAGGTCACCGTTGGTTCTTAACTTCTTGTGTGATCACCATAGGCGACGAGGAATTCCATCCAGGGGAGGGAATGGTCAGCTAGGTAGGGGGCTATCCTGATGGAAGCCCATTGCATTACTGCTTGCTGTCGAGGAGGAGAAACTCCATCCTGTGTGTTGAGCTTAGGTGCCCCGTTTTAGTAGGCTAGGAACTTACGGGACTGATTTTACAAAAAAGAACTTTAGTAAGTTGTCTGTCTTCCAAAACTGGAATGATTCCACACACTTGTGATTCTTAATTGGGATCCCTGAGGGGGCATTGTGCCCACAAAGCTCTTTTGGGGGAAGAAGGTGTTGCCGCTTTGGGACTCTTGTATATGAAACTTCCCTGTCTGTAAAGCAAATAGTATTGAAGTCTGCATTGACCTTGCCAGGAAAATCTAAGGGCTTGTCTGCTGTAGTCTGGGGAGTGTTTTGATCTTGGGTAAGAGCAGGCCAGGAGGGCAAACCTCGCCAGATGTTTTGGCAGCTGGTAGACAGGTGTAGAGGGCTCTGGGAATAAACAAGCTAGGAGCTTAATTGTCTTCCATAAGCTCACTTGACAGTCCAAATGGTGCCTTTTATCACAATCTGCCATGCCTAATGTAGTATAGGGAGGACATCTGTACATCAAAATCACATTCCTCCTAAGGGGAGGCTAATCACTTGTATTGCTGCATTTAACTTGTGCTCAGAGCAGCCCTGCAAGGCACCTCCTTTTTTTACCATTTGACATGAGATACTGATGTGTGTCTCACCAATCAGGTTTGGGTTCAGTTGCTGTTATATACCCACATCTTGAAATTTATGACATTTGGGTGCCAAGTTTCCCCAGGACTTGGCAAAAGCATTTTGTCTCTTAATTGGCTCTGGCCAATAGATGCCGATCTTGATTCTCCTACATAAGGATCTGATTGCTATGCTGTTTACCCCGCTAGAGAATGCCTCCAATTGGAAAAACTCCAAAGGATCACCTCTGATAGGATGGCAAGGGAAAGTTTGGGATCTCGCTTTTATCCAGTCTGTAAATAGCAGTGGTGTTAATGTAAGACCTCCAGCCACTCAAGCTTGCTTATGGAGATTCATGTCATGGATAGTTGAAGCCTTGATTATGTATTTAGTTATTTGACAATGTCCCCACTCAATTTTTCTTTTTATGTGTGATTGATACAAGCGTGCAACACACCACAGGTTTTGTTGGAACTGATCAATGCTATTTTGCCACAAAATCAATAAAACATTCTACAGGGAGAGAAGAGACTAGCTGAATGTACAAAGGTAAAATTCACATTCATTGCAGTGCCCACTTTTGCCTTTGATAGGGATGCGGGTGGCGCTGTGGGTTAAACCACAGAGCCTAGGACTTGCCGATCAGAAGGTCAGCGGTTCAAATCCCTGCGATGGGGTGAGCTCCCGTTGCTCGGTCCCTGCTCCTGCCAACCTAGCAGTTCGAAAGCATGTCAAAGTGCAAGTGGATAAATAGGTACTGCTCCAGTGGTAAGGTAAACGGCATTTCTGTGCGCTGCTCTGGTTCACCAGAAGCGGCTTAGACATGCTAGCTGCATGAACCGGAAGCTGTACGCCGGCTCCCTCGGCCAATAAAGCAAGATGAGCGCCGCAACCCCAGAGTCAGTCACGACTGGACCTAATGGTCAGTGGTCCCTTTACCTTTATTGATATGTTCCCCCTCCCCCCCAAAAAAAATTGCCCAGAAGAAAATGCAGCGCTTGGACTGAAAAAGGTTCTTCCACCCCTGACCTAGATTGTGATCGCCTTGCAAAGGTAATGTTGGTTTTTCTGTAAAGGACGGAGGATTGTTACTTCGGCTGTCCACAAATTTGTTGCTGCATCTGTTACCTACTTTGTTGGCAGGTGGTTGCAAAGTGTAAACACACAGCTGAAAAGTGGAAGAAATATTGATGGAATCCAAACTTCTGATGGTCTTTAAAATGCAGCCTTGTTAATTCTGTGCCCGCTAGTCAGTGCATAATGAATAAGCCTCGGCATGGTTATTATTTAGGGTAATTACATTCTGAGGGGCTGCTGCAATATTCAAATCTCAATGGCAGGGGGAGGCGGGTGCAGAACATGTTTGCCCTTGGCCCTGTGTGTTAGATAAGGTGTCAAAAAAAAAGAGGCTCACTAAAGCTCTTTCCAATTATGTGGATTGATTATTTTTCCCCTCATTAGCCACTGCAGTGGAAATAACTGAAGTCTCCCAATTAAACAAGGTAATATTTACCATTTGCAGCAGTATGAGCCTCTCCAGTCAAACTAATGGTGCATAGGACAGCTGTAATTATTTGAAGTCAACTGGGCAGGTGCAAATTGTTATTTGTGGTGCTGCAGGAGTGAGAGAACTAAGGTGCATGGGAAGATGGGTGTAGCAATTCACATGTTCTCTAGGGTTGCCAACTAACCAGAAAAATAGCATCGCAGCCTGCTCTGTTTTATAGAAGTTTGACCCCAAGAAATTAGGCAGCTGAAATTGAATGGCATCAGTATATTTTATTTTTACTTACGCATGCCTGCAGATGAAACACCTGTTAAAGGCCCAGGGATGTTGGGGCAATATAAAAGCCGGCAACTGTAGCATCTGTACAACTTCGGGCAGTTCCCTCACTGCAAGGTTACAGGGAACCAGGCAGAGGGCCTTCTCAGTAGTGGCATCTGCCCTGTGGAACTCCCTCCCATCAGATGACAAGGAAATAAACAACTACAGTGGTACCTCAGGTTACAGATGCTTCAGGTTAGACTCCGCTAACCCAGAAATAGTACCTTGGGTTAAGAACTTTGCTTCAGGATGAGAACAGAAATCGTGCAGCGGCGGCAGGAGGCCCCATTAGCTGAAGTTTTAAGAACAGTTTCAGGTTAAGAACAGACCTCCAGAATGAATTTAAGTTCTTAACCCTAGGTACCACTGTATCTGACCTTTAGAAGAACTCTGAAGGCAGCCCTGTTTAGGGAAGTTTTTAATGTTTGAAGTTTTATTCTGTTTTTAGTGTTCTGCTGGGAGCTGCCCAGAGTGGCTGGGGAAACCCAGCCAGATGGGCAGGGTATTATTATTATTATTATTATTATTATTATTATTATTATTATTATCATTATTATCATTATTATCATTAACTTGAGATCCACCAAATGCACTGTAGCCCATCAACCATGTGTAGTGAGACTTCCTGGACTTGTCTCCTTGAGAGAGCAGAAGTTGGATGGAGTTGGGTATGCTTTTATGCCTGGTAAGTCGGCTGCAATGATGGCAGGTCAGCTTCCTTCATGGGTTGCAAGTTGTTTGGGGCTGTCTAAGTTTGTGTGTTTGTGTATGTGTGTGTGCATGCGTGCAAGAGAATGATGTAACGGCTTGAGTTCTGTCAGTGGAAGCAGATTGTGGGACATTGCGCCTATAAAACGCTGGCAACAGTTCCTGCAAGCTTTTATTTCTAATAAAGACAACTTGTCAGTAGGAATGCACAAGTCAGAGATGGGCAAACGAAGTGTCGTATATTAATTGCTAGGGATGTAATGCAAAAACTTGCATTTGCTTATGAGTCTGCAGGGGGCGCTGTGCGCACACTTTTTGCTGAGATTTCCCTTTGATCTGATTGCCTCTTGCCCATTCCTCCTCCTGTGAATTATGGAGTGCATTTCAATCTGCCAAGTCATCTCTCTGTTCTGTGTTGGTGCTTTCTCCTTGTCACTAGACCGACGGAGGCCATAAATAAATTATCTGACCAAAAGGTTGCAAGGTTTTTAGCTGGGGCAATCAGAATAAGATCCACTATTTGACTATTGATTAAAAACCCTAAGATTTATTTATTATAATTGACTTTTTATTTCTATTCTTTGTATATCGTATTGTTGTTTTATTGCTATGGCAGATGGCTGACGCAAATTAAGATTCATTCATTCATTATCTGACCAACAGATCATGGACAGTTTAAAAACAATGTTCTTACTTTTTATTAATAAGGAGCCAGTGGGAGGGAGGGGAGACTCCCTATTTGGCATGTAGCCTTGGAAGAAAGAATTTGCCCATTAGCCTGAACTCTGAAGGACCTTTAGGTTCTGAGTTACCCGAAGTGGTTATTGCCATCTGCAAATATTTCAGGGAAAGGTTCCTTTGACACAACCCAATAAATGTTCATCACAACAAAGTCCCTTTGAAATAAATGACAGTACTGTACAATCAAATGCTTAAGGCTGCAGTTCTGTGCAAGCAGCGTTTCATCTACGAAACTGTGAGACAGTCTGGTGTAGTAGTTAGTGCTGGACTGGTACCTAGGAGACCAGGGTTTAAATCCCCACCCAGCTCATAGCTACTATAGTTTGTATGTTCAAACAGATCTGTTTTCTGGTTCCACTGGGGAAGATAGTACAAAATATAGCTCTGCCAGACATTGGAATTTCTTCTTTCAATAAGCAAGGAATAATTTAACATTTATATTCCCTTCCCCAGACTCGACTCTTTCTAGGCACATGCTGGGGGTTATATTTAGTCTCCCAGTGCTCAGCAGGACGGCTCTATTAAGAGAGAGTGCGTTCGACCTATTCACTCAGTGCATACATCCTTTTTCATCCGAACACCCTGTGATCTTATGCATGTTTTACTTGGAAGTAAATCCCATTGATTTCAGTGGAGCTTACTCCCACATCATAAGTTTATACAGGATTGTGGACCCAGTTGTTTTCTTTCCTGTGAAGAAGGATGGGCTCCTGACGCCTCAATTTTGTTGATGGTGCTTTCTGTTCCACCCCACCCAACGTTATCAGTCAGATTCGTTAGATTTTTGCAGCTGTTCTGGGCAAGGACAGGATGTACTGCCCTTTGATCTGCCCATGTTGCACAGTTGAAACATTCTACTCCGTGCTGATGTGCTTATTAACATGGCTTTTGGATTGTTCAGCTTTTGTGTCCACCAGTTGTGTTGGAATGTAGGCATAGCCTCGAATGCATTACAGTGGTACTTTGGGTTAAGAACTTAATTCTGGAGGTCTGTTCTTAACCTGAAACTGTTCTTAACCTGAAGCACCACTTTAGCTAATGGGGCCTCCTGCTGTTGCTGTGCCGCCGCTGCACGATTTCTGTTCTCATCTTGAAGCAAAGTTCTTAACCCGAGGTAATATTTTGTGGGTTAGTGGAGTCTGTAACCTGAAGCATATGTAACCCGAGGTACCACTGTACAAATATACTGAATTGCAATGCATTTGAGGTTTTGCTTGCATGCCACTTTCACTCACCTGCCTTTCTAGAACTACTTCCCAGTCCTGGGGCACCTGTAGCTTGTGATGATTGCCAGTGCCCTAGACCTGGCTGCCATCTTTGTTTATGGACCTGACCCCCAGCTTAATTCTGTTAAAAAAAGGGTTCTAGGTTGTCAGTTTGCCATCCATAGATGGCCTTAGTTCTTTAACAGCTCTGGAAAAGAGGATAAAGCCAGGACTTCTGCCATCATTGCCGGCCCTCTCTCTTACCTGGTGTGGGGCAGTGTAAGCATTCTGCTTGCTCTAGTAGTACGAAGGGAAGGTGGATGATGGGATTGCCCTGATTTGCATAGGATTCCCCCCCCCCCAAAAAAAACCTGTAAAGGTAAAGGACCCCTGACCATTAGGTCCAGTCGTGGCCGACTCTGGGGTTGCGGCGCTCATGTCACTTTATTGGCTGAGGGAGCCAGCGTACAGCTTCCGGGTCATGTGGCCAGCATGACTAAGCCGCTTCTGGCAAACCAGAGCAGCACACAGAAACGCCGTTTACCTTCCTGCCGGAGCAGTACCTATTTATCTGCTTGCACTTTGCTTTCGAACTGCTAGGTTGGCAGGAGCAGGGACAGAGCAACGGGAGCTCACCCCATTGTGGGGATTCGAACCGCTGACCTTCTGGTCGGCAAGTCCTAGGCTCTGTGGTTTAACCCACAGCGCCACCCGCTGTAAAAGGTATTGCCTTCCTCAGTTTGATCTTTCCTTGCTACTGCATTTTGAGCTCTCCCTCTCTGAGAGAGTTGGTCCCATCATGGATTATGGCAGATCACTTGTCATGCTCAGATGGTTCACTTTGGTCTGCGCAGGATGTACATGCATTGAACTCTATTCCTCAAAACAAGTCTAGATTTGTCCTCATTGCCCTACTTAGCAAGCACACACTCCCTGGGCAATTCTGATGTTCTTATGCAAAGTTGACCACAGCTGTAGCCTAACCTCTACTGTATCCCGCAGAAGCCAAAGAATAAATGAGAAGAGGAAGCCAAAGCAGTGGGAGCCTTCCTCCCCTCCCCCGAGGATTGGTCAATTTAATTAATCAGCTTTTGGAAAATGAGCTGTGTGTGTATGAAGCACGACAAGCTTCTTTCATCATAGCTTGCTTTGCTGTTGGTTGAAAATGGTACATGAAATGACCCTCACTGGAGAATCATGAAATTGTAGAGTTGGAAGGGACCCCGAGGGTCATCTAGCCCAACCCCCTGCAATGCAGGAATCTCAGCTAAAGTGTCCATGACAGATGGCTGTCCAACCTCTGCTTAAAAACCTCCAAGGAAGGGGAGTCCACAACCTCTTAAGGGAGACTGTTCCACTGCCAAACAGTTCTTGCCATCAGAAAGTTCTTTCTGATGGTTAGTAACTTAAGACCTGTGATTTGTGCCTAAATGTACGTGTGTGTGTGTGTGTGTGTGCGCGTGTGTGCGCGCGCGCGCGTGCAAACAGAGAACATCTTGTTTACAATGACATAGACTGCCAAGTCAGACTATTGGCCCATGCAGCTGAGTCTTGCCTCCACTGGCTGGCAGCAGCCCTCCAAGGTCCTAAATGTATGAAGATGCTGGAGGACTGAGCCTGGGATATTTGCATAAAAAGCATGTGCTCTTTCACTGACCCCATTTAGCCCTTCCCTCAAAACCTCCCCTTGGCCCAGTCGCATGGGGGATGATGTGGAGGAATTTTTTTGCCTGCTTTGCAATAGTCTCACATGCTGTAGTGTTTCTCCCCCCACAAAAAATGAATGAAAACCATTTGCTCAAAGTGGTACTTTTAGGATTACCCTTGGAGGTAAGGGTTGAACCAGCTCCCCACTGATGACCTCGGTGACTTCCTCCAAAAATAATTCAAACCTGCTCTTACATGAATATTCATTCTGTATCTTGGTCACAACACTGTGTGACCAAGAGTGTGGGAAATGTACTTATTACAGGAGTTCAAGGAGTGGCCCCACCTTACCAGAGCCCCAGAGGCAGGAACTGGGTCCATGCTGGGGTGCGTGGAAGAAAATGGGAGACTGAAGGGAAAGAAACAGGTGGGTAGCCGTGTTGGTCTGCTGTAGGAGAAGCAAAATAAAAAAAATCCTTTCAGTAGCACCGTAAAGGGACTCCTGACCATTAGGTCCAGTTGTGACTGACTCTAGGGTTGCGGCGCTCATCTTGCTTTACTGGCCGAGGGAGCCGGCGTACAGCTTCCGGGTCATGTGGCCAGCATGACTAAGCCGCTTCTGGCGAACCAGAGCAACACACGGAAATGCCATTTACCTTCCTGCTGGAGCGGTACCTATTTATCTACTTGCACTTTGACGTGCTTTTGAACTGCTAGGTTGGCAGGAGCAGGGACCGAGCAACGGGAGCGCACCCTGTTGCGGGGATTTGAACCACCGACCTTCTGATCGGCAAGTCCTAGGCTCTGTGGTTTAACCCACAGCGCCACCAGTGTCCCTAGTAGCACCTTAGAGACCAGCTAAGTTTGTTACTGGTATGATAAGAAGAAGTGTATCTGAAGAAGTGTGCATGCACATGAAAGCTCATACCAATAACAAACTTAGTTGGTCTCTAAGGCGCTACTGGAAGGATTTTTTTTTATTTTGAAGGGAAAGCGTTGCTGCAGGAGAAGCGTCATATAATGGTGACAGCAGCAAGCCAGAGTCTCCTATCAATCACTTCCTATGAACCTACTCTTGTATAAAGGCCTGCTACTTGCAAGCAAGGCTGAGAAGTCAAGAAATGGACACGGGAGGCTGGGGTGAGACTGATGGGAAAGGTGATTCATGGTCCTCTCTTGCCAGAGATGAAAGCACCCCAGTGAGTCAGAGACAAGAGTCTTGGAGACGGAACAGGATGGGTACAACCTTCTCTCTGGCTGAGGACCGGCCAAGTTTGGTGTCAAGAATAAATTGGCTCATATTATTTATGGCCGGGATAGAGAACCTGCAGACCTCCAAACGTTGAACCGCATCTCCAGCTGTCTTTGGCTGGTGACCATGCTGGCAGAGGCTGCTTGGAGTCTAACAATATATGGATCAGGGGTGTGGAAACCTTTTTTGCAGCCTGAGGGCCTTGTTCCCTTCTGAGCAAGCATTTGGAGGCTGCTTGCCAGAGCTGGGTGGGGCCAGAGGCAAAAAGTGGGCGGAACAATGAATGTAAATTTTAACTGTTTGTATAATAGGCTAAGGGACGTGGGTGGCGCTGTGGGTTAAACCACAGAGCCTAGGACTTGCCGATCAGAAGGTCAGCGGTTCGAATCCCCTGCCAACCTAGCAGTTCGAAAGCATGTCAAAGTGCAAGTAGATAAATAGGTACCGCTCCAGCGGGAAGGTAAACGGCGTTTCCGTGTGCTGCTCTGGTTCACCAGAAGCAACTTAGTTATGCTGGCCACATGACCCGGAAGCTGTACGCCACTCCCTTGGCCAGTAAAGTGAGATGAGTGCCGCAACCCCAGAGTCGGTCATGACTGGACCTAATGGTCAGGGGTCCCTTTACCTTTACCTTATAATAGGCTGGTTTCTATGCACAGTTCCACACCTATCTTCTATCCGGGCAAGCAAAAGGCATTGTTGGACTGTGTTGGACATTTACCCTGCTCCTGAAGAATCCTGAGAACCGTCGTTTACCCGTTCCCAGACCTTCTGTTCCAAGTACCCTTAACAAACTAGTTCCTACGATTCTTTGGGGATGGGTGTGCATGTGGCCTCAGAGTTCAAGGACACATTCCAGGCAAAAACACCTGAGAACAGGGCATAGTGGGGCCAATAAGGGCTTTGGCTGGGGGAAGCCCTGAGGGTCAGACAGAAGCCCCTAAAGGGTTGCATTTCGCCCAGACCTGAGGCTCTCCGCCCTTAACTCACAGTGATATGGGACTCCCCAGGATGGTTAATTATAGGGCTTCCTGCCCTTTTAGCCCAGTATTGATGTCAATATTAAATGCAGAGCAGAACCTGGGTTTCGTTTCTGCATAAAGAGAAGAACAAGAAACTGGGACGGCAATAACGTCAACAATCAAGTAAAGACCACGTAAGGGAAGGGGTTTTCCCTGGGACAATGGCTGAACCTGGCCTCTCTGCAGCCCCCATATAATCTTCTTGTCATCTTGCTTGGAACACAGTTATTCTTGGAGCCCAAAGCGAGCAGGGGAGGAAATCTCCAGGGGAGCAAACTCCCAGGCTTTGTTTCGTTACAATGATCACTGGGCGCTCAAATTTCCCAGCATAGGAAGGCTGATGAAGAGCTTAGTTAAAAAGTCTTTGGGAGAGCTGTAACAAAACAAAAAAAGCACATTACCAAAGTGCTCCTAATTGGGAGGGATTTCCTGCATTTGTTGGGCTTCAAAAACTGTCATGCCTGTTTCCTTTGCTGCTGTTTTCCCAGACCCCACCTGAACATACGTCTTCCTTGAGTTGTGGGCGTTGGAATCAAGGAGGAGCAGCAGAAGCTCTGTGCTGGGGGGAAGGAATCAACTTTGGGCATATTCTGATAGTTTTCTGTCCAGCACTTGGTGCTGTGCAAGAAGCAAACAAGGAATGTTTTCCTTGCAAGATCTGTAATTGATGCCACTTGTGATGTCAGCTGATGGGTTGGCAACACTGAGGGAGGGCAACACTGAAGATGTCAGGATTGGATAGGTGCATGTGTGTTATTGTATGTACTGCTCCTCCTTTGGATGTGGTGTGTGGTGTTTGTGTGTGCAATCATGGATCAACACAATTGTCTGAATTTTTGGAATCTCCTTGGGGACATGGCTATAGGGACTGTCTCAGGCTGGATCTAGACACATCAAAGAAGTGTTTCAATTGAACGTGTTGTAAACTCATACAGGGAAATCCGGTAGGGAAAGATGGGACTCCACAGCCCCATCTGGTGTTGTAGTGTTGCATATACAACACATATAAAACGTCTTTACCATTCTAGCTGAGTCCCCTGTGAATTCCTGCACTTCAACGTTTTCCTAGTCTACCACTGGATGTTTGTTCCCAGCTCCCTGTCACACTGTATGGTCATTACAAGCCCCAAATTTCTGAACTCTCTAGCCACCATCTAACAAAGTTCAGCACAAGCCTGCCAGCAGAGTTTGGCTGAGGATCAGTTTCACCTTGAAATGTCAATAGTTGTGAGCCGGTGGGCTATGTACTGTGAAAGGCTCCAGAAGACCCAGGTTCTACCTGTGGCATCTTCAAGTATTGCTGAGAAGACTTCTGTCTTTTAATCCCTGGAGAGCTGAGCTGCTGTGAGTCAGCTCAGATAATATTGAGCTAGATGGAGCAGTAGTCCAGGCCACAACCATTTTGAGAGCATTCAGTTGATGCATGACTACTGATGTGTGGGTCGTTTTGGACCTGAAAGAGGGCAGAACGGGGGTGGAACATAACGAGGCAGGGTGGGCTTGTGCCTGCTCTGTTGACACACACACCGGGGGGGGGGGCAGGAACACAACCCCCACGCAAATTGGGGTTTCCTGTATAAGGCAGCTTCTTATATTCCTCCCTAACTTCACCTCTGACTTTCTTTTCACTTGGCCAACGCAACCTGAGAATTGGCGAAGGGATTTCCCTCTCTCTTCCCAATTATCCACAGAGATAACAAGGAGGAATGACTGCCATTCAGAGGGGCTGCAATGCCCATTACTCTTGCTCATTTAACATGTTATTTAAAAGTCCCCCGTTCTTTTGGAGTGCAATTATTTAAAGTCTAGTGACCCCATTTGTCACTGACATTTTCCCTCTGTTTTTCTTTAATCTACCAGACAGTACTGAGTGAATATGGCTATCGTTATCAAAGAAACCTGTGTGGTGTGGATAATTTTTCCCCCTCCCTCTGATATCACTAGAACTCGTGGACAGGTGAATGTTGGAAGATTCAGGAAAGAGGATAGAGGACTTCTTCATGCAGAACATAGTTAAACTATGGAACTTGTTGCCCCAGGAGGCAGCGATGGTTGCCAGCCTAGAAGAGGCTTTAAAAGAGGATTAGACAAATTCATGGAGGAAAGGGCTACTAGCCATGATGATGGATGCCATCATGCTTATGAAGACCTGTTGCTGGAAACCACAGGAGGCAAGAATGCTCTTGTGCATGACTCCTACCTGCGGATTTCCTACAGGGATCTGGTTGGCCACTGTGAGAACAGGATTCTGGACTAGACAAGCCCATTGGCCTGATCCAGCAGGCTCCTCTTACGTTCTGAAAAATACAACAGTTTTATTTACCTGAACTTCAGCTAACAATATTGTGACAATGTGGCATTAACTGCAGGAGGTAAAGGTACAGAGACCCCTGACCATTAGGTCCAGTTGTGGCCGACTCTGGGGTTGCGACGCTCATCTCGCTTTATTGGCCGAGGGAGCCAGCATACAGCTTCCGGTCATGTGGCCAGCATGACTAAGCCGTTTCTGGCGAACCAGAGCAGCGCACGGAAACGCCGTTTACCTTCCCGCCGGAGCGGTACCTATTTATCTACTTGCACTTTGATGTGCTTTCGAACTGCTAGGTTGGCAGGAGCAGGGACCGAGCAACGGGAGCTCACCCCATCGCAGGGATTTGAACTGCTGACCTTCTGATCAGCAAGTTCTAGGCTCTGTGGTTTAACCCACAGCGCCACCCGCGTCCCAACTGCAAAAGTAGCTCAGTGTAAAATGCAAGCACAATGCTGTGGGTTTAAATGTATTTGCTTGAACATTTAATCAGTGGTGGCTCGAGGATTAGAGAACATGGCCGAGGGTCCAGTGCTGATGGGGAGCTGCAGACTCCCATAGTTTGGTGTTGCATCTGAATCCAACCCCAATGTCTGTCCTATGGTATGGGAGCTATTTTTAAAATGTTGTTGCTGGCTTTTGCAGAAGCATTTTCTTGCACTGGAAAATATTTCCCAAAGAACCAAACCAAAACCTTAGAGGCTTTAAGAGCTGTATCTACCTCTAAATCAAAAGGGTGATCCTTTGCTTTCATCGCTGGGGAATAAAGCGAGAGAGTTGACAATGCATCTTCCAAGTGCATTTTGTGTGTTTTTCTTTTCATCTAAAAATAAATCGGCCAATTTGGACTTGTTCCAGTTTCCAATGGGAAATTCTCGCCCTCCATTGATTCCAGTGGAAGCCAGTAATTTTCTCCCACCCTTTTCACCCAAGACCAGTCACAACCTGCCGAGTCCCTGGAGTGCATTAAGTTATTAATTTCATATATAAGGAGCTTCCTATTTACAGTTTAATAACATATACTGTTAAAACAACCACACACACAAATTATAAATATAGAAACAGGTTAAAATGACAATAGCACATACAAAAAATCAGATCAAATCCAAGAGCAAATGAGAGAGCAAAACTAAAGAAATATATGGACAAAACTTTATGATACTGACGCTACTGCTGTGTTTGCAACTAATGAAGTCGACCCTGGGTTAATGAGCCCACAATGTGTGGCTCTTGAAAAGGTCAAAGATGTTTTGCAAGGCGTGTAACAGTATGGAATCCTGATGGGAGATGGTGCTTGATTTACCCTATACAGTTACACGAATAAATCTCTTCTCCCCAGATGAGGCATCTTGTGGCTTTCGATCCTAAGAATGAAACTGTCAGTGTGTCAGCCCAGCTGTACAAACCTGAGGATACTGTATCCTTGTTCTTAAAATAGTTCTGTAAAGACGACAGTGGCGACCAGCTGCCTTGACCCCTACAGCTTCCCCAGCCCCTTGGCAAGAACTGATGATAGGCTAGTCCTTGCTCAGTTGCCGTAGTTGGCAGTTTGTTTCCTCAGGGGGCCATATTGAGATAGGAATGGTGGGCGGGTCAACATCTCCAAAAGCAGAACTGGGGAGGGGGGACTTGTGGCACTCCAGATGTTGGGTTGCAACTTCCATCAGCCCAGCCAGCAGGGCCAATGGTCAGGGAAGATGGAAGTTTTAGTCTTTTCTTCATTGCCTGTAGTTTGGCAAGGGATAAGAGTTAGTCCACGGAGCTCCACATGAGTTGTGTTTGGTTGGTGATGTAGGAGCAGTCTTTTCTGCAGCCACACCTAAGCTTTGGAAATTATTGCCTTGAGGATGGCGGTGAACCAATTTGGCCTTCCAGGCCAGATCTTTCTCCCCACCCACCTGTTAAAATTAAGCCGCACAAGTGGCAGAAGATAGTAACCAGCGAAACTGCACCAAGCAGGATTGAACTCTGTTGATGAGCAGGGGTTTAAATCTGGCTGCTTTGCCTTTGTGTGTCAGTTCTTAGCAGGGAACTGGGGGACACAACCAAGAGAGAATGGAACCTTGCCCATCAGTCGGTATCACCTGCTCATTGGAATGACTTCAGTTGATTGGCAGGAAGGTGTGGTTTTGGTAAAATGGGCCGGGTTGGACCCTCTGGTAGTCCAATACAGTATTGTCCCGCCCTTGCCTTAGGAAGACTCACCTCATTCCCTCTTTGGTGCCTGGCTATCACCCTGTAAAGACCTCCCTTTCTCCAGCAGACATTTGGCCTCTTGAGCTCCTCAGTTATTAAACATCCAATTTGCAGAAGACACTCCTCTGCTTGAAGGCCTGTTGCTCCAGGGCCGAGTTTGAAAATCAAGAACATAGGAAGCTGCCTTATAGTGAGTCAGGCTATTAGCCCATCTAGCTCAGCATTGTCTACAGTGGGTTTGCAGTAGCTTCTTCGGGGTTTCCAACCAAGAGTCTCTCCCAAGCCTACCTGGAGACTGAACCTGGGACCTTTCTCATGCAAGGCTCTTTCCCAGCATCAGAAAGGAGGGCAGAGTCCATCCATAGTTAGCAACTCAGCAGGCAAACAAGTCACCTTGCTACAAACAACAACAGCAACAACAACATATTTCTACTCCTCCCATCTGGCTGGGTTTCCCCAGCCACTCTGGGCGGCTTCCAACAAAAGGTTAAAAATACATTGAAACATCAGTCATTAAAAACTTCCCTAAAGAGGGCTGCCTTCAGATGTCTTCTAAAAGTCTGGTAGTTGTTTTTCTCTTTGACATCTGGTGGGAGGGCATTCCACGGGGCGAGTGCCACTACCAAGAAGGCCCTCTGCCTTGTTCCCTGTAACCTCACTTCTCGCAGGAAGGGAACCGCCAGAAGGCCCTCGGTGCTGGACCTCAGTGTCCGGCCTGGATGATGGGGGTGGAGACACTCCTTCAGGTATCCTGGGCCAAGGCCATTTAGGGCTTTAAAGGTCAGCACTAACACTTTGAATTGTGCTCAGAAATGTACTGGGAGCCAATGTAGGTCTTTCAAGCTTTTGGCTATGATGAGAGGAGCTGTATTTCTATTTGAATTGTGGCAATTATTTCTAAATGTCCATCTATGTGCATACATTAGCTCATGCAAGTGTGTGTGTGTGTGGGGGCATTTCCTCCTTTGGGGGAATGCAGAAGCTATCTCCCATTGGGGCTGGGTGGTTGCTGCTGGCATCCCTCTCAAGAGACAATGGAGTGTGCCTCCGGGGGTGAAGCCAAACGGATGCATTAGCAGCACCAAAGTGACCTCCCTGGGAGGCATGCCTGGGCAGTGTGCTATGGGTAGGGATGGGGAAAACCACAGAGGTCCTTCAAAATTTGTCCCAGAGAGGCATGAGCCTGAACTCTTATGCTAATAGATGAGCACAACCACCAATTTTTATTTCTGCATCTCGGGGGATTTCCCCCTCTTCTCCCTCAAGTAAAAAGGATGAAGCCTTCAGGGAATTTGAGAGAAAGAGCATGGCAATATGCAGTTAGCCAGAGGGAGCTCCTTCGGTAATCTGCCTTTCTGTTGGGTCAGTGAAGTGAACACATAATTAGCTGAGTGAAAAGGATGCTGAATGGAGTACAAGGCAGGCCTGTTTCATCTCCTTTGGCTCCTATTTCCCTGCCACCTGGAACAAAAGAGCAAGATTACTTTGCACAGCCATAAAACTGAGTGTTTGTTCTCCAGACTTTATGTCATCGTTGTCCCACCCCTTCTCCCCCTAATAATAACTGAGGTTATTTCTCTCTCTCTGCATCCAAAGAATATGTCAGCCACCTCTGAAGGGCAGGTGCTATAAGCAGAATCAAAAGTTGCTGGATAAGAAGAGAAATGTTTTGCAGGCAGATTCACACCACAGATTTAAAGCACTCCCAACACAAATTTAAAGCACATGGCCTCCCTCAGAGTCCGGGAACTGTAGCTTGTTAAGGGTGCTGGGAATTGTAGTTCTGTGCAGGGGAAACTACACTTCCCAGGATTCTTGGGGGGGGGGGGATAATGTGCTTTACATGTGTGTTGGGTTACATGTGTGCATAGCTGTCAACTTACAGATTTGAAAATAAGGGACCAGCAGCCAAAATAAGGGATTTTGTAAAGAGTTACATACATTGGTAGGATTGACAGATGCTGTCAATCGAGCATGAGGCGGTTGTGGCGCCGCGGCGGCCACTGAAGCACCACCCTTCTGCATCCCTCCCCATCCCCTCCTCTTCCTCCTCCCTCAGGCCGCCTCTTCAGCTGCCACCACTGCTGCCACCTCCGGGCTCGCGGGCGGCATGGGCGAGAGTCTCCCTCCCTCCCCCCCCCAGGCGGGGAAGGGCCGATGGACGACGGCGCCTGCGCACGCTCTCTCTCATGGCGGAGGACCCTGAGCCGCTGCTTCCCTCCTGAGTCGGGCAAGTATGAAACCCGGGAAATTTAAAGGACATCATCAATAAGGGACAGCAGCAGGACACGGCACTGGGATAAGGGAGTTTCCCACCAAATAAGGGAAGGTTGACAGCTATGGTTGGGTGTGTTGCATGGCATGAATGTAAATGGAAGAAAGTTTGATGTTCAAAACATTCATTCATTTTGCCATAAAGGTACATGGTGCTCTATTCTACAGCATAACATAAGCAAAAAAAAAAAAAAAAAAAAAAGTTAGGTTCCTGACTTATGGTGTGCACATTTTAAAAACAGTAGGGATGATAACAGAGATGTAGGAGAGGGAAAGAGCAAAAACGACAGTGTGAGGTGAGTGGCATGCATATGAACAAACTCAGACACATTTATTAAGGCTGCAATCCTAAACACAGGAGTCAGCTCCAACTGGACACAGGGGGGTTAACATCTGACATAAGTGTGCCTAAGAGTCTAGCCCAAGATGTTAATTTCAAACATAGATTTTAGAGAATGGGGATTGGTGTAATGGTTGATGATGTGACAAAGACAGCGACAGCTCCCTTAAATCAGGGGAAAGCTGTGATAGTCCTTTATTCTGTCTCTGGGGTGAAGGTTTCCTTGCTGCTTCCCCCAAACTCAGACTATAAGCTTCCCCAGCAACTTAGCTTGTTGGTGATAGCTTCCCTGCCCATTCTAGGAAAGCTATTCAGAAAAGAGAAGGCAGAGAGATGTGTGAAACATTATTATTATTGAAGTTTTTATTGCATGCGATTAAATATGAAGATTGATTGCAGGGTTGGTTTGTTTGTTTTTCCTGGTGATGTTTCCAGCGTGCCCGCTGGCGGTGGCAAACGTTGCCCAGTTCTAAACGTGTTCTACAAGGATGCCTCTACTTCTGTGAGCAGGAGGGCTTGGCCTGTAGTGCAGAGAGACAAAGCCTGATGTTGCTGGCCAGCAGGGACAATTAACAACCCCAGATTCCAGCGGGCAGTGGAAAGTGAGAATAAGTGCTCCTTTGTGTCCATCAATTCCCAGCTGCCAGGATCTTCCTGCCCACCCGTTTAACAAAAGAGGACAGAGGGAGAGCCTCTGGGAACTGGGTCACTGGCAGTTCCACCGCTGTACAGCTTGCTTAATTAAGGCAGAAAAGGAAACTCCCAAGCGGCTGGCAGTGAAGATTGTATGCCGAAGGAGCAGATAAAGTACCCCGTGTGTGCTTGATGTGGTCTCGGCAAACAGGCACGGTTTCCTTGAGTCAAGGCCACTGCTGTATGCTTGTTCTTATTCCCTCTTGGCAAACAGAGCTGGCACTGTGTTCCCTGGAAGACTGAGAATTCTAACATAGGCAGTGAACACAATGCCAGCTTAAAAGGCAGCTAAGTCGTTCTTTTTCTCCATTTGGGGAAAAGCACATAAACCACATGAAATAGCTCTTACATGAAATAAACAATAGGAGGTGAGATGAATTGTGGCTAACATCCTGTATAGGTGAAAGGTAAATGGGAAAGGACCCCTGGATGGTTAAGTCCAGTCAAAGGTGACTATGAGGTTGCGGCACTCATCTCACTTTTCAGGCTGAGGGGGCTGGCGTTTGTCCACAGACAGCTTTCCAGGTCATGTGGCCAGCATGACTGAACTGCTTCTGGCGCAAGGGAACACTGTGACAGAAACCAGAGCGCATGGAAATGCCGTTTACCTTCCCGCCGCAGCAGTACCTATTTATTTATTTGCACTGGTCTGTGTGCACAGCCCTGGTCTTGGTTAGGACCTGTGAGGCACCATCAAATTAAGTAAATAAAAATTAGGTACTGCTACTGCCTCTGCTTTACTAACGTTTGCAAGTTTTAGGGCTCATCCACACTTCTGTTTGTCACATGATTTCTAGGTACACGACTAAGAGAATTTTCTTTTGTCCCACCACTGTCCCCGGGAAACCCCCCTGCTGTTTACTGCTGAATCAGGGCGAATGTCAATCCGCAGAAAACCCGGCTGACATTTGTTCTGGTTCAACTAGTTTCCACGAGCCTGGTGTGCTGTCATCTGTGTGGACATAAAAACTATGCAGAAGGAAGGGAAGAGATACAGTAATATATGCAGCCCAGTCCTGTGTGTGTTTTCTCAGGACTGTAGGACAGTTACTTCCATCTGCATGTACCGCAGGATTGCAGCCTCAGCAGCTATGCAATGCTTTTCCTAAAGTGCTCAAAACGCTTCAGACAAAGGATCCCAGAAATACACACAACGATCTTGTAAGGTTGGCAAGCAGCAGCATTCCCACACGCATTGTAGCTGGCATGCTGGTTTACCTATGGCTATTCATGGAGAAATGAAATTTGGACAAAAAAAAAAAGTAATTCCAGCTCACAGCTAATTAATTTTAACCCATGAACTACACCACCAAATGCCATTGACTGAAAGCAAACCAGATCCTGGTGCCCAGGTAGGGCGAGCAAGCAGTTTCTCCCACACTGTAAGGCCGGGGGGGCTCTCTTGCTTTGAGAACAGCAGGCAATGAAATATTTGAGGGGGCCAGTCCTCCCCCTCAGTTGATGGGCATTGCCATCGAAATGGTGTGCGTGCGCAGCGTCTTGTGGTCGATTATGCAGGGCGGGGCTTACCTACCCCACCCAATATTTTATTCAAGTTGCCCCCCCCTGCTAAAGAAGGGGGGGGGTGTCATCGCGCTGCCCGCCGCTCCGCACTAAGCGTCGCCAGCTCCCCAGAGCGTGCTGCTCCTTTAAACGCCGCCTGAGCGCCTTCTAATCCCCGCCGAAGGGGGGAAGGTCAGCGCGGACAGGGAGCGGAGCGCCCGCCGCCTTGGGGTGGGGCGAGCGCAGGTTGGTGCTCTGGCTAAAGGTCGCCCTGGGCTGCTCCCTTTCCAGATCCGCTTTCGGAAACTTTCACGCGCAGGGCGGATGTTCAGCTGGGCGGCGGCGGCGGCAACAGCTCTTCTCCAGGCAAGCGCTGCCCAACTTGCGCACCGGAGCACTTTGCGCGTGGGCTCCGCGCAGCACCCCCGCCGCACCCGACATCTAGGCAGTCCGCGTGGACTTGCCCCGCCCCGCCCACTTTCCTCCTATTAATTCCCATTATTGAATTCCACCAGATCCGCTCCGGTCTCAGTCCCGGATCGAGCGCCTAGTTTTCGGCCGAGAGTAGCTGGTGCTCGGCGCTGCGCAGGTCCAGCGGCGTCGCCCTTTCGACTTGAACCTCGCGGGCAGGATCATGCGGGCGCGCCCCTGCTGGACGCTGCGCGCGGGGCTGCTGCTGCTCCTGGCCGCGCCGGAGGCGGAGGGCGGCTGCGCGGCGCTGGGGCGCTGCTGCGCGGGCCGGAGCATGGCGTGCGTGAGCACCGGCTGGAGGGCGGACGGGTCCCACGGGCCCTGCTACTGCGACCAGGCGTGCCCTTACACCTTGGACTGCTGCCAGGACTACCGGCAGGTGTGCCCAGGTGGGTAAGGAGCAGGAGGAGTAGGGGAGGGGGATGGTCCAGCTCAGGTAGGGTTAGGGATGGGGGACCTGTGGGTGTTTTATTTTCTTTGATTCCCCTCATCTCTCACCGTGGGGTTTGGTGGCTGGGGCTGATGGGAGCTGGAAGGCCACAGACTCCCGCTTCCAGTGATAAGTCAAATTCAGCACTTGCAAGGGGGCTGGACTAGATGACCCCTGGGGATCCCTTCCAACGCTACAATTCTATGACCTGCTTAGAAAGAGCAGCACCTTTTTTTCAGAGTGCTGGATCCCACCCAGAAGGGGAACTGCGATTGAAACTCAAGGGTGGAAAAATGACTCTGGTGTAGCCAATTCAAATGGACTACAGCCCTTCTGTGAATACACTTTTTGGCTTATTGTCCGGATGAGAAACCTGTGACCTTCCAAATGCAGTTGTGCTCTGACTCTTGTCGGCCTCATCTTGTTAGGGTTAGGGCTGATGGACTTTCAAAAACTTCTGCAGGGCTTGTGGTTCTTCATCCCTGAATTTAAGAGTACCAGAGGGAGATGGAGGTTACTGAGCCCAGGTGGAAAATTACAGTATTGACAATCTATTCCTACTTATGTTATTTAGAAACTAAATCCCACTGATTTGCACAGGATTTACTCCCAAGGCAGCTGTTCCATGTGGGCTTAAACATGTTTTACTTGGAGATAAGTACTCTGGAGTTCAGCAGGGGGCTAACACCTGAATAAAAGTGTTTCCTTTTAAAGTTAGGATTGCAACTTGGGGGAAGCGATAGATAGCGGCTTACGGCTTTCTTGTGTTGGAAATCAGATACCAATGAATCTCAATGTTTTTAGAGGCTGCTCTTCAGAGATGAGGACATCTGAGTGCTGTTGACATGTGTATTGTCATAAATAGGGAGAGTTGCATTCAGAACTTTTTCTTTATTAAAAAGATCAATAACATTCTGTGCAAAAGCATACGCTATGCAAATTGTGCTGTTTTATCCTGCTGTTGCAAGGCATCAAAAAGAGCTAACACTGAAGCCCTGTGTGCACAATTATTTGTAGAGTTTGGAGCATATGGCACAACTCAAGGCATTTGTAATGGCCTGGAGTAACTGCAGTGGTTCTCTTAATACTACTTTAAACACACACACACACACACACACACACACACAAACAAACACACACACACACTGAGCATGTCAACATCTTCTTCCTGTTCCCTAGTACAACAGAACCCAAATATTGGCAAATAGGAATTTCCTAAATCTTGACTTTTCAAAAGCTGAGGTTTTCAGCATATTGGATATTTTACTTAGTACAGAATTCTGCTTGTGCAGTCCCCCCACCCCCACATGCAACCCATCCCTATAATAATCTTTACTTCCCATAACTCTTAGTAAAACCTTCCAGGAGACAAACATTGGTATTTTCTATTAGGGAAATGAAAAGATGGGGTCCTTTTTCAAAAGGGAACATATGTAAAAGAAAATTCAAGCAAAACAGAATTATCCCTCTCCACAAAATGCAGGTTGCTTAATTAGCCTTTATTAGAACTACTGAAGCGTAGGTCCCTTTCTTTTATGCCTCATCAATCCATACAGTGGTACCTCGGGTAACATACGCTTCAGGTTATAGACTCTGCTAACCCAGAAATAGTGCTTCAGTTTCAGAACTTTGCTTCAGGATGAGAACAGAAATCGTGCTCCGGTGGCGCGGCGGCAGCAGGAGGCCCCATTAGCTAAAGTGGTGCTTCAGGTTAAGAACAGTTTCAGGTTAAGAACGGAACTCCGGAACAAATTAAGTACTTAACCCGAGGTACCACTGTATTCTCAACTGGTGCCATCTTGTGGCATTTTGAAGAAATGGCACAATATTGTCCTTTGCAAGTGTCACTCTTGGCCAGCTCTGCATGTGGTAGTTTGCAGATACAGTGGTGCCTCACAAGACGAAAATAATCCGTTCCGCGAGTCTCTTCGTCTAGCGGTTTTTTCGTCTTGCGAAGCAACCCTATTAGCGGATTAGCGCGTTTAGCGGTTTAGCGGCTATTAAAGGCTTAGCAGCTTAGCGGCTAAAAGGCTATTAGCGGCTTAGAAAAAGGGGGGGAAAGTGAAAAAAATCGCAAGACTTGCAAGACGTTTTCGTCTTGCGAAGCAAGCCCATAGGGAAATTCGTCTTGCGAAGCGCATCGAAAAATGGAAAACCCTTTTGTCTAGTGGATTTTTCGTCTTGGGAGGCATTCGTCTTGCGGGGCACCACTGTAGGTGAGGTGACTTGCTGACACCTGGGTGGGGTGTTTGCGGCAAAAGTCAGAAACTGGAGAGCCGTTCTTCTCACCGTAGTCATCTTTGCTTTGGCGACTGAGAGGGCTGGAAGATGTCTGAATCCACACATTTACTTGGATTGAAAACTGTGCTTTGCAAATCGTTTTATATTCCTGCATGGTTACGAAGCTCAGGCTGGCTGGTTCTCCCAAGTGCAGTGGAATGAAGTGGAAGAATGCTGAGCTGGTAAAATGAGCTGCCTCACTTCATCCTGCTGTTGGGGAACCACATTTTTTTTAAAAAAACTAATTCCCTATGTAAACAGACACATGACCCTGTAAGTAGAAAACTTGGCAGTTCAAAGTGGTATCGTGATTGCTTCAAACTCATATTGTGAATGTGGGCTAAGTTGGGACACCTAAATGCTGGTACTCCTGCTTGGCAGGAATGGATCAGACTTGCTTATTTGAGAAGAATGCCAGCCTGGAAATGCATGGAATAGATAACAATTGCGAGTTTTGTCCTCTTCCTCCTCCTCCTTTCCTCAGTGGTCTCCTGCGTGGTCTCTGAGTGGAGCGAATGGAGCAGCTGTGCGGAGACTTGCAAGGCAGCGTACCGTGTGAGGAGGAGGCGCATCATCCGGGAGCCGAGAAATGGCGGCGAAGCCTGCCCTCCTCTCGAGGACAAGGCTGGCTGTTTTGAGTACTGGACTCGGCAAGGAACAGAGTGCAAGCAGCCCTTCAGTAAGTGGAGCAGGGCATGGGTGAAGTGGGGGGAAACAGATTCTTGGCAGAAAAAAGGTTTCCAAGGCCTTCTTCTGAATGCATTCAAAATTACATTGTACCCGCTCCGCCCCCCCCAAAAAGTCTTGTTAGAGCATTTCTTCTGGTTACTTTTGAAGAGTTTGGATTTGATATCCCGCTTTATCACTACCCTAAGGAGGCTCAAAGCGGCTAACATTCTCCTTTCCCTTCCTCCCCCACAACAAACACTCTGTGAGGTGAGTGAGGCTGAGAGACTTCAGAGAAGTGTGACTAGCCCAAGGTCATCCAGCAGCTGCATGTGGAGGAGCGGGGAAGCGAACCCGCTTCACCAGATTAGGAGTCCACCACTCTGAACCACTACGCCACACTGGCTTTTGTTTTGTTCTAAGCTGAAGAAAGTTATTGACTCATGTCAAGTGCCTCTCGCTTAACAGGGGTATCCCATATTTGGCTGGGTTTCTTCCGCTGCTCTGCCAGTGTGATAGCTACACAGAATCACAGAACTGTAAAAGTTGGAAAGGGACCACAAGAGTAATCTGGATCAACACCCAGCAGTGCAGGAATCTTTGGCCCAGCATGGGGCTCAACCTTGAGATTAAGAGTCTCATGCTCTACCGACTGAGCTATCCCAGATGCAAGAAAGAAAGTGCTGCAGTCTATAATGCTCCATGCTTAATCCTTGACACAAAGTGGCAAAAAGGAGATGATTCGGCCCTGCACCACACACAAAACAGCTTTAGATGCTCGTTTGTGCTTGGAGAGCAGTTGCACATGTCCCTCTTCTAGTTCATCCAGAGTAAAATGGGATGGTGCAAAGTGACATCTAGTGTAAGGATTGGTCAAGGTGTTCTGAGTGCCTTTGCTGCAGAGCAGCCAAAGAAGTCTGATCACTGTAGTCCATGCATACGTAACCTTGAGGCTGGATTACCACAGGTAGGTAGATAGGGTTTCCCTTGGGCTTGGCCTCCCTCCTAGTTCCACGGAAGGTTGCCTTCCATGAGCAGAAGAGTTGAATGCCACCCATATCCCTTGAGGTGCCACAAGACTCGGTGTTGCTTTTGCTGCAACAGACTAACATGGCCACTTCCCTGAAAACTGTGCTTGTACCAGAGGATATGTTGGGGCTGGGCTCCATTCAAATTATGGCTGTCACCTGCTTAGAGAAATCACAGCTGATAATCCTGTGAGTTTAAGACTGGGATTCTAACCCAAGTTACCTGGGAGAAAGCCCCACTAAATTCAGGTGGACTCATTTCTGAGTAGAGCGGGTTAGGGTTGTGCTGTTGGTATATTGATTTAATTAAATCTGCACGTGAGAGACAACGGTAACATTCACACATTACATTCATACAAACTTTGTCCACAAATAGTTGAGCTATACATTTGTACCGTAATAGGTAAAGATACCCCTGACTATTAGGTCCAGTTGTGGACAACTCAGGGGTTGCTGCGCCCATCTCGCTCTATAGGCCGAGGGAGCCAGCGTTTGTCCGCAGACAGCTTCTGGCCAGCATGACTAAGCCGCTTCTAGTGAACCAGAGCAGTGCACAGAAACACTGTTTACGGTACCTATTTATCTACTTGAACTTTGACGTGCTTTCGAACTGCTAGGTGGGCAGGAGCTGGGACCGAACAACAGGAGCTCACCCCATTGTGGGGATTCAAACCGGCAACCTTCTGATCAGCAAGCCCTAGGCTCTGTGGTTTAGACCACAGCGCCACCCGCGTCCCACATGTATCGTAATACACATGTTAATATTTAGTGAATATATAGTCTCCGTGCTTGTGCACACAATAGTTGAGCTGTACGAATGAGCAAGTGCAACACTTTCACACTAAGACTTGTGCGCTTGTAGAGACCACCTGCACCCGTGTTCAGTGCAATGTGTGAACAACACTATCCAGAATTTTAAAGCAGTGGTAAGCAGAATACAGGCTTATTGGATCTCACGTCGGATGCAGTGTGTCTCTCAATACCAGATGCTGAGAATCAAAGTGTGTGTGTGTGGGAGGGGGGGGGGGAGAGTGCTATTGTGCTCTCACATCCAGCTTGTAGGCATCCCATAGTTATCTGGTTGGTCACTGCAAGAACAGGATGCTGGACTAAATGGACCTTTGGCTTGATCCAGAAAGGCTCATCTCATATTCTCCTGTTTTACTAGACCCCCAAGAGCTATTAACCAGAGGCAGGTGCAACAAGTCGCACAGTTAGAATTCAAGAACAGGGTGACTCTGAGCACATTCTGAGCCTAGGAAATTGTCTTCAGCACAGGAACTGAACTGAGTCCATAGCCCTTTCTCACAAAAGCAGGGTCCTAGTTGGATCTCTTCTTTTCAGCAGCCTAATTTAGGTGGAACAACTCATTTTATTGCAGATATTGTCAAAACAACTGGGTGTCAAAAATCTTTGCTGTGCTACTGGAAATCAACCAGAGATCTGCAATCTCTAGCTTCTGCCCACCCTTTAACTAAACAACTGGCCTTTTTCTGGTGTACTTGTTTAGACTGGTTATTATTTTTCTTCTGTCTTTTTATTTTTTTTGTTTGCTTTGAAAAAAACAAAACAAAGCCAGTGTTTCTGAGACCAAAATAAAATCTGTAGGCTGGAGAAGAGCTTAAGTGGTATATTTCTAAATTGGGATATTATTAAAATAGCTTGCTCCCTCCAGCATAGTTTCTGGGATGATAATTAGCAGGCCTGTTTGTACGGACAACAAGGGGGGATTTTGTGGGCGGAGGGTACCCATTTCTGCCCAGCGGAATGATGAATAATCACCAGCGGTCTGAGAATGTGGGAGAGAACTCTCTCTCTCTGATTTCCTGCCAGAGGGAAAATGACACGGCATTAAAGACCGCAAATGTCCCAGTTGTTATTGTTCTGCAGATGCAGGCGGACTCGGGGCACCGTTGTCACTTATCATGTCTGCTGTGTTTTCCTTTTTCCCTTTGATGTGAGCAGTCCCAGCATTAATAACCACTGGAGGCTATGGGAAAGCGAGGAGAAAGCGAGCTGTGTCCATTGAGAATGAAAGAGCCGGGTAAGTAATGAGCTGCTCGAGGACTCTACAGCATTGCTGTCCTCCTGTGGGTCACACTATGGCCTGGAGCTCATATAATGAAATGACACAAGTCTAGATTCACAGGCCTGGAAGACATACTGGTACAGCCTTTGGCCCATTTCCCTGATGCAAAGCCAACCTCCAGCACACATGTTCCCCCAGCCTCCTGCTTATACACAGAACAGTGCTTTAACCTGCACTTTTCATTTATATGGTGCTGTCATGATCCCTGTAAATACACCGCTGTAAATCCTTAATAGGCCAAACACATTTTGACAAAGTCTTCCTCGGCGGCCTTATTAAAAACGTTAACAATTCAGCTGGTTCTGAGCTACAGCCGCTTAAAGGAGGAGTGAAAAAGACGCACGATGGACTCATGTGCAACCACGTATATGCGCTGTTATGTACTGAAGTTCTCACCCTGGGCCAGCAGGGGGATACTGTAGATAGTTTTCACTCAGGTCCACATATGCAAATAAGAGATTGAAAGTGACGTTCAGTGATTGGATAGTTACAGAAAGTGGTTACTGTTGCGTTGTAGTGGAGCTCTATATAAGCAGGCTGGCTGAACCCTTCAGTTCATTTCAGTTCTGTTCTGGCCTGTGAATAAACAAGAGCTGTTTGAAGAATCGCTGTGTCGTCTGATATGTTCACCCACAACTTAACATGCGCATCCCTAGGAATACAGTGGTACCTCGCAAGACGAATGCCTCGCAAGATGGAAAACTTGCAAGACGAAAGGGTTTTTGGTTTTTTGAGTTGCTTCGCAAGACGATTTTCCCTATGGGCTTGCTTTGCAAGACGGAAACGTCTTTCAAGTTTGTTTCCTTTTTCTTAAAACCGTTAATACAGTTGCGACTTGACTTCGAGGAGCAACTCATAGCACGTGGTGTGGTAGCCTTTTTTGAGGTTTTTGAAGACTTTGGTGATTTTTTAAGCTTTTCCAAAACTTTTCCGACACCGTGCTTCGCAAGACGAAAAAAACTCGCGGAACGAATTAATTTCATCTTGCGAGGCACCACTGTAAATTGATTAAAATTTCAAAAAAGGGCAAAATGGTCCCAAAAGAGCAGGAAAGGAGCTAGCAATCCCATGAACCTTTGCACCAATCTTTGAGGCCTGTGAAGAGTTGGGCGTTGGAGAAAGGAGGTTTGGAGGGAGCGGTTGTGGTGGAGTTTGGTGGGTTTTTGTGAATTTTTGGCAGAGGTTTTGGTCGTTTACAGGCTTTATAGATGGTGTTTTCCACCATATGTGATTTCACGTTTATGAGTGGTACCCAGGAATGTAATCCCTGTGTAAGTGGAGAGATGGCTGTATACAGGTTGGCCAAATAAATTTCAAAAAGCCTCCTGCAAATAATGGATATAGAGGTGAAGGGTGGTATTTAGCTCAGTTTTACTCTTGAGTATGCTCACTGGAACTTAGTCCTATTCATTACTTTTAGCAGGCATTTGTTGTCATTTAGTCGTGTCCGACTCTTCATGAGACCATGGACCAGAGCACGCCTGGCACTCCTGTCTTCCACTGCCTCCCGCGGTTTGGTCAAACTCATGTTGGTAGCTTTGAGAACACTGACCAACCATCTCGTCCTCTGTCGTCCCCTTCTTGTGCCCTCAATCTTTTCCAGCATCAGGGTCTTTTCCAGGGCGTCTTATCTTCTCATGAGGTAGCCAAAGTATTGGAGTCTCAGCCTCACGATCTGTCCTTCCAGTGAGCACTCAGGGCTGATTTCCTTCAGAATGGATAGGTTTGATCTTCTTGCAGTCCATGGGACTCTCAAGAGTCTCCTCCAGCACCATAATTCAAAAGCATCAATTCTTCAGCGATCCGCCTTCTTTATGGACCAGCTTTCACTTCCATACATTTCACTTCCCACTACTGGGAAAACCATAGCTTTAACAATATGTCTTGAGTAAAACAACCCACCTGAAGACTTTGTTGAAATGAATTTGGCCCAGTAAGTATTTATAGTATGACACCAGAGGTACTGCACCTCCCCTGACACGCGATACACATATTTATTTTTGTAAGTAAGCCTTACAAAACCCTGGAATCCTGCACAGTTCAGAGATTGGAGTGGCATGCAACCCTATTCCCCTCTCTTCCCTTGGCAGGTACTGTGTCGAATTTCAGCTCATGGCCATCACAGAAGGATGTCTGCGTGGGAACAGCTCTTACACTCATTGGATGAAATATCTCAGCGAAGGACATCTGGTGTGTGTTGAGTGCCAGCACCCAGCTTTGGATTCCAGGAACCTGCACTGCTCAGGGGATGGCAGCGGAGCCAAAAAGTAAGAGTTGATTGTTTTGCTTTTGCTCAGTTGGAAATGCTTTGTTGTTGGGAAAATTGCAACCCCGTCTTCTAAACTTCTGTACTGCCTAGCACAGGGGTGGGGTGACTTTTTCAGTTCCGGGGAGCTGTGTTTGCTTCTGGGCAACTTTCAGGGGTGGGTCACTGTTAGGATATTTCCGTTCCTCCTTAAAAAGGGAACAGGCTGTTGTGTGTCACAAGCCTGCGTACCTCCTGCTCACAGGGAGTTTCCGTTTTGTATATAGCTTTTGCTTCTTGCTGTTTTCCACGACATGGACGCAAGCAGTCATGTTTTTCCTTTGTTCTGACAAACGTTGAATAAAGCTGTAAATATGCTATTCTGGGTGAATCTTCTGTTGTGAAAACTCTGCGAAAAGGGCGTGCATGAGTCCTGGAATGTGTCTGAGGCTCGTGTCGCTAATTGACTGATGCTGTTCCAATGGGAGCCTGGAGATCGTCCGGAGACGATGATGGAGGCCTGCCTGATGATGCCTCTGACTCCCTGGCAGTATCCCAACAACAGGTTATGGGCCCAGATTCACAGGAGTGATGGGTGATGGGTGGGGCAAGAGGCAGAAGCGGACTAGGCAATGAATGTGAATTTTCCTTTGTACAATGAGTTACTTTTTACACACACTGGCTGTAGAAAAGAAGATATGCAGGTGTGGGCTAGCAGAGGGCAGATTGAGACTGGTGGGGCAGCATCCCATTTGCCCCAATGGACCAGCCTCTGCTGCCTTTTAGGTCTTTAAAAGTAAGCACCAGTGCCTTAAATTGACCTCAAAATATGAATGTACATCCTTCAAAATATGTGTGATATGAATGACTCCAGCTATGCGCATGCAACTTGATGTTGCGATCCTCCAGAACATGCATGCATGAATCTGGCTGCAATCGGCTGTACCCACTTACCTGGGAGTAAGCCCTGTTGAACCCAATGGGAGTTACTTCTGAGTAGGTACTTATAGGATTGCGTTGTTGGTCTGTCCTGACCGCCGAAAGCAAGCTGGCTCAATTCGATCCATTCTTAATGCATAGGAGCATGGAAGCTAAATCTGCCCTGGCTGTTGTTGTGACAGTGCTCATTCAAGAACATTTTAAACAACAAATAAGTTTGTATGAAACAGCATGTTCGTCCAGGTAGCATTTTATCAGTGGTATTGAGCAAGAAAAGCACTGCTAGGTATTCTCCCCGCGCTTCCCTGAAGTCTTCAGTATAAAACTGCTGTTATTTTGATAAGGCAGCAATAACAGCCACTGTAGCTGTCTGGAGGGGCCATAAAATGCAGTAAAAATGTAAGAGGAGTACTGAGTTTGCTATTTAGTATATGGGATGACTCTAGTCCTCTTCAGGCATTCATCTTATGAACTCAGTCAATGGAGGCACAAGGGGGAGAGAGTAGGAATGAGTATGTTAGCTCAGCCCCCACTTCCTCCATGAATTGGAGAGCAAATGTCTGCAGCAGAGGGTCTGTTTGACCCGTATCGGTTACTTGCCTGATGTCGAATTCTGGAAAACCAGGGTTCTGCCTTTCCTGGAAGCCTCCATGAGTACTGAAGGCTCTAATCTGCAGACGGCCGCTCCCGAACCATGTGCCCATGGGGGATTAGGCTGTTTGTCACAATGGTTATATTACTTCTGGTGTCAGAAGCAATATTTATTTATACAAAAACTACTTTTTAAAATCTTATCTTTTTGTTTATTTGATCAGGAGCATACAATTCAGTGAAGGGGCGCGGGTGTTGCTGTGGGTTAAACCACAGAGCCTAGGACTTGCCGATCAGAAGGTCAGCGGTTCGAATCCTTGTGACCGGGTGAGCTCCCGTTGCTCGGTCCCAGCTCCTGCCAACCTAGCAGTTCGAAAGCACGTCAAAGTGCAAGTAGATAAATAGGCGGGAAGGTAAATGGCGTTTCCGTGCGCTGCTCTGGTTTGCCAGAAATGGCTTAATCATGCTGGCCACATGACCCGGAAGCTGTACGCCGGCTCCCTCGGCCAATAAAGTGAGATGAGCGCCGCAACCCCAGAGTTGGCCACGACTGGACCTAATGGTCAGGGGTCCCTTTACCTTATACAATTCAGTGACATACAGGAATAAAGACAAATCAATTAATGCAATTAAATTAATGCAAAGACCTTGAACGTGGTCAGTGCAGATGTTTTAACAGCAGTCTGGCTGCCACATTCTGCATCAGGTAGAGCTTCTGGGCCAGGCTTGAAGGCAGACCCACATAGAGCATATTGCAGTAATCTAGCCTCAGTGGTACCAACATGTAGGCTTACAGTGTCCTGAAACAGTCATCGCAGGCAAACCAGATGAAGCCATAGCTGGAGACTGTGAGTCAGAGAGACCTGGTGGCCATGGGTATCTGTTTGGCCACTGTGAGAACAGAATGCTGGACTAGACAGGCCTTCGGTCTGATCCAGACGGGCTGCCTTTTCTGCTCACAGAAGGGCTCACATGGAATTTCCAGGTTCAGAGAGAAAATGCCACTGAATTCCAGCTGCCAAGAAAGGAAGAGCAAGGCGCGCCCTGCTTTTGGCATCCCCAGAGGCCCTTGTGGGAAACGGGATGCAGTGGGGGGGGGGGAGGGTAGTTGTGTTATAGATGGACCTTTGGTCCAGTCCATCAAGGCTGCTCTGAAGCTAAGAGCAAATAACTGCTGGGGGAAAATGTTTGGTTCTCAAACTTTGTCCCAGCACTCGCATGCCACAGTGAGGAGAGGGCCAAATGAATAGGAATCGGTAATGGAAAGGATCCTTAACATGTATTGAGCTTTGATAATTCAATCTTTGGGAGCAGGGAGGGAGGCGTGACCACACCCGATCCAGCCCAGACATTACGTTTCAGCAATGAAAACCTGAATCCTTTTAACCGATGTGATTTTTTCAGCCCCTTGAACCATCCACACGCTGAAGAGTGGTCCCAGCTTTCAGAATTGCCTTGTTCCTTTTAATTGTTTTGTGTTTGTTGCCACTTCCACTTTCAGCTGTGTCCTCCTATTGTGCATGGTGCCCCCCCCCTCCGGCCTTGCTCATTAAAACTGAAAAGCATTTCCATCACTTTCTTAGGCAAGTTATCTTTCCCTGCAGAACAAGCAAATCTTGGTTCATTCCCCCCCTTCTTTTAAGACTTGGGGCTCGTCCCCACTTCCACTTGACTCATGCTTTCCAGGTACAGGTCAGAGTGGTTTTCCTTCCTTTTCTAGGGAAAACCTGATCTTCAGTGTTGAATCAGAGCAAACGTCAATCCAGAGAATACCTGAATTGCTGTTTGCTTGGATAGAGTGCTAAAAAGTGGTTTTCCTTGGTGGGGAAAGCAACAGAGACCACAGCTAGTGAGGATGACCCCATCGTGAACTAATTTCTGCTTTGAAAGTAAGAAAAGAGTAGTTGTGCTGAGAATGACACCTCTTTCTAAATCTCCTAGGAAGTGCTTCACCCGTTATGAAGCTGGCTTAATGGATTGATCCAATTTCAGGCTCGCGTGTGTACGGTTCAAAGCATTTTGTTGAATTAGCTGAGCCACGTTCGGAATGTCTCGCAAGGTCACGTCTCGTGCAACTGGGTCGGTGCATCGATATTCCTCCCCTCCTTCTTTCTTCCAGAAATAGGCTGTGAAGGGCTGGCCAAATCAGCTGGGGGACGTGATGGCACGATGATCTGCCAGTCTCAATCATTTGAGAATGGAGAGCAGCTGGGGAGCAGCCTCTAGAATGAGTGGGAAAGAGAGCCTGCAGCCGGGAGACTATTCATCATTTCCAAGGGTACAATGAAAGGGTAATATGGCCATCTAACAGAAAACTTGGATGTTGAGGGCCAATGGGCTTGGAGCCAAAATGGGCCCACTGAGAAACAAGTGCGAGATAAACTGGCATGTTTGGTGGAACTTTGAGTTTTGCAAACATACATTTTAAAAACAAACAAAAAGAACCCCAAGGGATACCTACCCACACCCACCCAAGAAAAGCCCCCTTAAGGTGCTCAGTGTCTATGGAATGTGTCATTTGGAAAAATTAAAGCGGAAATGGCGTGTGGTTGGGATTTTTGCCTAAAAGCGGTTTCTGTGCAGTGACAGAATATTCTGTCTTGGTATAACTGGAGATAGTTCAAAGTTATGCCATTATGAACCCATATAGTACCCAAGTCAGTTAAAAAGTAGATTCTGAGAGCTGCAGATACCTTACACGGTGCTATAATCTTGGTGGCTGCACCTTCCTCCAACAAGTACATTAAAGCCTAAAACGACCAGCCTTTAAAATGATGTAGTGATTTATTTATTTTTTATGTAGCATTTAAGAAATGGTACTGGAAAGTTCAGACCTGAGTAAGTACAGTTGACATTTGCAGAGAGCATGCACTGGGAATTGCTGGAAAAACCAGTGCTTCCTGCAAGCCGGCAAGGATTAGCTGTTCCTTATAGTTTGCAGTAAGATGTGTTCACTGTGGAATGTGGTTTTGTTATGGACATTTATATACATGCAGATGGGGAAGCATGTAAGGACTGCTTTTCCAAGTATAACCTTATTTACATGGAGGTACAAGTAGTATAATCTGTCCATCAGCAAAGTCAAATATGCAAGTGATTAAACATGATTGCTCAGTGGTAGCCACTTCAAATTGGCCTTCACAATGTCTGTTGTAAAGCTGTGGGCAGGATTAAGCTGAGTTGTGCATGAGCAGACCTTGTTCTACTTGTGCACACCCTACTTAATGTTAGGATTCTTTCCACTGTGTTGCAGTCATGGGATTGTTTTTATCACATGACGGTGTATGTTTTCATTCCACGTTGCGGGAAGTGACGGAGACAGGAAGTTTCTATTACTGTGTTTCCGTGATGTAGGATTTTTGTCCTTTTGTTCTTTCTCTTTGCTGTCTGATGCTGAAAAGGAAGGAGCTGAGTTGTGATGCTCCGAGTGTGTATATGTAAATAAATGTAGTATAGCCAAAAGGTGTGCTACTGAGTCTGTACGCTAACTGCCTATACTCTGCTGATGCTAAAGTGTGCTGATGCCTCATGGTATCAGTCGCTGTGATGTTCGGGCTGGAGGAAGCTTTCGAATCTCCTGAACGACCGACCAGGAAGGAGAGTACATGCCAGTCAGGCATGTGTCTCTGCTGGATTCTTACTCGTGTGTAGGACTTCCCGACACTTAATTCTGCCCTGATTCCACCCATTTCTTTTCTTTGACCATTTACTAGTGGGTGCAGGTCTAGTTTCAAAAAAAGAAATCTGCCTCAAAAATGGAGGAAAGGGGGAGATTTTGGAAGTGTGGGTGCAGGGGTTTGAGACGTAACCGCACAGCCCCTTCCCAATATTCTTAAGAGATGAGTATTTATTTATTTTGGTTATTATTTATTAATTTATATACTACTTAATACAGAATATAAAAACTGACCACACATAATTGTTAAAATACAGAATGATTTAAGAAGGCAGCATAAAGAAAATACTCAGTAAAGCAAACCCATTAAAAATAATAATAAAACTAATGGACCTAAGTTTGTGCATTTAGTGCTGTACTGAAAATTTCTCCTTCGGTTCTTCCCTCACCAACCACTCTTCAGTTAATAAGAGGGTGGGGAAACACATTCAGAAAATGAAAGAAAATTACAGTTGTCTGTACTTTGGCGCCTTTCTGGGTGCCTGTCCTTTGTGAAAAAAGCAGAGCTCCACTACCTTATTGCATGGCTCTGGTACTGGATATTCAGGAATTGAGGATACATTAGGATCTAAAGGTGCTGATATGAAACTTCCTCTCCCATGCAAAATAAACATGCAGTTGTTTGCATCCGTGCCTCTGGAGCCCCCATTGGTTCATCTCTCCCAGTAATGTTTGCTCTGAGGGCATTTCTGGTCTTGCTACCTGAGATGCTTTTTATCTGAAAATGCTTTGGATAGAGAACATGGGATATAATGCCCATAAGCCTATACACCAACACTGAGCGATGCCTGCTACTTGTGACAAATTTAGGAAATTGCACGGTGTCCCTTTCAAGCAACATCTAAGTGATAAAAACCACTTTGGACCTGCAGGTTGAGAGATTGAAGCTCAAGTGTACAATGCACTTCATTGCACTTCAGCACTGCACAGTTATCTCTGTTTGAACCTCCAGCATCCGGAAGGTGTTTGCTGTGTTTTCGGTGATTCAGAATTACCAGGTGTCCCTGCCATTCTCAAGGGCCTTTAGTCTGTGAGTGTGGATTGAGAAATGCTTTTGAAGTACAAGCAAAAGCCAAGATTAATTCAACTCTTTTTTTTATGTGGTCACCTGAAGCTGCATGACTTGTGTTTGTGTGTTTTTGATGCTGCTTTTGGAGGAAGTTGAATGCATTGTATCAACGCTTGCTCCTGCTTTTTCTGTTCCAGGAACCAGCTACTACACTGGCAGGCCGTAGGAAACCCAAGATGCAGAGGGACCTGGAAGCGAGTTCGCCAGCTGCACACTTGCTCCTGCCCTTCTGTCCACAGCTTCTTGTTCATCTGACTTTCAAGTAGTTGTCCCTCTGCCTTGAGTCTGCATCTCCTCCTTGGTTCTCCTGAATTCAGCTGTGAAACAGCCACAGTTGCGATGCCAACAGATATATTCTAAGATCAAGGGTACTGGCTGCTTTAAGGAACTGTCACTTGGTGACACAGGACATTCTCCTTGAGACTCAAGCTGAAGTTATTGGCATGTTAAAGAAGCAGGTAATCTGTGCAGGAGAGACCTGGGAGAGTAAGGTTTGAGGCTGGCAGGCCAACAAGACCATGCTGACAAGTGAGTAGTAGAGATCAAAACCTAGGGAGAACCCTTGGATTGGACCATAGACCCATCTTGTCCAGCCTTCTGTTCTCACAGTGGCCAACCAGATGCCTGGGAGATGAGTGAGCTCATCCCAAACTCGGGTTGATTCTGAAATGTGCTGAGTCATCAGTTTTTTTTGATTTGGAGATAATGTCATGTCACTTGGTCTGCCCCCTAAACCCCCATCCCCTTCTACACTGTCTGGGTTTGCTGCAGTGATGCTCCAGAACAAATGAGGCACTGTAAGAGGAAATCTGATCCTCTCCATCTTTCTTCTTCCCCGGTTCTCCAGCATTGGTATGTTGCCTTTCCGTAGTTAAAACTATGCTCAACCCAAGCCCATTATGATCACAGGGAGTAGAAAAAACCCATTGGCCTTTGGGAAAGTATTGGCCAGGCTATAAGCTGGGAATTCTGCTGTGTGGATTACATCCAAGCCAGAGGAGAACTTAGGGACTTGTAATGTCTACCACTCCTTTGACTCAGGTTTTTACAAGCCCCTGAAACTCAGGCCTGAAAGTGGAGCACCTTGCTCAGGGCTGGGTAGATTCTGCATGTGTAGGAGGAAAGGGTTGAATGTGTGATACTGAGCAGAGAACTCTGCTTCCTATGAGTGTTGGGGACTCTCAGGAACATAGGAAACTGCCCATTTGCCTATCTAGCTCAGAATTGTTTGCACTGACTGGCAGCCCAACCTGGAGACGCTGGGAATTGAACTAATCCAAAATGCGGCATCTAGATTGGTGGTTGGGAGTAGTCGCTGAGACCATTTAACCAGGCCTTTGGTTGATTTGATTGACATCCTGTGCCCTTTTAAAATGTGTTTTTTTTGGGTGGGGTAGTGCGGTTATTGGGTTGTTGTTTTTACTTTGATTATGTATTTTGTGGTTTTATATTTTCCTTTTCTTCTGTGAACTGCTCTGGGACTATAGGGCGGTATATAAATTCAATAACTAATAATAATAATAATTATATAACACCAATCCTAAAGGATCTTCACTGGCTCCCAGTACGTTTCCAAGCACAATTCAAAGTGTTGGTGCTGACCTTAAAGCCCTCAACAGCCTCGGACCAGAATACCTGAAGGAGTGTCTCCACCCCCATCATTCTGCCTGGACGCTGAGGTCCAGCGCCGAGGGCCTTCTGGCGGTTCCCTCCCTGTGAGAAGTAAGGTTACAGGGAACCAGGCAGAGGGCCTTCTCGGCAGTGGCGCCCGCCCTGTAGAACGCCCTCCCTTCAGATGTCAAAGAGATAAAGAATTACACAACTTTTAGAAAACATCTGAAGGCAGTCCTGTTCAGGGAAGTTTTTAATGTCTTTTATTATTTCTTATCTTTTGCTGGAAGCAGCCCAGAGTGGCTGAGGAAACCCAACCAGATGGGCAGGGTTTAAACAATAAAATAATAATAATAATTATTATTATTATTATTATTATTATTATTATTATTATTATTATTATTAACTTGGGGCCTTCAGCATGCAAAGCAGATGTTGTTGTACCCTTCACCCACAGTTTTATATTTTAAATGCAAGTTTCTAGTGCCCATGGCCGCTGCCAACATATGCTTAGAATATCTGGTGAAATCTTGCAAGGTTAGAGCAGGTGGTTGAGTAAGATTTCCATGAGAGCAGGGCTTCAGTTTTATGGGTAGCTTCTTCCTTTTCCTTGAACTAGCAGTAAGTAGCAGGGTAATTTCTGCACCCCCTTGCCTGCAATTAATTAATTAATTACAGGGGATGTAGCTGTACATTATCCTTAAATTGGTAGATAAAATGAGTTCTCAAAGAAGCTTTAGCCTTTGGGCCAAATTATACATTCTTCAGGTGTTCCATGATATGTATTCCTCCCCCCATAAAGGGTTGTTGGTAGATTTATTTTTCACTTGTTTTTATTTAAACAATTTACAGTATTACACTTAACTACAATAGTTTCTAAGATGTTTACAAGGATGGGGGAGTTTTGAACATCCACACTCTTAATTACTGCAACTCCAGTAAAATTTGGCTATGGGCACTTGCTTTAAACTGAAAAGACAAACAACATACATTGATTTATTGATTGGGGGGAAGGAATTCTGCCACAGATCTCCTGCCTAACATGAACTTTGGCCTGATGTCCCTATGTACTCTTTTGGCAACTGTGGAGCACCCTCCCAGATTATTTGAGGAACAAGGAAATGGAATATAGGCTTGGGCTAGGTCCCATTGATTGATTGAGCCTCACAAACCATTCAAAACATCCTTGTGAAGCTTAGATACACTTGACCTTTCATTCACTGGTGGAAGTTGGGGAGGTTAAGAACTTGGCTGTCTCTGGCCGACTTGTGAAGTGCCTTGCACAGTGTCAATCTAGACATGTCTATTGAGATCTGGGGTTACAAATACCTATTGTTTAAGAAGAAAAGAAAAAAACAAAATTTGGAGCCCTAGAATTGGATTAGTACCATAGTGCTGGTGCTCCTCCTCATTTTCCTGAATAAATATTGCCACCGCCACCCCAAATTGTAATTTAGGAAATTGGTGGTGGGGAGATCATTCTCCTTCTGACTGCCACAGTTCCAGATGCCACAACTTCCTTAGAAGTTGCTATTAACTTCTTTAAACAAACAGGAAGTGATTGTACTCATGGATCTCCTCTGCCACCTCTAGTTGTACTCACACTTACAAAGGGCACACACTGTTGTGCATGTTTACTCAGTTCAGTCGGACTTGCTCCCAAGCTTTAAACTAACACACACACCTTCAGGAAAGACTGTTTGAACTCAATAGGGTTGGCATCTGTCTGTCTTGGGAGACAGTGGAAGAGAGTGCCTTTGGGGGTGAAGTCAAACTGTTGGAAGGTTGCTGCACCTGCTGTGGCTGTAGAGACTAATAGGGGAGAGACATGTTTTGTTGCAGCGGGGAAGATGAAGGCGTCTGGTTATACTGACTGGGTAGACATAGTATTGCACTGTTCAATAGAAAAAAATCTTCTGTGCACCTGTGCCATGTCAAACCTTATTCTGAAATAATTTGGACCTGGAAACACTGGAAGTTTTTCTTCTTCTTCATTTGCAGGCTTTGTGTTTTGAAAGAGCCCATTAAAACTAATATTTATGGAAAGTTCTACCTATTGCTGGTTTTTTTTTCTTCCTGGTAAGGGGAATGGTTGCATTTATAGCATTGGACTTGGCTATTCTCATGTTTTCCTCTGAAGAAGTGGTGGTGGTGGGGAGGAATTGGGTGGGGATTTCAACATGGCCATCTAGACCAAGAGATGGGGAAACACCTGGAGGACCACAACTTCCATCATCCCTGACCACTGTCCATGCTGGCTGGGGATGATGGGATCTGGAGTCCAATAAAAGGAATCATCTGCCATTGGAACAGTCATGATGCTTTATGGTCTCATATTCAACCAGAGAACATTTTAAAGGAAACTTTGGGGTGTTTTCATGCAAAATGCGAATGTTATATTTTTTTGTGTGTTTTTGTGTGTGTGTGTGTGGGGGGGATCACGTCTCCAGTCTAAGTCTTTTCAAATGTTAAAGTAGACATGCGGTACAGTCCTGTACTATGTTGGAATGGGGAGTTGGTGTTTGAAAGTGTGTCCTCATTTCAGTAGAAGAAGAAGAAGAGTTTGGATTTGATATCCCGCTTTATCACTACCTGAAGGAGTCTCAAAGCGGCTAACATTCTCCTTTCCCTTCCTCCCCCACAACAAACACTCTGTGAGGTGAGTGGGGCTGAGAGACTTCAAAGAAGTGTGACTGGCCCAAGGTCACCCAGCAGCTGCATGTGGAGGAGTGGAGATGCGAACCCGGTTCCCCAGATTACGAGACTACCGCTCTTAACCACTACACCACACTGGCTCTCTAGTAGCTCCTAGATGGGCAGTCATCTAGCCTCCTCCATGACGTTTGGCTTAATTCAAATTGCTGGCAGCTCTCTGCAAGAATAGGGAGAGTTGTTGATGGGAAGAAGCAACTGGAGGCACCAGTTTTATGAAGGCAGGAGGAGGGATGGAAGTGTTTGATTCCATTCACACTTAAATGCAAACCTACCAAATTCATACTTTTCAAAACAATATGTGATTAGAAATGCAACCATCTTTTGAAACTGGCACTTCTCCAAATTTTACAGTGAAGTGCTCCAGACACGGAATGTATGTGTATGTTTTTGTACGCCAGAGAAAATTGTATATAAAGTGCACATATTGGACAAAATAACATACAAAACGCATTTTGTTATGGAACATGGCATACAAAGATGTGTAAGCGAGGAAAAATTCACTCTAAAATGCAGGCAGTTTTTTATGAGAATTTTTAAAAAATCTACAAATTGCTGTGGAGATGGTGGCAAAGGTTTGAAAAAAAAAATGAAACTGAGAGAACCAAAATTGACAGATCCATTCCTTTCCAGCCAAGAGTCTGTGGCTGGGATCACCCTAGACAATTCATGTGTGCAACTACTTCTCATTGAATTTCTCCACAAATACTGCGAGTTCAAAAAAGGAGGCCTTGTAATCTACAGAATTGGTATTGCAGTGAAATCCACCGAATTTATCTTGTCCACAAGAGGGCAGCATCCACGCTTTGCTTTAATATAAGCAGTAAGACCATTATAAAAGTAAATTCTGTTTGTTTGTTTTTAAAAAGTGGGAAAGTAAATTGATTTTAAAATGTGGGGGGCACAGATGTTTGAAATGGGACACATTTTTGCCTACAAGTTAAAGCAGACATACAACACAAGACACTTTTATCCCCATCTATTCCTGCAATATGCCCTATATACAATAGTGTTTTGGGTTGGGTTTTTTTAAGTAAAAAACATGTAAACCTAATGCTATTGGAAAAACAGGGTTTAAATCCTGCTTAAAATGTCTTTACACCATAAACAAGACAGACAGCCTTGCACCCAACAGTGCGTTTTCCAGAGATGCCAAATGTTCCCATGACAACGCCATGACCTCTTTGCCATTGGCTATCAGTGAAAGAGCAGCTGCCATTGTGAATGGATGAAAGCCAGAGCCTCAGTCACGTATTTGTGTGAAGAACCTCCTTTCCATTAAGGGATTGGAGAGATTTACAGTGGTACCTCGGGTTACATGTGCTTCAGGTTACAGACGCTTCAGGTTACAGACTCCGCTAACCCAGAATAATACCTCGGGTTAAGAACTTTGCTTCAGGATGAGAACAGAAATCGTGCTCCGGCGGCGCGGCAGCAGTGGGAGGCCCCATTAGCTAAAGTGGTGCTTCGGGTTAAGAACAGTTTCAGGTTAAGAACAGACCTCCGGAACGAATCAAGTTCTTAACCCAAGGTACCACTGTACCTTCATCCAAGAGCATTGTTGCTAGTGGAGTTCGTTCTACTTGGCAGCGGCTGATGGCTACAAAGATGGGCAATTGTACCTGCACAATAATCTGCCACAGCAGGCATACAGAGTTGTGCAGTCTGTTCCAAAGTAGGTTTTGTTAAGTTGTGGGTGAACATATCAGACGACACAGCGATTCTTCAAACAGCTCTTGTTTATTCAGAGACCAGAACAGAACTGAGCTGAAGGGCTCAGTCAGCCTGCTTATATAGAGCTCCAGTACAACGTTACTGTAGCAACTTTCTAAAACTATCCAATCACCGAATGTCACTTTTGATCCTTCATTTGCATAACTATCTACAGTATCCCCCTGCTCACCCAGGGTGAGTACTTCAGTACATAACAGGTTTACTCTGAAATAAGTTTCACTGTGTTCAAAGGGGTGGTGTGGTGGGGTGAGGTGGTGCGTCTACTGTGCATAATATTGTAGCCTTATTTAGGATGGCAGAATACTTGCATCGGACCTGTTTCCTATTCAGGTTGAACACAGAGCACCAGGTATGTAGCATGCAGGCACCAACAGTTGGAGGAGCAAAGGCAGAGATAAATCACTTTGTGGTTTAAAGGGTTAATTCTGTTATTGATATGGTGGACAGCAGATTGGCAGGAGGTTCTGGTCAGCTGGGAGTTAGCTGTCAGTGAGGAAGATGGTTGGTATTTGATAGCTGGAGGCCTGAATCCTGTACATAAAGACAAATCTCTGCTTTATTTCTCCTCCGTGTATACACTGTTCTTGGTCCCTTTGTTACTGGTGAAGGATTATCAGTTTCTTTTTCTCTCTGTATTCTGTCTGCTTTATTCCAGTCGCAAAGCACAACACAAGCCTACTCCTCCCTTTACATACTTGTTTATTTCAGAGGTTTCCTACCTAGCCTTAGAACAAACTGAAGAATGCACTTTGGGCTGCAGAAGAGGTCCTGCAAAAAGCACCCAAATCTTAAACTGCCAGAGGCCAGGCCAGATCAACACACTTCTTGTTATGTACTGAAGTTCTCACCCTGGGCCAGCAGGGGGATACTGTAGATAGTTTTCACTCAGGTCCACATATGCAAATAAGGGATCGAAAGTGATGTTCAGTGATTGGATAGTTACAGAAAGTGGTTACTGTTACGTTGTAGTGGAGCTCTATATAAGCAGGCTGGCTGAACCCTTCAGTTCTGTTCAGTTCTGTTCTGTGAATAAACAAGAGCTGTTTGAAGAATCGCTGTGTCGTCAGATATGTTCACCCACAACTTAACACTTCTATCTAGAGGAAACATCACATCCTGGGAGCTGCCCCAGAGAAGGCTCTCTCTAGGGCTGCCATCCCTCACACTTCTGAGGGAGAAAGGTCCATGGGAAAAGTATCATGTGCACCCAGGGCTTCCTTCAAGGAGGCAGGTAAGGACTTTCCAGTGGTCCTGTTAAGGTTCGTGAGGAGGGCCTACCTGGCAGAGAAGCTGACTTTTTCTCTTACTCCTGCAACTGTAAAGCTCATTGGCACCCGCCCAGCTGCCGCCATTTTGTTTCTATCTCACACAGCACTGCAGATGTTGTGACTGGCACCTGGTGGGAAGGCTAAAATGATGGCCACCAGGAGAATTGCAGCTTTCTGTCAGAGGATCCCAAGACTGGGCAGGCATCAGTGGGCCCTGTTCCCACTAGACAACTATGCCCATATCTCTTTTGTTGTTATTGTATTTGCATAGTCCAGAATTAAGCCTGGTCTTCACATGCAGCAGAATATGGCTGCATACACACTGTACATTTAAAGCACATCCTATGGCTGATCAATCAATATCACATTATTATTATTATTCTGAGTCCCTCTTTTATTTTCATTCAAGATTATCCACACTTATCCAAATGCTTATATATACGATCTGAGGTGAAACCAGAAATTTAGAAACATTGTTTCTAATTTTATTGTTGTACATTGTTTTAATTGTCTGTTTTAACCATATTTGCACATCAGTTTCTAATGCTATGTCATCTATTTCAGAGGCTTCTACTCTGCAGCCTTATAGTTGTTTTAACTGTGAGTCTTTTAGTTCTTACGCTCTTACAGTTGTTTTAACTGCATGTTTTTATTTGTTTTTAGTTCTTATCTGTTTTAATTATCAGTTTTTATCCATCCATTATCTGTGTTTAATCTTGTATTTTAGTCAGATGTTTTATCCTATGCTTGTTTCTTTGCCCTTATTTGCTCCAACATTTATCAGTTAAAAAATAAATAAATCCTAACTGCTATTTTATTTATATATTTTTTATCCTGGTCTGTGACCTTAATAAAGTTCATTCATTCATTCATGCTTATATATAAATATTCATCAAGCTACAGTATTAAAGTATGAAAATTTTGCTGCTATAAATTTAATAAATCAACAACAACCACTTTTTAATAAGTAAATGGATAAAGAACCTTTCTTTATTCTCATTATAAATCCTCCAGTTATTCCTGAGTTATTTATCCAGCTTGTTGGTCCTGGAATATAATACTATAATACTTGAAAAATGTATCCAGGCATTTGTTTATTTGTTTAGTTATACTGTGATTAAATAAAAAGGGCTCAAATTATTATATCAACTAATTATACTGCACAATGACTGCCTGTTTCCTTTTCTATACTTCCCCAGTCAGGAGAAACTTGAAGGCCTTTTGCTTTATCCAAGCTCCCCCTATGAATAGTTGGCATTTTATGCTGCACCTATTGTTTGATATTGTCAGGGAACTGACATCAGAGCGAGAGGCGGAGGGGAGGCTCCCTGATTCTGCTAGCGAGGGACCCAGCACCAGGGGAAGGAGGAGCCCAGTAGAGGAGGAAGGAAATCAACGCGACACCAGGGATAAGGAGGGGCAACAGGAGGAAGCGGAGGGAGAGCTCCGAGATTCTTCACTGGACATCAGTGAGGAGAGCACTGGTCCTCCACTACCCACGCCCTCCCTGCGCAGAAGACTCCCGCGCAGTGAGAGGAGGAGACGACTGGGTGTCAAACAACTTCTTTGCTGGAAGAGGTTTAAGAAACGCCCACAGACAGATACTGCCAGCGACTGAGACAGCCACGCTGAGAGGGGCTGTGCAGTCAGAACGGTTTAACCAAGGCAATTAAGCCTAGAGAGGCGGCAGTTTACGCACGAGTAACTCATAACCACTACAGATATGTTTTTATCTGCTACTCTATTTTGTTTTTTTGTTGTTGTTGATATATCTGTTTTGACTATATGCTGTTTCACCATTTTATAGTTTCCTGCTGCCTTCGTGCTATTCATTATTGCCTGTTCATTTGTATATTTTATTATACATTTTGTTATTTCCAAAACTTATTTCCTGTTTTTTTAAGCTGAGTAGCATTTAAATCAGTTTGCAACAGAATAAAAACAAACAGACAATTTTGAGCTGGGGTTTAACCTGGCAAAATTCATTCCTGCTTTGATGGAACCATTTCTTAACGAGCAGCCCAAGATGTAATTAAGACTTCGCCACAGAACCTCAGCAGCTTCACCACCCAAATCCTGGCTGTAGTCCTCGTAGATTTCTTCTGTCTGGTTAGTTAAAAATAATCCTAAATCACTTCATAGCAGATGTGAAGATTGTGTAATGGCACATACAGTTACTTCAGCAGTTTAATATTACCACCAAACCAAGAGTCTCATTAGACTTTTTCATAGGAAAATGTTTCATATTCACACCCAGAACTAATACTGCTTGGTTGCAACAACACAGAGTGTTTCATCTACAGCAGTGTTGGCCAAACTTGGCCCTCCAGCTGTTTTGGGACTACAATTCCCATCATCCCTGACCACTGGTCCTGTTAGCTAGGGATGATGGGAGTTGTAGTCCAACAACAGCTGGAGGGCCAAGTTTGGCCAACACTGATCTAAAGTGTGCATTGTAAGACAAAGCCTTCTGCGTGTGCTCCACTTTTCTACTAGCCACAATGGTCTGTCTCCCCTGCTGGAGGCAATGTGCCTCTGAACATCCGTTGCTTGGAATCACCAGTGGGGAGAGCACTGTCGCATTCAGATCCTACTTCCTGGCTTCCCATAGGCATCTCATTGGCTGCTGTGAAAACAAAATGCTGAACTAGACATGTCTTTAGCCTGATCTAGCAGGCCCTGTCTTATGTATTTATGGTTCTAATGTACAGTTAAGTTGATGCAATGGGCTGTTGCAGCAGGCACTGCATCAGTCTCTAGCATCTGGAGCAAGGGCCTGGTGGTAGGTCTGTCCCCAACCCCAAATTAACTATTTGCATTACACAGGGGTGATGTTTAGGGCTTGGAGGCAGCTATTGAAACAACAGGTCCAAACATCACCACTAGGGCTATGTGGCTTGCCACCCAGTGCTATGAATCACAGTGTGTCAGCCCTCAGGGTGTCAGTGATCAGGATAATAATCATTCAAATATCTTTTAGCAACCCCTCCCCCCAATCAACTTTAATTTGATGAACCTTTTCCCAGGCTTGTTGTTAAAATATTCTTGTGATGAGCCTGGCGACAGCTGTTGGTATGATTCCTTGGTCACCCTATCCCTCAGCTTACATGCGAAAGCATGTTGAAAATGGTAATAGTCGTGCAAAGTTCTCCACATTGTTGCAAAGGCCCTTGTACAGCTGCTAGGAGCAATACAATTTGTTGCCGTGGAGATAACGGTGATGTTGCAAACAGAAGATTACGGCTTAATGTGAAGAAAGAACATCAGGAGCCTAAGAGATGGAGGGCTTTGCTTTTTGTTTTTTTTTTTTTTACCAAGCAAAGATTATTTTTCTCAGCAAATGTCACACTTGCTGTAAAAGATGCAATAAAGCAGTTGCGTCCTCCTAACGTTTTCCATCTCCTCCAAAGATGACAAGTAATGATATCAAGCCAGGAACTAGAACATGGAGGAAAGGCACACAGATGATGAGCTTGATGAGACCTTGGTGCAACCTTGGAGTGATCTTCGTGGGAGCAGTTTCAAATGTTTTATGAGGTATGCCAACATGGTAGCTCACAGTCTATAGTTGCAGGACTACTCTGGGGGAAAAACAAAACAAAACAAAACAAAACAAAACAAAACACAAAACAAAACAAAACAAAACTCTGGGCCATTTGGCATCATTCTTGGAAAACTCCAAATGATGCTAACTTCAACTCCTACCCTGGAGAAAGAATATAGAAGACCCTGTTTTCCCTTTGAACAAAACAGGACACCTTACACACAGAAGCACTGATATTAGACTTTTCCACACATCATAATTAACACATGTAAAAGCAGTCTCCACACGCATTCAAGTATTTGTGTGAAAGAGTGTACCCTTGTTGATTTGCACAACACAACTATTGTGTACACTGGTACACAGATTGCACATCTCTTCATTTACTGTATTTTTCGCTCTATAAGACGCACCAGACCACAAGACGCACCTAGTTTTTGGAGGAGGAAAACAAGAAAAAAAATTTATGGATCTCAGAAGCCAGAACAGCAAGAAGCATTGCTGCACAGTGAAAGCAGCAATCCCTCTTGCTGTTCTGGCTTCTGGGATAGCTGCGCAGCCTGCATTCACTCCATAAGACGCACACACATTTCCCCTTACTTTTTAGGAGGGAAAAAGTGAGTCTTATAGAGCAAAAAATACAGTATTTATTTACAGTATTTATAGCACACTTGTCATTGAATATTTTCAGTCCCAGAGCAGGGAACAAAGTAAGAAAAAAGAAATACAATTATTGTAATGTGCGATTGCACCATTGTTTGATTGATGAAGTGAGCAATTCTAATTTTCTAAGTAGTATTTTATAATCATCCTCATCACCATTCCTCTTTTCTCTGTTATTGCTTCTTACACATGCATTTTTTTAAAATAGGGGGCAACAAAAATCTATGCCACTCTTCCCCTTCAAATCTTAAGTCACCTTACCACAAGGCGAAACAAAATAAAAAAATTCCTTCCAGTAGCACCTTAGAGACCAACTAAGTTTGTTATTGGTATGAACTTTCATGTGCATGCACGCTTCTTCAGATACGAAAGCTCATACCAGTAACAAACTTAGTTGATCTCTAAGGTGCTACTGCAAGGATTTTTTTATTTTATTTTGACTACGGCAGACCAACACGGCTACCTGCCTGTTACCTTTAATCCTTTAATCCCTCCAATCATAACCAAATTCAAGGACTTGAAACAGCCACATTTACCCATATTCACGCCTTGCTATACTTCTGTCTCCCTCTTTTCCATTTGTTTATTTCCCCACTAGATTTGTACCATCTGAGTGTCTGAGGAACAAGGAGTAGAACCCAGAAATTCACAGTGGCACAGCCTAGTGGCATTTCCAGTTGTTGTTTTGGTTTTAAATAAGATTTCAAGTATCTCCTTCTAATGGAACCCTGCAGTGGGTTTCTTATGCACCTCCTCATATATTTCAAAACATAGTTGTTATGCCTGTCTTAGTATATACCTCAGTCATTTACCTTCACAGGAAGAGTGAGGAAGACATTGGCCTGTTTCAGATATAAGGACAAATGATCACACCACTCCCACTGTCTCCATCTCTTCTGTCTTCCATGAGTTCTAAAATCAGGGTTCTAAAATGCACTAGACGACTACATGAGCAGGAAGGCACAGGGTCAGCACATTCATTTCTGCTTCCTCCTCCACGTGAAGTAAATCACATGGGCAAATGAGCTCATGATTTTCTTTATGTGAATGGACTGTGTTGAATCATGAGCTTTCATGCCCCTCCCCTCCACTTTTGTGCCCACAAAGGAGAGCTCTGAAGCTTTCACTTTTAAACGAACCACAGTTCCTTGTGATGCCCAAACATGGGGGACTGGGGTTTGTTTAACACACAGTTTCAGAACAAGCCACAGTTTGATACTGTCCTGTCCTCCCTAATTATAGTTTAAACAAGCAATAGATTTTGAGTTCAGACATCATGGAAAGCTGTTGCTTGTTTAGAACTGAAATGCTTCCAGTCGCCTTTTTGTGTGCATGAAAGAGGAGACTATGGGAAGGGAAGTGGACGAGTCCCAATCTTTATGTACCTCATTCACATAGCAGGAAACCATGGTTTCCATTATTGTACCGTGCCATTGACACTGGAGAAACATGCAGGAAAACTGGGTGTTGTTCAAACTAGGGAGTTGGGTTGGGTTGGGACATGCAGAACAGAATTTCTCCCCTGTTTCTGGATCATCAGTCTGAGATGTAACTCCTTCCCCAGAAGACCTCACCTTGAGAAAGGTAAAAACCTTGAAACTTTGGGCTTTAGCACCAAGCATTGTACATAACATTATTTTCTTAAACCAGCCACTGCAATGTGTCAGGTCACCATTCTTGAGCCACAGTGTTGTGAACATCACTGATGCACTCTGGACAGAATCTCCCGTTGCTACTTTTAATGTATTAACACTCTTTCAATTCCCGTAAGCATACTGTTACTCAAAGTGGTGGAATGATTTTGTTACCATACTGAGGTCTTGTTGGGAAGGAGGTCAATGTTTCTGTCTTCAAGAGTCATGGAATTTGCTGTTACATTATGTGCTTAGTTCTTGTTTACTTGAGTCCCACCCATTCCTCCTGGTGGCTTTTCATACCAATAATTGTGCATTATTGAATTACTGGAAGGAGGGTGTGGAGGAATGCCAGAGCTAATGGACTCAAGAGTTATCCATGTTGATATCCATTCTTATTTCAAACGAGCCAGTTTTAAAAAATTACTCTTTGAGCCTGCAATCCAGATATTAGCATCTGAGGTGAATAATGCTATCTGATTGGAAAGTTGAAAAGGCAAAGTGCGTTGTGTTCTCAAGTTTTATTCTCGTATTATATTGAGAAAAAACCTCTCTTGTAAGACCAAATGCAATGGCTCTAGTGCAGCCTTCCCCAACGTGGTGCCCTCCCAGTGACTTGGATGACAACTCCCATCATCTTCAGCCAATGCAGCCGTGCAGGCTAGGAATGATGGGAGTTGTAATCTAAAACATCTGGAGGCCACCAGATAGGGGAAGGGCACTTTACTTAGATGCTGTCTTAAATTTAGCCCAGTAGCCTGTGAATTCCGTCTGTGAAATTCTCTTAACCAAGGGAACAGTGAATAGGGAAAAACTATTACAAAACCATTTGAGATTAATGTTTAAAACAATATGGAAAGGCAAGATGGGGTTTACTTCATTCTATGCAGGAATATTGTTAGGGAAAAGAAATATGTGTCACAAGTGTAGACCTGTGAAAATCCACAAGTTTATCTTTCTTTTATGCTTTGAAATATACCTCCACTGTACTCATTACCCATTGTCATATGCACGCCATTGACACACTACCTTTCACACCCCCATATATGATTTACACCTACTGTCAGGGCTGGAGTCAGATGCTGGTCAGCACAAAAGAAGCAGAACTCTGTTGCCAGTGAACTTAACTCTTTATTCAAGGAAACGACATACAACTCAGCCACACTTCCCAGTAGGTTTTGCCCCCATGGAGCAGCTGTTTCTTGACCTCTCATTCCTCTGTTTCAGCCCCGGAGTCTGAGCTGCTCCCTGTCACAGAATCTTCCTGCTCACTAAACCCTGTTGTCCCTTCAACATCCAGCATCCCTCCTCCCAATCTTCTCCCTCTCACCTCTCCTCGGTGTCCCACCACCACTCCCCTGGCTCTGAGCCTTCCTCTTCTGGCCTGGAGGGTTGCCAGGCTGATGCCTCCCACTATTCCTCTTCATCCAGCCAGTTCCCGACACCTACCATTCACACTAACATTGTTTGCTCTCTCATAATATATATACCACTCACAATCACTCGTATGCAAGGACCTCTTACACCTGAGAATTCAGAAACCCATATGCAGGACATTTGCACCCCTCTGGTCATGCACCCCATTTCAACCTATTAATCTGAGAGCTGAGTACCAGTTATTTCTCTTGTAGTGAAAAACAAGCAAACTAGTAAGCAAAGGGCCCCTAACGATTGAAGGACTGTCCTTTCCTGTAAACCAAGCAACACAGGGAGTATAGGATAGGTGACCATGAAAACAAGACCCAGCAATGCACTATAAACTCAGTTCAGTGTGGTTTACTCCCAGGCAATTGCATATACGACTGCAGCCTCAGTGAATGTCTTATCAGCAAAGACCAATGAAGTCACCAAAATGGAACACTGCCATGGACTATATATGATCTTTGAAAAGACTCCAAGTCTGGGTCACAGAGTATTGGAAATGTTATTCCTTCATCCCAGAGGGTAGATGGTTATGCAGAGTAGCCCTTGATCATAAAAATGTTTTCCCATGATCCAAAGTTATTATTAGCTGCATGCCATTTCCTTTCCCTCCAGCGATATCGGAGCTGTAACTCAGAACCGTGTGGAATTCAGAGTAGTAAAAAAGGAAAGGCAAGAGTTACTAACATAATTGAGACACCTTTAAAATAAAAGATAAAAGAAAAATATGTATGGTCATTCACGGATTGCCTGAGACAACACACACCTATTGAAGCTTTCATTTCTCATTTTGAATCCTGGTTGGTTTACAATTGCAAAGAAGCAGTTATTTTTTTCACCCTTGTCTTCTGACGCAACTGCATACCCATCACACTGATATAATAAATAAAGTGAAGTGTGAAATAGGAGTGTGAGTGAAGACAGACCTTTAATGAAGACAGCTGGGAAACCTATCTGTGGCCAGTTTTGCAAAGACGTCATTGCTACCGACAATGTAAAACTAGGTTGATTCCACAGGGGGCTTTGATAACTACTGAATTTCTCGCCCCTTAGGACGCACCGGCTCATAGGACGCACCTAGTTTTTTGGGGGGGAAATAAAGGATTTTTTTTAATTCCCCCCCCCAGCTGCGCTGCACTAAGCCCGAAGCTTGGGGCGTGCTGAGCTCAGCGCGCCCCAAGCTTCTGGGTGCTGGCAAGGTCTCTGCTAGCCGTGGGAGAGCCGCGCAGCTCTCCCACGGCTAGCAGAGCGCTGCGCTAATCTCGAAGCTTGGGGCGTGCGGAGCTCAGCGCACCCCAAGCTTCTGGGTGCTGGCAAGGTCTCCGCTAGCCGTGGGAGAGCCGTGCGACTTTGCGCGGCTCTCCCAGGGCTAGCGGAGCGCTGCGCTAATCCCGAAGCTTGGGGCGTGCAGAGCTCAGCGCGCCCCAAGCTTCTGGGTGCAGGCAAGCTCTCCGCTAGCCGTGGGAGAGCCGCGCGACTTTGCGCGGCTCTCCCAGGGCTAGCGGAGCGCTGCGCTAATCCCGAAGCTTGGGGCGTGCAGAGCTCAGCGCGCCCCAAGCTTCTGGGTGCAGGCAAGCTCTCCGCTAGCCCTGGGAGAGCTAGGTCTCCCATGGCTAACGGATAGCTTCCTGAAGGCTGGAGAGTGAGAGGGGTCGGTGCTCACCGACCCCCCTCGCTCTCCAGGCTTCAGCGAAAGCCTGCATTCGCCCCATAGGACGCACACACATTTCCCCTTCATTTTTGGAGGGGGAAAAGTGCGTCTTATAGGGCGAAAAATACGGCACTTCCCCACGAGCAGCTGTGTGAAATTACCCTAGATAATAGGATACTCTAGTTCAGTCTTCCTCAACCTGGTGCCCTCCAGATGTTTAGGATTGCAGCTCCCATAAACTCTAGCTCTCATTGATAGTGCCACATTAATTAACAACTTGATCTCTCGCAAAACTGGGATTTGCGGAAAGCTCCTGAGCAGCAGCAGCACCATTGCCAACGAGATGTAGAGATTCTTCAGCCAGTTGTCGTGGTTGTCACTCTTGGAGTAGATTGATCTGGAGAAATTAGCAGGAGATCACACTTGACTTCATGCTGTGGAAAGCTACCCGTGGCAATCTCTGCTTATGAAAACTTTGTGTACGGCTGGGAGGCATAATGTTTTTTAATGACAAGGACTGCTTTCCTTTGGGAGTCGTCTCTCAGGGGCTGCAAGCCAGAGCCTGAAACCCAAAGCAGATGGGGCTAGAACCAGAAGTGGGCAGGCCCATTCCACTTTCTTTACTGTGCCATTTAACCATTCCTCCTCCTTTTTCTTTTCCAACCCATATGTCTTCCACCAAGTCTCTCTCATGCACCCAGAATTAACCTCTTGTGCCCCCAGCATTCTGTGCTATGGTAGGGGCTTTCCTGAGCTGATCTCCACAAACCACAAATATATAAAAGGATGTCATATAGAGGAGGGAGAAAGGTTGTTTTCTGCTGCTCCAGAGAAGCGGACACGGAGCAATGGATCCAAACTACAAGAAAGAAGATTCCACCTAAACATTAGGAAGAACTTCCTGACAGTAAGAGCTGTTCGACAGTGGAATTTGCTGCCAAGGAGTGTGGTGGAGTCTCCTTCTTTGGAGGTCTTTAAGCAGAGGCTTGACAACCATATGTCAGGAGTGCTCTGATGGTGTTTCCTGCTTGGCAGGGGGTTGGACTCGATGGCCCTTGTGGTCTATTCCAACTCTATGATTCTATGATTCTATGAACCATTCTTTCTCATTCCCCCAGAGGTCCTGTCCATCTGTCAAGGTTGCCTGAGGGGGAGAGGGAGATGAGTAACCATCAAATTTGTAGAGTTGGAAGGGACCCCAGGGGTCATCTAGTCCAACCCTCTGCAATGCAGGAATCCCAGCTAAAGCATCCATGACAGATGGCCATCCAAACTCTGCTGAAAAACCTCCAAGGAAGGAGAGTCCACCACCTCCTGAGGAAGACCATTCCACTGTTGAACAGCTCTTACTGTCAGAAAGTTCTTCTGGATATTTAGTCGGAAATGCCTTTCTTGTAACTTGTAGTCATTGGTTCGAGTCCTACCCTCCAGAACAGGAGAAAACAAGCTTCTTCCCTCTTCCATCTGACAGCCCTTGCGATATATATATATTTATATATATATATATAATAATAATTTTTTATTGGTTTTTACACATATTTTCCAGCATATCATTCTTTTAAACATCATTTCAAAATCTTTGGCTATCACAGCCTAAGACTTCCTTCAACCTCAACTGATGGTTTTCTAAAATCTTTCCTAAATATGCATTTTGTTACTATAGTTATTGCTATAAATTCAAATCTTAATTCTTTTCACAATAATTTATATATTACTCCTTACAAAACTTATTTTAACCCTACAAGCAATGTCAATTGATTACAGTTGCTTTTCAAATGTATCAAAAACTTCTTCCATTCCTTTAGGAAAATCTGGCCTTGCTGGTTCCAAATTTTCCCAGTTAATCTCGCCAACTCAGCATAGTTCGTCAATTTCTTTAGCCACTCTTCTTTAGTTGGCAGCCCTTGCGATATTTGAAGATTGCTACCATATCACCTCTCAGTCTCCTCTTTTCCAGGCTAAGCATATCCAGCTCCTTCAACCCACCAAATGGTTCCTGTTCCTCACTCTACAGTGACTAGCACTGCCTCTCCAAGCTTCCAAGAGCCAGTGTGGTGTAGTGGTTAAGAGCGGTGGACTCGTAATCTGGTGAACCGGGTTCGCGTCTCCGCTCCTCCACATGCAGCTGCTGGGTGACCTTGGGCTAGTCACACTTCTCTGAAGTCTCTCAGCCTCACTCACCTCACAGAGTGTTTGTTGTGGGGGAGGAAGGGAAAGGAGAATATTAGCCACTTTGAGACTCCTTTGGGTAGTGATAAAGCGGGATATCAAATCCAAACTCCTCCTCCTCCTCCTCTTCTTCTTCTTCCAGACTGCAATGCTTCATAGCCATACCAGGAGATGCTAGCAACTCAACCTGGGGCCTTTGTATGGAAGGCAGATGCTCTACCTCTGATCTCTACTAGCAACTTGGCCAGGTCTGCTTTGGGTTTTAAGCCCCTTCTGCACTTAGCAGGATAATAACCATGTCTTGCCGATTTAGCAACAGCAATATAATACATTCATTTCCCTAATACTGAAGAGTGTGCATATTTCCAGTGTTTATAATGCTGGGTAAACTGGAAAATCTGTGATTACACAGAGACTCATAGATGTGACAGGGAACGAAACGTGGAACATATGACTGTACTGTACACAAAAATATTACTTTAGGGAGCAGAAGCACGTCCCTCATTGATCAGAGGAAATTCAAAGTATGTTGGCTTGAAATCACTCTCAGTTGGCATGGCTTCAGCCTCAGAGGGGTAAATGTTTGGGGCCAAGCAATGTGTTACATTGCATATAATGCAAATGAAAGGAGGATAATTTTGTTCCATCTAATTTGTACCTTCCAGACCAATATATGGAATGGAACATATTTATACATGGGGTTTCATGCTTCTTTGAATTCTGTCAACACTGTTTTTTGCTCAAAAAACGTACCGTATGTGTAGACACCCATAGTTCAGGGTAAAATAAATATAGAAATGAGATCGATTATGTATTTATCTATGTGATAAAACATACATTTAAATATGGGTTTTCATACTTTTTTATTTTAAAAATCACAGATGATTGTTGAAATGGTATGAAGCAGACTTATGAATGAGCAAAGATAGTCAAAGATAGACTGGAATTATACTGATCTGCCCCTCCTTAGTAATGTATGGCAAAGGAGGTATTGTAAAGGCTTACATTCCTTCTCAAGAACTGGCACTCCAACCTTCATGAATATATTTTCTGATACTGTCTGCCACCTGCCCCTTTATTTATTTTAGAAAGAGTGGGGAAATGTAGGCTCGATATTAACTGTAGCTCTTGGATTAGTGCTTCCACCTATACCTTATAGGCTTCCTCATGGACAATTGACATTCTGGGGGATCCATAACAGAGGAGAGACAGACAGGGACAGAGAGAGGCACCAGCCCACAGAGGCTGGGTCACTCAGTGTTTGCAAGACAATTTTATTTTCCTCTTAGCACATGCCGGCCACATGGCTTGCATTTTTTGTCACATAACAGCTAGACAGATGGCTCAGGGAAGCTAGGCTGAAGAGTCATTCAGATCCCTCCGTCAGACTGCATTTTGACATTCAAAGCCACAATATTAATAGTGGATCATACAGCCTTCTTGGAAGCAGAGAATGACAACTTGAAAATAGATACGTTACAAATAAAATAGGGTCTGTTTGGGTGATGAAACAAAAAAACAAAAACCACACACTCACTTGCTCAACACTGAAGTTGTTTAAAATAAGACACAAATGAGGCTAATAATATAATTATAAATCCAACAGCATGAATGTTTCATGCGCTGCTGGGGGACTTGTATCTTATTAGGAAGTGAGATGCAGAACATAATTTGAAGCAGGAGGTAAAGTGGATTGACTCAGATTTCAAAATCTGGTATAGCAGATCAGGATGTCATTGTGATGCAAGATGTAGAACAGGAAGTGATGATGGACACAGTCCAGAAAGCTATGTGTGGCGTGGGCATGTAGGACATCTAACATGTTTCTTGGAACAGCAAGGATCCGGTCCACAGCACAGCAACAAACAAACTGCTGTTGAAATTTACTTCCGAACGGCTGCTCAGAAGTGGAAACCTAGAGCCATGCTGGGAATTCAGAACTACCCACACGGGGCTCTGAGTTTTGTCTAAATGCCCCACATAAGAACAAGGGGAGGGGCAGTTCTCATACTGGAGCCTGAAAACCAGTTATTATTCCTGGTCCATCCTATGTCCTGTGGGAGTGTTTTGTTTTAACTGTTTTCAATTCTGAATTTTATATTGTTGTAGTAGCCCCAGGACTTGCTGGTGAAAAGTGGGTGGTGATAATAATAATAATAATAATAATAATAATAATAATAATAATAATAATAAATCAGTGCTTTTTTCTAAAAAAAATGTTTAGGGGTACTCTCATTTTGACTCAAGAAAATCACCATGTTATAGTTCAAATTGGGGAAAAATAAATACAGTAAATGGACAAAAGTACAAAGATTCACAAAATGTTTAGGGGTATGCGTACCCCTGTGTCACCCCAGAAAAAAAAGCACTGATAATAATACCCAATGCATTTTGAGCAATGGCTGCCACTTTCTTTAAAACATCCACAGAGAGAAGGAATGCCATGGTGCATCTGTAACACCGAAACTGGACATCTTCATCTGCTCCAGTTGCAGTAAAACATGTCTCTCTTGTATTGGCTTCTACAGCCACAGCGAGTGTAATAATAATAATAATAATAATTTTATTATTTATACCCAGCCACTCTGGGCGGCTCCCAACTGTTTGACTTTACCCCCGATGTTACATTATTGTCTCTCAAGACAGATGGATGCCAATTAACTAACAACAAGACAGATGGATGCCAACTAACTAACAACAATTATTATTATTATTCTGTTTTTGTTTTTTGTTGTTTTATTGGTTCTGTATAGTTTGTGTTTGGTTTTAAATTTTAGTGTAATTTTTGTTTCTGTGGAAGCCACCCAGAGTGGCTGGGGAAACCCAGCCAGATGGGCGGGGTACAAATAATAAATTATTATTATTATTATTATTATAACGAACATGTACAGTATTAAATGTTGAGCATTAAAACTGAGTTCATTCAGTACTTAATTTTCTGCACTCAGGTGCTTGCTTCCACCCACACGTGATTCTTTCTCAGGATTGTATAGCTAACCACGAGTCAGGGAATGGTGCAGTTACAAGTAGGGAAATGTTCTTTTATATGACTGCATTCAGAAATCAGGTCTCATAGTACCTTAGTGTGAAACCTGAATAGCACACAGGGATCAGCTTCCAACCTTTGTTCTGGTACCTTGCGATTGTTGTAAAGCAGAAACCAGGTGCTTGTTTTACAATCACTCTTACTTGAAATATTTATGCCCATTATATATTAAGGGGGGGCTTTGTCTGTGCCTTACTCTCTTAAAGTATGTTGAGACCTGGTTTTTGAGTGTTTTATTCTAGTTACAGTTGAGGAGTTCATTTTGTTTTTAAAAGCAAGACTATGTTACCTAGTGTACATGCTGGGGAAAGAGGGAATTTTTGGAACTCACCTGGAAGGACGTATTTTAAAGGTCTGATAGCCTATTATTTCCATGCTTTGCTTTGCTGCACATTTTGTGATACCCCACCAGGACCAGCTCCCCTTTTAATAAAATGCTAACATTAATGCTTTTGAATTATGGTGCTGGAGGAGATTCTTGAGAGTCCCATGGACTGCAAGAAGATCAAACCTATCCATTCTTAAGGAAATCAGCTCCGAGTGCTCACTGGAAGGACAGATCCTGAAGCTGAGGCTCCAATACTTTGGCCACCTCATGAGAAGTGAAGACTCCCTGGAAAAGACCCTGATGTTGGGAAAGATGGAGGGCCCAAGGAGAAGGGGACGACGGAGGACGAGATGGTTGGACAGTGTTCTCGAAGCTACCAGCATGAGTTTGACCAAACTGCGGGAGGCAGTGGAAGACAGGAGTGCCTGGTGTGCTCTGGTCCATGGGGTCACGAAGAGGTGGAAACAACTAAACAACTAAACAACAACATCATTAATGAGATTAAAAATATTTCTTTCTATAGCATAACTTAGATATGTTGGCACAGGATGCTGAAAGACCGAATGTGACATTTGTCTAATATTAGAAAGAAGGGGTTAGAGGGGATTCCAAAATAAAGCTGTGCCTGTGGCTACAGGTAGGAATGCTGAATGCCTATCAATGAGCTCCTTTGAAACAGCCACTCCTTGCTGATGGGCTTTAAGGGATTTTTATTTTATTTTATCTACAGTCAATGCAGAAGTGAAAAAGCTTGATAGCCTGCTGCACTTTCCCCTCTTTCCTTCCCCCTTGAAGTCAATAGAAAAATAAACTGCAGCAGGGAACAGAGTAGCTTGGCGGGAGGTGATCTTTACTTGAAAGGCTTGCATCCGACTTAAGAGCATAATGAAGGCATAGCGAAAGGAGAGGCATGAAAGAAGCAAGATAAAAGAAGACCGGCTAATTGCTGATAGAAACCAGTGAGTTCTGCAGCAAAGGGTCAAGAGGGAACTTGCAGTCGAATTCTTCTCTTGCAGTGCAAGCAAAATGGCACCACAGTGGCAGGGATTCTGGTGATGGGTGTTTTGGCATGGGACTGAGAACTGGGCAGGCAGAAAAGCAAGAGAATTGAGAAATTCCACTGCAGAGAGTGCCAGTGGAGGGGAAAAGATGATTCGTTGGTATATACTACCCCATGTTCTCCAGTCATAATCTGAAGCCTTGATCTGGGCATCTCCACTTAATGAGGTACATTGGACATGCACTAGGAGCAGTGCATGACTGTGTCGACCACAGCAAACTATGGCAAGTTCTTAAATAAATGGGAGTGCCTGATCACTTCATCTGTCTCCTGAGAAATCTCTATGTGGGACAAGAAGCTACAGTTAGAACTGGATATGGAACAACTGATTGGTTCAAAATTGGGAAAGGAGTACGGCAAGGCTGTATATTGTCTCCCTGCTTATTTAACTTATATGCAGAATTCATCATGCGAAAGGCTGGGCTGGATGAATCTCAAGCTGGAATTAAGATTGCCGGAAGAAATATCAACAACCTCAGATATGCAGATGACACAACCTTGATGGCAGAAAGTGAGGAGGAACTAAAGAACCTTTTAATGAGGGTGAAAGAGGAGCGCGCAAAATATGGTCTGAAGCTCAACATCAAAAAAACGAAGATCATGGCCACTGGTCCCATCACCTCCTGGCAAATAGAAGGGGAAGAAATGGAGGCAGTGAGAGATTTTACTTTCTTGGGCTCCATGATCACTGCAGATGGTGACAGCAGTCATGAAATTAAGAGACGCCTGCTCCTTGGGAGAAAGGCGATGGCAAACCTAGACAACATCTTAAAAAGCAGAGACATCACCTTGCCAACAAAGGTCCGTATAGTAAAAGCCATGGTTTTCCCAGTAGTGATGTATGGAAGTGAGAGCTGGACCATAAAGAAGGCTGATCGCCAAATAATTTATGCTTTTGAATTATGGTGCTGGAGGAGACTCCTGAGAGTCCCATGGACTGCAAGAAGATCAAACCGATCCATTCTGAAGGAAATCAGCCCTGAGTGCTCACTGGAAGGACAGATCCTGAAGCTGAGGCTCCAATACTTTGGCCACCTCCTGAGAAGAGAAGACTCCCTGGAAAAGACCCTGATGCTGGGAAAGATGGAGGGCACAAGGAGAAGGGGATGACAGAGGATGAGATGGTTGGATGGTGTTCTTGAAGCTACCAGCATGAGTTTGATCAAACTGCGGGAGGCAGTGGAGGACAGAAGTGCCTGCCGTGCTCTGGTCCATGGGGTCACGAAGAGTCGGACACGACTAAACGACTAAACAACAACAAGGAGCAGGGCCTTTTCAGTTGTGGCACCAGTGTTGTGAAATGCCTTCTGAAGAAGGCAGGCCAGGCCTAAACTTTATACAACTGCAGGCAACCCAATAAAACTTGACTTTTTCACAATAGCTGCTGGTCATGATGGATGGTTGTATATGATCTCCAGCATTAGATATGCTCCGAATTCCAGTTGGTGGGAGTAGAGCGCGCTGCGGCTTTGGCCTGATCCACCAGGGCTTTTCTTATATTCTTATGAATAATGGCTGCTGCTGGTTCCATTCTGTGGATTGTCTGGATTTTTATAGTGTCTACTTCATGCTTTTTATGATGATGTTGGTTTTCATTTTAGCTATTCTATTTTTAGGGTCTGTGTTGTTTATGCAGTTTTTATACTTCTGATTGATAACTACAATGGGATTGTTTCAACATAAAGGATGGGGGTATACATTTAAAAATTAAACAAAACAATAAATTGCCAGGAATATGCCACACAAAGAGAATGGACTTCAAATACTTCCTTGCATTACGTGGAAGGGGCGACAATCACTGTTGCTGTTTCACAGATCCAGTCTGTTGCATGGGTGGACCTGACCTATCAGCTTGCAGCTGGGCCACATTGATTTCCATTATAATTTGAAAAAAATAAATAACTACAAAGTCCCCAAAATTTTTATGTTTCTTTTTTTCTCATTGCACAAATGGGCTTTTTCTACCCACATTCCTAAATTGCATTAGGAACGGTTTCTTGAACATTTGTAATTGGAAAGCTATACTACAACAGCACGGGTTGTATATTAATGGGCACGTGTTTAACTGCAAATGGTTTAATGAGTATATTTAAACCATTTACAGGAATGCGTGCGTGTGCTGGAATTAAGCACATGGCGCTTTCTAGAGTGCTGAATGTGTGTATAACTGGGTTCATTTCTGGGGCTTTATTTATTCCAACTCTGTACATCATTTCTATAAATAGCCTTCCTGTTATTTCCTCCAGAAATATGGTAGTTTCACCAGCCAAATAAGGGCACAACCCAGTCAAAACTGGCAGAGTGTCCTGCTGAAATAATTTATTCTGAAGAAACATGCATAGGATCAGGCTTCAAGTCCCATTGACTTCGAGAGGACTTAAAAGAGAACTTAAAAGAGGCTTAGTTGCAGCTAAATGATTCCAAAGTTTGTGACACGTCACTTAAAGATCTTGGAAAAGATAGCAACAGAATGCTGTAAGCACTTTAAAGACTAACAAATGTACTGTGGTGTTGTGGGCGATGCCTGACTATCCTTTGTTAACAGTGCCACTTGTTAATGGACAGAAACGATTAGCTGTTTTTTCTCAATGGGTTGCTCAGGATCTAACAAAATAATCAGTACACTGATGGCTGGTGTATCGCTCTCTCCTGCTTTTGGAAGGTAACACCCTTTAACTAGTCTAAGAGTTCAAAAAGAGGGTTTGGACTTACATTTGCCATTTGAACTGGGAGAGAAGATATGTGAGTTTCTAGCAGGACTTAGTTGAAAAGCCTGGGGTGATGGAGATGCTCAAATTGCTCTTCAGAAATTTGATGGAGAGCTGGCAGGTGTGCGACTTGTTCTAGGCATGTGCTACTTTCTGTAGGAGTGCATATTTGCTTCCAAAACTCTCTTCCTGTAATACTAGGTTTATTTACTGTCTATAGATGCTATAAGCCTTCAGTGTTCTCTCACCCAAAGGAAGTAAGTGCTGTTTAGCATTAGTCCTGGACTTCTTATCACTTACGGAAGTGGAGACTAGGGTAATGGAATCAATTACCTTGAGGGTGGTGGAGGTTTTTCAAGCAAAAAGCTTATTGGGAAACTTCAGCCCAGAATTCTCTGCATCAAGTGGCAGGTTTCCAAGTTCTTTGAATTAATATGCTCAAACCTTTCTTTGCTGCCTTTGATGTTTAATTTAATGCTTTTTTCATACTTCAAAAACTGCACAGTGAAGTAGGGGGCAGCCTCAGTACTCATGCAAGTGCCAATCTGCCACCATCTCACACAGCCCTGCTCAGAGAATTGAGGAGGTGACTTTGCAATTACCATACAGGCAGGGCCGGTTTGATGAGGCCCATAGGTACTGAAGGTAATGGGGCCCTTTATATGTCCAGCTGTCCTTTGTCAACAACAAATTGCTGCTGTTTTTTTGTGTTGAATATATGCTATATGGTCTTTTATGGACCTAATAGGTATCTAAAGCCATTTGCAAATAACAAATAGGAGCCACACAACACAAAACACTGTTGCTGTATGCAGGTTTTATTTTATTTGTTTTTTATCTTATATTTTGGATATGTACATCCAGTTTTTTCCCCTTTAAATTTTTTGGGGGCCCCCAAGAGAGTGGGGCCCTAAGCTATAGCTTGTTTAGCTTATATGTAAATCTGGTACTGCATAGAGGCCAGCCAGTTAGTACCATGCAAATCTGATCTCCATTCATATCAGAAAAGAGACTTCTCTAGAAATCAACATGGGCTAGAATATGGTATATACAGCTGTACCTTGGTTCTTGAATGGAATCCGTTCCAGAAGTCCGTTTGACTTCCAAAAACGTTCGGAAACCGGAACAATCACGTCTGGCTTTGCGGCGTTTAGGAGGCAAAATATTTGAGTCGCAAGGTGGTCTAGAACCAAAGTACGGCTGTATTCCCACAATGTGTACTGCTAAAATGGCAAAGGTCTGCATGCGCTCTTAGTTCAAATATTTACGTTGCTTCTTGGAAAAACTTCGTGTGTGACACCCGACCACGGTTTCACTACGATGGCTACAAAAAACTTATTTAAAGCATGTTAAGGAAGATAGATAGATAAGATAAACTTTATTCGCATTAGCCAACGACCATAGCAACATAAAACAAGCAATATATACAAATAAAATATATACAAATAAAAAAGACAGCAATAGGTAAAAAGGGCAATCAAATATCGTTCAGATAGTGGCCCTTAATCTCATTGCACCTTCAATAAACCTAGCAACCTAGGAATCTTTAGAAGCCATTGGGGCTTGACACGAACCCCCACATGCACTGAAAGTACATGAAAGGTTGTGGGGTTGCACCAACTAGCCTGACTCCAAAGTGTCATGCATATCAACCATGGCTCCGCTGGCTGCAAATTTGGTGGCTGTGGGAAGGAGCTTTATGCATGCACCAAAATGCACCTATAGGGCTTTTTATGCAGGGATAGGGGAATCCTGAAAGCACACGTATGGGTACTGAGATTTGCTACCCCTTCGACCCTCCTTCCCCTCCATGGCAGGAGGAGGAGGAGAAGGAGCCAGCCACTGGGGGCGCTCTGTGCTCAGCTCCATGCTTCTGGGACATTGTGTTTGTGCCCCTACCTCAAAAATATAGGGGGTCTAAAAGGGCTCAGCCCCTAGGAGCCAGTGCCCCATTCTCGGTAGTCAGTTGAGTTATTACACTAAAAGAGATAGTCCAAAGAACAGTAATAAAATAAAATAAAAATCCAACAGGTTCCAGTGGCAAATTTATTAGAAGTTGAGCCTGCTCTTTTTTATATTGTGAGATATACAAAAAGTTGGCCAATTAATTGCCATACAATAAAGCTCTCTCTTTTTGGCAATTTAATATTCACTTTATCAGAAGGCAAGCCTTCAGATCTTGCTGTAAATCTTGGTTCCTCCCCCTAACTTGAAGCAGCACACCTGCTGTGCAACGCAAACATAGGAAATGCAGATTTTTGTGATGTCATTATTTGAAACACAGAAAAGTCAAATCTCAATTTGGGCATCATCTGTGAAATCACCAACTGACTGAAATGAGGTTTCTTTTTAATGTAGGAGCTTTGTGCTCATTTTTTGCATGAGTGACCTTCGCGAAGGAGCAATGTTGAGATGGTCAAGGTTAATAAGACAATTAATTTTAGACAACATTCAAGACATGTAGATAGCATCTCTGTAATTGACTATGGTAATAAGGAAGAGTCTGATATGCTCCTTGCTTTGATCCCTGCATATACTAATTATTGTGGGGAACTTCCAAGTAATAACACATCGCTTGTTTCTACTCTGTTGTTCAGAAATTATAAAACGACTGAGTTGGCAGGGTGGGCATAGATATGCACAGTTAATTAGGTTTTTCTTCAAAAGGAATTAGACAGTATAATAATGTGTCCAGAGACCCATGGGAGCTATAATTTCTCATCATGGTGAATGGGACTAGGAGAAAATGTGCCTGGTATTGCAAACTACTTAGCAAAGTTTGGGATATTTTCATTGTTGTCTTTTTAGTGCACAGGAATGGAGGAGATTTTTAAAGCACAGTGTTTGGCAGAGGTCACTTGTTCCTGGTCCTAAAATTTGGTCCTAAAATAAAAAAATGCCCCAATGTACAGGTGAAACTCAGAAAATTTGAATATTGTGGAAAAGTTCATTTATTTCAGTAATTCAGCTTAAAAGGTGAAACTAATATATGAGATAGACTCATGACATGCAAAGCGAGATATGTCAAGCCTTTATTTGTTATAATTGTGATGATCATGGCGTACAGCTGATGAAAACCACACATTAGCAATCTCAGAAAATTAGAATATTAAGTGAAATCAGCAAAACAAGGACTGCAAATAGAGCAATATTGGACCTCTGAGAAGTAGAAGCATGCATATGTACCCAGTACTTGGTTTGGGCCCCTTTTGCATCAAATACTGCCTCAATGCAGCATGGCATGGATGCTATCAGCCTGTGGCACTGCTGAGGTGTTATGGAAGACCAGGAAGCTTCAATAGCAGGCTTCAGCTCTTCTGCATTGCTCAGTCTCATGTCTCTCATCTTTCTCTTGGCAATGCCCCATAGATTCTCTATGGGCTTCAGGTCAGGCGAGTTTGCTGGCCAATCAAGCACAGTTATCCCATGGCCACTGAACCAGGTTTTGGTACTTTTGGCAGTGTGGGCAGGTGCCAAAGTCCTGCTGGAAAATGAAGTCAGCATCCCCATAAAGCTTGTCTGTGTAAGGAAGCATGAAATGCTCCAAAACCTGGTAGACGGCTGTGTTGACCCTGGACCCTGACCCTGAAGCACAGTAGACCAACAACAGCTGATGACATGGCTCCCCAAATCTCTTTTCTGATGAGAGCAGCTTTTGCATCTCATTTGGAAACCAAGGACCCAGAGTCTGGAGGAAGAATGGGGAGGCACACAATGCCAGATGCTTGAAGTCCAATGTGAAGTTTCCACAGTCTGTGTTGATTTGGGGTATGGACAGCCCCTGCAAGCATGGCCAATGGTCAGGGTTGATGGGAGTTGCAGTTAAGCAACATCTGGAGGGCCAAAGGTTCCTCATACCTGTTGTAGTCCAAAAACACGTGGAGAACATCAAGTTGGGGAAGGGCACTAGGACTGGGCAGATCTAGGATCAAGCCAACATTGAAGCTCAGAGTAACCTTGAACCATTCCCTGACTCTAAGTCTAATCTGCTTCACAGGGATATTGTGAAGATAAAATGAATAAGGAGAGGAATGGTGAGATAAAAAAAAATGTAATAAATGTAGACAGATGATATGAAAGGGTTTTTGTGGGTTTTGATCTGTGATCTCTGTTCTGCATAAGTAAGCTACTGCATGAATATGTACACATGAACTCCTCACAAACACTCTTCTGATGCAATCGTTACTTGATGCCGTGTTTATCTAATTAAAAGCACCATTTTTTAGTGGTGTGAGACTCTTTTTGTTGGTTTCCTGTATCAGCAACCATTCTTATAATTAAAGTGACAGGTTCTGAACTAGTATGTCAAAACAGCACAGTTAAGACAGCAAAACTCTGGAATGATCATCTTCAATCAGCTGCAAGTGACTCATGTTTAACTTGGTTGATGTAAAGTCTCAAAGATCTAGCTGCTAAGGCAGATATTGAGCTTTCTCAAATGCTGAGGTGATCTGACAATGTCTTGTTTTGTTTGATAGAAGTGTGCTAGGAACTTCTTGGCGTGTGCTCTACCTTCCATGCTAGTGGCAGATTAAGAATTCTCAGGGTTCTGCTCTCAAAGAACGTTATGGGAGCTGTCATGCACATACGCAGTGGAGACTTGCCCATTAGGGTTAATGGGGCACTGCCTCACCAACCTCAGTCTGTTGTCAGCCAATCCTCACCTGCTTGCCTTCTTACAGTCCAGGTGGTGGGCCTGGCTATCAGCTTCCTCCTCCGCAAAACCCTGCTGGGAAGAGGATGGGGACAATGCTAGGGTTAGCCGGCATCACTTCTTCTTCTTCTTCAACAGTGTGACGCAGCAGCTAAAAAAACCAATGGAATTCTGGGCTGCATCAATAGGAGTATAGCATCTAGATCAAGGGAAGTAATAGTGCCACTGTATTCTGCTCTGGTCAGACCTCACCTGGAGTACTGTGTCCAGTTCTGGGCACCACAGTTCAAGAAGGACACTGACAAACTGGAACGTGTCCAGAGGAGGGCAACCAAAATGGTCAAAGGCCTGGAAACGATGCCTTATGAGGAACGGCTAAGGGAGCTGGGCATGTTTAGCCTGGAGAAGAGGAGGTTAAGGGGTGATATGATAGCCATGTTCAAATATATAAAAGGATGTCACATAGAGGAGGGAGAAAGGTTGTTTTCTGCTGCTCCAGAGAAGCGGACACGGAGCGATGGATCCAAACTACAAGAAAGAAGATTCCACCTAAACATTAGGACGAACTTCCTGACAGTAAGAGCTGTTTGACAGTGGAATTTGCTGCCAAGGAGTGTGGTGGAGTCTCCTCCTTTGGAGGTCTTTAAGCAGAGGCTTGACAACCATATGTCAGGAGTGCTCTGATGGTGTTTCCTGCTTGGCAGGGGGTTGGACTCGATGGCCCTTGTGGTCTCTTCCAACTCTATGATTCTTCTTCTTCTTCTTCTTCTTCTTCTTCTTCTTCTTCTTCTTCTTCTTCTTCTTCTTCTTCTTCTTCTTCTCCTCCTCCTCCTCCTCCTCCTCCTCTCTCCCTCTCTCTCCCTCTCTCTGATTGGCTCAGGCTCAGCCACTCAACCAGTCCCAATGGGCACCAGCCACAATTGCACATAAATAAAAAGCTGCACATGTTTGTATGTGTGTAACTTTCGTATGCATTTCACAACGCTATATTTATTGCATCACAAGAAACAGATTTTTTTATTAAAAAAACCTATTAGACTATTGGAGAAATTTGGTAGTCTGTGTGTTCCAAATGGCATGCCATGAATCATAGCACTTGGGGTGGGAGGTCTTGCTGGCATCTTCCTATGAACACCTGGTTTCCCATGTGGGAATGGCAGCTCTGGCAGAAACACGGGTGGCAAAATGTTGTTGCATATCAAATTTCTGCGCTGATTCCCTAGCTGCATCTTGGGGCTGGGCTGCAGAGATAGCTGTATGTTTTTCATACAGTGGAAGGGGAAGGAGGATTGCTTTGACTCAGGGTAGTACTGGTTTATGCTTTCATGCCTGCAAAACCCTTTGATAGTCCACATTACAGCTGTGCTTCTGTGGTAGGTCTGTTAGTCTAGAGCAGGAATAGGCAAACTCGGCTCTCCAGATGTTTTGAGACTACAATTCCCATTACTCACATGTAAGAGACTCTGCTGTTGTATCTGGGGCAGAAGTCAGGATCTACAAATAAACTGTTGATCATGATGTGTTAGATGACCTGATAAGTACCCTCTTTTTAACCTAAAAAATGGAGTATGTGGAAATATTAGCAACAGCCACAAAGTTTATTATTTATTTATTTATTTTGCTTATTTTAGGGATCACTATCCCACCCTTCAACTAGTTCTAAATGCAGCTTACAAGGAATCAAAATGTCAGGAAAAATAATATAGAACCTTCCAAGTATCTCAGTTTTTAAAAGAGTGACATAAAAGAAGAGATCAAACAAATGCAAAGCAGTATAAACAGATCACCAGAGACAAAACAAATCCAGTTAAAAAGTCTGGGAAAAATTAATAAAAGATCTTCCTCTGGCTGGTTAATGGTTGTGTTTTATATTCTTGGACTAAATTTCACTTTATCACATTTATATTATCGTTTGTGTATATTTTATTGCAGTTGGTGATGCTGTTTAGTATTAAAATATGTGCTATTCTAGAATTGATCTAAATATGGAAATGAATTAATATTGGGTAACTTATAGGTATGGCCATGTTTTTTTTGAATAATTATAATTTTGGATAATTAGCATCCATCCCTGGTGAGAGATATGGGTTAATTGAATGATTGTTTTCACAGATTACATTTACAGATGGAATGTAAAGCATCATTGTGTGTGCATATGAATTAGCAATTTTCTTTTCTTCCTTTTCATAAAAGGGTCTGGCACTGAAACAACATCAAAGTGAGTAATGTTATGGGATGAAAGCTGAACGTTGATGCCAAAGGGGAAGTGGTCCTTTAGGGGAAACGAAAACCTAGATCAGACTAACTTGAGTTTTGGCTATTTTGTAAGTGGAGATAGAGAACAAGAACAAAAGTGAGGTTGTAGTCTCTGCTTGCCCCTCCAAATGCTGGGGTATCCTGTTAAAGGATCCAGGGGGAGTTGCCATGTCCTTCTGCCCATTCAGGGGCCAGGGCCGATAGCACCCCCCCAGACGGCAGTCCCTGCGGGGGACACTATTTGATGTAAGGCTTAGGAATCTCTGCACGGATTGACCTATGGCATCACTTCTGGCAGGCAGGCCAGAAATATTCTATTGCCCTTTGCCTAAGCCAAACCTCTTTCATCTGTATTCAGTAAAGCTGTGGCCTGTTTCAATTCAAATCAGTCTTCGTTGTCGTTAATTCTCTGGGGGGGGGGGATAGTGGACTGAGGTGCATTTCACCTGGGCCTGCAAATGGACATAGTGGTAGCAGTTGGAACAAGAACAAAGGTGAAGCTGTTCAGACTCCCTTGTACTTTTTCCTACTGCCAGGAGGTGTAATGTTGCTACACGTATAGCACTGAAATGCTTTTTGTATGTGTCAGGGAACTGCCATCAGAGGCAAGAGGAGAGGTAAGACTCTCCAATGATGCAGGGGAGGGAACTAGCAAGGAGAGAGAGAGAGCTTCCGCTGGGGAAGGAAATCCAGGGGACACCAGGGAGAAAGGGGAGGCTGAGAGTACTGCGGAGGGGAGGCTCCGAGACTCTTCCAGTGAAATCAGCGGAGAGAGCACAGGACCTCCGCTTGGCACGCCCACGCTGCGCAGAAAGCTTCCGCGCAGAGAATCTAGGAGGAGACTTGGAGTCAAGGAATTTTTATGTTGGAAGAAGTTTAGGAAACGCCCACGGACGGATTCTGCCAGTGACTGAGACAGTCGCGTTGTAAGGGCTGTCAAACCAGGGAAAGGTTTAGCTATACACCAGCTTGGAGCAGTTTGCAGTTTACGCACAAGCAACCCCAATTCCCATTACAGTATGCTTTTACATTTTGTATTATATTCCTGTTTTATTGCTGTTATTATGAAACTGTTTTTTTACAAGAGCTGTTTTTTACAAGGGTATTGCATACCCTCCAACATTTCTACAGTGAAAATAGGGACATCCTATTCCACATAATGATAATTTTACTATTTATACCCCACTCATCTTACTGGGTTGCCCCAGCCACTCTGGGCAGCTTCCAACATATATAAAAACAAAATAAAACATTAAACATTCTTAAAAACTTACCTATACAGCCATACCTCATGTTATGTTTGCTTCATGTTACGTTCTTTCAGGTTACGTCCCGCGGCGATGCGGAAGTACCAGAAAGGGTTACTTCCAGGTTTCGCTGCTTGCGCAGAAGCGCAAAATGAAAATAGGGACATCCTAAGGAAAAGTGGGACATTCCGGGATCAAATCAGAAACCAGGATGGCTTCTGTAAATCAAGGACATCCCTGGAAAATAGGGACACTTGGAGGGCCTGGTATTGTTGTAAGGCGTGGTGAGCACAATTTTCGTTTAAGGGTATGGAAGGGTGGCAGACAAATTAAGTGGTGATAATGATGATGATGATAAAAGCAGATGCCAGCAGAGTCTTCTAGGGGGAAACATGCTATAGTCAGGGAGCCACCACTGAGAAGTCAATTTTTCTGGTAATCACAGGCACAGAGACACCCGAGTTTAAAATGCTTCATTGCTGCCACTTTTGCCTTCAGTTGTGGCTTCAGCTTTGGCCAAGATGTCCCCAGTGGGCTATCCTTCTTGGCTAGTCTTCCTTCCTCACTGCAATTCACACTGCCTATTGCCTTCTGGGCACATTCTGCATAGCCAGACAACGGGAGAGAGAGGTGGGCAAAAACTGCTGACCCTTCTCCCTGCTCCTACCATGGCTTGCTTCCTCAGTTGCAAGGAGGTGAACAGGCAATGACACCAGGAAGCAGCAACCAGTCATGCTGGTCTTTGTCTCCTAAGAATGGACCTTTAATCACCTATCTTGCAGGGATAGCTTGCGAACATGATAAAAACGGTAGAGATGAAGACTTTGAGGAAGAGGACTGTAGCTCAAGGGCAGAACATCTGCTTTGCTTACAGAAGGTCTCAGGTTCAGTCCCTGGCATCTCTAGGTGGAACAAAAATGGTCCTCTGCATGAAACCCTGGAGGGTTGCTGCCAGCCAGTGCAGACAATATGGAGCTAGATGGATCAATGGTCTGACTCAGTATAAGGCAGCTTCCTAGGTTATCAATTAAGAGTCAGGAAGTGGTGGCCCTCCAGATGTTGCTGGACTCCAACTCTAATCAGTCCCAATGATCAGGGGTGATGGGAGTTGCAGAGAAGCCACATCTGGAGGTCCACATGTGCCCTTCAGGCAGCTGTGGATAGTTATGCCAACTAGCAGTTTGGGAGTGAGAAGAAATCAGTAAAAGTCTCTCCCCCTGAAAACCATTAGGTCCAGTCGTGGCTGACTCTGGGGTTGTGGCGCTCATCTCGCTTTATTGGCTGAGGGAGCCAGCGTACAGCTTCCGGGTCGTGTGGCCAGCATGACTAAGCCGCTTCTGGTGAACCAGAGCAGCACACGGAAACACTGTTTACCTTGCCGCTGGAGTGGTACCTATTTATCTACTTGCACTTTGACGTGCTTTCGAACTGCTAGGTTGGCAGGAGCAGGGACCGAGCAACAGGAGCTCACCCCATCGCGGGGATTTGAACCGTCGACCTTCTGATCGGCAAACCCTAGGCTCTGTGGTTTAACCCGCAGTGTGGATATTGCTTACACTGCTACCTGCAGACTAACTTTAGTCTCATAGGGTTGGAGATCAGCTTCTTAATAACCCCCTCTTTTTTGCTTTTTAAATAAGAACAACACACAACAAAATCGAAGGTATGGCACAGTGCAGAAGTGCAAAATGCATGACGAGTGGAAAATAGCACCTTTGTCTTGGTGGGGATAGTTTGGCCGAGGCGGCTGGCCAAGAGGTGACCAAATAAAAGCAACAGTCTTGTGCAGAGTTAATAAGGGCATAAATCACACCGAAGCTCATCGTGGTAGTTATCAGAAAATAAATGCAGGATTGCAATAACCAAGAGAGCAGAGTGCTACAGGGGATTTTACGCTGACATTTCCCTTGCAGTCTATCATTTTAAAAGCTCACAATAAAAGAGTTACACATCCACAATGCATAAAACATAACTAAAAAATTATATTTTAATGTCACTTCCAATGCTCTGTGAAATTAAAGGCAACAAAAGGCTTGAACTATGCATTTTGTTGTTGGCCAATGGTATCTATCCAGCCTTTACAAGGAAGGGCAAATGAGGGCACTGAAGGGCACCATGTTGGGGACCGCTGAGTTAATGCCTATTTTCACCCTTAAAGATGGAGAGAAATGACTGGAAGTGGCTCAGGGATTCAAGCATCTCCTCTGAAATATGCATACATTTTCTGGTTCTGAGGTAGGGGTGTGTGTGTGTGTGTGTGTGAGAGAGAGAGAGAGAGAGAGAGAGAGTGAGAGAGAGAGAGAGAGAGAGAGAGAGAGAGAGAGACTTAGCTATCACTTTGATCTCTGCATTCAAGTACTGTCAGGGCTGCTTCAGCTATCAAATTTATTGTTAGGTATACAGTATTCTGTTTTCTCGACTCCCATCTGATGTGTTTCAAGTAGTTCAAAGGAGCATATGCCTGGCATTTCCCCTTTCCCTTCCCCAATCCTGTATTTTCAGAACATTTACTTCTTCAAGACAGAAGAAAGGAAGTCACATGCAAAACAACTTTCAGCGTATTTTAACAATATTTCCCTGAGACATGGTTTGGATAGGGTCTTCTTTGCTGCGGTACCTCAACTCCGAAATGCCTGGTGCCAGGTGAAGGCCTTTCTATCTGTCCATTTAATGCATTCGGGTTTTTTGACACCCACCCACCCCTTAAAGTCTGGGCTTTTATTCATTTGGCTGCTTGATGTTCTGTTGTTTTACTGTATTTTTATTCATCTGACTGCTTCCTTTTTGCCCTGGGAGGCTCTGACCCATTAAACATACAAGTAAATTTAAACCAAAAAATAAAATTATCCCTCCCCCCTTAAAGTCTTATCTGTGGAAAATAAGATTTGAGTACAGGAGTGAAATATATCATTAATAAAGAGAACTTCAAATACTAGGGAAAGGTCATACTCAAGAGTAGAGCCATTGGAATAAATGGATTACGTTAGTCATGTCTAGCGATTTCATTACTATGACTTTATTGAATGTAACCCAATGTAATCTGTAGTATTTCTAGGATCACTGGATTACAGCTAAATTTATTTTCGACTGTGTACACACTATATACTTTTAAAGCACTACCCCCCAAAATCTGGAAAAATGTAGTTTGGTACTCACAGAGCTATGATTCCCAACACCCCTAGCAAACTACAGTCTCCATGACTTTGTGAGGGGTTGAGGTAAAATGTGCTTTAGATATATGGCAAGTACACAACCCTTCTCCCGAGACGGTTAAAAACATCTCTCCATGATTGCTTACTGATGCTGACCCAAGAATCTAATGCCTTTCCCCACAAATTGAGTTACCGGTAGGTCTTAGTACAGTGTGTGCCTGAACTTTCTCAATGTAGATTTCCCAGTTGGCTTTGAAAGTGGAATTGAAAAGTGTAGAAGAAGAAAATAATAATGTGTACACCTTAACCACCGTAGGTTTGGAGAGCTGAATGGGCTTCTGAGTCATTCTGCTGGCTTGTCGTAGCCATCCTATTGGTGTTGCTAATTGACTAAGCAATGTGTCATATAATAGAGAACAGATGGCGAAAGGAAGGAACTGTGGGAGGAGAACTTAATTAGAGGACTTCAGCCATTCTGGCTTATGGTGTGATGTTGTCTATTGCACCCTGGGTTGCATTCAGGAAATGAGAAGGCTCAACCTTAGTGCTTGAGGTAGAAACCAAGAACATTCTACCCTTTGTCAAGCATGGTGGCATCATTAAGGCATTTATCAAGAACTTCCTGAGATTGAGGGGGAAATGTGAGTTGACTGTTCACTTAATACAGAACCCTTTCTTATCCTGTTTTAATTTACCAAGTAATTCCACCCTTCCTGGACATTGCTGACTCACCTTGAGTGTGAATAACTCCAAGTGGTGTTACCTTGCTATATTGGACATCTCAGTGGATGGGCTGGAAACTGCTGCAGTCCCCTCAGCATTGTTCCTGGTCAGAAGGGCTTATGAGTAGTCTCAGAGCATCGTTCCTTCAGAGAGGTCTTGGTGGGTTGCTGGCTCCCAGCATAGAGAGGGGTGGTTGCTAGGACTCTTCTCAGCATTGAGCTCTCCCTGGGTGTTACTAGGTAAAGTTCTGTCTTTCTGAGTACCTGTTTCTGGAAAGGGTTTACTTCCCTGGCTTGCTACTGGGTTTTAACCCAGAAAGAGTTCCCTGTTGCCTCCTCCTGCATCTATAACTCTGAGGCAAGCTCTCTTCTTTTGAAATCTATGCTGTTTCTATGGTGGTATCTCCTTCCCCAAATTTCTCTCCCTCTTTGTAGTATGCAGGTGAAGGAAAGTGAATTCCATACAGCTGTGAGGCTCCACAGAGATGAGGTTCAGCTGTCTCAATCCGTCTGACAATTCCCAGCTGCTTTCAGCCTTGGACAGGCATCCACTACCCATTTCACACACAGAAAACAAGTGGGCTGGCAGCTGAATTTTACTTACACACTGGTCATGGCGATGTAACATCCTCCACTATACCTGAGGCAGCAGACCAGATTTTGGGGTGCAGGGAGGGAGGAGAGTATGGGTGGAGATGGATGGAAACAGCTGGGAGAGGGAAGTTGAGACCCTATCTGCCTGCGGACTGCCTTGCCAGAGTGGTGCATGCTCCGGTCATCTCCCACTTGGACTACTGCAATGCGCTCTATGTGGGGCTACCTTTGAAGGTGACCCAGAAACTACAACTTATCCAGAACGCGGCAGCTAGACTGGTGACTGGGAACGGCCGCCGAGACCACATAACACCGGTCTTGAAAGACCTACATTGGCTCCCAGTACGTTTCTGAGCACAATTCAAAGTGTTGGTGCTGACCTTTAAAGCCCTAAATGGCCTCGGTCCAGTATATCTGAAGGAGCGCCTCCACCCCCATCATTCTACCCGGACACTGAGGTCCAGTGCCAAGGGCCTTCTGGCGGTTCCCTCACTGTGAGAAGCCATGTTACAGGGAACCAGGCAGAGGGCCTTCTCGGTAGTGGCGCCCTCCCTGTGGAACGCCCTCCCATCAGATGTCAGAGAACAACAACTACCAGACTTTTAGAAGACATCTGAAGGCAGCCCTCTTTAGGGAAGCTTTTAATGTTTGATGTATTATGGCATTTTAATATTTTTTTGGAAGCCGCCCAGAGTGGCTGGGGAAGCCCAGCCAAATAGGCTGGGTATAAATAAGAAATAATAATAATAATTCATAATTAGCTGAGGAATAACAGTGGGGGCTGCTGCCCCCCAGCACCTGCTGCCTGAGGCAGTTGCCACATTTAGCCTAATGGTTGGGCTGGCCTTTCCAGTCTGCTTCAGTTGCACAGACACAAAGGAAGCACCTGAACATCTCGGAGGAATGTCAGCCTTAGCAATTAAATTTTTCATTTTCCCCTGGGAGAAAGATATGCCCCAAATAGTTCCAGCAGGTCACATACTAAGCCAACCACTTTTCAGGGTTTAAAAGGGGAAGAAATGTTTTAAGACTCTACTTTCCAGGCCCTTGTGGCTAATATCTTAATGTATCCAATTTATTGCAGCCTTTGGCACTGCGGATGGTGCCTTTAAAGAGGCTCATAAAGGGGACACAGCTAATGGAAATTGGGGTTTTTTTAATAAAAGGATGCAAATTTGTACATTTATCTGGATTAGTCTTTGTCTTAACAGTTATTCTTAACTGTCATCTTTAGAAGGTTTGGCCTGGAAATCCACCACAAATCTACCCCAGTGTCTGCTCTGCTTTGTCAGCCTATGTCGGAATCTGGCCTGCAGCCATCTCTGGCTTCGTTTGCAATTCCTGGGACACATTCCAAGAGCACCTCAAACCACCTCTTGGAGAGGGGGCTGGAGAGCCGTCATTTCCCTTTCTTCCTATAAGTAATAGAATCAGCAGATGAAGAAATTATCCCTATATTTCATCGCAGTTCAGCAACACTGAAGAAGGAGGTTTCACAATAGCTATGCCTTTGCTCCTAGGATCAGGGCCCCAGATGGCTATTTGTCCAGTGGAGGCAACTGAATTTGGCCAAATGGGACACTGTGCTATCAACCTCAACCTGCTCTTGCCCACGCTCCTTCTGAGTGACAACGAGTCCAGGAGTTTGCCAGACTGTCAACTTCAGTGTTGCCATTCTAGAACCCAGCAGGAAGGTTGATGGGAACAAAACTAGAATTTGTTGGCTCCACTTACTGTATTTTTCGCTCTATAAGACGCACCAGACCACAAGACGCACCTAGTTTTTGGAGGAGGAAAACAAGAAAAAAAATATTCTGAATCTCAGAAGCCAGAACAGCAAGAGGGATCGCTGCGCAGTGAAAGCAGCCATCCATCTTGCTGTTCTGGCTTCTGGGATACCTGCGCAGCCTGCATTCGCTCCATAAGACGCACACACATTCCCCTTACTTTTTAGGAGGGAAAAAGTGAGTCTTATAGAGCAAAAGATACGGTACATTTGAGCTCCCTGCCTTCGACTCCACCAGTTCCATTGGGCAATGAAGTGTCCTCCTTCACAGAGGATACTCCTCTATTGGAAAAGCTGCCAGAGGACAACTTGAAGGAGTCCTCTGTTAGAACGGCTGTCTGGTTCAAATCTGGTTTAGGAATAAGGAACCATTGGAAGGTAGACCAGAAAAAGTGTTGAAGTTGTCCATCAACAGTTCCTTAACACCTGGACTCAAGTAGGCATACAGGTCTAATTATGGACTATATTTCTATTTAAATTACAGAAATTTTCCTCTGTGCATATAAATAAGCATATGGAAATACGCAAAGATCTTTTTTGTGCTCTTCTTTGGTGATGTACTTCCTAGCTTACCCTTATCATACCCTCCAACACCTTGAAGCCAAAATCTGGAATGCCACCATCTTCCCATTTTTATCACAAGAGCACAGTGACCATTTTGGTTGCTGTCATCTCATGCAATTGCACATCTTGTCGCCCCAAAAGCACTTTTGTAATGCGTAGCTAGCCACCTTAGCAGGGTGGGATTCTGCATACCTGTCTTTCTTGGGCAACTGGTACTGCCCACAGCAAAACACACTGCTAATGCCTGTCACGAGCTCCCCTTTAATTCTCTTCCCCCACAGCCCCAGCATTCTCGGCATTGCTGGGCAACTGAACTTAGCAGTTGCTATTGAAATGACCCAGGAGCTCCAAGCAAGAGGCATTGTGTGAAACCTAAATTTTGGCTAGAACCAGCCACACAATGCTGCTCAGACTGCCACTGGTGCTGCCTGTTGTTTGTAGTCACTGCTAGGTAAACACACCAGAGTCTACTGATGGAGGAGAGGGCCTACTGTTATGTACTGAAGTTCTCACCCTGGGCCAGCAGGGGGATACTGTAGATAGTTTTCACTCAGGTCCACGTATGCAAAAAGGAATTGAAAGTGATGTTCAGTGATTGGCTAGTTACAAAAAGTGGTTACTGTTGCGTTGTAGTGGAGCTCTATATAAGCAAGCTGGCTGAACCCTTCAGTTCAGTTCTGGCCTGTGAATAAACAAGAGCTGTTTGAAGAATCGTTGTGTCGTCTGATATGTTCACCCACAACTTAACACCTACCTAAGGACCCCTGAAACCTGTAGCCAACCTTGTCAAAGAGTAAAGTCAGTGCAAGTTGGCACAAGTGTGCTGTGCTGCCCAGAGTCCCTCCCACAGTCAAAATGGCTCCTTGCCTAGCAATCTTTGGTCTGGTCAGCCTAGTGCCAGGCTTTGAATCCCTATTACATTTCAAATGCACGACCTTACCAGCATTATTGCAAAGCAATGCATAACAAATGCAGTAATATCAGGCTAAGGCCAGTGCCAGAGGTACCATAACAAAAGTATGCTCCTATTAAATTGGCGCTTTCTCTACAGACATCGCCTGAAGCTGCCAAGACATGGTAGTTTTTTCATTACCATATGTGCTGATCTTTCTCTCTGCTCCTGTAATAACTCATGATTAGGAGGTGGCACGGAGCCACACGGACTTGGGGAGGCCTCATTCACTTCTGCACTGATTGTCAGGCTTGATGTTCCCCCGCTAAGCATTATAGCTTCCATTTCCAAGATCCTATTTAGTCACTGTTTGTATGCATTGGCATAATTATCTTACTGAAATGAGCGAGGAAGGAATGAAAGAAGGGGGTCATTGGCCTCTAGTCTCAGTTGCTTAAATGTGGAAAACAAGGCAATAGGAGTGAACTACAGTGCCCAAAAATCTTTGAGTGGGGAAATGAGCTTTGAATGTGCTTTAAAGGTATAGTGTATACACAGCCTTATACGTTAATGGCAGCTGACAAATTTTCACAGGCCTGTAATTATGACCAAACATTTAGCACGGAACAATCTGTATTTAAATAAGGAGCTTCTTCTGGAAACGAGAAACATCCAGCCAATAGTTCTGCAGTTGAGAGATTTGTGGAGTCATAGGACTTTTACAGCTGCTGTCTCCTGACACGGTGTCCTCTGAGATAGAGCTTGTTAGCTCTGACGTTAAGGTAAGGCATTACCTGGGAACTAAAAATATTTCTGTAAGTCTTCGGAAGAAGCAACAGGACTGGCTCGAGACACTTTGCTGCCTGAGGTGGAGCAGCAATAACATTTCTCCAAGCCAAGGTGCCTTTTACTATGACTCACTTACAGCCACAGAGTAAGAGAATAACAGACTGCATTTACATAGGCAGGTTTATTTCTTAAAATCAAGAGTGGGGACCTCAGTCCTGTGGGCCAAATGTGTCTTTCTATCTGCCCCCAGGTCACACCCCTCCCTGGTCCTGGTGTGCCTGGCTGGAATGTGTCCTTGAGAACAAAGCAAACCCCCACCCAAGTTGAAGTTTTTGAGCTATTTTTAACGAAAATCTCCCAAAACTGACACTGCTGACATGGGTGTCCGGATTTCCACCCAGACACTGCTAGAGACAGCAGTATTCTGGATATGTTGAGGAAATTCCAGACGTATGGCAACCCTAGTTAAGGATAAGGTACCCTGCCCGTACGGGCCAGTCTTGACAGACTCTAGGGTTGTGCACTCATCCCACTCTAGAGGCCGGGAGCCAGCGCTGTCCGCAGACACTTCCGGGTCATGTGGCCAGCGTGACGAAGCTGCTCTGGCGAACCGGCACCAGAGCAGCACACGGAAACGCCGTTTACCTTCCCGCTATTAAGCGGTCCCTATTTATCTACTTGCACTTAAGGGTGCTTTCGAACTGCTAGGTGGGCAGGAGCTGGGACCGAACGATGGGAGCTCACCCCGCCGCGGGGATTCGAACCGCCGACCATGTGATCGGCAAGTCCTAGGCGCTGAGGTTTTACCCACAGTGCCACCCGCGTCCCTGTAGTTAAGGATACTGGGAATTATAGCTCTGTGAGGGGGTAAACTGCAGTTCCCAGGACTTGCTGGTGGAGCAGTGTATTATGGGTAAGCAGCATCAGTCTGTTTGTAGAAGCAGGAAGGTTGTCACATTGTCCCGAGCCTCAGGCAGCAAAATGGGTTGAGCCAGCCCTATGCACAAGAGTTCAACTACTGCCATTTTCCTGAGGGTGGCACTGATTTAAAGCTCTGATAAACTCTTGGACTTAAGTTTCATATGGTTTTATTTATAAAGAGAAAGCGGGAGCAAGAGAAAAACATGTAAGGCTGCAGTCCTATATACACTTAGCTGTGGGACTAAGTCTCATTGAACAAAGTGGGACCTACTTCTGAGTAGACATGCACAGGATTGCACTGTAAATATGTCTGTATTTTACAAAGGGTTGAGGAGTTGCTGGTGTCTCTTATTTTGCACATCTGTCTAATTCCGAATATAGGGAGATGAGGGTTTAGGAAACTTTGCGTTCGAATGTCCTTCATGGATAGATTTCTCTAACCACAGAGGTGCCTGGCTCTGATCTGCAACAGCTGCATGCCATGTTCAGTTACCCAAAATGCAATGCTGGACCTTGGTTCTGATGGGTTGGCAGGGTCAGGTCAATGATGGGCCTTTCTGAGCCCTAGGAGTCTTGGCAGGTGCCCGACCATACTTTTCTTCTGATCCTAGGCCTGTTGACACTAACTGCTGTTGAGGGCCACTTGAGTAGCCCTTGAGATGATGGAGCATGCCTGAAAGACTTACCATGCTTCATTGCAAAGGGAATGGAAACAGCTGGTGAGGAAACTGTTCTACATCCTTGCTCAGAGTTGCTAGGAGGAAGCCAGAGGACTGAGATATGTCCCTTCTCAAATTTGCAGAGGGTTTGTTGCTGGAGAGCTGCTGGGGCTTGGGATGACTGGGAACAAATTTGCTGCTTTAAAGTGCCCTCAGACTTCATGCTGGAGTCATCTGGTTCTGGGCAGAAACACGGTTATTACCTGCAATTCCAGCTTCTAGAAAACTCTAGTTGCATACTGGGAAGGAATTCTAAAGTGCCGTGAAAGCTGAGTTAGGGAACAGTAGGCTGCCTATTGAAAAGTTTGTTGTAAACATTGTCATTGATTGGCCTATGGAGGGAGCCAGTGTCCTCCTTTTGAGGAAGAAGGCACTAGCGCAGTTGTGATAGAGTGTGGTAGAGCCAGTGTGGTGTAGTGGTTAAGAGCGATGGACTCGTAATCTGGTGAACTGGGTTCGCTCCTCCACATGCAGCTGCTGGGTAACCTTGGGCTAGTCACACTTCTCTGAAATCTCTCAGCCTCACTCACCTCACAGAGTGTTTGTTGTGGGGGAGGAAGGGAAAGGAGAATGTTAGCTACTTTGAGACTCCTTAGGGGGAGTGAAAGGTGGGAGGAATATCAAGTCCAAACTCCTCCTCCTCCTCCTGCTTTCCATGCAAATGTACCTAGGTTCAGTCCTTGGTGGTATGTCCAGGAAGTGATGGGAAAGTTCCCTGGATGAAAAGAGTTTTGGAGACCTACTTCCAGTTTGTGAAGGCAATCCTGTCCTAGATGTACCCATGACCTAACTCTATATTGGCCAATTTCTTGTGAATGTGGCTTGGCTTTCTAGAGAGCAATTTACCTGAGGACACCCCAGATGACCTCACAACTAAACCAATCTGGGGGAGCGTTGTGTAAGGGCTCTTCTTCTTTGTTGTTGGCTGAAAGTGCAGAGCTATTGAGAGAAAAACACTAGGGTGGAATATACACACACATAAAAAATGCTGTAAAAATGCTTTTTAAAATGTTTTGAAAAATATGTGGAATTTCCCATAGCTGACTGTTGCCATCTAGTGTCACATTTGTATATTGTACTTTACAACACACTTAAAACGTTTTATTTGCAGCTGTATAGCTGAGTCCCAGGCTGAGAAGTGAATGACTTGGTGACAGTGCCGGCCCACACATGAGGCAGGGTGAGGTAGCTGCCCCTGTGGTCACCCTGCTGCGGTGGCAGGGCAGCGGTGGGATGGGGCAGCATGTTCCCGTTTAGCCCCAGGCAGCAAAACATGTTGAACTGCCCCTGCTTGGTGAGCTGGCAATCCATTTCTCAAGAGCCAGTGGCCAAAATGAAGCAAATCAGGAGCAGCTGGCCTAATGGAGCTGCCCCTCTTACCTTGATGGTGCAGGCAGAGAGGCAATGGCAAGGTCAGGACTGCGCAGGCAGTCTGGCATAGCCAGTCCAGGCCTCTCACTGGTGGTGTGTGCACACAGCCCCAAGTTGTCCACCATCTTTCCCTTTCCCCACACCATTCAGGTAGGCAGCAATGAAGCTGCCGTCTGGAGACGGGATCTGCAACATTGCCCTCCAGGAAGCTAACTATCTGTAGAGAGAGAAGTCATCAGAGGGAGGAAAACTCAAGTTAAACTCTTTTTGTGTGCCCGCAGGACAGTGAGCTGCAACCCGGACCCAACAGCAGTTTTAAATATTCAGACTGAAGCCCTAGGCCACACTCTCACCCAGTTTCGAGACTGCAGATCAATCTAGGTAAGAGCACAGAGGCTGCTTAGTTATCACTTTGATCACTGCAGTTCTACCTTAGCAGGGGCTTCAGTTTGGCCCACGAGGCTATCACCGCATCTTAAAATAATGGTGGCATGCAAGTTGATTGGGTAAAGTTAGTATTTCTTTGGTAACCACGTCACATTCCGAAATGATTTCTTTGAAAGCTCCGGAGCATTAGAATAATTCCAGCTAGAAATAATAAAAAAGTGAGCAAAGGAGACCTGATTCATTTAAAAATTGAGCTAGAGCAAATCATGAAAGCTAGAGAAGCATGCAATTTGAATCGGATGCTTTAATGTCTACCTAGTGAGGTCTATAATAATCCCCCCGCCCCTTGTTGAGATGTTCCTACAGCCTGCAGGAAAATCTGAATGAGATATTCAGCAAGGAGGCCTGAAGGTCCAACGAGGAAGGATTTTAATAATACACTCAGTGCTTAATGGTGACTTCACATTCAGCCCACTGCTGGGGACCTGGGCTGACTCTAGGGATTGGGCAAATCTGAATTTTTGCTTTCTCTCACTTTGTGTGTTTGCGTGTGTGTGTTATTAAATAGTCCTCCTGAAAATTTACTATCATTTTAGTGCATTTCTCCCAAATATGCCCCTTTTTGTATGTAACTTTGTCTATTTGGGAAACCCAGCCAGATGGGCGGGGTATAAATAATAAAATTATTATTAACATTATTAATACTCAGTATTTTGCAAATGAAATATCCTTATATACAATGCAGTTTTGTATGCTATTTCTATGATGATTATATGCATCTTTATAGACCTGGCTCAGTCCACCCAGGAGGCAGTTTGAAGCAGCTGCCTCAGGCAGCAGAAACCCCTGAGGCGCTGCTATTGTGGATGCCCCACCCGCTACTTCTGCTGGTGGCAGAGAAGGAGTACTGCATCAGTGCCTATATCTTGCCAAAACCTTGTGAGATCTCACAGAGCACGAGAGAAATCTCATGAGATCTTGCCAGAAATGGGTACCAATGCTGGTATTGCTTCTCCACGACTGGTGGAGGTGGCGGGCCAGGGCGGCATTTTCTGTGTTGTCTCAAGCGGCGGAACAGGGTGCGCCGGCTCTGCTTTAGGCTCACTTTACTATATTTGTGCAGATTACTTGGCTGGGGAACTATGCTGCCAAATTCAGAGATGTCTGTATTTTGAAGGGTGGTCGAGTTTCAGTTTGTGTATAATTTTTGAAAGTATGAACTAAGTAAGGGATGTGGGTGGCGCTGTGGTCTAAACTACTGAGCCTAGGGATTGCTGATCAGAAGGTCGGTGGTTTGAATCCCCATGATGGGGTGAGCTCCTATTGTTCAGTCCCAGCTCCTGCCCACCTAGCAGTTCGAAAGCACGTCAAGTTCAAGTAGATAAATAGGTACCACTCTGGCGGGAAGGTAAACAGCGTTTCTGTGCGCTGCTCTGGTTCCCCAGAAGCTGCTTAGTCATGCTGGCCACATGACCAAGAAGCTTTATGCTGGCTCCCTCGGCCTATAGAGCGAGATGAGCGCTGCAACCCCAGAGTCGTCTGTGAATGGACTTAACTGTTAGGGGTACCTTTACCTTTACCTTTACCTTTATGAACTAGGTAGGCTTGCCTTTTTGTCACCCCAGGTGTGGCAAGCTGTTGCCTCATCTTGCCTCTGCCTCCTGCATATTTTGTCATATGTAGTTTAAAAAGTTTGATTAACATAATCAGTTTTATTTCAAAGAAAAAGCAGCGTTTTGCCATGGTGGGCAAAACGATCCCTTCATTGCAGGGAGTTGGACTAGATGACTCTCATGTTCCCCTTCCAATTCTACAATTCTGTTGTCCTATTCTGTATGGACTGGGGCGTTAATCGGCTTCTTGCTGAAAATTCCTCCGTGTGGCTGTAATTTGCTCACATCTTTGTGGACAAATAAGAACTAGGGAGAGTTTTGGAAGAAAACTGCCATGCACTCATAGTCCATTCTTGGCTCCTTTTTATTAAAATAAAAGTGTTAAGCTTAAACACCTTTTTATTTTTTATTTACAAAACCCTATTTATCATAACATGTAGTTTGGCTCTAAAGCATTTATTTCCCCTGCATTGTTCGTCATGCACAAAATCACACCCTGCATTGTAGGAAATGGCTGAGCCCACTTGAATGCTCACGAATTTCAACTGACAATCACTCACATGAATTAAAGTACCCCCCCCTCTCTCATAAGCAGGTGCTATTTGCCTGTTCTTTTAGTCTCATTTTATACACTTCAAGCATTGGGTACAAAAAGCCATTTTCGATGACTCTTATTACCAGCTCTGAGCCATCACGGCAAGTTACTATAGAAATAGTTAAATCTAAATGGAAATAAGTGCACATACTAAACATTCACTGCTCAGTTTTAACAATACCTTTTTATTTATTTCTACAATCTGGAGGAAGGGTCCATTGCTTTTAAAATCTGTAGACATTTGGACGTATTTTTACAAGACAGTACAGTTTTTGAATGTCACACAATGATCACAGTTTCATACCACCACATGCATATAAAGACACGTTTAAAAGTCTTTTTCTTTTCTTTTACAGAAACAGTTGGAGAGGTCAATAAACTTCAACAAGGAAGGATTAAATTAAAGCTACCAAAAATAAATATTTAAAAAAGTAAGACTCTTAAGTGCACTAGTTTATGGCTAATGGAATCCTCGTTCCTCCCAAACATATGGGAATTGTTAATGCTCAAATGGTGAAATGTCTTGATGCATTGAGTCTTGAGAATATGGGCCATGAATGCAAAGAATCCATATACAATTTAGCAGACCAGTTGCTGTTGTATATCAGCTGATGCACAAATCCAGCTCCTGGGTTTGATTTGCTGCTTTCTGCAATGAGCTAGAGTGTACATCCTACAAGGTAAAGATCCCAAACTGCATTTCTTTTCTTTTTTTAAATCCCCCCCTTTCCCCCTTTTAATCCCCTTAAAATCTATAATCGCATGATGCAGTTTCCCATTATAATTCTGTTCTGAAGGCTGCTTTTTAAAACCCCTGTCCCTTTAAACAAACCATCCGCTCAGCTACGCTTGTCACAACCACACCTGCAGTCTCTAAAAGAGTGTGAAAATTGCACAACGATGCCAGCCATTTGGCTGCTTCTAGTGATGCCATTTGGGGCCTGTTGACTCTGCCCTAACATGGCAGGCGGGGGGCGAGACCTAATGAAACACACCACTGAAAGCAAGAATGGGGTGGTGAGCGAGGACCTTAACAGCAACAAGGCCACTCTGGACCCGCTGTGCAAGCGATTCCAACATTTCTGCCTTTGAGATCCCTTGATGCCTCAGAAGTAGCCGGTGCTCAAGTAAGACTGCATTGCGTGGGTGGATATTGCAAGTGAGAGTGAAGCACGCTGCCAGCCAGGTTCACCAAAAAGTCTTGCTATTCTATGGCTTTTCTAGGCTCATGTCGCCTTGCCAGTCATTCTCTTCATGGAGCTCTGCTTACATGGGACTCAGCTATACAGCTGCAAATAAAACGTTTTAAGTGCAATGTACAATGTGACTCTAGATGGCGATGGTGAGCCTTATGGAAAATTCAATGTATTTTTTAAAAATGCTTTTAAAAAAAGGCATTTTAGAACATTTTTATATGTGTGTAGATTCCACCATGGTCTTGGCTAGCAGTCCCATCCTAAATAAAAGCTGCTTCAGGTACCTGAAATAGCAGAGGCCTGTGCTTTCCGAGCAGGCTACGTTGAATTATTTTCATTCTGCTGTACCGAATGCACTCACTGCAGTATGCCTGTGCAACCCTAGGAGCAAAGGAGCCTGCCTTTTACTGAATCCAGCAGTGGTCTATCTTGTTCTGTATTGTTTATGTGAACTGACAGCAGTTCTCTGGGGTCTTTCCTAGCCCTCCCTGAAATGCCAAGAGCCTTGGCTCTTCTGCATACAATGAATGTCGTGCTGTTGCCTGTACCCTTTTCCTATGCAGAGATGTACCAGAATCATAAAATTGTAGCACTGAAAGGTACCCCAAGGGACATCTAGTCCAGCCCCTGCAATGCAGGAATCCTACCCACAGCCATCCCTGGGTGGGCTCGAACCACCAACCTTCTGGTTAACAGCCAGACACAATGACCCATTACGCCACAGAGGGAAATACTAGTAGTGCGTCACTTTGAAGGATGTATTTACAGGATTAACGATCAAGCAGGACTTTTGTTGTAGTAATTATTTAATCTGGGGAAAAGTTAGTTGCTAATTTTTTTTGGGGGGGGGGGCAATAGTTCTTTTGATGTTGCGGCTGTGTTTCCGTAGCTGAAAAGTTCACAGAAGACAGAGCAAAGAGAAGGTGAGAAGCAACTCTGTAGATACACAAAAATAAACAGGCAAAGACTCCTAACAAGTTTCCTGGCATAATAGAATTTTTTTTTTTTTAAAAAAATGCAGCTCTCTGTGGCCAAAAACACTGGCTATCTGGCCTCAGCGGCTAAGAATGTCACATTGAGACAAGTATTTCTGAAGCAAAGGAGGTGGGGACAAGAAATGAGGGGAAGAAGAGGAAGCATGCAAGGAAAATAACCAGAACTAAAATACTGTTCAATGACTCAGGACCACAAGGCAGAAACTTAAATCCCAGTTGGGAAGGACTGTCAGAAGGCCTGTTCACAGATGTGTGCGTATTGTGCGTGAACATTCAACGGTTGACTCACAGACTCCTGTTTGTGTCGACTGAGCTTTAAAGAGCGGGTTTTCATGGGGAAAGCTCTGGAGGGAAAAAACCAATGGTGCTCAGACATGGAGTTTTAAAGAACAGATCTCTGCCCAAAAAGTGCAGGGCAAAAAATAATTGTGGGTGAGCCCTGAGTTCCACCTTGGGAACTGTGGCTGAAGGGAGGCCTAGAAATATAGTAGAGAAAATAAAATAAGGGGTGATGTGGAAGTTTGATCAGGAGCATTTGATTCAACAATGAACATCAGGTCAGAAAGCAGTAGCTTAGATTCTTGCCTCTGGAAGCCCAGTTTTGGGGATTTCCTGCTTAATGCTGAGAAGAACATGCACCTTTTAATTAGAGAAAGACCCTGACTCGGCAGGAATGGCAGGGGGATCCTTCAGATGTTACTGAACTACAACACCCATCATTGCTGCTATTGGCCATGCTGGCTGGTGCTAAGGGGAGCTGGACTCGAACGTGACCTGGAAGGTCAAAGGTTCCCAACGCCTGCTCTAACCAAACAGACTATTCACTTTATAACTTATTTATTTATAGCCCCCCTCCATTTTGTTACTATATTTTAAAATTGAGAGGAGAGGGTAGAGGAAGGGCTACATTGGTATCCAAGAAATAAGAGTGAGATGAGAGTGTCAATGGATCAATCAATAATTGAAAACATCCCCCCCCCTCAACAGCTGATTCAAGAAAAGCTGTTTTTCACTTGATCTAAATTTCCTCTCTTGGACAAAGGCAGGTCTGTTTCAAAACTGGATGCCGATGAAATGGAAATAGGCCTTTATTGTGTACTTATTGCCTTTGTATCCTATTCTTTCTCCAGGGAGCTTAGAGCAAAGTATATGGGGGTCATAGCTAGAATCCCATATCACTTTACTAAGTGTAATCGCCATTGAACTCGAAAGAGAGATACCTCAGAGTAGGCAGGTGTAAGATTGTGCTGTACCCGACTTTTGGCTTACTGTGGAGATCTGGCTTCTTTTCTGTACAATTTGGGGAAGGCTACTGTGTTTTGGAATAAGGAATGCCCCCTATTAGCTGTGGAGTACTGGATTGAGTAGTGAAGCTGAGGTGCATCAATGACCTTCCAGCAGCCAAGTCACTGCTGCTTACTGGGGAGCAGAAAAGGTGATGCAGTGGCAAGGTTGTTGCAGTGCAAACGTATCAACAGAACCAATTTGATGTTCCTGCCAGTGCATTAGCACTGCACCACCCTCCCCACTGCCTTACCCCTCACCCTCCTGGTAAGCTGCAGGGAGGTCACTCCACTCCACCATGTTGCCTGCTCCTGGAGCTGTTGTGGACTAGAATGAAGAGCAACACATGTTCTTAACTTCCCTGCATTTGTAGTAAATGAGAGCTTTTTAAAACTCAGGTTCATCCCTAGTATAATCTCTTCTGTTTCTCCAGCAGCCAAGTTTCCAAAGTTGGACAGCGTCCAAAGGCCATACCAAAGGTGTAGCTTTCCATTGGCTGTAGGGCTATGTGGCACAAGCATTTTAGCCTAAGGTAAAACAGTGCTCTTCTATTAAGTTCTTTGCCTTAGAAGAGGGCTGGCCAACAACTCTTGAACTATTTTTTCTTGGTTGCAGCATGGGGATGTTTGTAGCAGATCCTTAAACTCTCCAGTTGCAGCTTTGTAATTTCTGCAGAGAACCTGTGTGAGTGAGTGCGCAGTGCTTTTTTAGAGGAGCACAGGAAGGTGCCTTAGACCCAGTAGCAGCCAGCATGGTGGGGCAGACCTCCTGATAGGTGAATTACTGCTGCTTACTGGCAAGGAGAGGGGCAAAGTGGTGGTGTAGTGCAAACACATTGGCAGCAACAGTGGATTGACTCTGCTGGTGCATTTGCACTGCACCAACCTTGCTAGCTTGCCCTTCTCCCTCCTGGTAAGCAGCAGTGATTCACCTGTCAGGAAGTCAGGATAGCACCATTCTGTGCACTACTGCTTATACCAGATAAAGCTATTTGTCCATCTAGTGTGGCTTTTTCTGTCTGGCACTGGCTCCCCAGGACCTCTGGCAGAAAAGTCTATCCCATCACCTGCTACACGGCCCCTTTTAGCTGGAGATGCCTGGGATTGAAATTACATACCCAATGAGTCCATGTTGCATAGCTCTTTGCTTTCTCCCACATAGCGGAATGCCGTTGGCTTCTCTTTGGGACAGGAAATAAATCACTTAAGATGGGGACCCCATTACAGCCAGGGCAAAACCCACCTACCAGCCCACTAGATGGCCTCACTTCCACCAGCTGGAACTTCTGTGGGTTGTGCAATTTACAGAAGAATATCCAGGCCTTTAGGGCTGGGAGAATATACCGATTTAGGTTTCTCCCAGTTTCTCATAGCCAGCATGGCTACTAATCAGGGATGATGGGTGATGTAGTATACATACATCCTGCCCATCCTAATGAATGCATTTCACTACTTGTACCTGCGTAAAAGGTTCCTAAACTGGATAATCGGAGGACCAGCTGACATTTGGGACAAACATGTCCATTTGAGCTATTAAAGGCTTAATGTGGTAAAATGGTATTTTGCAGCACAAGGCAGTCACAGGTTCACATCTTGTTGCATATACTGCAAATCTATCTATATCTATCTATCTATCTATCTATCTATCTATCTATCTATCTTCTATCTAACCATTGGCTATTTCTTCAGACTGCTAGATATCTGGCACCAGCTCTTCCCATTATTCAATTACTTTTATGCAAGTTCCATATAACACAAGGTTTCATGTTAGAGCATGTCGGAGCCTTTGCTTGTCAGAGCTGGAGGCCTATATAATAAATTTCCACACCGTGTGATTCTGTTGATGCAATGGAATCAGCTCTTTATTATAAAGGAACAGAAAAAACAAACAAACAAATCTGGCCACATGCTATATATATATATATATAACAGAGGTAACCAAAGTGGTAGCCTTCAGGCGTTTGGGGCACCAATTCACATCAGTGCCAGCCAGTATGGCCAGTGGTGAGGGATGATGGGAGCTGTAGTCCACAACATCTGGCAGGTGCCATGCTAGCTATTCCTGGCCTACAGCAGCTGCTTGATTACATATCCCAGCACATCTAAGCAATGTCAGATCCTAATTGGAACAAATTGTGGATTCTTTGCTCAGTTTATACTTGGGCAAATCCCTCTAGTCTATGCAAGGAATAGAGTAACCAGATGCAAATGAAGGCAGGGCTCTTGGTCTCATTACCTAGTAAGTGTGGCGATAAGGGATGTGGGAAGCTGCCTTTTATCATGTCCATCTAGCTTAGTATTGTTTGTGGACTCTACACTAACAGCAGTGACTCTCTAGGGTTTTAGACAGAGTGCCATCCCTCTGCAGCCCTACATGATGATTGAAACTGGGACCTTTTGCATGCAAAGCGCTACAGCCCTTTTGCTTGATGTAAGATTACATTTGAAAAGGAGGAAACACTGAAGCCTGCAGCGCAGAAGTGCAGGGAGCAGGTGATTGAAGCATCCATGCCCGCTCTTTCCCCTCTGCAAAACCCCTTCCCTTAAACTAAAGTTCTGTCTTTTGCATTAAGTGGAATCTACTTCCCTGTTTCCTGTGCTTGCCACTTATTCATTGAGTGGGGATTCGAACTCTAGTCTCCCAGGCACTCTAACCATTACACCACACGGGCTCCGTTGCCTCCTGTGCCTTCAACAGCTTGATTTCTTTTTTATTTGGCATGGAGATGAAGCAATCGAGAAGACGCCACTTGCTAAATTTCCGAGTGCCAGGCAGCTGTTACAGGCACCAGAGCGCAGCTTCCACTCAAAAGTTGGCAAGCGTCTTTCCCACTGGTCTCTGCAGGAGGAATCGTACTGGAGGCTAGCAGGCAGGTTTATGCTTCCTGGGAGGATGTGCGGTGCTGTGAAGCTGACACAGATAAGCTTATGCCTGGCTGTGAGGGAAGCCTTTTCGTTTCTGTGTATCTTGTCTTTGCTGGGACTGTGTTTTAATTATGGTTTCACACTGCCTGGTAAATGCTGTGCTTCTGAAGGTGTGCTGAGTGCTCTTTCCTAACCACACCAGCACCAGTTCCTGCTCTCAAGGGGAGGGGAATTCTGAATTATCTGGACCAGGCTTCCTCAACCTTAGTGCCCTCTAGATTTCAGCTCCCACCTGCATTGGCTGGCGCTGATGGGAACATCTGGATAGCACCAGGCTGGGAAAGGCTGGTCTGGACTCTTGGATCACCCACTTTTTTTGCACACAAAACATGCGGTGGATAAGATCTTCTCAACTGGCCACTTATCCTGGCCAAAGGATTGAGCCCATTACGTAATCCATGCACTCTGATTGGTTTTAATCTTATTATAACTGATGTACATCTGGAAGGGACCTCACGGAGGTCAAAGTATGAAGTTAACGGATTACATGTCTGCGTTCCACTTAGATCAGAGTCTGAGCCATTCTGACTGGCACGCGCAAACATACACACACTCCCACAGAAGGAGGAAATCTTCACGTTAACTCCGATTTGCACTTTTGAAACATCTGACAGATTAAGGAGAATATCAAAACACGACAACGTTGGACTCCGCGACCTTTTTTGCAGTCATCACAGTTCAGTGGGAAAATACTGTAACATTCCTTTAGAACGGACACACACGCAAAATGAAATAAGAAGGTCAACTATGGAAATTGTTGACAATAGAGACTCTAATATATTATTCTGTAATACAAAAGAAGAATTTTGACTTGATTGCCCTATTATAAATTTGCTAAAAATACAGTCATATATTTATATATCATTCCCCACCCCCACCCCGTTTTTTTTTATCGGAACAGAAAAATAGACTACTCTGGAATGCATGAAAGTCGCCCGACTTTCCCCTCAGCACTACTTACAGAGCCAACACAATGGCAAACTGGAGGAACAGCAAACAGCTGTACTTTCAACCAGAACTTTATTAAAGCCATATTCTCCCTGACAGGTTGTTTATAAAGCAACCTCCATGACTACTTTTGCTTTGTTTTGGTTACCATCTAAGGGGAATTCATGATTGGTCGTATGGGAAAATTTGACAAAGTGAAAGCGTGACTCTGAAACCTCTGTGCTCTCAGTTCATTGAGAGTGGATGCCCACAACCCTGCTTTTTTAAGAAATGGGATGAGTGAAAGTCCCATATAATGGGCGGTTTGATGGAATTGCTCCTCTTGGACGTTCCATGGAGCTTTAAACAAGAAAATCGTGTCCAAGCACAACAATTTATAAGGGACCCTCTTCATGGAACAGCACACTGAGGGTAATTTTAATGGGTAAGTAGGAGCCTCAGTTTGGCTAGCTCATGGGGAGTCAACATGGTGCCCTCCAGAGGTTTTTGGACTACAACTCCCATGAGCCCTTGCCAGAAAAGCTAATGGTCAGGGATGATAGGAGTTGTGGCCCAGTTGGGAATGGATGGCTCTGTCGGTGTTGTTTCTCATTTTTCCAATCTTGAATTTCTACAGCAGTTGGTATTATCTTTTAAGAATTCCTCATGAGAATTCACCAGCCTTTTAGTGTTACTTTTTCCAAACAGGCACATTTTTCTACTCAGTTCTGCTTAATATACATATTTTTGCAATGCCATTCCCCCAAACATTATTTTCAACAATACATGTTTTGTTTTTTAAATATACACTTTACCCTATTATATGCATTTTCGTACATCTTACTTCTGTTGCAAAATTTGGAGATGAGTGAATTTTTAAAGAACAGCTGTGTTTGGGTTCACATATTTTCTCGGAAAGTGTGAATTTTGTAGATTGGCTTTTAAATGTGAGTCAAATCCAATTTCTCCCTGTGCCTCAAGTCCAGCAACACCCAAAGGGCACCATGTCATCTATCCCCTTTAAGAAGGGCTCTTGAGTACTGTTAAGGCTAGTTGACAGACAGAGGTTGTTAGGCAGCTAAGTAGTGAGATAGGGGAAGAGGACGTCCACAGCCGCAGCATCCCTCATCATCACGATACAGGAGGGATATGTTAATTTTCTCCCTTAAATGCTGATACTGTAGCTGGATTTTTGTCCAGTTGCCTGTTGGAACGCATTGGGGAGCTGGCAGCTGTGGAAGCAAGTAAGAGTGCCTCAGATTTAGCACTCCCATGGTGGAGCAAAGCTTGACATACTATAAGCCCATCATGTGATAACCGGCATGTGAACAGGCTGTGCGAATCCACGTTCACATATATTAGTGTTTTAGCCATGCCACAGAATACCCACTGCTATTGTTGCTTTGTGTGGCGATTGTACCAATGGCATGGCATGGGTGCTTTGGAAGAGTGTTCTGATCTACCAAATGTCGTGTGGAATGTATCAGTCGAGAGAATGCGGCTTTAGTAACCTCCACATGAGCTTGAAATACCCCCGTTATACGAATCACAAGTTAGTACCAGTCGTCATTCTGTCAAGACATAAATATAGAATAGGTACAAATATTATCAATACATTACAGTCTTTTTTTTTTTTTACAGAAGAGAATACTGTTTTGCTTAAAAATCTTGTACCTTATTAGCTGCAAAGGGAAGGGAAGGCTACAGTTTATGATAGCCATAGTTGCTAAGGTAACACGTCACACTGCTCTGGATGCAACGTGATATACGTGGGGGGGGGGGGAATTCCTCAGGCCCTTTGCCACACAGTCTGTTTGGGGAAGAAATACGCATCCTGTGGGTCATCTTTTTCTTCTTTTGCAATCATTGATTCTCAAGACTTTCATAAAATATGGACCACCCGTAGGACAGGACAATGCTCTTCATGTTCCTGAAGTGTGCTTAGGTGATGTTTCTATGAAAAAAGGCACTGAGAAATCTACCATAATCATAAACACGGCTATTTTCTTTTTTTGCTAAAGGAAAGAAGAAGAAGCAAGCTAGCAGCTGAGAGAATTGTTGCCCGTCAGCTAAGTGCAAGGTCTGCACTTGTTCTTTTCAACCCATCTGCTGTCCATCATGGGGCAGGCAAACAAAGATTGAGGCAGGTACAAGGTGGAAGGCCCACCGACTGCAGAAACGACGGGAGGAATTCACTGTCACACTCGTCTAATGATTCCATCTGCATAACCATTTTGGTTTGTCAGAGGGCATGATTTCCCTCTCATCCCCCAGCACACACTTCTTTGCACCAGTTCTGGGGGTTCTGCTGACCCACCTGAGCCAATTTTGGGGGGAGGAGAGAGGGGAAACCACTGTTGCACAAATGGAAGTCCTTGAGCAGAGTGTCTGCTCATGGGACTTGTTAGGCGAATTCTGCCCTGTAATATGTTTGTTTATTTGCATGGTGCATAGCACATAGGCAAAGATTTAAAAAAAGGAAAGTGCTGATGATCAAACACCGAGTGAATACTTTCTGCCAATAAAGTTTATTGGGTCAAGAGGACCATTTAACTATGGTTAGTTTAGGAGCTATTGCTCTGGAATTTTTTTTCTCACCATTCCAGCAAATGGTCTGTCTCCAAAGTAGATACCTACACTCCACTTTCTCTCATTTTGTATGCTCATTATTGTTTGCTGGATTCTCTTTTTTCTCTCATGCATCTCTGTATCTTTTAGGAAAAAAATTTAATGAGAAAACAAGTTCTGCTTGATATTTGTGTGCTGGGCAGTACCATTTCCTGGGCACCCAGCACCCCTGAGCAGCTCCTGGGTCTCCAGCTCTGCCTGTTGCTTGCCCTGACCCTCCTTTAATATTTTTTTGGCCCAGCATTTTAAGCGAAGACCCGGCAGTTAGTCTAGATACCATACTTATTTTCCACCATGCCTCAGTGCAGTGTGCTGTGTTGAAGGCATTGTGGGAAATCAAAATGGCGGCTGGGCATCAGCCACCTGGTGCTGCTATGATTGCTGCCACTAGGGAAGCCCAGCAGAGCCCAATGACAGAGGAGAGAGCTCACCTGAGGGTGCTTTGTCCCAGGCCCCTTCAAACCTGAAGCTGGCCTTGCCTATTTCAGGCAGCCGGTGTTTTGAATGTTTGTGTTTTCACAGAGTGAAATTTAAAAGATTTCATTCTCTCTTCAGCAGTCTGAATTGGGACAGCCCTTCAAGAGACACATCAAATGAGACTCCTGCTTGTTTGTTTTACTGTAGGGCCACAGCAACTGGTTTACCACACAGAGTGTTTGCTCATTCTACCTCCTCTTGGCAAGTTCAGCTAGTGAAGGGGCCAGCTATGCATCTAACAAACAAGCAAATTGTACAGAGGCGTTATTTCAATACTTTATGGATTTCTGCATTGTGGTCCCCCTAAAAACCCACAAAACCCACTACTTTTCCCTTTTGTGATGAGTGCAGACCCTTCCCCAATTCTTTTGGATTTTTGCTTTCATTCCAAATGCTTTTCAAAAGTTCAGAGTAGATTTCCCAGTGCTCATACATCTATACTTAGTTTGTACAAAGCAGTTCATTGTCAGGCATCATTTAATTTAAATTAATCATAGGACACAATCCTAGGTTCTCCGGCGCAAGCTGCACTGAAATGAACAGAAGATACAGGACCATTGCCATGGTTTTGTGTAGAAGCCATTCACAGCAGTGCAGTTTGCCCCAGAGATCCATGTTGGTTTGTTTTTTTGTGGGGCAAAAAATGTGAGCTAGAATAACACTTTCACAAACAGAGGAAAGAAATGTTTTTGAGCATAGTGTATGCCCATCTTTAATTATTCTCTTTCTATAAGAAATCTATAGGACTTTGGCGGTTCACACTCAAAGGATAGATACTTTATGATACTTTTGAACAAAGCTGTCAAAAGTGACCCGGTAACATGCTACTTGAGAAGTTTGCGCTAGATGAATGATAGTTTTGTGTCACACTATGTCCACGCAAGGCAATAACAGGGCCTTTGGTTACAAGGAGAGTTGCACCAGTTGATATTCCAGGTTTGTTTTTTAAACGCTGTGATTCTTGTGACTGTCATCTAGGAACTCAAATGTCTCATTTCCAATAGCGATTTGTTAAATACAGGTACTTTTTCTCTATATGGCTATAGTCAAACGCATTTGCTTTCGGATATGAAAAATACAATTCCTCTGAAAACTTTTTACATGAAAGAATCAGCTCTAAAATATGCAATGTGGAAATCACCATTGTATACTTTTTATATATCAAAAAGTAATTTTTCCCTGAATTTGTTTTTATTTAAAACATTTGTGCTGATAATGGACATGACAGACTTTTAACACAAACAATTTAGGGGTTTGACTTGCAAATGAGCTAATTCACTTGCCTTTGCTTAAGCACATAAGCAGTCTAGGTCTTGCCTCCCTGTCAATCCCAGTGTTGAAACTATTTAACACCCCCTCACTTAAAATACATGGGAGTTTTCTGTAGCAATTGGTTTTCATCCCTAAAATAATCTTTCCCAGAGTCTAGCCCTAAACATGAAGGAAGCTTCCCGAGTTCAATGGAACTCACTTAATCGTCAGTTTAATTAAGAATGGATCACTGCAATAATATGCTTAAAGCTCATTTGCTGTATCATTAGTTCCTAATAATTATTTGATTGTTACAACTTAACTCTTCTAAGTACATTGTATGAATTACTGCGAGGCTCACCCTTAATGCAAGTTTTGAATGAACAAAGACGGACTTCTAACTTGGGGTAGGGGGTGTTCTTTTCAAATATGCTATTCTGTTGAGACTTTTGAATATAGAGGTGCATTTTTTTCTGCTGACTGTGCAACTTCTTGCACGGAAAGGAGCTTATCCGACTTTTACTGGCCTAAACTGTACACAATTTGAGCTTATCCATATCTTGATCTGTCTTATACGCATGTGAGTGAATAGGACAATAGCATAACCGTAAGGCCTCTCTGGAAATATTGGGAAATTATTCAGTAATCCCAACAGTACTGGATTACTGAATAATTCAGCCAGTGTGCAACATCTCCATACCTACATATAATATTGTGCCAGCCAGAGGTCTAACTTAACAAAGCGATAATGACAACCCCAATGCGCTTATTGCTTTTGTCCATCCACACTGTGTGCATTTGAGGCAGGAGTACAGTACAGCTTGAATGGACAAGAATGACAGTCATGACCAACTAACGACTATATGACATTGGAAACGTATCTGTTTGACGAAACACGTATATCCAGATAGTGGGGTAGTCTTTTACAGGGGCGCAGTATATTACTGACAGCTTTTCATTTCAGAAAAATTGAGCCTTGAGGCCTGTAGCATGCAGGTGGTTTATGCACCACTGTAGGTGCAATGCACTTCACTGATAAAATACCCATGTCTAAAAAGGTTACTGTGGAGTAACCTAAAAGGTTAAATGGAGGCTTAATATTGTAAATGGGCCATTCAGATACTGCACACAGGTCACTGACAACAGGTTGTTTTTTTAAACATTTTGGGTTTCACCGGGGGAAGGTTAAATCCAGATGATACGGGGGCAGGAGAGAATACAGGCCGGCATTTTGATGCCAGCAATGTAATGTGGATGCTGCGAAAAATCTGCATGCATGAGGAGCACCCATCCCATAATAAACACCCAGCTGGAAGCAACCTTAATTTGATGTATTGGCCAAAAAACTGCACTATTCCCAGGTTTTTAAACCTCAGTCCTTGAATATGGCCAGTGAAAATATTGCATATAGCCCATATGCAATATTTGGTATCTTCCTAGAAAACTGAACAAAACCCATATTATTATTGTAAGAAGAAAATAAGAACATGACATTTCTCTATACTACTTTTACCAAATTGCTCCGAAGTTTAGTTCATGTCTATTTCACATGTGTTTTTTGGGGGAAGGCAGTAACCTAAAGTTTCTTCTCCTACTGCCCACCTCTTATACTACACTTTGAGTCCACATCAGAGTACTGTGTACCCTGAAAGAGAAGTCAAACTTTCAATGACACATATACTACAGCAACAATGGACACAACATTAAGTGTTATCATCACAGTTATCGCAGTTCGTTACCAGGTGGGTAACAAATCACAGATGTGACGAGGCACAAATCAAGATAGTGCTTGTTTTAAAGTGCTAGGTTGTTTGTTTTTTATTTAAAAAAATACATTCTCTCTGCTTCTCTACGCCACCTTTGTCAAACGCAATAATAAAATCAACATAAAGTGCTTTTGATATCAGCAAACCTAAATGATACAAGATTTAATATACCAGCCTACCTTATAAATCCAAGCTGGTATTTATGGTTTTCTTTAAAACGGCCAGTTTAAAAACAAAATATTTGAAACTTGATTCTCTTCTCATTTACACCACACCTGTGAAACTCCAGTGGGAGCCTCTTATGATTCACAACCAGTCCAAATGAGAGGAGGATCCGGCTAATTGCTTAGGATTGTTGTTACTATTTTTGCATATTTATGTTTTTAAAACTTGCATATCTTTTCATTCTGCGCTATTTAAGTGCAAAATGTGGCAGAAAGATTCTTCTGGCATGGATAACAGATTAGGTGTAAGCCATGAAAGGATGTGCAAATAATTCAGGGAGCCGACATTTAATGCCTTTTCATACTATTAACTTTAGCCCCTTTTGTGCTGGAGATGATCATAATGCCAGTATGGACTCCCAGCTTAATTCTTTGGTCAGGATCTCCAGGGGTTGCACTGTCCTTTCGTTTACATTATGGCTGTGGTTTTGGGTAGTAGCCTTCCCCCAACACACAAAAGGGTCAGCTACATCTTGGTTGCTCCCTTCTAAGAATACCAACCAAACCCTCTCACCCATAACAGCAGAACAATGCTTCCTTCACACACCCATTCCCATTGTCTTTTCAGTTTGAAAACTGCCTTTCTAATCTCAGTTTAAAAACTGCTTTCCTGATCTCTGTTTTGGTGTTACTATGAGCAGTAATAAGTGCTATTCTTAGCTATAATTTTGAAGGGGTGTTTTGGATTTAGATACAAGTGGTGCAACTCACCCTGCTGTTACTTTTTTTTATAAAGAAAACTTCAGGTCTCAATGAATCTTGAAGTATTAAGCACACACAGAGAATTTAAACAGTTTATTTCTCAATTCACTGAATCCGCAATTTAACCAGCCCGTTCTGTTACCTTTCGACCTCGTATCCCTCAGAGAAGAAGGCATAGCTGGGGATGTTTGAAACAGTTGCCCTCATGCAAAAAGTGTTGCATCACTGATTATTCTTACCACACCTAACCATTTCTTCCAGTATTTGACTCTGGCCACCTTGGTCTCCTTTAAAGGGGTACTGCAGTGTCGGGTGCTGATACTGCCACATATAAGAGATCCATCAAAGAAGGGGGGGAAGTGAATGGAATATTTGGTCACACTAACTTCAATGAAGGAAGTCGAAAGGAGATCAAATTATGACCAAGCTGCACAATCTTTGTTTCAGTTGATGGCTGTGGGCAGTAACTTTGTAGTGGATCCAGAGAAGGACTTATTCCTGAGCCCACCTTGAGGGCATCCTCTTGCTTTTAAAAAACAGGTGGCTTGTTTCAGTCAAAAGTTCATGCCATGCAGAAGCTCTTCTTCGTGTGTTGAGTGTAAAGGCATTCCTTTTCAGCTTTCACCAAAAGTTCTGGGTTACATGTCAGATCTTTTGATCATGTGTGTTACCATGTCCTCCTCCACCCGGTAATATGTGAACCTCGGGTGAAATGTGGTTCTCTAATTTGATAGTTTCCTGGTTACCACGGGTTCTTCCAGTGATACTTTCCATGGAATAAAGGCAATTTTGCCCAATTAGCTTGGGTGTGGAGGGTAAAGCAGCAGTCTCTAAGTGGTTCTTCTCTGTTCTATAAACACTATCCCTTTGCCTTAAATAGCCACCATGTGTAATGCTGTATTTGGGAGTTGGGTTTCCTGGTGGGGCTTTGGGAGGGCTTGAGTCATACAGCAACTGACCTTCATCATCAGTGTCGGCGTCGATATATTTATGTATCCCAGCATCGTGGAAGTTGAAAACTATTGCTGCCTGCTTCTCGGGGGATTTTGTGGGTGTTCGAGTACTTGCAGTAGTATAGATAGAGGTTTCTGGACTCATTAAAGACCGATCAGAGTGGCCAGAACTATCTGTAGCTGCTCCTGTTGCTCCTTTGCTCTTGAGGGGATCTGGGTATATTCTCAGGACATTTGATGCTGTTGGTCCTATGGCATCCTCTTCCATAAAGTTAACCTTCAGGGATCTTAATTTTAGAGGATTGGTGACTTTTATGGTACTTTTGGGGCTCTCTATGAAAAACGTAGAGCAACGACTGCTTTCTAGATTTGGTTTTATCTCCATGAATTTGGACCCGCTTCCCTCTGGCCTATATGGATCCTGAAGTGGATTTATCCCACCTTTGTTAGGCAGCGTAGTTAGTGGGCTATGGGAATATCTCCCGGAGTCAGGAAATTCTGTAGCACAGCTTATATAACTGTCAATACTTGACATGCTCCTCATGTCAATTATTCCATCTGCCCGAGTGGTCAGCAAAGGGACCATAGGGCCAGGAATAGCTTCCATTTCTAATTCTTCCTTTTGCTTGTTGGGTTGACCTGACTCCTTCATGTTGAGGTTGGGCTGGGACTGAGCTTTCGCCATTTTGCTGTACATGTCTTCCAGCTGTTGAACATTCAGATGCTGAGGACTGGAAGATGAGCGAGCCTTTTCTGGTGACCCTTGTTCCTTTGTCTCTAAAGATTTGTTGGAGCTAGTTTCGGAGAGAGATCTCTTGGCCCATTTCCACTTGCTTGGGGATAAGTGATTGTCCTGAATTTTATCCTTTTTGCCTGCATTTTCTCCCTTTTTTTCAACGACTATGTCCATCAGTTCTATACTACGGGCAAAAGCATCCTTCATATTCATGGACACAATGCTCCCATTTCTTTTTGCTCTTTCAAGAGCTTCTCTGCGCTTGATGGCTTTTTCCTGCCTCTTCTGCTCTTTGTAGAACTCAGAGAAGTTATTTACAATGATTGGTATAGGGAGGGCAATGACTAAGACACCAGCAATGCAACACAAGCCACCGACGATCTTACCTAAGAGTGTTTTAGGGTAGATGTCTCCATAGCCAACTGTTGTCATAGTTATGGTTGCCCACCAGAAGGATGCTGGGATGCTCTTGAATTTTGTATCCTCCTCATCTTTTTCTGCAAAGAACACTAAGCTCGAAAATATCATAATCCCCATGGCCAGAAACAAAATGAGCAAGCCAAGCTCATTGTAGCTTCTCCTCAGTGTAAATCCCAGGGATTGCAAACCGGTGGAGTGCCGAGCTAGCTTGAGAATTCGGAGTATCCTCATGATACGGAATATCTGAACGACCCTCCGCACGTTCTGGAACTGAAGTACACTTTTGTTTGACTCTGTGAGGAAGATGGTTACGTAGTATGGCAAGATGGCTAACAAGTCAATAGCATTCAGCGGCCCTTTGAAAAACTTCCATTTCTTAGGAGAGGAGAGGAACCGTAAGAGGTATTCCATTGTAAACCATGCAATGCACACAGCCTCGACATGGGCTAACTGGTGGTTATCGGTGGAATTTCCATATTCATCTGTGCCTTGGAGCTCAGGAAGAGTGTTGAGTGACAAGGCAATTGTAGAGAGGACGATGAACATGATGGAAATGATTGCCAAAATCTGCAAAGAAAACAGAAAGTGGTTAGGGCCACTGAAATGGGTAATGATTTAGCATCGTTAAAATCATTTCATTTCCGGCTCTCACTTTTGCACATCAGATGCTGAAATGGATGGGCACGGCTTGCCTAGGTCCATTGGCCTCAATAGGGATGCTCTGGGTGGAACTTAGTTGGATACAAACCATTGTTTTTGTTTTGGATACCTGCTTTATATCATTGCTTAATGGTCTTTGTATTACATATTTTATACACAGATCCCAGGCACTACCCTGGTAGCCTTCATGTTCAAGGATGGGATATAGATTTAATTTTTAAAAAATGAAACAAAAGGCAGTAAACATGTGAAACGACCTGCCAAGATTATTGCTTTTAAGGGAAATAGGAAGTGGAATATCATGTGTTCTTGTTAAAATGACCTCCCCATCTATAGTTATGGAATTAAGAAACCTTCTTAGGTTCCTCTACTTCCCAAGCAGATAATCTGCTCACAGTGAAGGGCAATAATACCTTGTTTTCTTTTGTTGATAAAGCACTTTCATATTTATGCTAAAAATCTTTTCTGAGTAATTCAGTAATACATTAAAATAGATATTTATATGTAATGACCAGACTTCCTGTAATTGCTCTCAAATCTGGGTTCCCTTGGGACCAGTCAAATTTTGATATTTCAGCAGATGTTGGGATTATGTACCATATCCATACTCGACATTTCAGCTACCAAGGGTGTGTTTTCTACATTCTATTTAAGATTAGTTCTTTCCTTGTTAATTTGGTTTATCCTCATCTATATCTCAAACATTATGATTGTTATACCCTTCCTAATCCGATTAATAGATCTGGTAAAGAAGCCTGTGGCCTTCGAAAGATTAGAAATCATGGTAAATTGCCAGGCACCTATTAATGATGAGCAAATCTGTCAATTTCTGTTTCCTCCAACCTTAATTTCAGTTCTTCACATTTCCACATCAGCTTGCTTTAACAACAGTAAACACAATTGCCCCTAAAATACACATTTTTGCACAGCAAATTTCCTATACATAATGCATTTTTGTATGCTATTTGTCAGGGACCGGGCAGAGGAGGAATGGTGGAGACTGCCTCCCTATCCTGAGCCTTCCAGGGAGGAGGAAGATGAAGACAGTATAGATTTACAACTGTGGGTTACAGGAGGTCATATTTCAGAGGCAGATGAGGGGAAAAACTGGGAAATCATGGGACAGCCAGAACAACACCCAGATGACACGTTGTCATTCCAGACCCTCCATCTCCCAGAATCTGGAGAGCCTTAAAAGTAGGAGAGCAAAGAGCTCAAAGACAGAGGGCACATAGCAGCACCCATAGAGGAGACGATGAGAATGATGAATGAGAAAGCGGGAGAGGTGTGGGGTTGAGATTCACTCGGGACAACGCCATTATCCAAGAGGCTGGGTTCTATTGCCTGTCTGTGTAAAGAATGAAATAAAAAAGGATGATAAGAAACTTTTCCTTGTCCTTATACTTTTCTGGGCAACCAGCTGGGAGGCGCTGACAGCATCCTGACATTATCACCAATATATGCACTTTTAGACAGAGTTTACCCTAGTATATGTATTTTTTTTCTACACATGACTCAGAATCATAGAGTTGTAGAGCCATCAAGTCCAACTCCCTGTGCTAGGGTGGAGAACTGCACTGTAAAAGTTGGAGAAGTATGAATTTTGAAGGATGACTGTGTTTTGGTTCACATATTGCCTCAGAAAGTGTGAATTAGGTAGATTTGCCTTTAAATATGAACTCAATTGGATTTCTTCCCCACCCCTAGCTCTGTACACTTTCTGAATGCTTATCGTCTTCCGCGCTGAATGTAAACACAGCAGCGGTCACGATGCATCAGCCTCTGTGCACATCCACCTGCTTGGACAAAAATCAAAATAGAACAAGCTGAAATAGAGCCCTTGATCTTACAGTGGAAGCTGCCATTTCCAGTCACAGTCACACACAAAAGCAAATGGTAGATCAAGGTGCTAAAATGTTGCACTTGTCAGTTCACATCACATATGGGCATATAATACCTTGCCTGGAAGCATTGGTCCACCTGACCAATATAAGAATTGTCCATGCATTGGTAATATTCTCTTTGCAATATTAAGTTAGATGATGATGATGATGATGATTGATTTACCCATCCTTCATCCTAAGGTCCCAAGGTAGGTTACCGCATTAAAACACAGTATAATAAATAATTCAAAAGATCTTACAACCATAAAAATAAAGTGGTTCCTTAATAGCATATACCTCAAGTGTCAAAAGCCAGGTTAAAGACATTTTCAGCATTCTCCACTTCCTGGACCTACCCAAGCAATCACCTTTAGCTTGATCCAAGAAAACAAGGTGGTCAGCAGCCAAGGGTGGTCAGATGCACTTCTTAAAGCAGGATGCCCACCTCCTCGGCCCACAATAATCTAAAGTAGCCTTTCTCAACTACTGGTCCTCAGATGTTGTTGGATTACAACTCCCATTACTCCTAGCTAGAAGGACCAGTGGTTCGGGATCATGGGAGTTGTAGTCCAGGGGTCAGCAAACTTTTTCAGCAGGGGGTCGGTCCACTGTCGCTCAGACCTTGTGGAGGGCCGGACTATATTTTTTGGGAAAAAACTGAACAAATTTCTATGCCCCACAAATAACTCAGAGATGCATTTTAAATAAAAGCACACATTCTACTCATGTAAAAGCACCAGGCAGGCCCCATAAATAACCCAGAGATGCATTTTAAATAAAAGCACACATTCTACTCATGTAAAAACATGCTGATTCCCGGACCGTCCGCAGGCTGGATTTTGAAGGCGATTGGGCTGGATCTGGCCCCCGGGCCTTAGTTTGCCTACCCATGTTGTAGTCCATCAACATCTGGGTACCCACGTTTGAGAAAGGCTGATCTAAACTGATCCTGTACAGATGGAACAGACAGTGTTCAGGGGGCCTCTGCTGGCCTGGCTTGAACTCTGGTGCTCAGCGAAGAACAACGTAACTAATTCAAAAAGTAAAAGGTCCTGGAGCTGGCTACTCTTTCCTTTGGGCACCATTTGCAAAGAGGAGCCAATGGTGCCAAAGGCATAAGTCAAACCTGTTTTTAAAAAATTATACGTGAACGTTTGCTTTGCAGCAAAACAACTGTTGCACCCCTGGGCTTGATGATGGATTCTCTGGGCAGTGCGTACACTGTACCAAGAAAACAAAATATTTACCAAGAAAAGCCAGATTTAACAACCTATATACCTTTAGTAAGCTTGACATTTTTTGTTTCATTTCTTCTGCTTCCTCTAGTTAAGGTGTTGAAGGAAGAACCACAAACTTGGAGCTCATAATCTTCCTCTGTAATCCTCCTGGCTCCTGAGGTTTCACTAGGTTCACAAGGTTAAACCCTGGCAACTTTCTCTTTTTCTTAAAATGAAGGCTGAGATTGCCAGAGAGCAGAATTGCACACCAACTGCCACTTTGATTTTTGGTACTTTTGCAGTTTCTTGAGTGCCTACTAGTCAATACCTGGCAATTCAAAAGTGGAGGCCATTTTGACATCAGGGCAGGTGTGTCAACTCTGTCTACTAGCCCAGGATATTTTGCTGTCAGAGGAGAGGATGCAGTACAACTCATGCAATATACACACAATAATTACCAAAATGATTATACATTCTTTATCAATCTTCTGAGAAAAACACAAAACCTTATGCACAGCCACAGAGACTTGCGAACTACCCAACCTAAGATGAACTTATAATGTCTGATTTCAATAGATTTTTCAAGCGCTTAACTCAGTCTTTTGTTTTCTTTATCTTTTTAGGTAAGTTCATGAAGATACCAACAAAAGGTAAGTTCAGTGTTGTTCACAATACCGAGAGATGCTAGTAAAGTTGTAGATGGATGTTAATGAAGTTGTAGACAGGGTGCTGGCGTTTTGCACCTGTTTCGCCTTGGCAGTCCAAGTACCGTATTTTTCGCTCTATAAGACGCACCAGACCACAAGACGCACCTAGTTTTTGGAGGAGGAAAACAAGAAAAAAAATATTCTGAATCTCAGAAGCCAGAACAGCAAGAGGGATCGCTGTGCAGTGAAAGCAGCAATCCCTCTTGCTGTTCTGGCTTCTGGGATAGCTGTGCAGCCTGCATTCGCTCCATAAGACGCACACACATTTCCCCTTACTTTTTAGGAGGGAAAAAGTGAGTCTTATAGAGGAACAAATACGGTAATCAAGAGGCCGCTGTTCGCCCCCGATGGGACCCTTTCACTGGGGCTTGCAGGCAGCCCTCGCAAGGTAGTTTTCTGGGCTTCTTCAGTGGTCTAATCTCAAAGCCTTGATACGTATATTGATATTCAGTTTCATAGAGAATACTATTTCTTGGCTTAAGCTTGAGACTGATTTGCTTAGCTACCCCCATCAGTCTAGAAGGTAAATGTATTGGCAGTTGAACTTTACTTCAACACCAGTGATGGGCAGTGGTGGCTGGCAAAAATGCCAGCTCCCCCCCCCCCATTCTCAGTAAACAGTAGTGACATGGTTTTGGGAAGCCAAGTGAGCAACACTGCCCTGACTGGTGACAGGGCAGGATTCTCCACTGCACCCAAGGGCAGGAGGCTAGCTTAAGGAAGTATGGAACACACACATCTGTCCTCCAGCACTTCACTGTATCTGCTGCCTGAGGCAGCTGCCTAAGGGTAGGGCTGGCCTTGACAGGTTCAGAAGCACTGGCATGGTGATTGACCCATATCCGTGCTTGTGTTGCCACACTATGCTCATTGGGTGTGTTATGTGATGCTCAGAACTTATTCCCATTATGTTCTGACTGGTAGAAGAAGGCTGCCATGATTCACCTTCTCAAATGCAGCGCTAATACTGTAGTTCCACCTCAGATACTTCCCTGGGCCACTGCCAAAAGGTGTTGGCCCTTAATGATATTGCTGTCTTGGAACACAAGGCTCCGTATACACAGGCAGGATTCCAGGAACACAAAATGACAGCTGCTTCCAGGAGAGCTTTTCCCACCAGTGCAAATCTACAAGTCCCTGATTGAATTTTTGTGACTCCTAATGAATTATCAGTGCTAAGTAACTTCAGGACAAATCGGTGGTGTTTTTTTGTTTTTTGTTTTAAAGGACCAGGTGCATCAAACACACACTTTCAGAATGATGATTATTGATTGCACAAAGCAAGAGAGATTTACAGTCTAATTGCACATGTGGTTTTGCCATGCTTGAGCACAAATCTGCAGCAAACAGTGGAGTAGAAATGGCTGTGAAGTGTTCAATGTAAGATTATCTTTCAATGAGATAAGAGCAGCGATCCTACCATTAAGGTGCTGTTTAATGGCTTATCTCAGGTAGCAGATTTTGGGGGAGGGTACTGTCGAAAGGCAGCAAATGGACTTTATGAAATCTGCCTCTACCAAATCCCAATTCAGATTTAGAGGTTCAAATGTATCAAGTGGAACTCAAATTGTCAGAATCCCCGGTTAAGAGGATCATTCCTGAAATTCTGCAAGTAGAACAGTTTCTGAAGTAAGGTAGGATGTCATCCCCTTTGCCGACCCACCCCACTTATTTTCCGGTGGACATGACTGAGTCCTTTCCAACCATCCCACTTCTTCTGGTCATCCATTTTGGGTACTAAGTAAAAACACACCAAGAATAAATTAAAAACAGAACTTTCTACTCCAAAGGCTTTTTGTAAAAAAGAAGTAAATATACTGGCACTATGGGAAATAGCCCAATACAGTGGTACCTCTGGTTACGAATTTAATTTGTTCCGGAGGTCCGTTCTTAACCTGAAACCGTTCTTAACCACTTTAGCTAATGGGGCCTCCTGCTGCCACCGGGCCACTGGCTCTCATCCTGAGGTAAAGTTCTTAACCTGAGGTATTACTTCTGGGTTAGTGGAGTTTGTAACCCAAAGTGTTTGTAACCCGAGGTGTTTGTAACCCGAGGTATTTGTAACCCGAGGTACCACTGTAGTGTAAAAGCATAATGTTGCAGAAATATTAATGTGTAATATTTTTTTAAATGGTGATTTGTGACATTTAATTGGGTATTTCTCCATATGTGTCTTTCCTCTTGTCTCTCTTACTTCAGGTGCATACACACACACACACACACACACACACAGAAACACACACACACACACACACACACACACACACACACGACACAGACACACACACTCAAAACAACAACACACACACACACTTATTACGCAAAATGGATCTCCCCCACCTTCTCCTCTGCCTGTTTGCCCCCTGTAAATCTGCTTCGGAGGGTTGGGACAGAGTTCAGGTTTGTGTGGGTTTGCATGTGGGTTTGCATGTGGAGAGAAAAAGGTGAAGCAACTCCACTGTACAGCTAAAACTCCTTGTGCTAGCAGAACCATTTAGCTGGATACCACCCTACCAACCCTGTCAGAGTTCAATCCAAGCAGAACCAAAGAGATGACAGAGTCTTGGAACCATTACAGAGAGGATCTGAAGGAAGTCACTCACTGCTACAAAGAAGGCTGTTGGTGTGCCATTTAGATTCTCTGCCACAGCTACCCTTGTACCTTCACTCGTAAAAGGCCACTCTAACCCACAAAGCTCAGGGCATTTGGATGCAAAGTACCAACATTGCCTTGAGCATCTCTTGAGCTATTCTGGAAATGAGTGTGAAAATGATAAATCTGAAAAATGAAAGTGGAAGAGACTCATTTTAATACTAAGTGGATGTTCTGTCTAATGTGCATTTCGCTTTCATAATACAGAATTGGAAGAGATGCTACAGGCAATTTTGACTTTGTAAATAAAGTCCATCAGCACTGCTAACACAACATTTACATTAGCCTACAAACATAGCTATAATGAATAGTTTGTGGTGCGCTGATAACCTGAAAAGAAGCAGGAGCGCGGGGGGTGGGGGACAGGGAGCATTTGCCTTCTAGTTTACAAAAGCTTCCCTGGCAGGTTATCATTAGGTAGAGTGAGGCACCTGCCATAGGTGGCAGATGTCAGGGGACAGCAGTGGCAATGCTGAATTAGATTCAGCTCTCATTCTAGTTAGCTTCCATACATGCAGTGGGCAAGAGGCGCCATTTTGTGCTTTGCTGCAGGTGCATAGCTGTCAACTTTTCCCTTTTCTTGCGAGGAATCCTATTTGGAATAAGGGAATTTCCCTTAAAAAAAGGGAAACATTGACAGCTATGTGCAGGTGGCAACATGACTTGGGGCAGAGCTAAACCTGACCAGGAAACGTGCTGTTTCAATCACAATATTCATAAAACAAATATGGCATCATGCAAGAGAATCAACACACAGAATAGACGGCGCTTAACCCTCCCACCCACTGATTCTTACCAGAGCCTCCCCCAGGTAATTCTAGATAATTCCCACCCACTCCCGCTATAGGTGCTGAAACTGGGCTTGGGAAATGGTTAAGCATGCCAGAGGCCATTTATTGATGGGCAACATCAAGGCCCTTGCATTGCTTCTTTAAAATGACTTCCTATAGAGCACTGGTGGAGGACGTCTGTCCTGCGGACCCTCCCCATTTTGTCAGGGATTACTGATGCTTGCAGAAAGCCTTGTGTGGTGTTTTGAAGTCTTGGCAATAAGCTGATTTTCTACCAGTTCTACCTTCTGCCCACTCACGCCCGTGCAGTTCCCATTGTCTTAAAATCCAGCCCTTGGGGTATTTTGCACGCTTCAAAACAAGATGAAATTTTGAAGAGGCAGTCAAAAGCTACTGAAAAATGGGAGGCGGATTTTGGAAATAACAAAAGCAAAAGAAAAGAAAAGAAAAGGAGCAAAGTTAAAGCACCTGTTTTGGCTCAGCTCTATAAATCCTTGTGTGCCTGACTTCCAAATCTCCAGAGGAGATAAAGCAAGGTTTTAAAGGCCATGCACCATCCAGCAGCTGTGAAGACAACTCATGTCAAGTCGCTCTATGCTTTTATCATCTTTACAGCAAAATGTGATGCTTCCAAGGGCTTGCTAGACCCAGCAGCTCCTCCCCGCCCCACTTGCAAAACATTGAGTACAAAATGTTGTCTTTAGTGAATTTTGGATGGTTTAGTTCAATCAGCAATGTGCCATGAGAGCATGAAATCAGCTAAAAGTAATTAAGGAAAAACTATTAGCTTGATTGCTTAAGATGCCTTCTTTTCCTGAATATGCAAGGAAATAATTGATACTTTTCTTTTTCCCCAAAAGAGAGAAGGGGTGGGAGGGAGAAGCATAGCTAACACAATTATGCATTTTTCCTCCTTAATAAAAAGTGAGTGGAGAACAGCAGCATGTATTTTTGCATCTAGCTGGGAAAAATACATTTGTTGATGTGATACTGACCTGCTAATTTTTTAGAAAATAGCAACCGTATGCTGATGATATACGTGATGCAACCCCCCCTTCCCAATCAAAATTAGAAAAAAATAAACCTGCCTACAGATTGTTTTTCTTGAGAAACTTCAGCTGAAGCATCAAATATGCTTATAATATAGGAATACAGGAGATCATGTCTGTTTACAAATTGCCAATTGTGGATGCACAACGATTTGCATGCAGAAGGCATCCCAGTTAAAAGGGTTTCAGGTAGCAGAGTTGGAGAAGGAAAAGATTTCTGTCTTAGATCCTGGAGATCTATTGCCAGTCAGAGCAAGAAGGACTGTAGGAGGCTGCCTTATATTCGGTCAGATGATTGGTCCACCTAGCCCAGTATTCTTTTCTCTGACTGGCTTTGACTGGTCTCTGGAGTCTCAGATAAAGGTCCTTCTTAGCACCTGTCAATCTAGGGATGGAAGGAGCTGTCAGTTTCAGTTCTCGCAGTTTCTCATTTTTCCAATTCAAGTTCAAGTTCATAGGTTTGTTGTTCTAGCCAAAGGCCATGGCAAACTTGTAGCAATAGTATTAATAAAATAACCTGCAGCATATATCCATAAAATAAGCCAACATCCATGATGAAAGAGAGGGGAAGATACCAGACCCCAAGTAGGTCCTAACTGGAGCTGGGTGGGATCCTGTTCAAACATATATTTCTAGACGAAATTATACAGACAACAAGATCTGATGCAATTAGTTCACACACAGGCACTCACTTTGAGAAAGACGTTATGAGCACTAAATGCAATGCTTTGAAATCTTCCAATGAGACAGTAGGGATGGCAGGAGCTATGCAGGCCAATGAGCAGGCGAAGGAGGAGGAACAAGGGCTATTAATTCATAACATAAAGGAAGTGTCTGAGAAAAAGAGACCAGGAATCTCCAACGACACTAATTGCCCCACTTGAGGGCTGGTTTAAAATCTCATAGAAAACCTTCTTATGCATTGAAAGTACAAACGGAGGGCTACAATGATTCATGCTGCTCCTACTGGCCACATCCGGGGCGGACTTTGGTAACCTTTCATTATAGGGCACCCTGTGCGAGGCCAACATTTGGTACCCCCAAATGGATCTTCTCAATTATGGAGCTTCTCAATTTTGCACCCCCTCGGCTTGGCACCCTGTGTGAGGGATAACCACTCACACTGCCGTAAATCTGGCGCTGCTACATTTGCCACTGGAATGGGCAGTTCATGTGCAACAGCCTTACCCACATGCAGGGGGAATCTGAATTGGCTGAGGATTCCCACCCTCTGCCCTTGTGCAAATGAGCCTTACCCTGTACCTCCAAGTAGGCCTACAGGGCTGCTTCATACAAAAGATGTGGCTGTTGGGTGGGTGTATTGCTGGATGATAGTTTTTCTCATGTCCTCGTTCTTCCAGTCTTAAATTCTGTTCTCCACAGTTTCACATCAGTTTGTGATTCTCAGCCCCAAAATTCAGCTTGAACATTCACCAGCGTTTTTGCTATGAGTTTCTCCAAAGCAGATGGATTGTTATTTTTTTGCAAAGCATTTTTTCCTAATGGAATGCATTTTTGTATGTTATTTTTGCTGACAGGTTGCATTTATATGCACACTTTACCCCAGGACATGCATTGTTGCACACATTGTGGCGAAAATTAGAAGTGTGAATTCTGAAAGATGCTTGGTGTTGTTGTTTTTTGTTCAAGGATTGCTTCAGAAAGTGAGAATTAGGCAAGTTCGCCTTTATATGTGAACTGAATCAAAACTCAGCACAGCACCGAGTGCATGCTTTCAGTATGCCAGGGGGTTTGTGCAATCTATCCTAGTGTAAAGCTTGGAAGGCTGTCAGGACTGAACCATACATAGCTGACAGTGGCGAACCTTGGAGTCAAAATTAAGGAACACAGCAGAGCCAAAAAGTCCTTCTTCCTCAGGCAAAGCCATAGTCCCAACAGCAAACCTTTAATAGCTCTTCCTGGTTGGTTGGGTGGGCAGGGCAAGCCCAGATCAAAAAAGCTTCCCTATCGGCAAGCTGTCCCAAGCTGCAGTTCTGATATCTCACCACGCGAGGCAACCACGCACATCTTTGTAGAGACCTGCCATAGCCTGAGAAATGTGGCTGTAGAAGAGCGATAGCTTTTCAGGGTTGCACTGTTTACAAACCTAACACAATGCTGGCAACTAACATCTGTTTTGCATGAAAGAGGAGCGCAGGGCAGGGGGAAAGATCAGCTGGATTTTGAAAATGCAGCACGGCCAATTAGTACAAGCAGTCCTCTATTGCCCAGCATTGTTGCATTTTAGGTGGAATTTATATGGTAGTGGAAGGCAGGTTTTGGCATGCTGAAAGATTTATTTGCTCTGGAATATTCATGAGCTGCATGGATGGATGAGCAGCTCTGCAAGATGGGTAGGCAAAGCAATGAAAATTGTCAGAGGCGGGGGATGGAATGCTGAAATTATGGAAGTGGCAGCAGGTGGGACAGACCCCACAATTCTTTACATGTCTTAGGGTGCAATCCTAACTCTCTCCCAACCTTCGGCAGCAGGGCTTTTGGAACAGCAGAGCCTCCAGTGCACCCACAGCCCTACTACTCACAGCGGACAGGGGGGGGGGGCAGGACAATTGGTTGCAGTGCCATTCTGCAATGGCTTGGGTGCCATTGGTCCCCAAGTGGCTCAGCTAAACCCTCTCTCCATGCCCACAGCATCCCAAGGCTGAGTTACAGATGGAATCCACTCTGTAGTGGAGTGGGGCCTTTGATATACTGTAGTCTTTTGGCTATAGAATGTCCCCATGTATAGGATGACCCCTATTTTTGGGGACTCCGATTTAAGAAAATGGGAGTGGGGGATGGCACATAGTTGTTGTGCTTTGTTTTGCAGAGGATTGCCCAGGGTTGTTAAGCTGTTTTGGGGGGAGATTGCTGAAAACAGAGAGGTTAGGTTGGCCTCAACTAGAGCCAGGGCTTTCTCGGCCGCGGCTCCAATCTGGTGGAACGCTCTGTCACAAGAGACAAGGGCCCTGCAGGACTTGACATCCTTCCGCAGGGCCTGCAAGACAGAGTTGTTCCACCAGGCCTTTTGTCACGGCGCAGCCTGACCCCCTCCTCTGGCAATCTGCACAAAATTTTGCTTGATGGTTGCCATTAATTTGATTTTAATTTGATTTAATTAATTTTATAATGAATGTTTTAGAATGTTGGACTATTTTGATTGTTGTTAGCTGCCCTGAGCCCAGCTTCGGCTGGGGAGGGCGGGATATAAATAAAATTTATTATTATTATTATTATTATTATTATTATTATTATTAAAATCGCTCACTCACACACATCACTAAATCTGCCTCCCTTCTGTCCCATCGCCGGCAAAGTTGTCAAGCTTTTTTTTGGAGGGGATTGCCCACAGGTTTTGAGCTTTTTTGGGAGGGGGGAATTCCCAGAGTTGTTGAGCTTTCTTAAGGGTGGAACTCCCGAAAATCGCTTCACCTGACGATTGTACGCAAAGGCCCGCAGCCGCCAATCAGCCACACTATTGCCACAGAGGCAGCCCTTCAAACAGTCACCAATCGCCCACCCTGTCGCTGCAGAAAATCTCCTGCTCACAGCTGCAACCAATTGCCCAACCCCCCCTGCACTACCCATGCATAAGACGAGGGCAAATTCTAAAGCTAATTTTTAAAGAAAAAAATCCTAGTCTTATACATGGAAAAACACGGTATACGCACAGGAACCAGAGTGGCTGGTACGGTACAAAGGTGAGGCAGTACTGCCCTCATGACAGCAGCGCCACTGTTGTGTACCTGGATGGTGCAATGGCAGAGCAGGGTGGAGGAGAGAAAATGCACCCACTAGGGGCGTCAGGGGACTGAGGGCCCCCAGAAATGTTCAAGGAGGGGGCCAAGCCCCCTCAACATGCCGTAACCATGTGCATGGAAGGCGTGCTGGCGATTTGCAACAGGCACATGGGGGGGGGGGAAGTGTCTTTGCCCTGGCATGTCCCTTTGGTGATCGCCAAATGTCAGGGACTGGGCAGAGGAGGAGGAGTTGTGGACCCTTCCAGGGAGGAAGAAGAGGAAGACAGTACAGTGGTACCTCGGGTTAAGAACTTAATTCGTTCTGGAGGTCCGTTCTTAACCTGAAACTGTTCTTAACCTGAGGTATCACTTTAGCTAATGGGGCCTTCTGCTGCTGCCGCACAATTTCTGTTCTCATCCTGAGGTAAAGTTCTTAACCCGAGGTACTATTTCTAGGTTAGCGGAGTCTGCAACCTGAAGGGTCTGTAACCTGAAGTGTCGGTAGCCCTGTATAGACAGGGGTTTGCGGGAGATCACAGCTCAGAGGCAGATGAGGGGAAAAGTTGGGAAATAATGGGAGAGGAGGAGCAGGCAGAATGGGAGCAGCAGCTGGATGACACGTTGTCGCTAGAAAGCATTCCAGACCCACCATCTCCCAGAACCCGACAAGCCTTAAAAGTACGTGAGCAAAGAGCTCAAAGACAGAGGGCACTTAGCTGCACCCGTAAAGGAGATGACGACGACGAATGAGGAAGTGGGAGAGAAGGAGGATGGAGATTGATTCAGGACAACGCCATTGTCCAAGAGACTGGGTTCTATAGCCTCTTTTTGTAAAGTCTGAAATAAAAAAGGATGGTAAGAAACTTCTCGTCTTTATCCTTTCCTGGGCAACCAGCTGGGAGCCGCTGATAGCACCCTGACACTGTGTTTTAAAGAAACACACAAAAGCAACTCAACACCTCTGGCATCCACTGATAGTATCTTTCTTGGATTTCCGAGGTGGCACTATGCCAACAAGAAGAGTGGTAGGTAACACTGGTTAGGTAACTAGCAGTAACCCAACTGGCCGTGAATTCCAATTGTCACTTCTTATAGCAATGAAATCAACAAGCCCCTCTGCTCCCGCACAGCAGCAAATGAACAGCATTATCAAGGCTAAGAGGTTTGGCAGTTGAGAGATGGAAAGGTAATGCCAACGCTTCTGCTTCCCCACACCAAGGGACAATCTAAATTCCTGCATCAATCAGTTAGGACAACTCTGCAGTGCTTAGAAGAAAAGGGGAGAAGTAATGGCACACATTCACCCTTTGATTCAATTGTATGGTCTGAGTCAGCATTTTTCACCACTTCAAAGGCTGCTGGTGCCTTAGCTCTCGCACTGATGAGGCCCATCCAGCAATTTAGTTTGGCAGAAATTCATTCACTCTCCACTGATGCATTAAAAAAAAATAGTAATAATTACAAGCAGGAACCTGGTGCGGTTTGGAATGCTCCTGTTCCAGCCAGTCTGCCATGTCTTTCCCTTGGTACTCCATTCCATTCTCTTTGCATCTGGACTTCCCCTCCCTCCCCAAAACAGCTGGAATTCCCTGACCACTGAGCATGCTCTGTCCTGATTAGGCTGCTTGACTCCCTCCTCCCTGCTTTGTGTTTCACTGATAAGTATTTTTTGTACCTTAGGTTCCCCGAGCCTATTGATATACCTCCCTCCTGTTGCTAGTATTGATTAGGCTATGCAGTGGCGTAGCGTGGGTTGTCAGCACCCAGGGCAAGGCAAGTAATTTGCGCCCCCTAACCCATGGATTTGCGCCCCCTAACCCTAACCCCCAGATGTTGCGCCCGGTGCGCCCGGCCCCCCCTGCACCCCCCACGCTACGCCACTGAGGCTATGTAAAGATTTATTTATTTATTTCCCACCTTTCTCTACCTGCCTGCAAACTGTCTCACCAGAGTGGTGCATGCTCTAGTTATCTCTCGCTTGGACTACTGCAATGCGCTCTATGTGGGTGAAGGTGACCCGGAAACTACAACTAATCCAGAATGCGGCAGCTAGACTGGTGACCGCCGAGACCATATAACACTGGTCTTGAAAGACCTACGCTGGCCCCCAGTACGTTTCCGAGCACAATTCAAAGTTTTGGTGCTGACCTTTAAAGCCCTAAATGGCCTCGGTCCAGTATACCTGAAGGAGTGTCTCCACCTCCATCGTTCTGCCCGGACACTGAGGTCCAGCACCGAGGGCCTTCTGGTGGTTCCCTCGGTATGAGGAGCCAAGTTACAGGGAACCAGGCAGAGGGCCTTCTCGGTAGTGGCACCCGCCCTGTGGAACACCCTCCCACTAGATGTCAAAGAGAATAATAACTACCAAACTTTTAGAAGACATCTGAAGGCAGCCCTGTTTAGGGAAGCTTTTAATGTTTAATAGGTCATTGTATTTTAGTGTTTTGTTGGAAGCCGCCCAGAGTGGCTGGGGAAACCCAGCCAGATGGGCGGGGTAAAAATAAACAACAATAATAGTAATAATATAATATAATATAATATAATATAATATAATAATAATATAGTAATAATATAATAATAATAATTCTTCCCCAGTGAATTCCCCAAGATTCCTCGTTGCATAAATTAAAACAGATACAGATACACTACCAAAAACAGCTACATAAGTAACCCTATTCAAATTGATAACATTTAAAAGGACTTGTGAGATCTTGCTGTGCGAAGAACTCCAGAGCATGTGGGGTTTGCACTTGTGGAAATGAGCCGAACTGAAACTTCTGTTCACAGCGGTGTATAAATATTCACGTTTTCAGTCTGGCGTCTTTGGCCTTTGATATATTTCCCTGCCTCTTGATGGATTTTCATGCACGGTAATTTTCAGGTGCATTAGCATCTCTGAATTGGGGCCTCTGCTCTTGCGGATTGGCAATTCATTAGCAGAGCTACCCTCATGCTGCATTCTGGGTTTGTATAGAAGATCAAGAATATCTGTCAGGCATATATATTGGCTGATTTCTGCAACTCCTTATCAACCCAGAAAGCCTTGAAGCACATTTTTACTGCCAGATTCTCCTGTTTCCCAGTTGAATGGAGATAGCAGTGCAATAATAAGAGAGAGAGAGAGAAATAGTGAGATGGATAAGCTGCTTTGCTTTGTAAAACAAGTGGCTTTCTCCACATCACAACTGCCAGTGCAGCTTACTGGCTATTTGGAATCATACATAGCCCTAAAAAAATAAAAATAAAAATGTATCTCATACTGCATGTCAATGAATCCAAAGCTGAGGAGCCTGGAGCCTAGTTAGGAAGTGTAAAGACAATACAGTGGTACCTCAGGTTAAGTACTTAATTCATTCTAGAGGTCCGTTCTTAACCTGAAACTGTTCTTAACCTGAAGCACCACTTTAGCTAATGGAGCCTCCTGCTGCTGCCACGCCACTGGAGCACGATTTCTGTTCTCATCCTGAAGCAAAGTACTTAACCCGAGGTAATATTTCTGGGTTAGCACAGTCTGTAACCTGAAGCGTATGTAACCTGAGGTACCACTGTACCTAAAGCAGAGGTGGGCAAACTGTGTCTAGGCTGTTCATTTTTGCAAAAACAACAACAACAAGAAAACCTCTGTATATATATACACAACCCCAAAAGATGCCAGATTTGCATAACATTTGCATATGCTAATTTAGAGACATAGATGCAAACTGAGAAACAATTACTATTGTTGCTACTGGCCATCCATGTTGGCTATGCTCTGTCTCCACAGCTGGAGGTAGTGACGCTTCAGAATACCAGTTGCTGGAAACCACAGGAGGTTTTTGTGCTCAGATCCTGCTTGCAGTTTTCCCACAGGAATCTTGGATGCTGGACTAGATCACCTATTGGCCTGATCCAGCAGGCTCTTCTTATCTCCTTATGTTATGTCCTTTTGTAAAAGGTAAAGGTAAAGGGACCCCTGACCATTAGGTCCAGTTGTGGCCGACTCGGTTGCAGCACTCACCTCGCTTTATTGGCCGAGGGAGCCTGCGTACAGCTTCTGGGTCATGTGGCCAGTATGACTAAGCTGCTTCTGGCGAACCAGAGCAGTGCACGGAAACACCATTTACCTTCCTGCCGGAGTGGTACCTATTTATCTACTTGCATTTTGATGTGCTTTCAAACTGCTAGGTTGGCAGGAGCTGCTACAGAGCAACGGGAGCTCACCCCGTCGCAGGGATTTGAACCACCGACCTTCTGATCAGCAAGCCCAAAGCTCTGTGGTTTAACCCACAGCGCCACCTGCATCCCCAATGTCCTTTTGTACTATAGTTTAAATAGACTGCAATACCTTTCACCACAGTAGGGGAGACAGTGACCAGGTGGAGCTGCCTGTCTGCTCAACCTGCTGCCCAGGTGCTGTTGATGGGCAACTGCAAAGCCTTGCTCTCCTTGCTGATGGTTCTTTATCTTTAAAGTGGACTTAGACCAGACAGTACTTCAAATAGAGGACATCTTCAAATAAAGGGCCACCTATTGTCTCTATAAAGTTCACCACATGGCCAACTGTGCAATGGGGTCGAGGGAGTGTGTGTGTGTGTGTGTGTGTGTGTGTGTGTGTGTGGCAGAAAGGGAAGGAGTGAGAAGAGTGGTGGTCTCATCCACCATTGGGATGCTGCCTTGGAAACAGATGATCCCTGAGGGAATGTATCTCTCAACGGAAAGGAGTTTCCTACTCCCACTGCAAATATAAAGTAGGAATTCCATGAAAGAAAAGGAAAGCATTGTCCAATGAATTCTCTGCTCGATTATTTCCTCACTCTTTGACTTCCCCAGTGCTAATCTGCCACAAATCCAAGCCTCATTATCACCTCCTTCGCTGGCCAAAGCAAGGAAAGTCCACCTTAGGCTCCCAGCTGAAGATATCTTTGCTCCTGCTCTGAAAAAGGTCCTGGAGCTGCACTCTGCTGCATTCCTCTTACGCTACACCACTGCCCATGTGAAGTTAACATAAATTTATCACGAGAGAAGGGCAGCCCAATATGTCGCCCCAAAGTGTGGTACGCATTGCAAACAAGGAAAGCCACCACGAAAATGCCAAATATCACAAGGAGAGCATTATGTTTAGACCTGGCTTGAGTGTGTCCACATTTGGCCCATTGCGTGATGCAGCTACCATACAGAAAACTGGACAGTTTTGCATGACGCTAGAAAGCCACATCTGGGCACATATATGCCTGATGAACAACCAAGCCAATTTGGCACATGGCAGCCATGGGAAGGATGTGCATATTCAGGTGGACCGAGGGCATGATTCACCTGGAGTCTTTGCTATTCAATCTTTGCTTGTAACAAAGAAATGAGCTTTGCTTTTACATCTTGAGTCCATGGCAGTCCTGATTGAAAGAGCCAGTCTGGAAGGATAAGAATGAAAGCATTCCATCCACTTCAGCAGTTAGAACAAGCTTGTACAAGGTCATGCAAAAGCCACTCATGTGAGTTCAGCCACTGGATTATGCACTGTGTGCAGTCAGATTGAATTGTTTCTAATTAACATTGTCAGATGCTTCAGAACTGCTCTTCAGTTCACACAAACCCTTCACTCGGCTTTCCTTTCCAGCAAAGTCTGCAGCTGGTTTATATCCCCTCTATAGGGGATCTGTTGGTCAACATGTGGATACACTGAGATCCACAGATAAAGACCAAAAGTAAAGATCAAAAGTCTCCGGTTAGACAAGCATGTCTGTGCTTGCTTAAACCAAAAAGGTAAATTTGCATATTTACAGCTAAGTCCGTAAAGATAATAGGATATTTAACTACACAGCAAAGTTCATTTTTTTTCCTGCATGGGAAGAGAAAGCAGCAATTAACAAAACAAACTGGCAGATATACTGTACTTGCCATCAGTGCCACCACAAAAACTGGATGTTAAGTGACAATTCTTCAGCACCCAAACATCTCCACTAACTGCTAAAGAGCATTCTATTGTTGGAGCAGAAAATGCCCAAGGGGTCCATCTATGGCAGCCACTGATGCATTGGCAGAAAAGAGGGCAAGAAAAGGGGACTTAGATTTGCATAGGCTAATTTATATGTATAGATGCAGTTTCAGAAATAATTACTGCTGTTTAAATAGTCTGTAGAACAGATATCACCAAGCTCAAAGTGACTTTGAATTAACCTTGAAGAAAAGGTTTTTTACTATGGCGTTGCAATTCCTGAGTTAGCTTGGATCTAGAACAATAATAATGTCCACATATGCTTTGCACAACATTTGCATGTGATAATTTATATGTATAGATGCACATTTAGATAAAACAATGTGCACAGAAAGAAATAGACATCATCATTGTGGGGAAGGCAGGGGGTAGAAGACCTGTAGGCCTGCTCAGTCTTATGCACAGGTGCTAACATTTGATGGAGAGCATCATGGCCCCTGTTCTGCCTTGTTATGGTTCTAGATCAGGGCTCAGCAACCTTTTTCAGCTGCGGGCCAGTCCACTGGCCCTCAGACCATGTGGTGGGCCGGACTATATTTTGAAAAATAATAATAAATGAACAAATTCCTATGCCCCACAAATAACCCAGAGATGCATTTTAAATAAAAGCACACATTCTACTCATGTAAAAACACACTGATTTCTGGACCATCCATTGGCCGGATTGAGAGGGCGATTGGGCCGCATCCGGCCCCCAGGCCTTAGGTTGCCTACCCCTGTTCTAGATCTTAAAACCAGACTTGAACCACACAATCCTTCAAATAAAGGAACCTCCAGACAAAGGACTGTCTTCTGCAATGTAAGGCACAGAGTCACCCTTCCTGACTTGTGTGCCAGCTGGACAAACTTGGGGACAGTTATAGAAAACAATGCATTTTCCAAACAGCTGTGGTTCTCCCCCAATTAACTGGTAACTCAGATGACACCTGGCCCTTCAGTTGTTGTTAGACTACAGTTTCCACCCTCCGTGCCTACTGGCTATGCTGGCTGGGATTGATGGGAGTTGTAGTCCAACAACATCTGGAGGGAAACAGGTTTCGCATCCCACGTTAAAAGGGAATAATGCTGACTTGCCTTATAAAGAAGGTTTGGCATCTTCTGCAAAAGCAGAATTCGAAAGTAAAATCTTCCTTGATCAAGATGCACTTCTGAAAGGAAGAATCTTCTTTTGAAGCTATGGAGTGGATTCAAAGTTGCAGCTGCAAAGTGAAAAATCTTCCTTTGCAGTTCAAGCTGGAGTTGCAAAGGGGCATGTTCCCACAGCTCCCTTTGCAGCTGTGGATTGAAGTTACAATCGCCTGCTGTCCCTGGTGACTGACAGGTGGGCAACCCTGAAGTCAAAGTGGCCTGAAGAGGATTGGCCACTTCTGGATCTGGGCTTCTAACTGAATCCATTTCCCCATGCCTGAGAGAGATCTCCTGCTATCATAGAATCATAGCACTGTAGAGTTGGGAGTCTGATACATGCTTCCAGTTTATGGTTTCTGTATTTGCTGGGCAATGTAGGTGAAGCTCCATGACCCTCACTTTGTACATTACAGCAGAGATGGAAGAAAACAGAAGCATGACTCACTGGTAAATATGAGCATGTACAGAGTGTATTTTCCTAATTACTACATAACTGCAGCCATTCTCTAATAATCTGTTTCCCAGGCACATTTGAGAGCACAGGGAGAGCCTTCTACTTCATTAGAAAAACCGCTTTTACTCTCGCAAGATTGAGTTTATTGCCCTTGCCTGTACTTGAGGGACGATTCCAACAGATTCCACACGGAAAACGCTTATGTCCCTGTGGAGATGGCAGTACCGAATCAGTGGTGCATGCCCTTCTGGCTTGCACTCTTTATAAAGACTTGAGGAATGAGATTATCATCCCTCTTTTATTGTCCATTCTGGGTTGCCCAACCACTGCCACAGTGCCCTTTCTCTTGGCAGATCAAGATGAGCAGGTGACAGCAAAGGTTGCAAGGTTTTTAGCTGGGGCAATCAGAATGAGATCCACTATTTGACTATTGATTCAAAACCCTAGAATGTATTTTATATAATTGACTTTTTATTTCTATTCTTTGTATATCGAATTGTTGTTTTATTGCTATGGCCGATGGCTGATGCAAATAAAGATTCATCCATTCATTCATTAAAAACCCCCACAGCTACCTTCCTTTCAATAGCTTCAGTTTGCTAGATTCAAAATGTCTTGGGAACCTCATGGAGGGAATATTGCACCTCTGAAATAGATCTAATCTGTCAGATCTGTTTGAACAAAGCATCCAATTTTGCAAACTGATCCACCTTCCTTTAACTTGTACCTTGCCTTTTTTATGATTCAAAAATTCTCACTTTTATTCTGCACAATTATTTCTGTTTGAACTATAAACCCATTAGTTTTGACCCTACCTTCAGTTGAGAGGGGGGGAAAACCACTGGCATTTATTGCTGCTTTTTGCACATTGGAAAGCTGTTATCTTGTCTGCAGTTAATTCATCACAGATTGTTTATTATAGGTCTTTTCTTTAAAACCCTTGTAATCTTTATTGCATTTTCCAGTACCTTTCCCCAGTTTGTGTCCCCACACCCACTGTCCTATGAAGCATGGTTCTGAATTCTAAAACCATTACTCAAATGGATGTTTAATGCTGGATTGAACAGGTTATATTTTGTGGTTTGGATAAAATATTTCTGTTGACATCATTCCAGAATGAGCCCTGAAGATTCCAGTTACAGAGCAACCTTTGAATATTTACTTAGAAGCAAAGATGGATGTGCGCAACTCAGTCAATTTTGGTCCCTCATTTTCCCCATCTTATGTTCCACATTTCCACACCATTTTGAATAATAATAATAATAATAATAATAATAATAATAATAATAATGTCCTCTCCTAATATACCCATTATTGCAAAGCAATCCCCCTCAATAGCACATTCTCTATGTTATTTTTTGCTAGCATATTTATGAATACTTAGGATATGCATGTTTGTAGACATTGCTTGACTGGAGAACTGCATTGCAAAAATCAGAAATTTGCAGCTTTTGGAGGATGGCTGTATTTCAGTTCACACATTGTTTTGGAGCGTGCAAATTATGTGTGCTTGCTTTTGTATGCACAGGATTGCAGCTTCAGGCATGTCAGGACAGGAGAAAGTATCACCTGTTTTGCCTATGCTTAGCTGTGATTCCGCCAAAGTTAGGCACCTTCTGCTGATTTTAGCACGGGAGTTAAGCATATCTTCAAGCCTTTACCCTTGAAATCAATTGGAGGAATTATTACATTTTAGCTAGATCATGTTGTTCTGTAACATATGAAAGATTTGCACTCATTCAGGTACAGGGCTGGGATGCAACATGGACTCTAGTTGTGTTGTAGGGGTAGCAGACAGCTGAATCCATTGCAGAGAGGAGACTTTTCATGGGGAGAGAAATGATATCCTTCTCAGTTCAAGGGAACACTGTACTGAGCTTGGTAAAAGGAGTGTATTCTGTTGAGCAGCGAAACCTAATACAGAAGTGGCCAACATGATCTGGCAACAGATCCATGTCCAGATGTGACAGGGGCTTGGCCCCGATCCTGTGTTTTAGCTGCTCTGATATGATTGCCTCTGACATCAGTAGTCCCCCTTGCAGACTGACAGAGGAGGAGAGCCACATCTCTCCATCCTTTGTCCACAAGCCTGCTTGTTTTCCTTGCTGGCTTCAGAGGGAGAAGCTTGTAGCCAGCATCAATACATAGTGTTATGGTGGACGACTGATGGAGTGACTTTCCCCCATGCTGGCTATGGAGTAGGGGCCTTGGAGACAGCCCAGGAAAACAGAAGGATGGTGGAGGAGGGGCAGAGTGATCCATCCCAAGGCTGCCAGGCTACAGATTCACCTGCATGGAATTCCTTGCCACCTAAAGGCACTGGGTGTTTAGTTAAAGGAAAGACTGCTTCAACGTTCTCTACCTGGGGCTGCCCTTGAGGATTGTTTGGGAATTGCAAGTGGTTCAGAAGGCAGCTGTTAACTGAAACAAATGGAATCTACTTCGCTGCCTTGTGCTTTTTTTCTCCCACAATTCAAAGTGCTGGTTTTAACCTTTAAAACCCTTAGTAGATTAGCAGCAGGTCAGAGTTAGTCACCTTTATTTTATTTGCCTTGATGAAATTACACGCTTGTCCAGCTTCTTTCCCAGGATTATTCACAATTCTATTGCTATCAATTCCTTGCATGCACATTGTATCAATTCAGTTAAAATTAACAAACGAAATGCCCTTGTTTGATCAAATTCAGCACCCAAATGACAAAGAAATGGCTGAAATAGGGCCTGTCCTGAGGATCAGCAAAGCGGCTTGGAATCTTCACTTTTGAAAAACCCAGCACAGGACAGCAGTAAGTGAAAATCAATATTAACTTGGGCCAGTTGAAAATGTCAAGCAGACAGTCTCATGCAAGGGCCCGGTTACCCAATTGGATTTCAGTTGTCATCATCATCCATTTTCTTGCAAATGCAGAAGCAGAATCCAACAAGCTTCCGTTCATCTTGTAAGAAAATAGCGCTGTCTGTCATGATTTCTTCACAACAAATCCCTGCTGCCTCTACCAGTGATCACTCCTTTTTTTGCTCTAGGTACTTACAAATTAATTGTTTTAAATAAATGCTTTAATTTCCACCCCCCAAAAGTGAAATGAACTAACTCATTTGTCTCTTGTTCTTCCTTCCTTCCTTCCTTCCTTCCTTCCTTCCTTCCTTCCTTCCTTCCTTGGAGAAGGTTCAGGTCATGATCCAATAACTGAACTTGAATTACATACACATGAGAATCATAATTTGAGAGGTCACTTTCCTTGACAGTTGCTTCTCCTGCTGACACACCCCATCACCTCCCTACTGAGGCACCCAACTTTTGAAATTCCCTTAAGAGCAGGGGTAGGCAACCTAAGGCCCATGGGCGACATGCGGCCCAATCGCCTTCTCAATCAGGCCCGCAGATGGTCCAGAAATCAGCTTGCTTTTACATGAGCAGAATGTGTCCTTTTATTTAAAATTCACCTCTGGGTTATTTGTGGGGCATAGGAATTTGTTCATCCCCCCCCCCAAAAAAATATAGTCTGGCCCACCACATGGTCTGAGGGACAGTGGACCGGCCCATGGCTGAAAAAGGTTGCTGACCCCTGCTTAAGAGGCAGTTTAATGGTTAGGCTGCGGGTCAGGAGACCTGTTTCATATCCCCCACACATGAAGTTCATTGGCTGACCTTGGGCCAGTCCTCCAGGGTATTGCAGAGTTGTTGTGAAGGTAGAAGGTGGGTGAGCCTTATATATCTCCTTAGGTACAGGCTATGACCCCCCCCCAACAAAAGTAAATTGAAACTTGTGTTTATCTCTTGCTATAGCCACAGAATGGCTGCTAGAGGTGTGTCTTCCTACTTTCTACCTATCAATAGTTCTCCTGACTCCTGGCTCTTCCTCCTCCTCCAAGCAAGTTAACAGACAGCAGATTCCGCAGTTGTGGAAGCCTGTAAGTGGTGCATAGGCACCAGAGGAGGATACAAAAAAACGTATTAAAAAAAGAAAAAACATGGCAGGGTCAAGTGCAGAATCCACTGTCAGCCATATTGGTGGAGTTCTTATCTATTTTATCTTGTCTCCTGCTTCTCCTTGCTTCTTTTTGAACCACCCTACATTATTCCCGCTGCCTTGCAGCTTCCTTCTTCATGGCTTAAACTCCCACTTCTGCCTCTTTGTTTCAAGGGCATAAAACCAAAGATCTGTGTTCAGGAGCGGATAGTGTGGTGCTTCTGCGGACTTGTCCTCCCAAGCGTTGTTGCTGCCTGCTTGGACAGAGGAAGGGCAGGGAGACAGCCCTGCTTTTAACAGCTCCATCCATGTAATTTAATCAGCCAAAAGCAGATCGAATTGGATAGTGTATTTTATCTGGATTCTTACTGATTATTTTCAGTAATTGTTTCCTATGGGACACTGCCATCGAAGGGGAAAAAATATTCCCACTTGTCTTTGGCATTTCCAGAATGTTTTTGTGGTTCTTTATTATCCCTGGAGTAATATACCCTTTGAACATGATCCTGCAGCAATTCTGATTGTTGTTGTTTAGTCGTTTAGTCGTGTCTGACTCTTCGTGACCCCATGGACCAGAGCACACCAGGCACTCCTGTCTTCCACTGCCTCCCGCAGTTTGGTCAAACTCATGTTGGTAGCTTCAAGAACACTATCCAACCATCTCGTCCTCTGTCGTCCCCTTCTCCTTGTGCCCTCAATCTTTCCCAACATCAGGGTCTTTTCCAGGGAGTCTTCTCTTCTCATGAGGTGGCTAAAGTATTGGAGCCTCAGCTTCACGACCTGTCCTTCCACTGACACTCAGGGCTGATTTCCTTCAGAATGGAAATTCTAATCTTCTTGCAGTCCATGGGACTCTCAAGAGTCTCCTCCAGCACCATAATTCAAAAGCATCAATTCTTCAGCGATCAGCCTTCTTTATGGTCCAGCTCTCACTTCCGTACATCACTACTGGGAAAACCATAGTTTTAACTATATGGACCTCTGCTGGCAAGGTGCTGTCTCTGCATTTTAAGATGCTGTCTAGGTTTGTCATTGCTTTTCTCCCAAAAGCAGGCGTCTTTTAATTTTGAGACTGCTGTCACCATCTGCAGTGATCATGGAGCCCAAGAAAGTAAAATCTCTCACTGCAATTCTGATAGCCACATTTAATGGGGAAAAAATGTGTTCTTTCTTCAAAAGATTTCCACATACATTGATGGGAGATATTCTTTTCCTGTTCACTGAGTTAATCATACATTGTAAATGATGCATTATTACTCTAATTTAAATGCAATATAGCTCAGCATAGTGGTAAAATGACCCGTGTGCCTGCTCAGTTCGCAGGCAACGCTAAGCCAAACAATGGGTTTGTGCAAGGATGCAGGATCTGGGAGGGGAAATCATGCTCGCTTTCTTCCTCCTCTGGTCCTGCTGTGCTGCTGTGATCTAAGCCATAATTTGGTTTATCTCCACCAGATAAACCATGAGTAATAAGCCATAGGGCAAACCTTGGTCTGTCTGGATCAGACAAATCATGAGCCTAGGCTTAGTCAACATGCTAAACCAAACCATGGTTTAGCTCACAGCAGTGTAGCATCAGCAGGTCTAGAGGTCTAGCTGCAAAGGTCTAGCTGTAATCTCCTCTACAGGGTTCTGCACACTTGCACTTTCATGCTAAGCCATGGTTTGGTTTAGTATTACTTGCAGACCACGTCAACAACTGCTTTTTGTTGATAGGCAACTTCATGCCTCCTGCTCTCCTTTGTTATGTTTCTGTATCTTTACACCAGTCTTTCAAATCAAGGGGGCCTTCAAACAGAGGACTGTCCAGTGTAAAGTAAGGTGAATGGTCACCCTACAGCTGGGTCATGTGGGTCACTAGACTTCCTTCACTAATTTGTTCCGCTTGTTCCAAAATCACTCTCGACAAGCTGTTGCAAGCATCTAATCATTAAAACATCTGATTTGAACAACAGTTCTCATCAGGAGCCTGCGTGTAACAAGCCAGCCAAATTTCTACAGAAAGCCATACAGAATGCGTATTCAAAAGCCTCGTGCCATCCCAAAGTGGTCCCCTACTGTAACGTTTCATTTTGCTCTATTGCCTATTGATGCAAAGAGTGGCAATTATCAATGAAAGATGTGAGATAATGAAAAAGCAAGGGAAAAGACACGGTAAACAAGCACGCGTGCTCCCAGTTGTGCTCCAGATAACAGGGGGATCTTAAATGCCATCAGTTTTGGTTAGACTCTGCATCTCTCTCCCTCCGTCCCAAACAGCTGAAGAGTGCGACAATACTCTCTTAACATACACACACAGCAATGTGCCAGCAGGGGTCTCTTTTTCATTGAGTGGCATCAAACCCTATGCTTTACTGCACTGCAGTCAGCACCATTATAACTGCTATTCACTTATAAAATGGATGGAATACAGTCGATCAGTCACTCACGCTGCCTCTCTCTTCCCTAACCCCCGTCCCTCTGCTTTCTTACATACTCACACAAAGACATAGCAGGCCTTTCCAGGCAACCAAAGGACTATAATCTAAGAACCTACATTTAGACTGTACTCTGGTGCATCTTAGGGACGCGGGTGGCACTGTGGGTAAAACCTCAGTGCCTAGGGCTTGCCGAGCGCATGGTCGGCGGTTCAAATCCCCGCAGCGGGGTGAGCTCCCGTCGTTCGGTCCCAGCTCCTGCCCACCTAGCAGTTCGAAAGCACACTTAAGTGCAAGTAGATAAATAGGTACCGCTTTATAGCGGGAAGGTAAACGGCGTTTCCGTGTGCTGCGCTGGTGCTGGCTCGCCAGAGCAGCTTCGTCACGCTGGCCAAGTGACCCGGAAGTGTCTCCGGACAGCACTGGCCCCCGGCCTCTTAAGTGAGATGGGTGCACATCCCTAGAGTCGGACACGACTGGCCCGTACGGGCAGGGGTACCATTACCTTTACCTTTACTGGTGCATCTTTACTCAGGAGAAAGCTCCATTCTACCTAATGGTGCTTTGTAATCATTTTTAGGACTGCAGATGCAAAGCAGCTGTCAGTGGCTGGGATCAGGAACAGAGGAAAGCCACCCCCCTTTTTTAAAATTCAAATTGTGGTTGGGGATGGGTAAACCTCCTTCACTCACCCTGTGCTGTGAGCCCAGTAACAAACCCTTAGTTTGCTTTAGTTTTACTATGCAACACTCATGTTGTTCCATTAAGCACAGTGACCACTTGACAACAGTCATACTTAGCAATAACTCAACCTTCTTGGCTTGGCTTTGCCAATTCAACCCTTGTTAAAGGGTTAATAGCTTAGTTCTGCATGAAGAAAACTTTATGTTGTGAACCGTCCTGATATCTATGGATAAAGGGCCATGCACAAATTTAACAAACAAAACAAAACAAAACAAAACAAAACAAAACAAAACAAAATAAAACAATCCCTGGTATCTTCAGATAGGGCTGGGAATCTTCCCTCTCTGAACTCTGATGACCTTCTGCCAGACAGTGTAATACTGAGCTTGGCTTGTAATTGTGGACATAAGTTTTTTAAATAGGGGCATTCCCACCAAACAGGAATAGATGAATGTTTTCCACAACCCTTCCAACATAAAGGGGAAAGGGAGGGGTTAATTTTTGCCAGCCCTGTTGTCTGACTGGCTTTTACTGCTGGTTAGCCCTACTATCTTTGGACATTGATTTGGGCTCCACCCTCACCACAGAGAACTAGTAGGCTTCTCAGTGACCACAGCATGATTAGCAATAGCTCAACAATGGAAGAACCAGCCTGAAATACCCCTGAGCACATGGGAAAATAATACCTGGGATACAGCAATGTCTGAGCATCTCACCAGATGCAGAAGGGCAATTTAAGGCAAAACAAATAGAGACACCTTCCAAGAAATATTCTTTAACTATATTAATGACCAACATCAATACTGTGTTATACCAACTGCTCAGTCTTCTCAGCGGAGAGGTTATATTAAGCCATATGTTTGGACACTAAATATGTAAGCTTATGTCTAAGTCAATGGATAGAACAAACAGCCTTAGATGTTCTGCTGGGTAAGCGTTTGATGGTTCTTGTCTTGCATTTGTTTAAAAAGCAATTTAGAAATTGTTAGGGAAAAATGCTGAGCTTAATGGGCCAATGGTTTGACTTGTTATATGTTCCTACTGGGAGAGTATCTTCATTGAATTCCTAAGCAATTTGCTTTTGTAATTCTGCATATAGATCCAGGGCTTGGATCAAGTACCAAAAGTGCATTCTTATGGAAGAAATGTTAGCCAGCTTTGCCCAACCAACTGCAGGTTTTTCTAGTGTTTGACAGTCTCAAGATATAGATGGAAAAGGAAGCTTTCTAGAAACCTTCAACACTGATCCCCAAAATGAAGTGTGTTGTGTTGTGTTGTGTTGTGTTGTGTTGTGTTGTGTTGTGTTGTGTTGTGTGTGTGTACAGCACTTTTGGCTGCTGAGTTTAGCACACAGGCATACAAGTAGACTATTGATGAGCAGAATGACTGTGCAAAGAAAGTGTGCCAAAACATTTTCTAATTTTCTTCATGGGGGAAAAAAAAAAGCTGTTTAGTCAAAACTGGCAATGGATCAAAAAGGAGCATTCTCAAATTAAATAAATTAAAAAAAAAACAATATGCCTCTGCTTATGAACAACTTGAATTCTCAGAACCCTTTTAGGCAAGAAGAATTGACCAAATTGGCTGCCACTTTGCTGGTGTACGTGTGTGCTGAATCTAGATTCATATATTTATCCAAGAACCCTTTGAGAGAAAAAGCTCACCCGCCCATTGAACATGTGAGTGGGGGAGTGGAGGTGCAACTTCTCTGTCCTCTTCCATTTTTACAAATATTTTTTTTTAAAAAAGAATTTCCTTTCTGACTGGAAATGATGACAGGGGAAAATACAAGCTGCAAGTGTGGCCTAGTTCCATCTTTAGTTTGGGAGCATGTCGGGGGACTGGAAAAAGATACAGATGTTTTGGATTCATGTCATCTCCAGGTCTGCACCCAAACCACCCCTTTTCAGTCCTGCCAGTGTTGGAGCTCTGCAGTGGGGTTGCAGAAGAAGTCGATGTGGTGGTGGGGAGAGGGAAACACAACACAGTACCTCCCTCTCTGAGGGTGGATCTCTCTCTGCCCTTGATAGAGAGGGCAAATACACCTTGTGGTCTCTGGGACACCTTCCCAGAGGCAATAAGGATTCCAGGGTCCATAGAACAAACTGTTGGGATACTGCCAGGGAGACAAAGTCCATCATGGCCCCCAAGCCGGCTGCCGGACGATCCATCGATCTCCCGTAGATACAGTATCAGCAATTAGCGACACGAGTTTCCAGGAATAGCTTGCCACATTCCAGAGCTCATGCACACTCTATCAGCCGATAATTCACAGCAGAAGTTGCATGCAGGAGAGCATTATTTACAAGTTTTATTCAGCGTTGATCAGAACAAAGAAAAACATGACTGCCTGCATCAGTGACACAGAGAGTGAGAAACGAAAGCAACAGAAAGCATAAACTTCCTGTGAACAGGAAATGCGCAGACTCTGTGACTCACAAAGCCTGCTCCCTTTTAAGGTGGAACGGAAATATCCTAACACAAACGGCACATTTACCTAAAATGCAGTGCGAGATAAAATACACATTTTGAGTGGGATTTAGGGGAGAGGGGAGGGGAGTGCAGGTGAATGAGGAAAGCAAAAGGAATGGAGATGAATGGAATTATGGATTAAAAAACATACACAATTTATATAGACTGGATAGCAACAGATTTGTCCTTCTATAGCAGTACAGCTATGTACATGCATGAGTGGCTATATTACATGTAGGGATCCTGTTCACATTATGCAGGCGTTGTACAGGGCATAGCTAGGTGACATGAACGTGCAGATGTTGGAGGATGCTGCTGCTGTGATTGGCATGGTGCTGCATGAACAATTTGTCCGAAAAGAGTGAAGCTCACACCTCAGTCTAGCAAAGGAGATTTATGCTTGAGACATGCTTCCACACGATTCTCTGGATCGCACCAACGTGCTTTTTGAGTGTCATTTCACACTTCAGCCCCTTGCTTGCCCAGGATAAACTTTGCGCACTTTTGGATACATGTGCTCCTCACGACTGGAATTGCTTTAAATTGCTAAATTAAGAATTCTTAATCCTCATGTTCACCCACGCACACATTTCAGTAGTTTTTATGCAGTATATTTTAAAAAATGGTAGGAGAGTAATCGCCAGGATTCTGGTCTCTGGGATTAAGATATTTAACTATTGTGTGTTTAGATCAGGGGTCAGCAAACTTTTTCAGCAGGGGGGGCCGGTCCACTGTCCCTCAGACCTTGTGGGGGCCTGGACTATATTTTGAAAAAAATATATGAACGAATTCCTATGCCCCACAAATAACCCAGAGATGCATTTTAAATAAAAGGACACATTCTACTCATGTAAAAACACGCTGATTCCCCACCATCCGCGGGCCGGATTTAGAAGGTGATTGGGCTGGATCCGGCTCCTGGGCCTTAGTTTGCCTGCCCATGGTTTAGATGCACGCGTGTTTAGGAGCACAATCACCTCTCCCCAACCCTGCAAGAAAGAAACTCTGCTAGAGGAACAGCACAATATCTAGGAAGAAGAATAGCAGTCAATTTAGTTGGTAACACTAGCAGAAAATGCTCTTTTCTTTCAATGAGGTTCATGGTTTTGTGCCAGCTCCTTGTAGCAAGGCTACCTGGCCTCGATCCAGTGTGTGGTAACTGGGTATCATGCTGCTAGTGAGTCAAAACCAGCACTAGTATCGTGCCGCTAACCAACTCAGCTCCACATCTCGCCCTTCTCCCCCTTTTCACCATCTGCAAGAATACCCTGCTCTGGAGCTGGTTGGAATTCTTAACTAAAGAGAGGCCCACCTCATGATTTTTGCTCTCTCCTTAGCACCTCTGTATCGAGAAGCACTTCATTTGGGGGGGAGTGGGGCTGACTCAGGGCCTTACAGAGCCAGGCAGAGGCCCGGGCCAGGTAGCTAATGTGCCCCTGAAGTCCTATAAATAAGTACAGTGGTGCCTCGCAAGACGAAATTAATTCGTTCCGTGAGTTTTTTCGTCTAGCGAATTTTTCGTCTTGCGAAGCACGGTGTTGGGAAAGTTTTGGAAAAGCTTCAAAAATCACCAAAGTCTACAAAAACCTCAAAAAAGGTTACCACACCGCGTTCTATGAGTTGCTCCTCAAAGTCAAGTCACAACTGTATTAACGGTGTTAAGAAAAAGGAAACAAACTTGCAAGACGTTTTCGTCTTGCGAAGCAGCTCAAAAAACGCAAAACCCTTTCGTCTAGTGAGTTTTTCATCTTGCGAGGCATTTGTCTTGCGGGGCACCACTGTACTGTATTTTTTGCTCTATAAGACTCACTTTTTCCCTCCCAAAAAGTAAGGGGAAATGTGTGTGTGTCTTATGGAGTGAATACAGGCTGCACAGCTATCCCAGAAGCCAGGACAGCAAGAGTTGGAAGGGACCTTGAGGGTCCGGCCCCCTGCAATGCAATGCAGGTTCCAGTCCTCTGCCATGGATGCTTCAGTTGAGATTCCTGCAAGGGCTGAAGACCCTTGAGGTCCCTTCCAACCACGATTCTATGAGTGTTTTCATCTATCTGGAATGTGTCTTAGAACTCTGATGACGTCTCTTCCCGGATCAATAATCAGCAAGTCATGGGAAACCCATTCAACCCCAAGACAGCAACAAGGTGGGGGGCATACAGCCCGTGGTCTGCTCTGCAGGACCGGCACTGCAGCAGCAAGCCCCACAACCATGTGTGTTTATTTAAACAAAAACAGAAGTGAAGGAAGAGTCCTGCGGTGCAGAAAACATACTGCAGGCGGAGTCTGCAACAGCCGCAAGTTCTGGTAGCTGCTGTGTTTCGACACCAAGCTGAGCTAAAAATAATTACTATCTCATGCAAAGAAGGCAAAATGATCTGTGGTGATGAAGCTACAGATGAGACTCCTTGTTGGTAGCTACTAATTTGTGAAAGTTTAATTGTCACATACACACTTAAAAAAAAAAATCTGTAGCACATCAGATGTTTTCTACAAAGGGCGCTGAAATAGCCGCTGGAGAGAGTACGCAATTCATCCCTCCCTCAGCCTTCTTATGGCCATTGGGAATAATAATTTTAACAGGTGAGTGGGTTAAACCACAGAGCCTGGGACTTGCCAATCAGAAGGTTGGCGGTTCGAATCCCCGCGACGGGGTGAGCTTCCGTTGCTCAGTCCCTGCTCCTGCCAACCTAGCAGTTCGAAAGCACGTCAAAGTGCAAGTAGATAAATAGGTACTGCTCCGGCAGGAAGGTAAACAGCGTTTCCGTGTGCTCCTATCTGCCCGCGGACTGCCTCGCCAGAGTGGTGCATGCTCTGGTTATCTCCCGCTTGGACTACTGCAATGCGCTCTACGTGGGGCTACCTTTGAAGGTGACCCGGAAACTACAACTAATCCAGAATGCAGCAGCCAGACTGGTGACTGGGAACGGCTGCCGAGACCATATAACACCGGTCTTGAAAGACCTACATTGGCTCCCAGTATGTTTCCGAGCACAATTCAAAGTGTTGGTGCTGACCTTTAAAGCCCTAAACGGCCTCGGTCCAGTATACCTGAAGGAGCGTCTCCACCTCCATCGTTCTACCTGGACACTGAGGTCCAGCACCGAGGGCCTTCTGGCGGTTCCCTCACTGCGAGAAGCCAAGTTACAGGGAACCAGGCAGAGGGCCTTCTCGGTAGTGGCGCCCTCCCTGTGGAACGCCCACCCACCAGATGTCAAAGAGAACAACAACTACCAGACTTTTAGAAGACATCTGAAGGCAGCCCTGTTTAGGGAAGCTTTTCATGTTTGATGTATCATAGTATTTTAATATTCTTTTGGAAGCCGCCCAGAGTGGCTGGGGAAATCCAGCCGGATGGGCGGGGTATAAATAATAAATTATTATTATTATTATTATTATTATTATTATTATTATTATGCTCTGGTTCGCCAGAAGCGGCTTAGTCATGCTGGCCACATGACCCGGAAGCTGTACACCGGCTCCCTCAGCCAATAATGCGAGATGAGCACCGCAACCCCAGAGTTGGTCACGATTGGACCTAATGGTCAGGGGTCCCTTTACCTTTACCTATACGACAATGGAGAGTTTGCGCATTATGCGTTTCATTTCATTTCTATCCCACGCTCCCTGTGGAGAACTCGGGCTGGCATACCTTATTTTCCCAAGGCCATTTCTATCCTCTCAACGACCCTGTGAGGTAGTTTGGGCTGAGAGAGAGCAACTATCAAGGCCACCCTGTGAGGATTCAAGTCCCAGTGTGACATGCTTAATCACTGCACTGTACTTGCTCCTGCATTGCTGGTGCAATGTCCCATGGCTTCCGCCCTACATGATACCCCAAACCACAGGATCTTCAAGCACAGAAACCGAAAGAGCAGACTAAACCCTGGTTGGTCACCTGTCAAGCCACAGGCTGATCTAAGACTCTGGGGCTGGTTCACACATGCATCAACATCACTTGATTTCTCTTTGCTTGTTATTCTTGATGAATGACTCACCACTGAATGTGTGAACCGACTCCTTCAAAAAGCATGGCATTTCAGGTGATGAAGTTTCGTTTGTGATGCATTTATTTATTTATGCATTTCCCCAGAAAGTAATATATACGTTATACAGTTTTATTTATTTCGTTATTATTTACTGAATCTATATCCTGCCTCCCTCCCCACAAAGAGCCCAGGGCACAATTTAAAATAAAAAAATAAAGCAACAAACATTCTAAAACACTTGAAACAAAATCAATTCCTGTCAAAAAATATCTAAAAACAATTCGAATGAAAAAGTATCTAAAAGCAGTTACAGTTAAAACGGCCTTCCCTCCAATGATCTTGGGGTTGTCAGGAACAGTATTCTTCAGCAACCAAATACCTGGGTAACGAAGCATGTTTTTGAATTCTTCCTGAAAGTTAATAATGATGGAGACAGACACATGTCACTAGAGGGGGAATTCTGCAACTGGGAAACCACCACTGAAAAGGCCCTGTCACAGATAAGCACCAGCTGAGCAGCCCCTCATGGTGACACCACCAACAAGGCCTCATTGGCCAATCATAGGGTCCAGAATGGTTGGTACTGGTTTTGTGGTATGGCAGTCACATGTGTTCACTTTGTCCTGCTGTCAAGTGATTGCCCACAGGTATGTGAACTTGGAAATGGCAGCACTACTGTTAGGCAGAGTGAGACAGTTACCTCAGGCAGCTGATTCTGAGTGGTGTTAGTTTTTCAGCTTTTCCTTGTTGTTTTTGCTACTGGGCAGGCGCTCCCGGGGTTTTCTGTCTCGGGGTCAAAATAACTTGACTGGTCCTTCGGGGACTCAGATGTATTTTACAGTAACAATTTGGATGCCTATGTTTGAAAACGTAATCTTAGCAATTGTTTGTATTTTCTTACCCTTCCCTCTCCCCACCCCATTAACACACACCAATAGTTTCAAAATATCTAAATATATTTTTAAGAAAACCAGAGTGGAGGGGGGAGGTGTGCCATCGGAGTGAGCGCTTTTGGTTAAATTATATGCTCCTGAAAATCATAGTGTGTAAAAAGGAAATGCTAAAAACTGACAGGCCCCTAATTATGGCATCCCCAGTGGGTGATACAGTAATAGTACTGTAGGGTGTTCAGAAAGTCTGTGTTTTAAGGTCAGCATTAGATCATGCACACTTTGAACACACCCTTTTGAAATGTGCCTCTGTTTCTTTAGGCCTGTGGAGCTATCGGCTTGGCAGTTAGAAATGTGCAGAACGCAATTCTCACCCCAAATCAATAGATATTAATAACAATCCCCACAACCTTTTGCAGCTAAGGACGGAGGAGATATTTGATCTAGTTCACGTTAAAGGCAAACCCATCAAATTTACACTTTCTGAAATACAGCCGTCCTTCAAAGTCCCCAATTCCATTGATTTTTCAGTGCCGTTCTTGTGTACAAGAAAGCATGTACTGCATATATTCATGAAAATAAATGCCCAACACTGCATTAGCTTTGGGGAAATTGCCCTGCAAAACTGCGGAAGCAAAACTGCATGCGAACTTTTGTATGGCCCAGTAAATTTGAACTAAAATGCTGATGAATTTTCTTTAAATTGCAAACCGATGTTGAAATGTGGAGAACTGAACCGAAGACTGAAAATATGAGACACACAGAGAAATGGTCAAAGGCCGATTGGCCCAGGCCTATTTGCAACTAAATAATATTTGCTTGCTGCTCTCTCATTAGGAATACTGAATTTCAGACCCTGGTAGTCTGATCTTAGGTAAAATTAGGTGAACGCTCATTTCGTTGGAACAGCAGCTGCTTTAGCACAGGCTGTGAGTGACCATCACAGAGTGCTTGTGTGATGGCTGGCGCGCCATCAAAAACTTCACACACACAAAGTTAGAACAGACAGGCTGTAGCTGACACGTATATGGAAGGTGACATAAAAACACAGGGAAAACAGCTTTCCCTGAGCAGGTTTCTATCTTTTGACATTCAAGAGGAGAAAATAAGTTGCAAATAGAGCTAAAGGACAGCAGTAACGTACAATGTTCCAAGATATTATAGAGCAGGGCTAGGGAGCCTCAGGCGAAGGGCCAAATGTGGCCCTCCAAGCTTCCCGATCTGGCCCTCTGGGCTCTACTTTCCCAAGCTGAACCTATTATCAGCTCTGTCCTGTGCCTTCCTTTTGCCTGGCTGAGCTGGGACAATTTCACTTGCTGTTCTGGATGGAGACATGCTGGAACAGTATTCTCCATCTGACTGCCATTGTGCTGGTCCCGAGGGTTAACCGTGCAGCGAGGTCCAAGTCCAGTCTGAGGTCGAGGGTGCGGTATGGAGGCTGTCCATCAAAGCTGAAGTGGGGTCCAAGGCAGAAGAGCAGGACAGGGTGCAGGTAGGAACAGACTACCAACAATGTTGCTCCCACAACCTGGGACTGGGGCTGGCTGGCTTTTATCTGCCCCGAGGCATAGGGTGGCCCCGGTCCACAGGTGACTCACCTCTCCTGGCCTGGAGGTGAGCACTCCTCCTGTGGGAACTTAGTTCCTTCCGCCTTTCTGCCCTGAGCCTCTGCAGGAGAGGCTGGAGGGTTACCGGACCCAGAGGCAACCTCAGCTTCGCCTGACGGGGCTGAGAGTTGAGCACCTGCAGGCAATGGGTCCTCCATCACCTCAGGAGCCAGAGCAGACTCAGCTGGTGCCTGCACCTGAGGATCCAGCACAGGTGAGGACCCGTCAGGCTCATGCCCCAGCCCCGGCTCAGCTGGTTCTGGAGGTGGGGATGCTGTTATGACTTCTGATGGCTTCTGATGGCTTTCCTAAGAGTCTCTTATTCCTACAGTATCTCAACCTGGGATGATGAAACAAAGGCAGCTATTTGCTATGGAGACACTGGGCTTTAAAAATTAACCCGTTCAAGCCTCTGCGAGAGGCTAGGCTCATTTGTAAGCATGGGCGTACTGGAAAGAGAAAAGGAACAAAACTACTGTTGTCAGAGCTGCTTCCAGGTCCCAGCTCACAGAGGACCACGCTAGCCGGCAGTAATGTACAAAAGTCTTTATTGAGTTACAGTTTCCATTTCCTAGCCGCAGCGCGCAGCTCTACGTCTTAGAAGCTAGACCGGCGAAGCTCCGTCTGAGTCTCCGCCTCCTGTACACCAACTTAATACTCTAGCCTTACTCCACCTCTTCCGTCTTTCCTTCCTCCTCTGGGTCCCTCTGCCCCCCCGTGGTCTCTTCCTTCCTGGACTCTTCTGACGCTGACCCCCCGGACTCTTCTCCCTCCTTGCGGCGGGCTTTAGGACCTGGCTCCCTATCCGGGCTGCTTACTGTGCCGCCTTCCTGTGCATTTGAACTTGGCGCGCGCGCCCAGCCTTCAACCTTCCTCTTGACCGTTTCCTCGCTCCCCGATGGAGGTGTGGCCAATCCTGACTCATGCCCTCCCGCTTGCGGCGAGCCGCCTGATCCCGATACCTGGGACCCCTCCCCCCTACTGCGCTCTGGTGGGGAAGCTGGTCCCGATTTCCAACTGCTGCTCTCTGAGTCCCCTCTGGTCCCTTCTTCCTGGGGTGTCCCCTTAGGCGCCCTCCTTGCTCTGACCACTGGCGCCCCTTTCTGTGAATCTTCCGATTCACTGGAAAGACTCAGAGATCTCGGGCCGCTGTCATCGCTCATATTTCCTTCGGATTCCTCCCCCTCGCTCTCTGTTTCCTCCCTTTCCTGTGCCTCTGCTCCTGAACCCCTCTGCTCCTGAATCAGCCTAACTGGAGTCAGAGGAACTTGTGGCTAAACTATTTTTCTTTCTTTCTCTGTAGCCGACACCTGCTTCTTCCAGTCATTCTCGATGATGATTATCACCATGATGTCCACAGATGCTGTGGAAGGCTCAGAATTGCCTCCAAAGCCAGCACCCTGGGCAAGCTGAAGTGAATAATATTTTTAAAAGCAATAATCATCGTTCACATGTCTCACTCACAGGTGTCAAAGCAAAGAACTATGATACACTGGCACCCTGGTGAGCTGCCCTGGGCTACACTCATTATACCAGCAGACAAGGCAAGCCAAGCTGTGGAGTGCAGATGACTAAGGCGTTTTTCATACTGGGCTTAGCCCTACACATTCCTGTCTCTCGGGACTCATTCAGATGTTACATTAGTTAGCAAGACTGGTGGACGTGAGAGTCACTCACAGCTCTGCCTTCCCTCCCGGCCCCACAAAGCCTGCTTCCCTTGGCTGGGAATCAACAATCTGATTATAGGATCTTCGGAGAGTTAAGAGTCAATGGATAAAAAGAGTATGGCATGGGGAATTGACTTCTCATGTAGATAACCAGCCAAAATAAACCATATTTTTCAATCCTGTTTAGAAAAATATTATTCCAGAAGCTCAGCATGGGGAGGCTTGATTTTTACCCATGCTAATGCCCTGTGCTTCCCTTTTCGCAGCTAAATGCGCTTATCACATGCAATGGCTCTTTAAAATGCAACAGAGATGAGGATCCTCTGGTCCAGGGGCTGAATGTGGCCCCTGGAACTCTCCTTTGGCTCAACTCTTGTCTCAGGACATCACCCCTGACTGGCCCTGCTCCATCTGCACCTTAAGGACTTTTGCCTGGCTGGAATTTGTCCTTGGATTGTGATAGTGCCTCTTGCTAGAGCATGAAGAGATATGTGGGGCGTGTGAAAACCTCTGGCTACTTCATGCCCGGAATGCAGCCTATTGCAAAAAGGAGGGAGTTGCATCCATTGCTCTGTCTATTTTTGGAACTGGCCCTGCTCACCGTTTGGGCCCCGGAAGCTCCCCCATGACGGAATGTGGCTCTTAGGCTAAAAAGGGTCGTTGCTGCTGTCACAGGCCACATTCAGACCATTAAGGCACTATGACGCAGCTTCAAACAGCCGAGCCTTCCCCCCCCCCAAACAATCCCAGGAGCTGTCAATTGTTCTGGGTGCTGGGAGTTGTTAGGAGGTCCCTGTTCCCTTCACAGAGCAACAGGTTCAAGAGCTGTCTGGGAGCAGCCATTCTGGCCCAAAGCCCAGTTCCATCAGGCACCCCCTGCCCCTGGACTATGCAACGGGGCCACTACAGAAAGGATGAACACTCCAGTATAATCCAAAACTGCCATAGCCCACACATGTAAGCATTTCCCTGAGCCCTGCATCACATATATGCTAGATCAGTGTTTCCCAAACTTGGGTCTCCCGCTGTTTTTGGACTATAGTTCCCATCATCCCTGACCCCTGGTCCTGCTAGCTAGGGATGATGGGAGTTGTAGTCCAAAAACAGCTGGCGACCTAAGTTTGGGACAGACTGAACTAGACGGTTGCTTACTTGTTGGAAACAAATGCCTACAGGCTTGAATTGGACACTTACAAGTATTGCACGCCACCCCAAACCTTTGCCAAGCGGTGGCAAGATTCCAGGGCGTTCCAGGCTCTCACCCAGGGTCATGTTTCCATTGAGAAACAAGAGGTGGTGGAGGCTGTTGTGTCTTTAGGAAACATGGTTTAACTACACATATTTGCACCTGAGTTTAGACGAAGACAGCGCAGATCTTACAGCGCTGTCATTTCTAGAGCAGCTGCTTCTTCATAGCAGCCCTGCATTGTAGACAAACCATTCTAAGCACCACCTCAGCTGTATGGGCTGCTGCCCTTCTGCCCCCTCATGTTCTCTCTACCTCCTTTCTTGTTCCCAGAAGCCCCTGCTCCAAGCAACACCTCTCACCTGTCTGCTATCCAAGCCTAGTTTTAAAAAGGCACATGTTTCCTATGAGCACAGCCTGTCCCTTCCCCTGTTTTCAATCCCAAACCCTTCTCTCCCCCCCCCCATGGTAGCTGTAGCTGCAGCAACTCTGTTTTGCACAGAGATTTCTCTTTAATGGGCCATCAATACCATTTTTTAAAAAAACGTTAACAGCCTCTATCCCAGGTGAGGCCCTTGGCTTGGAAAGGCACCTTATCCTGAATTTTTCCACTGGCCTGGAATCCTCCCTTCAATACTCCAAATATTATCTAACTATTATTAGTTTCTAATATTCACTAACAGACTCAGGTACCCCAGCTATAACAGTACATTTACCATTAAACCTGAAGGTGCCGCAGCATGGTCACCCTAAGTTTCATGCATTGGAATGTAAGTTTTGTATGAAATGGCAGGACGATTTGTACTTAGCACTACATGTCAATAAAAGGTTGTTCCTTCCCCAGAGTCCGATTGCGTGCTTTGCTATATACTATATAAAAACATCCTTTGAAAAGACTTTCCTACTGTGTGAAGGCCCATTAGGAGGACTTCCTGGCTTAGTCAACTGTATATAGCAATGGCAAATCCTATTATGCTTATCCTAAAATGCCCTTTACCAGGCAGCGAGATGAACTTTACAAAGGACACTAGGAGCTTAATTGTTCTCTGAGCCTGCTGTAAGAAGAGCAGACTTACCTTGCTGCAACTGCTCAGCTATTTGGGAGCATAGTTGAATCCTTACCTGCCCCGCACCTGACATCATCATCATCATCATCATCATCATCATCCTCAACATCAACAACAACAGCTCAGTTGGTAGAGCATGAGACTCCTAATCTCAGGGTTGTGAGTTCAAGAACCACATTGGGCAATAGGATTCCTGCATTGCAGGGGATTGGACAAGGTGACTCTTGTGGTCCCTCCCAATGCTACAATTCTACGATTCTATCATTCTTGAAGGAATGGGTTTCTGTGTAGTAAGTTTAAAAACTGACTCAATCCCCCCTTTTGTTCTTTCAAAAGAGAGCATTTTAAATGCGTAAAACTTGAACTGTTGAGCAAAACCATAATAAGGACACAACTGCATAAACAGTTCTGTCCTTTATCAGGACAGGCAAGGGACTTGCTGTGGACTCACCACGCAAGTGCCTTCTGCTATCCGGAGAGCAGAATAAACTCTTTCTTTGAACCAACTCGGTGTCATTTTGACTTCCTTCCTCCTGTCCCGGAGCAACGCAGACCCAATCGGTGAACTCCAATAAGGCTACATTCTGAACCCCATCTTTCCTCCAAGGAGCTCAAGGTAGCATATATGATTCTCCCTCTTCCCCTTTTATCCTCACAATAGCCCAGCACCTTCTCCTCCTCCCCTTCACTATCGCTGCTACCACCTGCTTAGAGATGGGAAGATCTGACAAATCCTGACCTTCCAGAGAGGATATAGGGAGCAGTGTTGGTGTTGGGGGAGCTCAGGAGAGGAAGGATGGCAAACTTTCTTTCCACTCACTTCCCTTAGGATCTAAGCTAGTGCGTTTCACTGCAAACTTCTGCGGAGGGCCTTTGCTTATGCGCCTGCCATGACTTGAATATATATTACTGATTAATTACCATTCTGCCTTGCTGAAGGCTAAAGGAAGATCTCTATGTTCTGGATTTTAATTTTAAGTGTGTATGTTTTGAAAAGCATTTCTCCTGACATTTTTTTTTTTAACAACAAAGAACATATGCTGTTTAAATTCCCAGGAGGTAGTCTGGAAATGCGCTTTGCATACTGCGATGCCTTATTTAAAGTCTCCTAAGCACAAGGACTGCAGTTATCAGAGAGTCTAACCATTTTTAAATAGTCCATCTTCAGAATAAAAAAAGAGGCTGGATGGATCAAACCAAGACCCCATCCAGTCCACCATTTTCTTTCCAACAGTGGCCAGCCAGACATTTCTGAAGCACAGGAGCAGGGTATGAAAGTGAGGACCAACCACCCCAAAGGCCGATGATGATGATGATGATGATGATGATAATAATAATAATAATAATAATAATAATAATAATAATAATAATATATTATTTGTACCCTGCCCATCTGGCTGGGTTTCCCCTGTCACTCTGGCCGGCTCCCAACAGAATATTGAAAACACGATAAAACATCAGACATTAAAAACTTCCCTAAACAGGGCTGCCTTCAGATGTCTTCTAAAAATCAGATAGTTGCTTATTTCCTTGTCATCTGATGGGAGGGCATTCCACAGGGCAGGTGCCACTACCGAGAAGGCCCTCTGCCTGGTTCCCTGTAACCTCACTTCTTGCAGGGAGGGAACCACCAGAAGGCCATCAGAGCTGGACTGATGTGTGTGGAGACACTCCTTCAGGTATACTTTAAAGGTCAGCACCAACCCTTTGAATTGTGCTCAGAAACGTACTGGGTGCCAATGTAGGTCTTTTAGGACCAGTGTTATATGATTTCAGCAGCCACTCCCAGTCACCAGTCTAGCTGCCGCATTCTGGATTAGTTACAGTTTTCAGGTCACCTTCAAAAGGAGCCCCACGTAGAGGGCATTGCAGTAGTCCAAGCGGGAGATAACCAAAGCATGTACCACTCTGGTGAGACAGTCCACAGGCAGGTAGGGTCTCAGCCTGCGTACCAGATGGAGCACAGAATTGACCTGCACCTCCATGGACAGCTGTGAGTCCAGAATGACTCCCAGGCTGCGCACCTGGTCCTTCAGGGGCACAGTTACCCCATTCAGGACCAGGGAGTTCTCCACACCTGCCCTGTCTCCCCAAAACAGTACTCCTGTCTTGTCAGGATTCAACCTGAATCTGTTGGAACACAATCCTCTGGAACACAAGAAGCATGTTGATTATACTAGTGGTCCACCTAGCTTTGTACTGTCTACACTGACTGACAGGGTCTCTCCATGGTTTCAGACACAGCATTTCCCCAGTCCTACTTGGAGATGTCAAGGATTGAACTCCTGCATGCAAGGCAGATGTTCCACCACTGAGCTATGGTGCTTCATCCTTATGCTTTATATTTACCATTCTCTCATACCTTCTGCTCAGCTTTTCTCATAGTCTCTCCTGCCTGGCCAGCCTGCACACCCTTCCCAGCAGGCCAGATGTCAGCAGCTGTTCCTTTTTATTCTAGCATTACAGGGAGACCTTTGTGCTCCTCCTTGCAATATGCATGGCCATTTGGGCTGCACAGTGTGTCTTGCGCACTGCTTCCTGGCTGCATTTTGATCTGTTTAAGAACTACTGTCGCCTTCTCGGAATGAACGGTGATGACAAACACAGGAACAGGGGGAAATCCCCCCTCCAGCACTGAGCAGTGAGGTCTCTGTCATTCACATTTTGGTGGGGGAGCCTTGGTGCTACTGACCTCATGCCCTGTCTTTGGGCTTCCCATAGGAATCTGGCTGACCAGTGTCAGAAGCAAGAGGGAGGACCTTTGGCCTAATCCAGCTCTTATGACGGATTGATTGATCTGTCAAATTTATTATTTATGTCTACATACGGAATCTTTTCATTTGATGGTTTTCAAAGTGGTTTTTAGCTATAACCTGAGGGCGCTGCCACAGAACATGCGAGTGACCACCATTTTAATAATTGAGGTTTCCTTTTTCTGTGTGTGGCTTCAGTCAGGAAGCAGGCATGTGTGGGGTAGAGTGGGGGGTGGGGGATGGGATGAGGAGACACTTAAGCTGGTGTCTCCAGAAAGTGTTTTCTGATTGCAACTTTTTCTGCTGTTTCACACAAGTCAGATGTATGTGCTCTACAAAAATGACTAGAAAAAAATGTTTGCAATCTACGTCAAAAAAATCCCCAAAGACCAGATATGACCAGACTTGGAAAATCCTACTGCAATTGACAGTTCTCTCCTTTTTTTCTTTTAGGCAGCTATGGAAATCACATAACCAAGGAATTCTGAGATGCTTGCACATTCTTGCTAATAAAAGGTATCACTTTACTTGGGTTCCTTATATTCTGAGCCTAAAAATGCAGGAAATGCATATTCAAATATCAGTTGCATGTCATGGGCAACCATGTGAGATCCTGGGTCTATTTAAATTCTAAGCAACAGATTTATGCCATGGGGAGTGCCTTCCAGATCTTGCTGCGACTCCAACTCCCATTATCCCTGACCATTGGCCATGGTAGTTGGGTCTAATGGAAGTTGTAGTCCAGCAATTTCTGGAGGGCACCATGTTGGCTAGTTGTTGTTGTTGTTGTTAAATTTATATACTGCCCTCCATCTGAGGAGCACAGGGTTTACAATTACCCCCCCCCATAAAAATGCATTAAAGAGACTATATAAGAAATATGCAACTGTGCGGTATAAGGTAATTGATAAAGTACAGTGAGATTAATTGGAAGTCATTTTTAATTTCTTTCTTTATAAGTTTTATAATTGATTTCGGTATCGGGAGTATAAATGATGTTAGTTTTACTAATTTTGTTGTTTCTTATATTGTGATTGTTTGTTTGACTTCTCCATTATTTGTTTGTTTGGTTGTATGTTTGTTTGTCTGTTTTCCCGTAAATGTATTTATTTTAAAGCAATAAAGATATACTTTAAAAAATAGTAAAAAATAAAAAATGCATAACATAGTAACAAACAAAAACAACTCCACAATAAAATAGATTGTTTAATTAGCCAAGGGCCTGGGAGAAGAGGAATATTTTTGCCTGGTGCCTAAAGATATGTTTAAAAAGGCACTAAGTGAATCTCCCTGATATCAGGAACTGGGCAGAGGAGGAATGGTGGAGACCACCTCCCCAGCCTGACCATTCCAGAGAAGAGAAAGACAGTTCAGAATTACAAGAGGGGTTTGAGGGAGATCACAGCTCAGAGGCAGATGAGGGGAAAAGTTGGGAAATAATGGAGGAAGGAAGAGGAAGCACCAGGGAGGGGGTGACAGCTGATGGGCACAGTGTCTTTAGAAAGCATTCCAGACCCTCCCTTCTCCCAGAACCTGGCGAGCCTTGAAAGTAAGAGAGCAAAGAGCTCAAAGGCAGAGGGTGCTTGTCAGTAGGGATGGTGCATGAGGGAGTGGGAGAGACAGAGGGGGTGGAGATTCACTCGGGACAACACCTTTATCCAAGAGGCTGGATTCTAAAGCCTCTCTCTGTAAATACTGAATAAAAAGTGGATGGTAAGAAACATTTCCTTGTCTTTGTACATTCCTGGGCAACCGGCCATGGCAGTTGCTGGCAAGCTGCCTGACACCTGAGGAGAGCATTCCACAAATGGGGAGCCATTGCAGAAAAGGCCTGTTCTCATGTTGCCACCCTCCAGAGCTCTCATGAAGGAAGTACACGAAGAAGGGCCTCAGAGGATCATTGCAGGGTCTGGGCCAGTTCATATGGGGAGAGGTGGCCCTTAAGGTATTACAGCCCTGAACTGTTTAAGGCTTTATAGGTCAAAGCCAGCATTTGAACTGAGACCAGAAACTGACTGGCAGCCCGTGCAGTCGGGCCAGGATTGGCATCATATGCTCAAACTGTGTTACCTTGGTGAGCAACCTGGCTGCTGAATTCTGCACCAGCTGGAGTTTCCAAACTAACTTCAGAGGCAGCCCCAAGCATAATGTGGGGCAGCAATCTAACCTAGAGGTTATGCCTAGATTACACAATTGTATTTCTATCTCTCTCTATCTCTCTCTATCTCCTTCTATCTATCTATCTATCTATCTATCTATCTATCTATCTATCTATCTATCATCTATCTATCTATCTATCTATCAATCTATCTATCATCTATCTATCTATCATCTATCTATCTATCATCTATCTATCTATCTATCTCTATCATCTATCTATCTATCTATCTATCTATCTATCTATCTATCTATCTATCATCTATCTATCTATCTATCTATCTATCTATCTATCTATCATCTATCTATCATCTATCTATCTATCTATCTATCTATCTATCTATCATCTATCTATCTATCTATCTATCATCTATCTATCTATCTATCATCTACCTATCATCCATCTATCTATATCTATCAATCATCTATCTATCTATCTATCTATCTATCTATCTATCTATCTATCCTCTATCTATCATCTTCCAGAGATATGAATGTATTTGGAAAGTTGCAGCTTAGTGTAATAGATGCAAAGTATTTTGTGTCTCTGCTGGTAACCCAGATATTATTAGCAAAGCACAACTGGGCTGTAAGCTTCAGTGGTGGCATCTGCGTTATTTACTTTATTTACATCACTGTAGCTGTCAAAAGTAGTGGGTGGTTTAAAATGTGTACTGTTATTAAAGCTGACACAAGCAGCAACATCAGAGTCCCAACTGGAGCAGCTTCTTTCATGCCAAGGAAACAGACATCCTCCCTGGGGAAATTCACTCCCGTGCCCCACGGGGATAGTCAAAATGGTCAGTCTGCCGGTCTCCCAAAGCAAGAGTGAGAAATATTCTCCTCCTAGTTTGCTATGACCAGTTTAAGATCCTTAACAACAACAACAACAAGTTATTTATATGCTGCCCATCTGACTGGGTTACCCCAGCCATTCTGGGCAGCTTCCAACAAATTAATACCCAATACGACATCAAACATTAAAAACTTCCCTAGTCAGGGCTGCCTACAGATGTCAGTTGTTTATTTCCCTGACATCTGATGGGAGGGCATTCCACAGGGCAGGCACAAATGCAGAGAAGGCCCTCTGCTTGGTTCCCTGTAACCTCACTTCTCACAGTGAGGGAACTGCCAGAAGGCCCTCGGAATAGAATCTCTGAATTATTTGCAGGCAGTTTTGCACAACAGAATCTGTGTGGTTGTGAATACATGAATCATTGTTCCACGTGCCACAGGTTCCCCCAACCTTCATTCCTTTGCCAGCGTTCAAGCCACTTTCATCAACTTGGGAGTGACTTGCCTTGTGAACTACATGCAGCGTGGCTTCAGCAAAGTTCTAAGTGATGTATGCTTCCAATCAAGCAACATTCACAAGACACCAGTTCAGTTGTGTAAACTGACCTCTGGCTGTGGTTTGAGGGGAAAGCAGAGGATGCAGGCAGCACACTTAGAACCGACAGAACCATTGAGAGCCAGCCAGCTTAATGACTTTAGGGTGTGTGGATCTGATGTTTATGGTATCTGGCCTTCCCCAATCGCCTAACTTACAGCCTTGGGCTTTTCTCAGATCTGTCACTGTGCTTGGAACTTCAGATTGCTCTAATGGCCGGAAGCTTCCAATGCAGCCAGCAGGCTGTGAACTTTTCACTTTGCATTCAGCTCTGCTGACCGCCGGTCGTGCGTTCATAATCTGGAGGCTAGAGTTCTGCGTTGTGCTATGCACAGAGAAGTGACCATTCAAAAACTACAGCTGATGCTGACCATGGCATCCTTACTCCTGGCATAGCTCCTTACCAGAAACATATCATGTCACTGTGCTTTGGCCTTTGTATTGCTTGCATATAGCTTTCTGGGCACAGTCTGAAGTGCTGGTTTTGACTAATAAAGCAGCAAAGCCCTAAAGCACTTAGCTTTCCTTTATCGAATCCTAAGCTTTGATACTGACAGAGTTATTGCTTGCAGGGGAATAAATGGACAGGTTAAGCCATGTCCTTTGACTGGGATCAGAACTATGCTAACACCATGCTAGCACAAAAAATTGTATTTTTGGTTGCCACTTGGAAGTCTCCCCATTTTATTTAAATTAATTCATTACATTTATATGCCACATTTATCACTCAAGGTGGTGTATATGGTTCTCCTCCAACACATTTCATCCTTGCAACAACCCTGTAAAGTAAGCTAGGCTAGGCTAAAAGATGGTGACTGGCCCAGTGAGCTTCAGCAGGGACTTGAACCCTGCTCTCCCAGGTCATAGTCTGACACTCTGACCATTGCACCACAATGGCCCTTCATTTACTTCCTTGCTCACAGTATCAGGCTATAACCAGGCTGCATAAGATTGGTAACAGGGTTTTTCTTTAGCAGGTTGCAAGGCCAGCCCAAGACATTTTGCTGCCTGAAGCAAAGGGCAAGATGCCCACCCTCTTATTCCAGTCAAATGGGTTGGCACATGAATCTTACTTCAACAGTGCTGATGGGACAGTGCCCACCACTGCACTCAAGGGCAGAACACTAGCTTAGAGGGTGCAGTATGAATTGTGTGGTGCACACAGCCCTAGCTGCTCCCTGCTCATCAGCATGTGCCACCTGAAGCAGCAAGTTTTTTTTTTTTTTTACTTTGCCTAATAATAGGGCCAGCCCTAAGATGCTGGACTGTTGCCTATGTGGGGTTAGCCCTGCCTGCCTGCTAACTTCCTTCCCACTTATTCAGTCTAAGTAGCTGTGAAGAAACAGACATTACAAAACATCACAAATCTTCAATAATCTCTTCTGATAAACAAACCTTGCCATGGGACTTCATATCATTGGAAGAAGCTGCAAGCATGAAACAAGTTTATTTATGTCCAGCTTTTCCACTGCAGATAGCCTTTACTGTTGCCAATTTGTCTTTGAATGTTCTGTAACTAAAAGTCCTTCTGTTACACTATGATTAGCCATAAATTATGTTGTATCAATTTTCTCCCCAAGGCTAAGGCATAGGCATAGCCATCGCAGCAGAACTGCTATTCACTGTCACGGCAAGTACTGTCAATACTCAAACATAAGACAGAAATCCATCAGAAGTAAACAGGGAGAAAGCAGCTAGCTTCAAGCATATCGTGTCAAAAGATTATTCTTGTCATTTTTATATGGAGATGAAGAATAATCCAGAGGTTCTGTCATGGGAACTGAGAAACCAAGGTGTGTAATTTGGTGTCAGTAAAGCATCTACCCAAACGGACTGAAGCTGAAAAATTGCTAGCTCTGAAAAAGTGGTTGTATATGTATTCCTGCATTACTGAATTGGTTTTATCAGTAGATTAATCAACCAAAGCTTTAGTTGATTAATTGGGTTGCAAGTGAAGGACACAGAATTCTTTTTTTTAGGGCTTCAGTAAAATTGCAGTAAAGAATACAGGAAGGATTGTAACAAGAAGTGTGGTTTTTTTTTAAAATAGCCTGATAATAATTCATCCGAAGATCACAGGGCAGGTTACAACATTAAAGGTCTTTCTGGCACCTTGGCAGGTCCTGTGTTTTCATTTGGCAGACAAATATTCTAAGCTGATCATAAGAAAGACATTGTAGACTGTGGCACTTGGCTTATGTCCAGGATAGGGCCACTCTATCTAGCGTCCAGGACTCTCACCAGGCGACACGTGCTCCTGAGCTATGCCACTCACCAGCCATCTTTGCACTCTCCTTGAGTATTTTTGCCTGACTGGAATGTGTCCTTGAATCCTTGTAATATTTCTTGTTTGCTTTGATGGAGGATAAGAGCACTAAGATTAGCCCTGCCGGATCAGGCCAGTGGCCCACCTGGTCCAGCTTCTGGTTTGCACAGTGGGCAAACGGATGCAAGAACGACCTGACTCAATGGCACTCTCCCTTTCACTTTGGTGGTTCTCCATCATGGCTATTAGCTACTGACAGCCTTATCCCACCCCCATGAATTTGTCTAAAACTGTTTTAAAGCCACCCAAGTTAGTGGCCATCACTGCCCCCTATGGGGGCAGGTTCCATAGCTCCACTGTACAGTCATACCTTGGGTTAAAGAAGCTTTGGGTTGAGCGTTTTCGGGTTGTGCTCTGCAGCAACCCAAAAGTAACGGAGTGTGTTACTTCCGGGTTTCAACGCTTGCGCAGACGCTCAAAATGATGTCACGCGCATGTGCAGACGCGGCAAATCGCAACCCTTGCATGTGCAGACGCGGGTTGCGTTCGCTTCAGGATGTGAGCGGGGCTCTGGAACAGTTCCCGTTCGCATCCAGAGGTACCACTGTATTTTCTTTCATCTGTCCTGAATCTTCCAGCATTCATCTCAACTGGATGCCCATGAGTTCTATCAGGGAGAAAAGCTTTTCCCTATCTACTTTCTCCATGCCATGCATAATTCTATAAACGTCTTATCACAGGGTTTCCCAAAGTTGGGTCTTCTCCAGCTGTTTTAGAACTACAACTCCCATCATCCCTAGCTAGCAGGACCAGTGGTTCAGGGAGGATCGGAAGTGCAGTCCAAAACAGATGGAGAAGACCCAGGTTTGGGAAACCGTATTCTCTCACGCCGCCTCTTACTCGTCTCTAAACTAAAAGGCCCCAAATGCTGCAGCCTTTCTTCATCCCCTTGATCATTTTGGCTGCCCATTTCTTAACCCTCTGCAGCTCCACAATATCCTTTATGAGGTGAGCCAGCCAAGGTTTGTCCTATGGTTATGGCTCGTGGTTACAGAGCAGACAGCTTAGCTATGATCCTGGCTTCAGATGACACACCAAGTTAAACCTTACCTTAGATGCTGTCCCTCACGGACCTGAAAAGCCCAGCAAGGAGCAAAGCAAATCCAAACTCCTCTCTGGAAACTAACGCATTTGTATGGCCCTAGCAAGCCATACATTGGCTTAGCGCGAGGCAACTGTGTTAGTTATTAATTGCATAAAGCAATATATATATATATATATATATATATATATATATATATATATGCTTTCGTAGATTTTCACGGGTACAGGAATGCAGATTTTGGTGTCTTCGGGTGTCTTCCCGTGTAAGAGTTGGGGTGTCTAGGCCTCGACCTCGTCGAAACGTCGCCTAGACACCCCAACTCTTACACGGGAAGACACCCGAAGACACCAAAACCTGCATGCATATATATATATATATATATATATATGTTTTCGTAGATTTTCACGGGTACAGGAATGCAGGTTTTGGTGTCCTCGGGTGTCTTCCCGTGTAAAAGTTGGGGTGTCTAGGCGACGTTTCGACGAGGTCTCACTCGTCATCTTCAGGCTGGTGCTTTCGGCTTCTTGTTACTGGAACAGAGCGGGATCTCAGTGTTTGAGTTCCTATAAATACTGTAGAGGGGTGTGGTGTATTGCCTCAAAAGTTCTGGGCAGAGGGGAAGTTCCCAGGCTAGTGTTCTTTTCTTCTTTTGTTCCTTAATTACTTGAGGGATATCTTGAGTGATTTCTTGAGTGATATTCTGAGTACCACTTAGGTGGGTCATTAGGTGTGGATTAGTTGCTAAAGCCTTCGTGTCTTGACCTCTTGAATTTGTGAAGAGTTTTTCTGGGAAGATGGCTGTACTGCACTTAGTTGTGCTTTGGCTTGGCTTCGTGTATAGGGGCGAGCTGTGGTTTTGTGCCCTGTGCCAGCCAGATCTGTGTAGGGATTGCAGGGGGGTGCAGCATCCGGAGTTGCCACTATGGTTTGGTTACTGGATGGTGTCTGTAATTTATCTGTGGAGAGGGTCTGGGTTTGGGTCTGGTGTGGTTGATTGGTGGTGGCGTTCTGTGTGCCTCTGGATCTGGTGTCGGTTTTTGTGGGGAGGGCTAATTTCCAGATGTCTGGCAGGCGGGACGTGTCGTCACGCTTGTTCATGTTGTGAGGGTGTTTCTCTATCTCGATGGCTTCCATGATTATTCTCTTGTGGTGATGTTCCATGTTAAAGAGCAATTTGGAATCTGCAAAATTAATTTCGTGTCCTGTTTCTTTCATGTGTTGGAAAAGAGAGGAAGATTTTTCTTCTTTTTTGACGGCATTCTTGTGTTCTGCGATACGTGCATTTATTCGTCTGTTTGTTTGTCCAATGTACGTGGCTGGGCAGACTTTGCATGGTATTTCATAGACCCCTTGGTTTTCCAACTGGATTTTATCTTTGGGGTTTCTGAGGATATTGGCTATTTTTTGGTTGGTGCAAAAGGCTGTTTTGATATTGTGTTTATGGAGGATTTTGCTAATTTTATCTGTAGTGCCCTTGATATAAGGAAGGAGGGCCATGCCATTGTTTTCTTCCGTGTCTTGGTTTTTGGGGGGTGTTTCTTTTTGGATTAGCTTCTTAACCCTGTTTTGCTGGTATCCATTGGCGATTAACACATTTGAGAGATTCTGTAACTCAGTTGTCAAGTGGTCTTTGTCAGCCAGGCGTTTGGTTCTGGAGATGAGGGTCTTGGCTACGGAGTTTATTTGTGCAGGGTGGTGGTGTGATTGAGCATGTAAGTAGCGGTTGGTGTGTGTTTTTTTCCGGTAGATAGTGTGTCCTAGGGAGCCATCAGGTTTTTTGTAGATTAGGACGTCAAGGAAGGGAAGCTGGTTGTTGGCTTCTATTTCCATAGTGAATTGTATTTTGGGGTGTAGGCTGTTGAGATGTGTGAGGAAGCTATCTAGTTTTTCTTTCCCGTGTGGCCAAATTACAAAGGTGTCGTCAACATATCTGAGCCAAAGTTTGGGTTTGTGTTCTGACTTGTCTAAAGCATTGGTTTCAAAGTGTTCCATGTACAGATTTGCGATGACCGGTGAGAGGGGTGATCCCATAGGTGCTCCTTCTATCTGTTTGTATCTTTGTCCATTGTGGATGAAGTACGTGTTGGTTAGGCAGTGGTTGGTCAGGTCCAGGATGTATTCGGGGGGATTGTATTTGTTTTGAATGGCTGTCAAGGCTTCATTAATGGGCACTTGTGTGAAGAGAGATACAACATCGAAGCTCACAAGTAGGTCATCGGGATGTAGGTTTTGCTTCTTTATTGTTTCTATGAACTGGAAGGAGTTTGTAACGTGTGAAGAGATGGATTCTGCATAGGGCTGAAGTTGCTTAGCGAGAAATTTAGCGAGATTTTGTAGAGGTGAGCCTATGGAGCTGACTATTGGTCTGAGTGGTGTTCCTTCTTTGTGTATCTTGGGGAGGCCGTAGAGTTTGGGGCATCTGGATGATTATGGAATCATCCAGATGCCCCAAACTCTACGGCCTCCCCAAGATACACAAAGAAGGAACACCACTCAGACCAATAGTCAGCTCCATAGGCTCACCTCTACAAAATCTCGCTAAATTTCTCGCTAAGCAACTTCAGCCCTATGCAGAATCCATCTCTTCACACGTTACAAACTCCTTCCAGTTCATAGAAACAATAAAGAAGCAAAACCTACATCCCGATGACCTACTTGTGAGCTTCGATGTTGTATCTCTCTTCACACAAGTGCCCATTAATGAAGCCTTGACAGCCATTCAAAACAAATACAATCCCCCCGAATACATCCTGGACCTGACCAACCACTGCCTAACCAACACGTACTTCATCCACAATGGACAAAGATACAAACAGATAGAAGGAGCACCTATGGGATCACCCCTCTCACCGGTCATCGCAAATCTGTACATGGAACACTTTGAAACCAATGCTTTAGACAAGTCAGAACACAAACCCAAACTTTGGCTCAGATATGTTGACGACACCTTTGTAATTTGGCCACACGGGAAAGAAAAACTAGATAGCTTCCTCACACATCTCAACAGCCTACACCCCAAAATACAATTCACTATGGAAATAGAAGCCAACAACCAGCTTCCCTTCCTTGACGTCCTAATCTACAAAAAACCTGATGGCTCCCTAGGACACACTATCTACCGGAAAAAAACACACACCAACCGCTACTTACATGCTCAATCACACCACCACCCTGCACAAATAAACTCCGTAGCCAAGACCCTCATCTCCAGAACCAAACGCCTGGCTGACAAAGACCACTTGACAACTGAGTTACAGAATCTCTCAAATGTGTTAATCGCCAATGGATACCAGCAAAACAGGGTTAAGAAGCTAATCCAAAAAGAAACACCCCCCAAAAACCAAGACACGGAAGAAAACAATGGCATGGCCCTCCTTCCTTATATCAAGGGCACTACAGATAAAATTAGCAAAATCCTCCATAAACACAATATCAAAACAGCCTTTTGCACCAACCAAAAAATAGCCAATATCCTCAGAAACCCCAAAGATAAAATCCAGTTGGAAAACCAAGGGGTCTATGAAATACCATGCAAAGTCTGCCCAGCCACGTACATTGGACAAACAAACAGACGAATAAATGCACGTATCGCAGAACACAAGAATGCCGTCAAAAAAGAAGAAAAATCTTCCTCTCTTTTCCAACACATGAAAGAAACAGGACACGAAATTAATTTTGCAGATTCCAAATTGCTCTTTAACATGGAACATCACCACAAGAGAATAATCATGGAAGCCATCGAGATAGAGAAACACCCTCACAACATGAACAAGCGTGACGACACGTCCCGCCTGCCAGACATCTGGAAATTAGCCCTCCCCACAAAAACCGACACCAGATCCAGAGGCACACAGAACGCCACCACCAATCAACCACACCAGACCCAAACCCAGACCCTCTCCACAGATAAATTACAGACACCATCCAGTAACCAAACCATAGTGGCAACTCCGGATGCTGCACCCCCCTGCAATCCCTACACAGATCTGGCTGGCACAGGGCACAAAACCACAGCTCGCCCCTATACACGAAGCCAAGCCAAAGCACAACTAAGTGCAGTACAGCCATCTTCCCAGAAAAACTCTTCACAAATTCAAGAGGTCAAGACACGAAGGCTTTAGCAACTAATCCACACCTAATGACCCACCTAAGTGGTACTCAGAATATCACTCAAGAAATCACTCAAGATATCCCTCAAGTAATTAAGGAACAAAAGAAGAAAAGAACACTAGCCTGGGAACTTCCCCTCTGCCCAGAACTTTTGAGGCAATACACCACACCCCTCTACAGTATTTATAGGAACTCAAACACTGAGATCCCGCTCTGTTCCAGTAACAAGAAGCCGAAAGCACCAGCCTGAAGATGACGAGTGAGACCTCGTCGAAACGTCGCCTAGACACCCCAACTTTTACACGGGAAGACACCCGAGGACACCAAAACCTGCATATATATATATATATATATATATATTTGTTTTCGTAGATTTTCACGGGTACAGGAATGCAGGTTTTGGTGTCCTCGGGTGTCTTCCCGTGTAAAAGTTGGGGTGTCTAGGCGACGTTTCGACGAGGTCTCACTCGTCATCTTCAGGCTGGTGCTTTCGGCTTCTTGTTACTGGAACAGAGCGGGATCTCAGTGTTTGAGTTCCTATAAATACTGTAGAGGGGTGTGGTGTATTGCCTCAAAAGTTCTGGGCAGAGGGGAAGTTCCCAGGCTAGTGTTCTTTTCTTCTTTTGTTCCTTAATTACTTGAGGGATATCTTGAGTGATTTCTTGAGTGATATTCTGAGTACCACTTAGGTGGGTCATTAGGTGTGGATTAGTTGCTAAAGCCTTCGTGTCTTGACCTCTTGAATTTGTGAAGAGTTTTTCTGGGAAGATGGCTGTACTGCACTTAGTTGTGCTTTGGCTTGGCTTCGTGTATAGGGGCGAGCTGTGGTTTTGTGCCCTGTGCCAGCCAGATCTGTGTAGGGATTGCAGGGGGGTGCAGCATCCGGAGTTGCCACCATGGTTTGGTTACTGGATGGTGTCTGTAATTTATCTGTGGAGAGGGTCTGGGTTTGGGTCTGGTGTGGTTGATTGGTGGTGGCGTTCTGTGTGCCTCTGGATCTGGTGTCGGTTTTTGTGGGGAGGGCTAATTTCCAGATGTCTGGCAGGCGGGACGTGTCGTCACGCTTGTTCATGTTGTGAGGGTGTTTCTCTATCTCGATGGCTTCCATGATTATTCTCTTGTGGTGATGTTCCATGTTAAAGAGCAATTTGGAATCTGCAAAATTAATTTCGTGTCCTGTTTCTTTCATGTGTTGGAAAAGAGAGGAAGATTTTTCTTCTTTTTTGACGGCATTCTTGTGTTCTGCGATACGTGCATTTATTCGTCTGTTTGTTTGTCCAATGTACGTGGCTGGGCAGACTTTGCAGGGTATTTCATAGACCCCTTGGTTTTCCAACTGGATTTTATCTTTGGGGTTTCTGAGGATATTGGCTATTTTTTGGTTGGTGCAAAAGGCTGTTTTGATATTGTGTTTATGGAGGATTTTGCTAATTTTATCTGTAGTGCCCTTGATATAAGGAAGGAGGGCCATGCCATTGTTTTCTTCCGTGTCTTGGTTTTTGGGGGGTGTTTCTTTTTGGATTAGCTTCTTAACCCTGTTTTGCTGGTATCCATTGGCGATTAACACATTTGAGAGATTCTGTAACTCAGTTGTCAAGTGGTCTTTGTCAGCCAGGCGTTTGGTTCTGGAGATGAGGGTCTTGGCTACGGAGTTTATTTGTGCAGGGTGGTGGTGTGATTGGTGCCCTTCCTTATATCAAGGGCACTACAGATAAAATTAGCAAAATCCTCCATAAACACAATATCAAAACAGCCTTTTGCACCAACCAAAAAATAGCCAATATCCTCAGAAACCCCAAAGATAAAATCCAGTTGGAAAACCAAGGGGTCTATGAAATACCCTGCAAAGTCTGCCCAGCCACGTACATTGGACAAACAAACAGACGAATAAATGCACGTATCGCAGAACACAAGAATGCCGTCAAAAAAGAAGAAAAATCTTCCTCTCTTTTCCAACACATGAAAGAAACAGGACACGAAATTAATTTTGCAGATTCCAAATTGCTCTTTAACATGGAACATCACCACAAGAGAATAATCATGGAAGCCATCGAGATAGAGAAACACCCTCACAACATGAACAAGCGTGACGACACGTCCCGCCTGCCAGACATCTGGAAATTAGCCCTCCCCACAAAAACCGACACCAGATCCAGAGGCACACAGAACGCCACCACCAATCAACCACACCAGACCCAAACCCAGACCCTCTCCACAGATAAATTACAGACACCATCCAGTAACCAAACCATGGTGGCAACTCCGGATGCTGCACCCCCCTGCAATCCCTACACAGATCTGGCTGGCACAGGGCACAAAACCACAGCTCGCCCCTATACACGAAGCCAAGCCAAAGCACAACTAAGTGCAGTACAGCCATCTTCCCAGAAAAACTCTTCACAAATTCAAGAGGTCAAGACACGAAGGCTTTAGCAACTAATCCACACCTAATGACCCACCTAAGTGGTACTCAGAATATCACTCAAGAAATCACTCAAGATATCCCTCAAGTAATTAAGGAACAAAAGAAGAAAAGAACACTAGCCTGGGAACTTCCCCTCTGCCCAGAACTTTTGAGGCAATACACCACACCCCTCTACAGTATTTATAGGAACTCAAACACTGAGATCCCGCTCTGTTCCAGTAACAAGAAGCCGAAAGCACCAGCCTGAAGATGACGAGTGAGACCTCGTCGAAACGTCGCCTAGACACCCCAACTTTTACACGGGAAGACACCCGAGGACACCAAAACCTGCATATATATATATATATATATATATATATATATATATAGGAGGAAAGAATTCTGCAGAAGAAACATAGAAGTGGAAAAATTTCCACAGTTCTGGGCAGAAAAAGCCGCCGCCATTTTTTGAATGTACATATTTTAGAGGCAACTTCTCTGCTTTAAGAGCCTAGGATCATAGAACTGTGAAGTTGGGAGGAATCCCAAGGGTCATCTAGTCCAACCCCTTAACTCTATATGTGAAAAAGTGGAAAGAGATGTTTGCTTGTGGTTTGCTGGCATTATTCCCAGGTAAAACAGAACCCTGTCTGGTTTTGGCTCCATTGCTCAGCCTTATCTCATCAATCTAGGGTGATTTGCATCTGAAACAAACACCTCAAATTCTAATTGCCTTAAGTTATTTAGACAAGTCTGTGCAGTGTAAAATATTCATCTTGTTGATCTGTTTTCCTTTTTCCATGCATTATCAGTGCATGCTTTTATTGTTCATGTGGGCTCAAGTCTTCTCATGAGTCATGCTTGTGAACTATTATTAATTATTAAAATGTGCCCTCCATTAAAAAAGAAATCTATGGTTCCTTTTGAAATGTTTAAGATAATTTATTTAGTTAACTTTGCTGCATTAAATGTGCATTCTGTAGTTGACCTCCTTTGTAATGCTTTATTATGAATTCTTTAAGATAATATTTTAGTTTCCTGTTAAGTTGCTTTGGATGTATGTTTTATATTTGACTGACTTCAGGAATATTTTTTTCTGGGTTGCTTTATTTCATGTTTCAATGTGTTGAAAACCACTTTGATATTTGTAAAATTTAAAATATAAAGCGGTATAGAAATGAAATGGATAATAATAATAACAACCAAAGCCTCATTCGGAGTCCTGGTTATACAGTGGTACCTCGGGTTAAGTACTTAATTCGTTCCGGAGGTCCGTTCTTAACCTGAAACTGTTCTTAACCTGAAGCACCACTTCACCTAATGGGGCCTCCTGCTGCCGCTGTGCCACTGGAGCACGATTTCTGTTCTCATTCTGAAACAAAGTTCTTAACCTGAGGTATTATTTCTGGGTTAGCAGAGTCTGTAACCTGAAGCGTATGTAACCTGAAGTGTATGTAACCCGAGGTACCACTGTATATTATACTTTATGAGAAACTGGTGTGGTGAACGATACTTCACTCCTCGTTTTGTTTTGTTTTTATATTAAAAAAAAGAAACTTGCTTATAGCATTCAGGCATGTACAGAGGATACAGGTCATGATAACTGTGAGATTACAGTCATACCTCATGTTACGTTTGGTTCAGGTTGCGCGTTTTCAGGTTGCGTCCCACGGTGACCCGGAAGTAATGGAATGGGTTACTTCCAGGTTTCGCCACTTGCGCATGCGCAGATGCGCAAAATGACATCACACGCATGCGCAGAAGCAGCAAATCGCAAACCATGCTCAAGCAGACGTGGGTTGCATTCTTCTCAAGTTGCGAACGGGCCTCCAGAACAGATCCCGTTTGCAACCAGAGGTACCACTGTATTATTACCAATGTACAAGGCAGTGATAATTTAAGACTGGATAGCAACCGCTATCCATGAGTCTGACCAAACTGCGGGAGGCAGTGGAAGACAGGAGTGCCTGGCGTGCTCTGGTCCACGGGGTCACCAAGAGTCGGACACGACTAAACGACTAAACAACAACAACAACAACAACAACAACAACAAGCAACTGCTGAGGAGATGGGAGAATTCCTTGAGCGTTTCTCTCTGACTGGGTAAAGCAGAGGTGGGGAACCTTTTTTAGGTCGATGGCTGTATTACCTCAACAACTACCTTCTTGGGGCCCTGTGCCAGTGGTAGGCAGGGCCACGAATGGCAAAAAGCAGGTGGTAAAAAGGATATATTTCCTGCATATAGTAGGCCATATAGTTCAAATCAAATCAAATCAAATTTTATTAAACGGTCACAGACCAGATTAACTCGTACAGCTAGTCAGCGAAGCATAACACCGGAAAAAACAAAGGACAATTTCGATACATAACTGCAATTTAAAATTAGACAGCATAAATAAAATTAAGTATTTGCCTTCGCCTGCATATTGACATTGGAAAGCTCTTGTTTCCTGTGCCTAATAGCGGCTACACAAAATTTGGCCACATTGATCGTAATTTCAGGAACCTTATCTTCTACCAAGGCTCTCATACGTTGGAGTTCTGGTTCATTTTTAAGCTTTTGTAGAACTGGGGCAATAAAGGTCAAACGTAGATCCTCGTAGTAACTACAGTGCAGCAATACATGCAGACTTGTTTCCACTTCCGATGAGCCACATGGGCAAACACGTGACTCATATGGTTTGCCCTCATATCTGCCTAGCAGCAGGGCAGAAGGCAGAACGTTAAATCTGGCCAGGGTAAAGGAGTGGCCATATAGTTCAGGCACACGAAAGTCAAGAATTTCTACACATATAAGCATACTCTGCTCCATTCCCCATCCAGGCAAACACAATCAAAGTTCCACATTTCAGCCAAGCAAAAGCTCTCAAGAGGGGCTGGGAGCAGGAACCAGGAAAACCCCACCACCTAAGGATATTTATGAGGGCTTGATAAAGAACATTGGGTCCTTGAGCCTGAGATTTCCCACCCCTGGGCTAAAGTAAAAGGTAAAGGTATCCCTGCCCGTCAGGGCCAGTCGTGACCGACTCTAGGGTTGCGCGCTCATCTCGCTCAAGAGGCCGGGAGCCGGCGCTGTCCGAAGACACTTCCGGGTCATGTGGCCAGCGTGATGAAGCTGCATCTGGTGAGCCAGCACCAGCGCCGCACACGGAAACGCTGTTTACCTTCCCGCTATAAAGCGGTCCCTATTTATCTACTTGCACTTAGGGGTGCTTTTCAACTGCTAGGTTGGCAGGAGCTGGGACCGAACGACGGGAGCTCACCCCGTCGCGGGGATTCAAACCGCCAACCTTCTGATCAGCAAGTCCTAGGCATTGAGGTTTTACCCTGGGCTAAAGTAAGGGCAGTATTATTCACCGTTTTTCTTCCTCCTTGGTGGGCTGAGAGGAGGAGGAGGAAGAAGAAGAGTTTGGATTTGATATCCCACTTTATCACTACCCGAAGGAGTCTCAAAGCGGCTAACATTCTCCTTTCCCCTCCTCCCCCACAACAAACACTCTGTGAGGTGTTAAACACATCCCTCCAACCTATTTTCAACCTGCTCCCTGCATCTCATTTTGCCCCTTATACAAGTGGAACTTTTAGCTCTCTGTGAGATCACAAAGAAAAACCCTTGGAAAAACAAAAGAATACCAGGTGGTTGAACAGCTGAGAGGTATTTTCTTAGGTAGTCTGTAATATTAACAGACACTAAAGTTCTTTTTTGTCTCCAGGGAAGGTACACAAAACAGCTGGATGGAATCTTCAACCTATACATGAAGATGATGAACTGCATGCAACTGTCCTCATTAAACACAAGTTGAAAATTGGCCAACGGAAAACAAGGCACTCCTCTAGTGCTAAGCTTTAGCAGCTAAGCATATAAAATCTATTCTGAATGGGTAGAAATTCTGCCCTGCTGGTAGTTGGCAGTGTGCAAAAGGCAGGAGAATTTAAATTAGAATTGATGTCTACTTCATCTGCTGTGGGTATTGTTTTCCCTAGCATTGTCCTCGTATAACTTTTGACCTGAAGTTGCTGCTGTCTCATTTCCCAAGCAATAATTCAATGGTTGCACTGTTTGTCTGACTTTTCCCTTTATTTAGAGACTAGGAAAGTTGAGCCTTGCTTGCATGGCGCAGTGTGGTTTTTCGGGTTTCATCCTCCATTCCTGCTGTCATGGGTTGTCAGGATGGCCATGTCTCCTACTTCACAAGAAACAGTGCTCTGTCTGAAGTTCTGTCACTGAACAGTCCTCTATTTGAAAGGCTGTCTGGTCCATGTAAAGTTCAAAGTTCAAGGACCCTAACAAGGGAGAACTGGAGGGGCCTTGAAGTTGCCCACCAACAGCCTTCTTCTGGACCCTTCCAGATGTCCTCATGCTTCTACTGGAAGAATTCACATACAATTCTTCCCTGGAGTTCCTTTCTATCCACCTCACTTTATGCATTATTCTCAGTATACAGTGGTACCTCGGGTTACAAACGCTTCGGGTTACAAACTCCGCTAACCCGGAAGTAGTTACCTAGGGTTGCGAACTTTGCCCCAGGATGAGAATGGAAATCGTGCGGTGGCAGCGGGAGGCCCCATTAGCGAAAGTGCACTTCAGGTTAAGAACGGTTTCAGGTTAAGAACGGACCTCCGGAACAAATTAAGTTCGTAACCCGAGGTACCACTGTACTACATTTTAAGTGCCTCCAGTTTTCCTTTCTCCCCATTTGTCCCTTACATTCACATATTGTCTGTCTGTCATCTATCTATATGTTTTTCTAACATTTATTTTTCAGAGATAAACCTATTGCTCCATTAGCAGGTGCTCTTTCTATTACACTATCTATTGTACTATACCTATTTTTTATTTTTACCTGCTTTACTTTATCATTTTTGCTCTAGATCAGTGTAGTGCCTCCAGTCACGTTGGACTACAACTCCCATCATCTGTGACCATTGGTCACACTAGTATGGGTTGATGGGAGTTGTAGTCCATATAATCTAGAGGCCACTGTGTCTGCTAACTCTGATTTCCCATCCTCTGTTGTTGTTTTTTGCTTCTTAGATAACATTTAAATTTTTCCTATTTGCTCAAATTTGTTTCCCATTATATAAAGCAACAGAGTTTCTTACCATTGCTTTATTCCCATTTATTTGTAGGCCATAGTTCTGAAAAAACAAATTCATTGCATTGAATATATTCTGCAGCTTTCTTCCACATCTGCCACCACCACTGTTTCATCAGCACAATGCAGACAATTTATTTCCTTCCCATTCACTTGCAGGTGCCCTTATCATCCCATCCTAATAACATACTGCTCCATAAAAAGAAAAGATTAAAAGGGGCTGCAAGGCCTCTCTCTCAGTTTCTTCGCTCATTTCCCCTTTGCTTTGTTATCAATCCACGAGAAACCCTTGTATAATTGTATTCAATTCTCCCCATCACCATGGGTGCTGGTCTTGCTGATCACCAAACCTCATGAAGGTCAGAGAATCACAAGGTTAGGCCGATAAACTATGCAATTTCCTTTGGGGTAACTACTATAGTGATGCCTCCCATAAAACTAGTGTCAGTGGCAGCCCACACATCAACTGTACTGATTTAATAAAGAACAAGTACTTTTACTCTCAAGTGTAATTATGCCACACACAAAATGGCGTACAAATGGGTCTAGCAAGCATTTGCTACTATGCTGAATAAAATTAAGCATTTTCTTGCTTTATGTTCACTGTTTTGTGGGAGCAAGGGATGGGCAATTTTTTCAATTTTGCTTCCTCTCAATTCCTCACTTTTGCAATCTTCGTTTCAATTCTCCACATCAGTTTGTGATATCTCCCTCATAAATACATTAGCATTTTAGTGTGAATTTTGCCTAATGTTAAACATTTTTGCAAAGCATTCTCCTATAATATAATGCATTTTTTTAGCATGCTACTTTCACCAATATATGCATTTTATCCACATTTTGCCCCAGTGTGCATTTTCACATACATTGCTTCACTGGAGAACTGTACTGCAAAACTGGAAGTATGACTTTCAAAGGAGGGCTATGTTTCGCTTCATGTATTGTTTCATAAAGTGTGAATTATGCCTTTAAATGCGAACTGAATTGAATTCCACCCCTCCATTCCTAATTGCAGCAATAAAATTCCATAGAGAAATAATGCCTTGCTTTGGTAACAGCACTGACTGCGTGGAGAACTGGCCATGCGTATGGACCAGACTAGACAAGGCTTCTCTCCAGTCTAGCTCATACACATAACATGCTTTCTGGCATTCCTGAATGCCCATACACAACTGCAATGTTGGAATACATCCAACATACATGAAGGTCCACTGTGCCTAGGCTCAGATTGCATGGATGATTATTGGAGTTTATCCAGCAAATCAACACTGCAAAATTGGGCTGTGGGAACTGGATTTTAAGCATGCTGGTCAGAACCAAGCATTATAGCCCTAAGCGGACGTCTGAGCATGTTGGGGGACAGGGCTGGAGTGCTGAATGGGCAGGAAGGGCTGACATCCTTATGATGATGGAAGAGGAACCATATGACCCATCCCATTTGAAATCAACAGCCAAAAGTATGTGGTGCCATTTTTTAGTTTTTTATTTTAAAAGCTGAAATCCCACCAATTTGGATAGGGGAATATGCAAGTGAGATCTGAATTTGCTTCTCCTGCTCTTCCTTCCCTGTCATATAGTTGATCCCTGTGGTTCTGTAATAAGGGCTCAGCAATGCTCTGCTGGGTAAGATCTGTCATATTCACATGATGGATGAACTAGGATGAAAATCAGCCGAGACTCGTTTGATAGCTTCCACGGTTTTACGCAGTTTCCCATCATTGCTATTGGGCTTGCACGGGATATATTTCAACAGTTTTTAATATATGTATATGGTTTTAATATTTTCCGTGTTGGATTGTTTCTTTAATGATTGTTTCATTTATGTTTTTAGTGGTGCATATTTTTATCTTATTCTTCACACCCGACAGAGAAGTGAAATGGGCTGTTGGGGGAGGGAAGAAGCTAGTAAATTTTCTAGGAGGCTAGTCATTTGGGGGAGTTATATACAAGGCTGTTTTAAGATGACAGTGGTAGGTTAGGAGCTATTGCCTGTGCCGGGGAGATGATGAATTGCTACTCCTATTGAAGCTGCTTGTTTTTGGTCGAGGCTCATGTACCCATGCCTGGTTTTTAATTTTCTATGGACAAAGCTCTCAGTGCAATCTACTTAAAAACTGTAGCCTGTAGGACTAAGATTGGATGCAACCCTGTAAATTAAATGCTGTGATATAATTCAATACAGTGGTACCTCGGGTTAAGTACTTAATTCGTTCCAGAGGTCCGTTTTTAACCTGAAACTGTTCTTAACCTGAAGCACCACTTGAACTAATGGGGCTTCCTGCTGCCGCTGCGCCACCAGAGCACGATTTCTGTTCTCATCCTGAAGCAAAGTTCTTAACCTGAAGCACTATTTATGGGTTAGCGGAGTCTGTAACTTGAAGCGTATGTAACCTGAAGCGTATGTAACCTGAGGTACCACTGTATATATATGGCATATGATAAATGAACAGGCAGGTGCTACTCTAAAGCTGTAGCACTGGGAAGATACTGGTTTTTATTACTAAATGGCACATGTGAGGCTTTTGGAATCTGACTTTAAGGCTTCCTGGCTCTGATCGTTCTGGATTGCTATTCTCCCCAAGTAGCAAAATATTTTATTTCTAGGTCACTTGCTTAGGCTTCTGTGTGTTTTGCTTCAAAAAAACCCACAAGAGCTATATGTGCTTTTAAGGAGAACAACACGGGAGGAACTTCTCCTTATGGAACAGCTCACCCCAGTATGTCAGGAACAGTCCGCACCATCAATATTAAAAGTGGCATTTACAATAACGAGTAAAGTTCTGGAGCTGTTGGCAGTAACACTTGCTGTGCTGTAAATATTCCAGTGTTCAAGCAGGAAGCAAGGAAGAGCTCAAGCCAGTCCCCCTATGCTGACATCCAGCGAGGAATACAAAATGCTCCTCTGAAAGTCCCAGGGGTTAGGAAAATAAATAGCATACACTAAAACTGTTATGTATTCAGTGGGCTGTGTTTGCCTGAGCTTGAGTCTGAACTGAAGATTCTGAGCCCCTGTGTTCTGATTCGATATACGATATCCAATCACAGAACATTTCAGGATTTGGGCCTCTGCCATTGGCCCTTAAACTCTGAGTTATGATTCGCAGCTTGGAAGTTTAGACAGCCAATCACGTTGGGAGTGGGAGTGGCCTGGCCTTCAGAAATGTATGTAAGCAGTTGTTTTGCCTCTGTTGCCTAGTTCTGTTTGTTCAATAAAGGTTCTTGATGTTATCACTGGGTCTTGCCTCGTGGGAACCCACCTATACTTCAAAAACCATAATTTTATAGTGATGTAGTACAAATATAATATTTACTGAAAGCTTACATTACATGTTACTTAAAGTTCTATAATAAAAATTATTGAATAAAGTTATTGTTAATAATATTAATCTTTTTTTGTTTAATACTAGTATGTTCTTTTACAGCCTGCATCTTAATAGGTTGTCAGAATAGTGTATTTCTGAAGATGTTTCACCAGTTGCCATATTTTTTTCCCTCCCCAGATACTGTGTCACACTGAGGGGAATATGGCACCTGCAACAAAAATGGCAGCCCCTACTTCCACCGTTAAGACTCACTAGAACAACACATGGGTGAAGCATTCTGGGAAAATAATATGACTGATGCCACAAGGTGGCTGTTGAGTGCCATTGGAGAAAGGAAAGCTCTTCCACCCCTAAATGTGTGACAAATGGGTAAGAACTGGATAATAAAAAAATAAAACTAGTTGTATCCATTTGTTTAACAACTAATGAAAACTGAACCAAAGGGCCCCACTTGGTTCAATTTTTCATTCACAGGAACATAGGAAGCTGACTTATACTGAATCAGACCATTGGTCCATGTAGCTCAATACTGTCTACACAGACTGGCAGCAACTCTCCGGGGTTTCAGACAAGGCTTTCTCCCAGCTCCAGCTGGAAATGCCAGGGATTGAACCAAGCAAAATAATTGACCCCTGAGTTACTGCTTTCCCCCTAGACATGAGTTCGCAATCCTAATGAGAGGGCTTTCCTCCAGTTTTATTTTGAACTCACTCTTCCTTTACATGGTAGAAATCAGTTGTAATTGGACTGAAGGAATGGGCAATGTAGCAGTATACAATTTACCTTGCAAAAGATACTGCTGTAGTTACGTCCTGTTAGTAATAAATTAATAATAATAAATTTTATTTATACCCCGCCCTCCCCAGCCAAGACCGGGCTCAGGGCGGCTAACACCAGGTATAAAAACAATTGATTAAAATACAACTTAGAAACAAGATTAAAATACAACATTAAAATGCAGCCTCATTTCAGTAGAAACTCATATCAAAAACTTTTTTGGGGGATGAAAACGTCAAATCTTCACCAAGGCCAACTATCCAGACTGGTCCTATGTGGGCCAGAAGAAAGCCAGGGAAGTCCCCAAATTGAAGTTCCATCACAGAAGAAAAAAGGAAAGAGGGGGAGGGGATCAAGTTGATTCCAAGCCAAAGGCCAGGCGGAACAACTCTGTCTTAGGTTGGTCACAAATATTGATAAGATTAGAGAAGACAACTTGAGAGAAATTGTGCACTCCAATATAAATTAGGCACTATAGACACAAAGAGGCATGATCCTACAAGATTTCAAAAAGAAACTTGGGCAAATGTATAAATCTCTGTCACTGATTTAAGTGGTTGCTTGAATCTCTTCCACTGAAACTCATGGGATAAGGGTGCTTAATTTTGGCTAGCTCACACCCACAGTTTTAGTTCCTCATTATAATCTCATCTAACTAGGTGTTGGGATTCTTAATAAACATACTCTGAATGCCTATACATTTAGTATAAATTATATTTGGAATTTAGCAAAAATTATATTTTGAAAATGAACTAAATAGCATGGGGAGTCCAGCACAAAAGGGCTTTTTCTACCCCTCATCCCAGCAATTCATAAATAGGATTTAAGGTAATTTATTATATATGGGTGATAGCAATTTAATATAATTAGAAAGGCTGGGCAATGCCCAGTCATTCTTTTTAGGAACAATTACTGCATTCATATTTTTTTAAGCATTAGAAAACCCAACCCAGATAATGACTTTTAATTCATTATTAAATTCAGTTAATTATCATTTAAGGGAGGGCCATTTAACAGCTAGCAGCTTTACAAATGCTGCTGTTCTTTCCCCCTAATGACTTGTGAGCACTAAAGGAAATTGGAAGGAAGGAATGAATCTGGGAGACAGATCAGTCTCCATTCTGTAACATTCATAAGCTAAAACAAAGACATGCACATATGGAACAGAAAATATAGCAATTTCCTTTGAGGAACGTATTTTTTTGTTCACTTATTATTTATTAAAAGGTTTGCAAGATGCCTTTCTGGGCATAATTAACTGAAAACGACATAAAATGATTTAAATATGTATCCACAATCCTACCCCAAACTAAAATTGGCAGCAGTTAAAAACCTAGTATGCAACACCTCAGTAAACTGCAGACTGACACAAGAAAGTTTGCAAGGTTCAGGAGCGATGAGCCAATGGCTACCACAGAGACAGGGCCTTTTCAGCATGACTCCATCCTTTTGGGAGTCCCCTTCTCTCTCTTTCTCTCCCTTCCCCTTTCTCTCTCTGGAATTCCAAAGGTATGGATGGGGCCATACTGAAAATGCTCTGCCTCTAGGGTGGCCATTTGTGCATCACCAAAAGGAAAAGGAAGTTCATCATGGAAAAAAAGGGGAGGCAAATTTGCATTAAACTTCCATATGCCAATTTATATGTACAGATGCCAATTTGGAAATAACCACTATAATTGAAATAAAAGCACTTACTTCCTGCCCACTATGGTGGGGAAGACTGTGACAAATAACCTCTGTGTGCCAATCACACTGCTGATGGGCAACTTCAAGACCCCTCTGACTCTTAGGGTTCTCCATCTTTAAACTGGGACTTTCAAGCAAGCCCTCTTTAATGTAGGACGCATGGCCACCCCTCCTGTCTCTGGCACCAGCCAGATGCACAGCTATTATCCTTCACCAGGGCCAGGGCCAGGGCCTTCTCGGTGATGGCTCCAACCTGGTGGAATGCTCTGTCCTATGAGACCAGGGCCCTGCAGGATTTAACTTCCTTCCGCAGGGCCTGTAAGACAGAGCTATTCCGCCTGGCTTTCAACTTGAACTTAGCCTGATCTTTTATTCCCTTTCCTTCCCTCTCCCTCCCATTTTTATGAAGTTTACCCGCTCAGGGATCCCACAGCTAATTCTCCCCTAGTCTCCTCACTGGCCCAAATAGGACTAATTTAGCCAGCTAGCCCTGGTGATCATCTAATGTTTATCGGATGGATTTCCCCCCTAAATTGATTTTTGAATTCTGAATTTATTGTTATTCACGTTTTATACTGTATTTTATGCTGTTTTTTGTTGCATCAATTAAGTGTTTTAAATTTGTTGTTAGCCGCCCTGAGCCAGGTTTTCTGAACCAGGAAGGGCGGGGTATAAATATTTTTTTTTTTTAATTATTATTATCATTATTATTATAGAAACCAGTGCCCTTCCCAACCCTGTAAAGATTTCTTTTTCAGCTAATAAAAAATTCAAATATTGCACTTTAAAAAAAAAAAAAATTATTAAAGATTTTCTTGTTTTACAGAAGTAAGTGTAATGTCTCTCGTATTTTTTCCATGTAACATTTTTACAAATCTGTTTCATTTGTTGAGACGTTAGGGGGAGGGGAAAAAAGGGGCGGAGGGAGGGAAGATGGGTGGGGTTGGGGTTGGATGGCGATGTTTCTATTATGCTTAATGTATGTAGGGTTTGGTGTCACTTGTGTTCCTTTAGTGGTGAGAGAGGTTGGGGTTGGCCTAGGGTGTGGTTGGTTGTTTGTGATTGGCTGTGGTGATCTTTGTTTTCGTGTGTGAGTGGGGTGGGTGGGTGTTTTGCTTCAGGTTAGCCATATTGATTTGTATGCTGTTGGTGGATTATTGTCATTGTCTTGTTGGGCTGTGTATGTGATAAAGGGGAGCCATACCGGGGTAAAGGCAAATATTGCACTTATAACATAAAACGTTTCAGAATACAGGTTCACTCTTGCAAGCCTCTGAACTCCATCCCTGCGCTCTCCCCCCCCCCAACAGCACAACGGTGATGGGAGCTCGATGCTTGCCACCTGAGCAGACAGAAGGAGAATGGGCTCTCTCTGCTCCTCCGAGTTCTATGTGTTACGAAGTATATACCCCAAAGTCACCATCAGATCACCATCAGATCCCATGGCTACAGCCTGCACCAAAAAAAATCACGCACTCACTGTTGCGTGGGGCTGCAATGGTGCAAAAACGTGGTTACAAAGCACGGATCCACATGGATTCTCAGGATTTTTTGCATTGGGTCACCCCAAATTTACCATCAGATCACGTAGCATGTCCATGGCTACAGCCTGAACCAAAAAACACATACATCCACTGTTTTGTGGGGCTGCAATGGCAGAAAAACGTGGTTACAAAGCACGGATCCACATGGATTCTCAGGATTTTTGCATTGGGCTAACCCAAACTCACCGTCAAATCACATGTCTGTGGCCACAGCATGAACCACAAAAATCATACATCCAGTGTTTCATTCAGAATATTTTTTTTCTTGTTTTCCACCTCTAAAAACTAGGTGCATTTTATGGTCAGGTACGTCTTATGGAGCAAAAAATACGGTACTATAAACCGCGGTAGTATGATTGGCATCTGCAAAGCACTGACGCCCGTACCATATGGTGCTCCAGTTCAGAAGCTCATTAGACAAAGGTATTTGGTGACTCAGCGCATAAAGCTGTGTTAATATTCCCCTGAGTGCTGAGGTATATTTCCTCCCGCTTAGCTCTCTGCGTGGAATCCCAACCTCACCCTGCATTTTCTTTTGCATTTAAGTGGGAACCATTATGTCACAAATGTCACTTGAGGTAATGAAAGCGAATGCTGTCAGGGTTTTCAGACGTCAGTGTATGGCAGCGGTTAGGCTAGAGGAAGGGCTGCTAATGGCGATTGATCCTTTCTTATATATCTAATGAGGGAAAGCTGTTCAGGCCCAGCCCTGTGAAATGCTACTAACGGCAACCAGGCAACAAACAGGCAGAGCGGCGACAGTCTGACCTCTCAGAAATAAGCTGAACTGAAGCTGAGACTGATAAACAGTGATTTATTTATTTTTTTAAATCCTGACAGGTCTCTGAAGAGCAAAACATAATTTAATGTCCCCCTATTTTCACCGGTCTATCAATTTAGCTATCACGGCTGTATTGCTTACTGCAAAGAAAGCTGAACCAAAGCACTATGGGCAGTAAAAGAGAGATTTGCACGGGCCTTGGCACTTTCTCGGTCATTGACCTTGAGCACATCATGTTCAGCTACTTCTGTGGCTCGGTTTATTAGACGACTGTTGAGCCAGTGCCCAGGCTGTGGTTCAACACAACTATGCCATAGTGCTTTCATAACCCATCAGTGCCACAACCCGGCAATGGTGCCTGTGTACTAAAAGCAGCCACACTGGTGTGCAAAACGTCCCTCAATTTATTGATTGAAAAAGCTTTTCCTCCCAATGTTGCTGTTCGGTTTAACACACGCACCCCAGACAGGAAAGCTCACAGCAACCAATAAGAACAGCACACAAGAACCTCCCCTGAAAACTACACAATAGAAGGAGATTTTCATTTTTATTATCATCATTTATGAATTTATTCATAGATTCGTAGAATTGTTTAAAACAAAGGAGGAGAGGCAGTAGGGGGAGAGGCGCAGCAATAGGCAGGGGTGGGGAAAGAGGGCGGCATCTGTGCTACTGTAGAGAGGATGATGGGTGGCAGCGCATGCAGCAGTGATTGGAGGGAGGCATTGACCGGACCATGCCGAGGGACCCCTAAAATCTGATGCCAGCTCTGAAATACATGGTCTATCACTGGTCATAAGCCTGTAGTATAATTACAATTCACATTTCGTATCTCAAGCACATTGTCAATGCTTAACCTAAGTATTAGCAGCAATAGAATGGAAAGGAAATTGGTTTGCCTGCATTTACCAGGTTGCAGCAAACACAGGTCCACTCCCCCCCCCTTTATCTTTTTTTCAATACCTTGCTTTGGATAAATGAACTCATAAATCATACGCTTCCCACGCCATGCAAAATTGGTTCAGTGGAAAGCGCTGGAGAAAGGGGGAAAATGTACTCCAGAAAACCCCAATCATTTTGCTAGAATATAAAGGAAGGAAAATTCCAAACAGTCCTTTACACACGCGTTACATAATTTAGTGGCACCATAATTAATTCAGATCACTTAGTTCTACACGGAGTCCTTTAGCCATGTAATTAAAGCTATCAGCAATCTAAACAGGTCTGACTTCAGTACTGGGACATTAGTGGGATACAGAATCAAAGCAGCAGCAACAACAAACAAACAAAAACAACAGGTGTCAAAGAAACAAGAGACTACAGGAAAAAATGCAACTGGTCAGTATATATTAGTCATGCAAATCAAAATGTGTTCAGTATCTTCACAATAAATGTAACTTTTGTATTTTGGCATCCTAGATTGTATTCCTTTGTCTGTATGTTACTATATGTTCTGCTACTACCTCTTAAATGATACACTGAAAATTAACAGATTTTTCACTCTCCCCTAAATAATGCAATTTCCCATTTGCCCTTTAGTCTCCTTCTGAAATCACTGAAAAGTACAAGGTGAATACTTTTGCCTAGCACTAGTATGTAAAGAAGGCTGATCACCGAAGAATTGATGCTTTTGAATTATGGTGCTGGAGGAGACTCTTGAGAGTCCCATGGACTGCAAGAAGATCAAACGCATCCATTCTTAAGGAAATCAGCCCTGAGTGCTCACTGGAAGGACAGATCATGAAGCTGAGGCTCCAATACTTTGGCCACCTCATGAGAAGAGAAGACTCCCTGGAAAAGACCCTGATGTTGGGAAAGATTGAGGCTACAAGGAGAAGGGGACGACAGAGGATGAGATGGTTGGACAGTGTTCTCGTAGCTACAAACATGAGTCTGACCAAACTGCGGGAGACAGTGGAAGACAGAAGTGCCTGGCGTGCTGTGGTCCATGGGGTCACGAAGAGTCAGACACAACTAAATGACTAAACAACAACAACAACAACAGTATGTATGTATGTATGTATGTATGTATGTATATTACTACTACTACTACTACAATTTGTATACTACCTGTCAGGGGTTTAGGAGCAGAGGCACGGGCAAGGGAGGAAACAGAGAGCGAAGGGGAGGAGGCAGAAGAAAAGATGAGTGATGACGACGACCCGAGATCTCCTAGTCTTTCCAGTGAATCAGAGGATTCACAGAAAGGAGCACCAGTGGCCAGGGCAAGGGGGGAGTCTAGGGGGGCACCCCAGGAAGATAGAGCCAGAGGGGACTCAGGGGGGAGCAGCTGGAAATCGGGACCAGCGTCACCGCCAGGAAGCAGGGAAGAGGAAGGGAGCCAGGGGGGAAGCGCTGGCAGCTCACCACAGGAGGGAGGACATGAGTCAGGAGTGGCCACACCTCCATCGGGGAGCGAAGAAACGGTTAAGAGGAAAGTGGAAGGTTGGGCGCGCGCGCCAAGTTCAAATGCAGAGGAAGGCGGCGCAGTAAGCAGCCCCGAAAGGGAGCCAGGTCCTAAAGCCCGGCGCAAGGAGGCAGGAGGGTCCGGGTCAGCGTCAGAAGAATCCCGGAAGGAAGAAGCCCCGGGGGGTAGAGGGACCCAGAGGAGGACAGTCAGGCGGAAAAGGTGGAGCAAGGCTAGGATATTAAGTTGGTGCACACGGGGCGGAGACTCAGACGGAGCTTCGCCGATCTAGCTACTAGACGTAGAGTTGCGCGCAGCAGCGTGAGAATGGAAACTGTAATTCAATAAAGACTTTTACTTAATGATCGCTGGCTAGCGTGATCCTCTGTGAGCTAGGATCTTCAAGCAGCTCTGACACTACCCTTTATCCAAAGATCCCAGAGTGGTACAGAACATTAAGAAAATAATTTATGTAGCATAAAAAAATACATAGTATAATAATAAAATAATCATAAGAACAGTCCCCTACCACATTTAACAGGCCATAGATTATTTAGTGGATGAAGATCTGGGGAAAGAGGCATGTTTTCACTGGCACCTAATGCTAGAAATGAGTTCTGTAACTTGTTTAGAATAGCAATGCTCAGGTTTTTTTCTTTACAAACATTGAATTAAAATGTTTGTTAAAATTAAAATGATAACTGGGACAAAAACCAGTTATCAAACACAAAGCATTGTCTTCCAAGACAAATACATGTACAGATGTTAAGTTTTGTATGCAATCTTCCACATTGCATGAAATCGAACTTGGAAAATCTTTTACATTCAGCTCACATCTATCGGGTATATTTCAATCTAAAGCAATAGGATAATTTCTCTACAGTTGCTGCTGTGACAAAATGGAGATTACCATACTGTTATTAAGAAATGATATAAATCAAGACAATATGGAGTCAAACCCATCTTTCTTTGTTATTCCTCTTATCACCCTCCAATGGTAAGTTAAGCATTCCCTAAGCGCTATATTCCACACATACTGGGTCCAAGTTTCTATGATGGGAGAGGGTGTTTTCCCCCTAAATGGAAGCAACCAGTGCTTTTTTCCTGGGGGTACGCAGGGATATGCATATCCCTAAACACGTTGTGAATCTTTATACTTTTGTCCATTTACTGTATTTGTTTTTCCTGATTTGAACTGTAAAATGGTGATTTTCTTGAGTCAAAATGAGAGTACCACTAAAGATTTTTGGAAAAAAAGCACTGGAAGCAACTATTTGTCTCACTGCTGCCATAAGAATGAAAGCCAACTCTTTATGCTTAAGATTTGGACTTCTCTCCTTTCCCAATGACAGCAGGGCTGACACGGGATTGGGTGCAAGATGTTGCCCTATAATGCCAGATGACAGGAAAAAAACCATGTCCAGAAATCTTTAAGCAACAAACACACCCAGCACCTCAGCTTTTGATTATAAAGAAAAATGTAAGCATATGCAGACTGCACTTCCCTCTTCAAGATCACAAGATCACATATTAACACACCCTATACATTTAAAACACTCTCATCTCACTTTGTGAGCCATGGGTTCCCCCAAGGAATCTTGGGAACTCTAGGTTGTTAAGGGTGCTGACCTCACAGATATACAATTCCAAGCATCTTTAACCAACTACAGCGCCCAGAAAGTGGAATAAGACGGCTTTAAAAATACGGTGTGAGTGTGAGCTACATAAACCAGCCACAACTGGTTCATGTACATGTGAGGCTGTATGTGCTTTCTACAGTATTCCTTTCCAAAGCAACGCACTCAGAACCCTCAAAGACCTTTCCAGTTCTGTAGGCTCCTCTGTCAGCGAAAGTAAGTTCATCTCACTCCCGCAAACTGTTCCAGGGGAAAATGAACAGATGAAATACAGAGACAGTTGAAAGAGGAGCTTAACTAAATGGAAATGGTAGAGGTAGCTCCTAGTTGATAAGCCTGGGCTTTGATAGTTGGGGATAGGAATACTTCCGTACTCGTGTGACTCTTAAATAATTGAATAGCGTTATTGATCAGCCATGCATTACCCAGTGATTTAAATAAAGGTTATGTGAATAGTGGGTGATCTTGGGGAATTTATGTCTGATTAGTGCCTGAGCCTACTTTGCATTAATATAGCTGGGTTTCCAGCTCAATAGAAAGAGGATGCCGAGGCCTTTTAATAACATTATCACAGTCTTACGCTAGCATTTGATCCATCAAGCAAGGATCAACTCGAGGTCAGTGGTGAGAAGAAAGGAAAATAAGCATCTGCTTTGCCTATGCTTAGTTCTGTATTTAAAGAAATACTGCAGCAGGAGAGTTTCTCTTGCGTGTCAAGGTCCCCAATAACTCACACATCACACCAAATTTTTTGTTTAAGGTTTTTGGCATAATTTTGGCCACAACTTTATTAAAATACAAACATGTGAGTGGTTGCTTAGGCATTGGCTGCGACTGTCTGCCCCCACCGTGGGGGACAGACTGATATTTTGCACGCCTGCAAAAGTCAGAAAAGGGGAATACACTTGGGGGTAGTGACGGAGCAGGGAATCTGCCCTCAGCCCTCCCCAAATGCAGCCAGGAGCTCTTGCAGTGGCCCAAGCCCCCTTGACAGGGTGGACAAGCAATAGTGAGCCCCTGTATTCCTTTAACGGAATCCCTTGCAGCAGCAGCATTAGAGGGGCAGGCACAGCCAATCCATGCCCCTCAACCAACCAAACCATAAACCAATGCCTAACCGCAACCTTACAAGTTGTGACGATTTGCTACGCAGTAGGCAAAAACCAAATGGCCCCAGCCAATCAGCCAGGTGGACAAAATTCCTACCGGGCCCCTGCCCCAAAGCAGACGACCCCATGGCAGGCATAGCAAGGTCAAAGCGAACAACCCTAAGTAGGGGGGTGGGGGGACGGGCAATCTGATGCACGGGCGGAAAGAGGAAGCCCTAGCCTCGTGCAAGGAGTTTTAGCATTTCTGGCTGTCAATCAGCAAATGGCAACATTAACTTCTTCCCAACAACAAGGGAAGCCCAATCGCATCAGTGGCCAACGATCAATTAGCCCGCCCCACAACTTTGGAGTGTCCTGGTGGCCCCCACCGCAACACATGCTCTCCATGAAGGAGAACACGCTTTGCTAACCAACACAGAGTAAGGCAGAAGAGGAGAATAAGGCTAAGATCCTTTAGCACATTTACTAGGAAGCAAGGATGCTGAAATGAGTGAAACTGCTGCTTGTGCAAACATTCTTAAATCACTGTGGAATCCTATACATCAGGGAGGGGGAACCTGTGGTCCCCCAGGTGTTGTACTAGGACTCCTAAGATACTTGACTATTGGCAATGTGGGCTAATGGGAGTTGGAGTCCAACAACCTACGGTGAGCCACAGATTCTCCATGCCTGCTATGGTTATTCAGAGGTATGCAGAAACAGCTTGCTGGGTAGGGTGAAGCCACTGGGATATGAGTTGCTATTGCTTACCAGGAGGGAGAGAGGTGTGGTGATGGGGAGGTTGGCATGGTGGAAACAAACTGGGCAGGAGCATTGGATTGGCTCTGCTGGTGCACTCACACTGCACTGACCACTCTCCCCACCTTGGCCTTCTTAGTAAGCAACAGCAGCCCATCTGTTGGGAAGCAAGCACAGCTGTTCCACCCCACGCAACAAACCACTTCTGTAAGTAAGTCCCTCTGTGTTCAACAGGGCTTACTTCCAGGTAGAGTGGGCATGGCTGCAATCAAACAGTACAAGCCTAGGCATGCTTTAGTTAGGAGTAAGAGTAGTGATGTATGGAAGGGAGAGCTGGACCATCAAGAAGGCTGATCGCTGAAGAATTGATGCTTTTGAATTATGGTGCTGGAGGGGACTCTTGAGAGTCCCATGGACTGCAAGAAGATCAAAACTATCCATTCTGAAGGAAATCAGCCCTGAGTGCTCACTGGAAGGACAGATCCTGAAGCTGAGACTCCAATGTTTTGGCTACCTCATGAGAAGAGAAGACTCCCCGGAAAAGACCCTGATGTTGGGAAAGATTGAGGGCACAAGGAGAAGGGGACGACAGAGGACGAGATGGTTGGATAGTGTTCTTGAAGCTACCAGCATGAGTTTGACTAAACTGCAGGAGGCAGTGGAAGACAGGAGTGCCTGGAGTGCTCTGGTCCATGGAGTCACGAAGAGTTGGACACGACTAAACGACTAAACAACAACAACAACAACAACAACAACAAAGCTTCACTGTGCTCAGTGGGGCTGATTCCCAAGTATTATAATTTAAATCAGCATTCAAAACAATGGTCTAAATAAAATAAAGAGCAGGTATTAATATAAATTAAATACAAATAAAAAAGCAACACACCAACTGCAGCTGCAGACTAGAATCCCGGAAAGACAGGTTTTAACTGAGCACCAAAATGTCTACAATGATGGGACCTGTAGTACCTCCAGGAGGAGGGCATTCCATAATTAGGGTGTCACAAAAAAAGAAGGCCTATCTTGTGTCCCCACCAATTCATTTCACCTGGTGATTCAACAAACTATAGTTCCCAGGAGTCCTTCTGGGGAGGCTATGACTGCTAAGGTGGTATGATGGTGCCATAAAAATATAGTGTGCCTGCGGCCACTATCTCTGAAACCTGGAGGTTGAAAAACAGCTATAATGAATAATATTAGTGGTTGAAATACTTTTTCTCTTTCAGGGAAACATTTATCAAGCCAATGCATTCTGAGTATGATATTCTATTTCAAATATTTTAATCCCACCTTTCCGCTTTGCCAAAAACATTCCTGTACACACTGTCTATTTCTTGTGACTGAATTTGACTTCCAGATGGATAATATTTATACTTTCGGTAGCTGTATTCACTCTGGTGGTGACCTGCTGGATGTGTGCCTAGCATCTGGTAGTAATGAAACATTTCCAGCTTTTGAGAGCAACCTCATCGTCTAATAAATGAGTTTTTCTTGGTTCAATTTATTTTTCATTTTTCTCATTTGGTTTGTTCATGATAATCCTTAGCTGGTTTATGACTAGCATTTATGCCGGCCTTAAGTATTATGAAGGATGGAAAAAAATAGAGAGAAAGACAAAATGGTCCATGTTGTGATGTACATTACATAGCTGAGAATGATTTCACAGTCAGATATTTATATGTGTTAAGGGGATGTGACTTGAACAGTGAATCTGCATAGTGACCGGCTATTGCACACATTCACCAGGCAGAGAATGTGCATGTAAACCTCCAACAAAGAGGAAATTGTGTGCATTTCCTGGTCAATATATATATAATCTCCAACAGGTCTTGGGAAATGTGTAGCTATTGACTGAATTTTGTACATCCGCCAGCCATTATGCAAAATCTCCATCAATCCTTGGGGAATGTACATATCTTGATTGTATTTTGTACATTAAAGTAGTATGCACATTCCCTAGCCAGTATGCAGAATTTCTAAGAAATGTGATTTCCACACCCTTCTCTATTGCACTCCCTGGGCTACTTCTGACCCACTACCTCTTCTTATATGGCCCCAAACATACCCTCCCACTCATCAGCCAAGCATCAGGAAAAAAAACAGGCTCCAGGAAAATATCAAATTTCCCCCCTGTAGTTTAGCCACCATTTCACCACTTAGCTGAGAAACACAAAGATTGCAAGCAGGGGCAAGTTTTAAACATTCCCTCCCCCTGTTCCACAATTTTGAAGGTAATTCCCATGTTCAGTGCTGCTATTAAGCTTAGGAAAACGTGTTACATGCACATTTCTCAGTACCTGCTGGGGATTGTGCATAATGCCCGGAGAATGTACAAAATTCAGTTGAAATACGACATTTCCCAAGGCCTGTTGAATCTTATGGACTGGGAAATGTGCACAATATCCTCTTCAAGGAAGAATGAGTTGCACATTCACCATGAGACCTGGTGAATGCGCAATGGTCAGTTGTTATGCACATTAACATCTCAACTTACATTCCTCTTAGCTGACAGGCATGGCCAAACTTGGCCTGCCAGCTGTTTTGGGACTACAATTCCCATCATCCCTGAACACTGGTCCTGTTGGCTAGGGATGATGGGAGTTGTAGTCCCAAAATGGCTGGAGAGCCAAGTTTGGCCATGCCTGCTTAGCATGTCAATCTCATAGTTAAATGAGCAAAAATAAAACATTTGGACCAGGGGTAAACAACCTACACCTCTAGGGCCAAACACAGCCCTTAAGCCTAGTTTCATGTGATGCTCGGTCTAACTTTGAAATCTCTCTGTTCACCTCTCACAAAAGTAACCCACCGGATGACCACTGGGCAAGGAGAAAGATAGGGAGAGAAACTGGAAAGAGAATGGGAAAGGGAGAATGGGATGGAAGAGAGAGAGAGAATGGGGTGACCGAAAGAGAGAAAAAGGGAGAGGGAGAGAGAAATGGCATGGTAGAAAGAGAAAAGGGGATAAACCTGCCCCTGTATAGCTTTGGCCCTGTCCAACACTTGCATACAGCTCCCCTCCCCCAGCTTACCCCAGTGGAAATGAGGCCCTTGAGTGAAAAAATGGTTGCTCACTCAGATCTGGACTATAATATAAAGTGCTCCCATGTCCCCACCCTCCATTTTTCCTCAGCTAGAGCAGTTTGGAATCACGTGTTTGATGAGGTAATGTCTAGTTCTGCTTTGAAAGGTACCAGAAAGGAGACAAATTACAAAATGGGATTACTTCTTTCATGACGGTATGTATCTGGAAAAGAAAGAAAGAAAGAAAGAAAGAAAGAAAGAAAGAAAGAAAGAAAGAAAGAGAGAGAAAGTTCTTTCTTTCTGTTATTAGGTGGACTTCCTTTCCCAAAAGATTTTACAAGAGTTGTCGAGATCTTAGAAAGCATTAAACCACTCAGTTGTACACTAGGATATTATTGCCACTCAACCTTTTATGGCACCTTTCAAAGTTGTTTCTTCAGAGGAACAGGGAGGTGTGGAAGTTGTAAAATGCCCAAGGCCAGCTAGTCCAGAAGCTGCCGTTTACCTATGTGGAAAATGGCACAATAATACTTATTTACTGTGTGGTTATGGATAGATATGAGGTGATAAGTGGAGGAGCTTTTCACTCCTCCACTGAAAGATTTTGTGGAAAACGCTGACTGCATTGTCTGATTTCCAAGCTTCACTTAGCAACTATAGACACATTAAAAAGGGGGTGGGGGATGGGGGAGAAGGGGGAAAAAAAGAAAGAGATGTGCATTAAGGAAGGAAGAAGCAACCTTGTTGCTATGACACTGGATGTATCTGAGAGCACTAAGAGCCACACAAGCTTTTAGGTAAACAATGAATGATGGTCTGGCCATGTAAATTGACCTCCTGGGGAAAACAGGTGAAGAAGTGCAAGTCATTTGGCAAAGTGCAAAACATTTCATAGAATGTACTATATTCTTCTCAAGAATATAGATATTTCCATCCTTCTTGGATTTACAAGAGGAGGCTGTCTTCGGAGATAAAGCTTTCGGACAGCTCTGTTTCAAGCTGGCCAGAGATCTGATGCAAGGCAGTGTGGCTGTACAGAGAGCATGGGAAGCTGGCTTGCATTGAGTCAGAACTCTGGTCTGTTTAGTTTGGAATTGTCTACAGTGGTTTTTAAGGTCCTTCCCAGATCTCAGACCTGGGATGTTCTAAACTGGAGGTGTCAAGTGATTGAGCATAGAACCTGCTGCATTGCAAGGTTATATGGAATATTTTGTTATATGGAATATTTCGGTCAGGCTTAATCAGCACTTTTTCTTTTTTAAAAAAAACACCAGGAAATTCATTGGAGAGCTTCTGTCTTCACAGTGGAAGACACAGGGCAGATCTCCATGTCTGAATTAACTTTTGCAGGAAGAGAATCTCAGGAGCTGAGCCAGAGAGTGAGGAAAGACAAAGTTCTAGGCCTCGTAGACAAATATAAAAATGGGCAAATCACCAGGTCTGGATGGCATCCGCCTGTGAGTTCCAAAAGAACTCAAATGTGAAACTGCTGATCTTCTGACAAAAATATGTAGCTTGTCCCTAAGATCAGCCTCTGTTGCTGAGGACTGGAAAGTAGCCAATGCAACATCAATTTTTAAAAAGGGATCTGGGGAAACTGGTGGAAAGCATTGTTAAATATAAAATAAAAATGGATGCAGAAGAACAAGCCTTGCTAAAAAAGAGCCAGCATGGCTTCTGCAAGGGCAAGTCCCATCTTACAAAACTTAAGAGTTCTTTGAGAGAGTCAACAAGCATACAGACAGAGGCGATCTGGTTGATACAGTGTACTTAGACTTCCAAAAAGCTGTTGACAAAGTACCTCATAAAAGACTCCTGGGGAAGTTTAGAAATCATGGAATAAGAGGAGAAGTCTTGTAGATCAGATGTACCTTCAATGCCCAAACAATGTGATGCAGGAATATCTGTAAGATTCCAATTTCCAGAACCTGGGTAAATTTATTGTGGCATTGGATTTTCTGTATGATGAAAAACACCCTGAGAACACACCCACCATATAATGCCTCACAGGATCAGTATAAGCCATATAGAGACCTGTGTGCGCACAAATGTATGGACATGTTGAAGGGAAGGACCTTAATTTGCCTGAGACGGTGGTGACCAAACAGGATCTCAGTGGCTCAAATCCATTTGGAGGTATTTCCTTTAAATACATTAGCAGAAGACCAGTGAGTGCATTTTAGTCTGTGAAAGATGTAAGCATGATCCACAAATAATATAAAAGCAAAACCAACGTTCATGTATACATAAATGAACATTGGGAAAGGGAAAATATCAGAAAAAGGTGCATACATGGGGAAATCAGGACACAGTGATTACAAGGGACAAAAACGTGGGTGAAAAGACTGTATTGAAAGGCAGGTAAAGGATGCAAGGACTATAAATATTAAAATTAACCACAATTTAATCACTGCATGAAGCCTGCATTGGCCAGGCTCAGCTCCACCAGGTCTCTGGCTAAAGCTTTCTACATTCCCACCCGTCCTAATGATTGCATTTGAGCTTAGGAGAAGAACAAAGTTCTCATGCCACCCTTACCTCCATCTTACCCCTAATGCTTCCTCCTATTAAGCAATATCAACCCACTTGCTGGGAAGCTAACATAGAGGCTCTGACATCCCTTTAAATTCAAATTTATTTATTTATTTCAGATATTTCCAAATGGACTTTCAAGACAATAGCCAACATGAATAGCAAACACATGATACCATTGACAAATAAACATATTCAAATTAGGCTCAGTTTAAATAAGCCAAATACAACAGAGGCAGGGAACGTGCGACACCCCTGTCCCTCAAGATGGCGCCAGACTCCAACTCCCATCATCCATTACTGCTGGCCATGCTGGCTGGGCCCCATGGGAACTGGAGTCCAAAGGCATCTGGGAGACCACAGGGTCCCCAGCCATGCAATGCCAAACAATTGTTCAGCCATGAACCATGGAAATGTCTCCTACCCAGCTCCTTGGAGGACGAGTGGGGTGAATAAAGTGAATTCACATGTTCAATGCTCTGAATTGTTCACGGGGACCAGCCCTCAGATTGAATCAATCGCAGCAAGGAGCGCGAGACACGGAGAAGACAGAAGGGAAGGACTCACACAGGCATGATTATTATGTGTTCAATATAGCACTTTAAGATGAAAGTCAAATAGTCTCTTTTGTGGTTTACGGTATGAATTGTTCTGAAGTTCTGTCAGCCCGCTATATAATTACAGTCATCATGTATTATGCCAAGATGTTCCTCGTTGAAAATCAAGACCTTCAGAGTGACCTACTTTTTTTTGGGGGGGGGGGAATGTTGTTGTTATCAATGTGTGGAAATTTTAGGAAACGCTTTGCAAACGGACATGCGAAGTAATCTTCAGGATAACAGAAGGAAGAATTGTGACATTCTTCCAAGGATGCTGCCTGTCAACGCCCCCTTCCAGAAATCAATTATTAATAGGCAAGACTGATTAAGCACAAAACACTCCATCACTTTTTGTAATCTTGAGGAGTGGAGACAGGAATTGGATAAAATTAGCAACATTAATAATATGGATCTATGTCAAAATGAAATCCAATCCTGCGCCTTAAACCAGTGATTCTGGGAACTGATTCAAATGTTTTGAAGAAGCATATGGTACGCAGTACCACTTCGGGATGGCAAGTGGAGGGGAAATGGATATTTAAGCATGCTTGGCGGTCATATTTGTATCCTATCGTACCTCCAGTTACGATCCTTCTTCCACATCAAACAGGCCCTGCACATAGTAAGCTAACATGTCAGGATGAAGGATACTCAAGGATGTGGTTTTCTGTATGCAAGGAGGTTTTGATGTGGAAGAGCATTGAAACTTGTGTACTGCCTCTTGAGTTAGGAAGTGGTACAGTCCCATAAAGGCTGCACCAAATGCCAGGGTGGAATTTCAATGCAAGATTTAGCCCCCCCCCCCATTATATGAGGCACTCAACACATTATCTCAAATTGTAGTTCCTCATGGGCCATCAGTCAGGGTTAAGCAACCAGGTCAAGGGGCAAGCTAAATTATCATACAAAAATGAAATAAATCTGAATCATCCTGGAGCCTGTCCAAAAAGGAACCAACCTGGACCCTACAACCAACACCTGAGGCCTTCTTTGTGTGCCTCCTCTGCAAGAAGTCCGGCAGGTGGCATCATGAGAAAGGGCCTTTTCTGTGGTGGTTCATATTTCTGGAATGCTCTCCCCAAAGTGGTTCACCTGGCACTTTCATTACATATTTTTAGATGTCAAAAATATGGCATTCCCCCCCCCTTTCCCCAGGCATTTGGTTAATTAAACAACCTATGGACTTTTAAACTGGGAAGGGATGTTGTTTTTGTTTGTTACTATGGTGTGTGTTTTTGTGTTTTTATATTTTAAACCTCCCTGTGATCCTCAGATGAAGGGCAGTATAGAAATGTAATTTATACTAATACTATTGTAATGCCATCTATGGGCACTATTCAGCTACCATGTCCCCTCAGTGCAAGGATTTATGCTTGCACAACAGGATTTCCCCTCTCCTTCTCCTGTGTACCACTGTCCCCTCCCAAATTTTGGGTAATCCCTAGAACATATTTAGGGGGCACATGGAGTGCGGAGAAGGGAAAAAATGTTCCAGCGTGCAAGGAAAACACCTTTCCTTTGATGGAACATGAGACTTATAACTATGTTGGATTTTAGCCTAGATTTGTATTTGTATGTTTGTGCTTGTTGTTGTTTAGTCATTTAGTCATGGACCAGATCACACCAGGCACTCCTGTCTTCCACTGCCTCCCGCAGTTTGGTCAAACTCATGCTGGTAGCTTCGAGAACACTGTCCAACCATCTCGTCCTCTGTCGTCCCCTTCTCCTTGTGCCCTCCATCTTTCCCAACACCAGGGTCTTTTCCAGGGAGTCTTCTTTTCTCTTGAGGTAGCCAAAGTATTAGAACCTCAGCTTCAGGATCTGTCCTTCCAGTGAGCACTCAGGGCTGATTTCCTTCAGAATGAATAGGTTTGAGTTTCTTGCAGTCCATGGGACTCTCAAGAGTCTCCTCCAGCACCAGAATTCAAAAGCATCAATTCTTCGGCGATCAGCCTTCTTTATGGTCCAGCTCTCACTTCCATGCATCACTACTGGGAAAACCATAGCTTTAATTATACTGCCCTTTGTCGACAAGGTGATGTCTCTGCTTTTTAAGATGCTGTCTAGGTTTGTCATTGCTTTTCTCCCAAGAAGCAGGCATCTTTTAATTTCGTGATGCTCTCACCATCTGCAGTGATCATGGAGCCCAAGAAAGTAAAATCTCTCACTGCCACCATTTCTTCCCCTTCTATTTGCCAGGAGGTGATGGGACCAGTGGCCATGATCTTCATTTTTTTGATGTTGAGTTTATGCTAAGTGTGCATATTCATGTGATTAAGGGCCTGTTCACAATTCCACTTGCCCTGTGCCTAGAAAACACAGGGCCAATAGGTTTTCCACTTGCCGCACTCCTTTCCTAGGGAAAACATGCCCTTTAGCTCTAAATCAGAGTAAACACCAATCCAGAGAAAACCTGAAAGAGAGAAAACCACTAAAGAGAGTTTTCCCTGGGGGGAAGCAGCAGCAGAAGAGGAAGTCTGAAGAAGCTCTAAGTCTGTGTCTATACACATAAATCAGCACATGCCATTTGAATGCATATCTGAGCCTTCTTTGGGTGATGCATTTACTGCTTTCTGCCGATATCTAAAGGGTCACCTTGCCAGGAATGATGGTGATGACAGTAGCTAAAGCAAGTGGGAGCAAGTGGTGGGGGAATTGCCCTGGCTCCACTAGACAAGTGCATCTATATGCACTCAGATTCACCTAACAAACCCAGTCCAGCCATCATCTTAAAGAGCCACATCTCAGGTTTTAGAGAGACATCAGCATGAACCTGACCAGCTTTTTTCCATGTCCATTAGAGGCTATTCTTGTGGAAAAAGAAAGATTAAAATTAGAGGTCCGGTTGCTCAGCAGGCATCGAAAGGCAATCGCCCTGAATATTGCTTTTCAAGAATCACCTCTACAGGAATGAGTCTCACAGCAATATAATGATGGCAAAGACAAAAACTCTGCCTGTGGCACAGAAGTAATCAGAAGACGTTCTGTACGGGAGGCTGTATTCTAGTTACAGCCCCAAGAGCTCGGAAATAGCAATAGAAGAGACGAGAGGGAGGACCTGCAACAAAATGCTGCAGTGTAGAGCAGTCCCTGTTCAGGATTCCAGACACTATATCCCATTCCTACCCCCTCCATGCGCCTGTTTTCTTTGTCTCCCCACTCCCCAAAAAGAGACAGTCAGCATTCTGCACACATGCAGACACGCAAGCATATGTGTGCTAGTGGAAGCCAGTGCAAGGACTCCCACTTGTGTCACGAGGCTTCTCTCCTCCCCGCACCCGTGCACATCTGCCCCACCAAATCTGTTCTGGAGGGTTGAGAGAACCCCCAGAACTTCACACAGGGGGGAAAGCGGGGGTGGGGTGGGGTGGTCATTCCAACTGGCAAGTGGAAATGCATGACCTATTAACGTGACATTGAATTCCACCACTGGGTTATATCTGACTTAAGTTCTACTCAAGAGTATCCCCAAGTTCTACTCAAGAGTATCTTCCCAAGTTCTACTCAAGTTCTACTCAAGAGTATCAATTCCCTTTTTTAATATAAAATATTTATTAAGATTTTACAAATTATATCAGACAAAACAATACACACAAACGCAAACAAAAAAGAACAAGTATAATTTCAAAACCTTATTTTCTTAAAACTTACTTCACCGACCTCCTCGTACCTCCCCTATCTGCATTCCCATTTCAAATATTTAGTTCAGCAAATCCTCACCCTTAATTTTATCTAATTGTCAACCTTTCTTTTCTTTTAACTTAATCTTTACAGCTGTACTCCATTTAATTTCTCACACCACATCATTCTAGCGCTCATTAATTTTACAATGTTTCTTAAGATAGTTCTTAAATTTCTTCCAATCTTCTTCCGTCGTTTCTTTTCCCTGGTCTCGGATTCTGCCAGTCATTTCTGCTAGTCCCATATAGTCTATCACCTTCATCTGCCGTTCTTCCAGAGTGGGTAGATCTTGTGTCTTCCAATACTTTGCGATGAGTACTCTTGACTCACTACTCAAGAGTATCAATTCCCATTGGAATTGATAAGCCTCACTTAGACATATCCGTTAACTTCCGTGGGTTTACTCTGAGTATGACTAGCACTGGATTCAAATCACCATCTTTACTGCCTGGGAGGCAGCCATCTTTCTCCAATTTCTGTTACAGGAAAATTCCAATCTAATTCTCTCTCCAGTGAGGTTTTCTTTTTTTAGGGGGACCCTCCCTCAGTAGGCCCATCTCCCTGCCACTGTCATTAGCACCCGTGTGACTGCCTTCTTTCTCTGTGTCCATTCCTCACCACTGCCTAGAAGGAGAGAGCAAGGAAAATGGAGACTGGTGCTCCTTTCGCCTGGCTTCTCTCATGGCTTACACTCTTGGAGAGTGAACAGGAAGCGACAGTGAGGAGGAAGAGGGGCTTCTGGGGTTGGTGGGGACGTGGCAGATGCCCAGCGGTGCCCATGCCTGATGCCTGTCCTGCCTCTCCTTGCTCAACTGCTGGGCTTTGTAGTCGTGAAAGGGACGTGGTTGCATGAATCCAATAAGCATCTACTAGGCAGCACCTTCATAAGTCTCTAGGTACCCATTGTGCCACTGCAATACCAAAGCATGGGAGAACTTTGTATTCTCTGCTATTTTCTCAACGTGTTGCTCATGTGCATTTTAAACAGATTGTTCCTAGAAGACTTGACAAACACCCCCCCTCCAGCTCCAGCACTTGCATTTCCTGAGGAACTATCCACAAAATCATGACACACTTTTGGATGCCTTCTAACCTCCCTCCCCTTCCCCTTTGACACAGCTCTGATCATTTAAACCAGGCATGGCCAAACTTGGCCCTCTAGATGTTTTGGGACTACAAGTCCCATCATCCCTAGCTAACAGGACCAGTGGTCAGGGGTGATGGGAATTGTAGTCCCAAAACATCGGGAGGGCCGAGTTTGGCCATGCCTGGTTTAAACTATCACCCAATCTCACCTTTGCCACCATGGACAGCTTCCTTTTATATACAGCAGTACCTCGGGTTACATACGCTTCAGGTTACAGACTCTGCTAACCCAGAAATAGTACCTCAGGTTAAGAACTTTGCTTCAGGATGAGAACAGAAATTGCCCGGCAGTGGGAGGCCCCATTAGCTAAAGTGGTGCTTCAGATTAAGAACAGTTTCAGGTTAAGAACGGACCTCCGGAGCGAATTAAGTACTTAACCCGAGGTACCACTGTATATGTATATAAAACAACAATGTCAAATACAAAAGTATTATTATGCCCTGAGGAAAAAGAACCCAGCCATGTGTATCGATGAGGGTGTGATAATGTCCTGCTACAAAGGCTAAATCAGGGGGAGTGCTAAAAGAAAATGGCAGGTTTCTTTCCTGTCTGGAATCACTCAGATTGTTTTGCCCCTCAGTGAACTACAGTTTACAGCACTCTTAACAAGTTACAATTCCCATGCTTTTTGGGGGGTTTGTGCTTTAAATGCATGGTGTGTGCACAGTCACTGCTCTCCTATTTAAAAGCCACATGCAATGAAATATAGTGATTATCAAAGATGTGAATCTATAAGAAATCCAGAGGGCTTTTCTTCTTGCATGGTTGCTTGGCAACCAGCAGGTCATGACCACAATCAAATGCAGAGGTAACCACACTCAGATCTATGTTAGAGTGTGGCTCTTGGGTTTAGACAAGGAAGAGTGAGGTTCGAATCCTTGCTTTGCCCCTCATGAGCATCAAGCCGCTCTGAAGAAGTCACAATAATGGGGCTGCATGTTAAAGGTTGCTCACCAAGAGAATTCTCCATAGCACCACTGTGAGGCTATTTTGAAGGCAAGCAAGAGAAGAATTGTAAGTTGCTTTTTGGAAGGAATATGCTATACCAACAATGGAGGTCTTTTATCCCACAAGATTTCTCTTTGGACATAATTCACATATTACCTACACTGCAACAAACCTGGTTTTGCATCTTGCCTCGAGCTCATTGGATGAAAGGTGAAATACACATTTAATAATTAGAGCATAACTGTTTGATCCATGAATTTTCAAAGATCTGCTTCTCACATTCACACTTAATATTTTTAGGCACTTAAAAAACAACAACCCCAGTTTAGGTTGAGAGCCAGTGTGGTGTAGTGGTTGAGATCGGTAGTCACATAATCTGGGGAACCGGGTTCACGTCTCCACTCCTCCACATGCAGCTGCTGGGTGACCTTGGGCTAGTCACACTTCTCTGAAGTCTCTCAGCCCCACTCACCTCACAGAGTGTTTGTTGTGGGGGAGGAAGGGAAAGGAGAATGTTAACCGCTTTGAGACTCCTTCGGGTAGTGATAAAGCGGGATATCAAATCCAAACTCTTCTTTTTCTTCTTCTTAGGTGTACACTTAGAAAACACAGGGCTGGATTTAACTACACTGTTCTGTTAGCAGAAGCTGGTGTAAGGATCCTTGCTACTGAAATAGGACTTTCCTCTCTCTCCATCCCTCAGACCCCACTCTGGAGGACCAAGAGAACCTGCCAGCACAGCACACAAGTAGAGGAGATGGGGAGATCATTCCATGAGACAAGCAGAAATTCCTGCACTGATGGAACAGTCTGCCTAGCTCTACATTGAATTCCACCCTTTATGAGTAAAGAAGTCCTAAAATACCAGTGTGTGTAGCATCCAAATGCTTTGTAACCTGGGTGCTGCAAAATAAAAGATACTGTAAGAATGTCTGAACGTTATAATGCATTCAAAGCAACCAGTTGCTACGGCAGATAGCTTGAATGGGTCCGAAGCGCCATTATTTCCATATTCTAAAAATCCTTTTGTATAAACCTAGGCACTTCTGTACAAGATAGATCACACTTTTAATAACACACGAAACAACTGCCACAGGCTTCTTAGGGATACAAGACACAGGTGCATCTTGGGATTCTTTGAGAAGTGTTTTGGTTTGTAGCAGGGAATCAGCAGTGCTTGCTTTGATTTGCTTGAGCTTATATTTCCAGCACTAAGAAGTTATGTACTAAGGGTACATAGCAAAAAGGAGACAGGTCCAGTGTGTCTAAAAGCCAGTCTACAAATGGTTTCTAAAACCATACTCTGCCTCGTGAAATAAAAAGGAATCAATAGGATGGCCATAGGTGCTTTCAGAATAAGGATTAGATGAAAGCTTCTCTTTCAAGAGTGGTAGATTGGATCAAGGGCAGATTTATATGGTTAATATTATTTATTTATCCCCTGCCTTTTAAGCTTTCACAAGGGGGCTTTCAATAAAAATGTACGCATGCATACTCTTTATTTACAAAATCTTTGAACAAATAATATAATAAATACAGCAATAATAATAATAATACCTTAGCAAACTTTTCTGCAAAAAGACTCTGGGGTCCACTTGAAGATGGCAAGAGAAGGGACCACCAAGCAGAGTTCTTGGGAACAGGATTTGCCTAAGTCACAGCTGAAAATCAGGTTTCTAAAAATGTGTGTGGAAGTGGAGCTTCGCGAGTTGGGCAGTGACAGAAATGGTGACAGAAGGAGCTGATGATGCTCATTTCCATTATCCTCTCCATGTGTCTACTTTAACCTATCTGAAACCCCTGAAGTGGGCTACTGATTCAATGATTCCAGTCACAGTAACTAGGGATAACCAATGGGCTCCCTTCCAGATGTCGGTGGACTCTGATCAACTTTGATCATTGGCCATGCTGGTTGGGGGACAATGGGAGCTGGACTCCCAACATCTGAAGGGTGCCACATTCCCTAGCCATGCAGAAGACCATGGCAATGGTAGGTTCAGCAGCAGACTGGGCCAGTCATCCACAGGACGCAAAGAGATTGGGACGAAAGCATCTGTGCAGGAAACGTCTTTGCAGAGAGCTTCCAAATGAAGCAGAGAAGGGCCGTCTTAAGCATATGCAGCGCCGGGGTGCAAAGATCTGCCTGCTGCCCCCCCCCAGGTTGCCCAGAGTTGCCAACCTTTTTGGAGGAGCTGACACCACGCTTATCTCTGCTCAGGAAAAGAGAACAGGAAATATAAGGAGCCCAGAACAACAAACCAGCCCGTGGCATTGGCGGCTAAGCGAAGCCGAGCGCCTCGTGGTGTAAGCAGCGTGCGCTGGGCGGGCCTCTCCATGGCCCTATGCCAATCCCAGGCGCGCAGGAGAGTGGAGCTGGCCAGCCACCTCAGCACCTCGCTGGCTTGCTTGTCCCCGGACTCCAACTCTCGGTCCCCGGACTTTCGGTCTGGAGCCCCTGAGAGCCCAGCACTCCTGATGCCTATGGTTAAGACGGGCCCTGAAGCAGAGTATAGGTAGATGTAAAGGCAGCTTTAGAATTTAGATGCCTTAATCTCTCTCTGCATGGTCTGGGGTTGAACTTTTTCTTTAATAGCTTTGAGGTAATGGAATGACTCCCTAGTGAGGTTAATCAATGCCATTTTCTATTAGCCTTTCCAGAGAGAGAAAGAGAGAGAGAGAGAGAGAGAGAGAGAGAGAGAGAGATTTTTTTTTAAAAAAACAAACCTTATTTAATAAATAAAGTAATTTGAAAAGGTAGGAGATCTGGGGTCTACTGCAAAAAAAAATCAAAAAAAAAATCCAGACCTGGCTACCACCTAATAACACACCTGTTGTCAACCCTTATCTGGGATCCACCTGGAATTAGCCAGATCAGCGGGAACAGGTATTATGTTCCTGTCGAGCTGCAAAAAAACAACTGTTACGCAAAGCTCCACAGGCGCAGAAAAACTCCAGAAATGTAAGCAGTAGGTTAAAAAAAGAATAAGCCTATAGCCCCAAAGTATTATTGATACTGCCTACAGTGTTTGGCATAATCTTGCCTCTCACTGTTTTCTACACCAATATGTATAGGGCTACCTCTGAATACCATAGGAATTAAAGTCCCCCTGAAGTGTGAAATCACCATATGGAACTTTTCTGCATCAAAACAGCAACCTCTCCATCTTAAAATGTGTAGTTAGAAGGCTTTGAAGCCGAGAGATTAATTGCCTTAATTATGAAACTAATAAGCAGCATTTGTTCCAACATGAAGGAGTCCTCCATGGACCTAATAGTGTGGCTAATTAATCATATACTTTCCATTTTGTCATTATTTTTATAATTTGGAGCTCACCTCTGTTGCATATAACTGAAATTGCTTTTGTATTTTAAGGTTGTGTTCATGGCTTACAAATGCTTGTCCTTATATCTGGTTGCTTTATTATGTAGTGATTATAGGTCAGTGTTTCATTTGGAGATTTCAGGAATGATGGAAATTATAGAAACTGATAAATCGGTGGCTCATGTCATTCATGTGGATCTATATTCTTTGAATGTGTCTCTTCCACTAATTCTTTTCTTCTTTTTTCTTTTTTTCAAAATTACACCTTTATTAAACATCAATTAACTTCAATTTACACAAAAATCATGACTTTAACTTAGACAGTACTTGTAATACAGACAATACGCACTACCCACATTACAACATAAACACACCTTGGACACTAACTTCCAATTCTTCTCATTGTGCTGTTTTACATTTTGTTAATCTATACACAGTTCTTTTTTTTTTTTACTTTCCCATTTCTTATCAAAAGAATTCTATTATAAACTTTCTTTGTATTTCAAGATTCATTCGAGGTCTGCCAGGAGTTTACCATTATCACAATAGTTTTTAAGGTATTCTTTAAACATTATCCAATCTTTATTAACTTTCTGTAGTGAATTTCCTCTTCATTTCCTTGTCATCCTTGCTCTGCCACTAATTCTACAACGGATACTTGAGTACATTTTAAGCACATTGTTGTTGTTGTTTTGGGTGAAGATGCAGATGAAAAATAATCAAAATATATTTAAACAGAAGCTTTTTTTAGCGGTCCCTACAACCTGATCAAACAACTTAACATGTCTCAGAAATGTATTGTCAAGAATAACCTATGATCAGAATTATTCAGTTAGAAACTTCTTCCTATTCCTATTCATATCCCTCAACAGCTGTAAGAGGCACGAGAAAAGAATTACTCTTGTTTTCTGGAATTAATCACCTGCTGATTTTGATTGTTTTATTAATTTAAAATAAATGAATGCTGCTCTTTATTTAAACAATACCTGAGCGGTTTTACAATACAAATGCATAATACAATAAAATCTGTATATTAAAATTAAATGCAATAAATTTCAAACCACTGGAGCCAAATATGTCAGTGTCTACACTGTGTACATGCCGAACATTTATAGCACATTTAAAGCACATGTCTGCACCTCCAAAATCCTGGGAACTAAGCCCTCTCAGAGCTATAGTTCCCAGCACCCTGAACCAACTGCAGTTCTCACAACTGTGCTTTAAATGTGCATGGAATGTAATTTGTATGCAGACTAAGCAGGCTTCAGAACATCATGCAATCTGAATGCCCAGAGCATTCCAGATTCTGCAAAACCTTCTGAAAGATCTTAAATACATTCAGTAAGCTGCACAGTATTCCAATGGCCAATAAACAGCGACAATAAAACTTCTAGCTGCAAAAGTAAGACTATCCATCTTAGGCCATTGGTATAAAAGATACCAAGCAGAACCATCATTTTTCATTTCTCTTCCTTCACTTCCTTGCTTATTGCACAGTATATAAAATGCATGCATTTATAAACCAATTTATTTATTCTGATTCAATCATAATAATGCACTGGCTTCACTTAGGCTGATAAGCTTCGTGCAAACAGCTGGGAGTGCCAGGAAAAATAAATCAGAGCTGTTGGATTGCCTGGAAGGCAAGGTCTTCTTTATAGCAGTGATGGAGGTCTAGAGATGTTGGGACTCCAGCTCCCATCATCCCTGCCTGTTGGCCATGCTGGCTGGGGTTGATGGGAGTCAGAGTCCAACATGATCTGGAGAGCCAAAGGCCCTTCACCCGTTTGACAGGAATGTTTCCAGTGGCATTTTGCAGTCCCAGTTTTATAGAAGCCATCACAGTTTCTGATTTGATCCTGGAATGTCCTACTTTTCCTTGGGACGTTCCCTATTTTCCAATGAAAGCAGGGACATCCTATTCCATAATAATAATGATTTTATTATTTATATCCCTCCCATCTTGACTGGGTTGCCTCAGCCACTCTGGGCAACTTCCAACATATATAAAAACACATTAAAACATTCAACATTAAAAAAATAATCCCTATACAGGGCTGCCTTCAGATGTCTTCCAAAGCTTGTACAGTCATACCTTGGGTGGAATGTGCTTCAGGTTGAGCACTTTTGGTTTGCACTGTGCAGGAACCTGGAAGTAACGGAGCGCATTAGTTCCAGGTTTCGCTGCTCGCGCATGTACAGACGCTCAAAATGACATCACACACATGCGCAGAAGCGGCAAAAAGCGACCCACGCATGTGCAGACGCGCTGTGGCATCTGATGTTCAATTCAGGATGTGAATGGGCTCCGGAACGGATCCCGTTCACATCCCGAGGTACCACTGTAATTTACTTGGCTCAGGGGTCACAGAACTCCATACTCCAACAATTCTCCGATGAAAATAGTGACGTCCTAAGGAAAAGCGGGACATCCTGGGATCAAATCCAAAACCAGGACGGCTTCTGTAAATCTGGGGCTGTCCCTGGAAAATAGGGATACCTGGAGGGTCTGCCTTCCCGAAGGTGGCAACATGAGAACAGGCCTTTCTGCAATGGCTCCCCATTCGTGGAATGTTCTCCCCAGGGAGATTCAGCCGGTGCCTTCATTATACACCTTTAGGCACCAGGCAAAAAGATTCCTCTTTAACCAGGCCTTTGGCTGATTAACACCATAAAAGGTAAAGGGACCCCTGACCATTAGGTCCAGTCGTGACCGACTCTGGGGTTGCGGCGCTCATCTCGCTTTATTGGCTGAGGGAGCCGGCGTACATGTGGCCAGCATGACTAAGCCGCTTCTGGTGAACCAGAGCAGCGCACGGAAACGCTGTTTACCTTCCCGCCGGAGTGGTACCTATTTATCTACTTGCACTTTGACATGCTTTCGAACTGCTAGGTTGGCAGGAGCAGGGACCGAGCAATGGGAGCTCACCCCGTCGCGGGGATTCGAACCGCCAACCTTCTGATCAGCAAGTCCTAGGCTCTGTGGTTTAACCCACAGCGCCACCCGTGTCCCTTGATTAATACCATATGCCCCTTTTAAATGCGTTTGGGGGGAGATGGTCAATGGTTTAGTTGGTTCTTGTTTTTATTATGTGTTTTGTCTTTTTATCTTGTACCGTCGTACCTTGGAAGCCTTGGCACTCGTACGTTTTGGCTCCCGATGCCACAAACCCGGAAGTGAGTGTTCCGGTTTGCGAATGTTCTTCGGAACCCGAACGTCCAACGTGGCTTTTGTTTGGCTGCAGGAGCTTCATTGGTTTACAAACGTTTTGGAAGTCGAATGGACTTCCGGAAAGGATTCCATTTGACTTCCGAGGTACGACTGTATTTTTATGCTGTGAAATGCCCAGAGATCTACGGATGGGGGCAGTATACAAATCTAAGAAGAAAATAATAAAAATAATAGCTGCCGGCTGCTGCCCACTGCCACCTCTGCCACGAGTTCACGAGCTAAGCCCACTAGGCCTTACTGAAATAGAAAAGGGGAGGGGTATCATCAGAAGCGAACATCACACCTGGAACTGTCCCCATACAGAAGCCATTAAGTGTAAGAGATTAGCTAATGTCACTCAGGTAAGAGCCCTTTCCCACTTTATTAGTACTGTACCGTATAATAATGGTGTAAGGAGGAAACACTTAAAGCAAACCACTGCTTCAAAAGCCACCAGCCTCCTTCACTGACCAGGCATCTTGAACTGTCTGATAGTACAGGAAGTCCCTTGTGATGCTCAGGCAGTCCCTGCTTCTGCTGGTGCTTTGCTCTGTCGCTTCTCATCTGCGTTTCCATTTCATCACAGCTCTGCTGGGGCTCATGTTTTATTGATAGCAGAGACTCCTGCCGACCTCCTGCTGTGGATCACTCAGCAAACCTTGCACAGAGATAACAATTCTTTTCTCTCTATGTAGATACACCTTCCTACTCCTTTGTTTACTCCAAGGCTGGCCTGAGAATATGAAAATCAAGTCCACACCCTCCAACACTTCTCTGATGAAAATAGGGACGTTACTGTATATTATTTATTTATTTATGCTTTTCAAGTTTATACATTTCATTAATTTTGCAATAAATGTAACATTTCAAAGTTGGACTTCCTTCCCCCTCCTTCTGTGGTTCCTTAAATTTATTTTTTAATATCTTCTGCATATCCAAATTCATTTAATCTGCTCATTTCAATATATGAAACTGCAGGTTATTACAATAATCCTGCTAACGTTTTTATCTGTTTGCAATGTATCTGTAAATATTCAATAAATCATTTCCATTCTTTTATTAAAAAAAATTGTTATCTTGATTTCTTACTCTTCCGGTAAGTTTCACCATTTCTGCATATTCCATAAGTTTTTGTATCCATTCTTCCTTTGCTGGGACTTCTGCTTCTTTCCACTTTTGGGCAAGTAGCATTCTTGTTGCTGTAGTAGCATATATAAATAAATTTCTATACAATTTAGGTAGTTCTATCCCTATAATTCCCCCCCAAAGCTTTATTATTATTATTATTATTATTATTATTATTATTATTATTACCCCGCTCATCTGCCTGGGTTGCCCCAGCCACTCTGGGTGGCTTCCAACATAAATAAAAACATAATAAAACATTAAACATTAAAAAACTTCCCTTTACAGGGCTGCCTTCAGATGCCTTCTAAAGGTTGTATAGTTACATATCTCCTTGACGGGGATCACATAACTCCATACCCTCCAGAGCCTAGGACTTGCTGATCAGAAGGTCGGCGGTTCGAATCCCCGCGATGGGGTGAGCTCCCGTTGCTCGGTCCCTGCTCCTGCCAACCTAGCAGTTCGAAAGCATGTCAAAGTGCAAGTAGATAAATAGGTACCACTCTGGCGGGGAGGTAAACTGCGTTTCCGTGCGCTGCTCTGGTTCGCCAGAAGCGGCTTAGTCCTGCTGGCCACATGACCCGGAAGCTGTACGCCGGCTCCCTTGGCCAATAAAGCAAGATGAGCGCCGCAACCCCAGAGTCGGCCACAACTGGACCTAATGGTCAGGGGTCCCTTTACCTTTACCATACCCTCCAATGTTTCTCCAATGAAAATAGGGATGTCCTAAAGAAATGTTACTGAGACGAGACAGTCTTCTGCAGAGGAGATGCACTCGAACTACTTGGGTGTTGACTCTGCTCCTTGACCCATAAAATAAAAACAATCAGCCCAGTTATCAAGGAGACTTGCAAAGCACACCAATTGTTTAAATTCCATCAATTGTACCATAATGCTCATCAGCAGGAATTCATTCACAGTTACTGAGAAGTAAGGACTGTAGCTCCATGGCAGAACAACCAAGGCAGCTTCCTGCATTCCTTTGACAGTAGCTTTGCACTAATCTTAGAAGTAAAAATCTAAGACAAATGGAGAACCAAATGTTGGATATAGCCTGCATCAATTTTTTATCTGTGCAGAGGAAACTGAGATTCTGAATTCAGGCTCAATTTTGCAAGCATGTAGCAATAATAATTGCATACGTCAATGCATGCATTGGACTGGTTCAGTAAGGAATGGAATAACAGACAGCAGAGAAGGGAGACATCAAAAAAGGGACAGTAAGTTTTCCCTGGTTGAAATTCTATGTGTCATTAAAGGCAGGTATTAAAGATCTGGAAGGATTGCCAGGAAAAATATGTCAGCAACTTTAGAGCAGGCCGGACGTGAGTCCAACAAAACAGTCCCAAGATGACGCACCAAACAGCTAAGCAGTTTTCAGAGTTCCAAGTGAGAGCCAGTGTCTGTAATCTGAGAGATAATCCAAGGCGGGAACAGGGTAGGTAGGTGAGGGCAAAAGGAGGCCCAAAGAGGCAAGGAAGAGCCAAGGGAGGAAGGCAAAGGGATGGCCGAAAGAGCAACACAGAAGAATACATGTTGCAGAGTAAAAAAGATGGTCGACTTAGCAATGGGCACATGTAACTACTTGGAACACTTGTTGCTTGTACAGTGGTACCTCAGGTTAAGTACTTAATTCATTCCGGAGGTCCGTTCGTAACCTGAAACTGTTCTTAACCTGAAGCACCACTTTAGCTAATGGAGCCTCCTGCACCGCCGGAGCACGATTTCTGTTCTCATCCTGAAGCAAAGTTCTTAACCCGAGGTAATAATTCTGGGTTAGCAGTCTGTAACCTGAAGCGTATGTAACCTGAAGCGTATGTAACCTGAGGTACCACTGTATTAGGGATGGGAATGAAATTCTTATTTGGTCTGCATATAAAAGGCAAGCGTACCTAATTCACTCTTTCTGAAGCAATATGCAAACTGAAAACCCAGTCAGCCTTTAAAATTTTCACTTCTCCAGATTTTGCAATGCTGTTCTCCAGCTAGGTGTTGTGCACAGGAATGTGTACACCAAAGAGGGCAGATAAATATATTAGTGAGGATAACACACAGCAATTTCTTATATCAGGGAAAAGTGCTTTGTAGAAATATATCTGTTGTTGTTGTTGTTGTTGTTGTTACTACTACTACAATTACCAGCCCTTTGCCCAGGTTGGGTTAGAACAATTTAAAATTCAGAACTAAAAACAGGTAAAATAAATTGCCATTACAAGAATAAATGGTTTCGGGGGGGTGGGGGGTGGACGGGACACATCTCAGGGGTCTACGGCCAGGATAATTATAGAGGTACTGATGAAAAAAGGTCTCTGGGAAAGTCAGGTTGGAAGATGGAATGGTGTGGGCAAAACACAAAAGTTTGAGATGGGAAGGAAAACTGGAAAAGAGTGGTGTTGGGGGAGGAAAGAGCTGCCAATTGCCAGGAGCTGACAGGGTAGTGAATTTCACATATTTATTTGAAATAATCATCCACCAATTTTCCTCAGGTGATAGGTCAATGAAATGAAATGTTTTGTAGGAATGAAACCCACAGAACAATCCTAAATATAGAAAGCTGGTGGAACTTATATCTGCTTAAGTTAAGGCAGTGTAAAGGTAAAGGGACCCCTGACCATTAGGTCCAGTTGTGGCCGACTCTGGGGTTGTGGCACTCATCTCTCTTTATTGGCCGAGGGAGCCGGCGTACAGCTTCCGGGTCATGTGGCCAGCTTGACTAAGCCGCTTCTGGTGAACCAGAGCAGCACACGGAAATGCTGTTTACCTTCCCACCAGAGTGGTACCCATTTATCTACTTGCACTTGCTTTCGAACTGCTAGGTTGGCAGGAGCAGGGACCGAGCAATGGGAGCTCACCCCGTCAAGTGGATTCGAACTGCTGACCTTCTGATCAGCAAGTCCTAGACTCTGTGGTTTAACCCACAGTGCCACCCGCATCCCTTAAGGCAGTGTAAGTTATCCTTAGTCCAAACTCTGCTTCGGAGCAAGGCTAGTTATACCACCTTCCCCGCCCCCCCGCCCCCGTGTAAGTTCCACTGGGTTTTGAGCTCACATGACTGAGCAGAAAGAGGTTTGAAAGAGGTATAAGCCTCTTCTTGTCCCATCTCGCCACACCATGCCCCCAGACTTACAGTGGCATAAATTCCACTGGTTTTAGATCTCCTGGCCAAGCCCTAACTCTGCCAGATTGAATGAGTTATGGCTGGCTCAGCCTCAGGTCAGCTGGGGCAGCCCAAGAAACACCCATTCCAGACTTGTGCATCCCAGAGGATTGAGCTGTGGTATGATAGCATTGTCCTGCTTTGGGTCCTGCAATGCCACAGTTAAATCAAGAAATAAAGGGTCGGATCTGTGTGTGTATGTATGAAAAGAAAGGGGGGGGGGAGGACTGTAGATATTTAAATGGTTGCTGTAACAACCGGGATGCTTTGTGTAGATAAGGCAAAATGGCCTGAAGGTGAGATGAAAAGAATGGGTGAATGTGTGTGTGTGTGTGCTCACCTCCCCCCACCCCACAACTGCAAATCTAGCAAGCATTTCTGTTACTGTTTTGTTTCTGGAAAACATGAGGACAGAGCAGTAATTGCTGCTGGCCAGAGGACAATACAAGATTAACCTTAGGAGTGCCTTATAATTGATCGCTTGAAAACCCGACGGAAAACACAAATTATGGTTACAGTACACATGCTTTTCAGGGGACCTTGACAATGATTCTCTAGACTTCCATGCAGACAGAAGTCTTTAAGGACTAAACCTTGTTAACCTTGAATTTAAAGCCAATACACACTTGTTTGTCCTGATGCTTTTTAAATGCAAGAGTAGCTTCCACACAGAGGCTATCTGTCGCTTTCCTTTCTTCCATCCAACCAACCTGCGCACAACAGCTTTGGCTATGGTACAATTTAATCCCCCCCCCCCCCCACCTGTGATTATAGTTTGTTTGCATTTGTTCATAACAGACCTGGTTCCCCCACCGCTACCTTGGTCAGTCCTGGCAAGTGGCAACAGTGAGCAGCATGCTGAATCACCACCCAGAAGTTGGGAGCCACCATTTGAATTTCCTATAACGACCACTCCCCACATTAAATGGGGGGTGCCCTTTGCGTGGTCGCGCGCAGCCCCCTGGACCCTATGCGGCACCGTTAGCACAGGCTTGGCTTCGCCATCCCCAGGTGGGATACCTGGAGGTCTCCACCCACTCAGCCCAATCCCACCTGGGGAGGCGTTGCCAAGGTGATCAGGCCAGGTAGGGGGAAGAACCACCCTGCCCACACAATAGGGGGATCTTACCTGGGAATCATCAGTTGGCTCCAGAGCTTCTCCCACCCTACCCACCCTCAGTTAAGACTTCTTTTGCAGGTTAACCTTTTCTCCACAGGTATGTGGGCGCTGCTACGTCAAGGTCGCTGTTGAAGGGCCGGAAAGGAATTCTCCTGCATTGGCAGGTTTGCCTTTCCTGTAGCAAAACGTCACAACTTTGGCGGTATCAGGCCTTGGGCGGAATCCTTTAGTCTATCTTCCCAGAATGGGGGGTGGAGGCGTGCAGCGGTGACCCATGCCCCCTCCTCTTTGTGGAGGTGATACCAGGGTTCCCCATTAAAGGGGTTGTTTGAGGGGGGGGCTTTGGCTCTACGCCTAGAGGTTGTCATTGCTCTCCCCTGCGACGGTGGCATAATGGGAGCGGGCTCTCTCTGCTTGAACATATGTTCTCCGGAGCCAGCCCATCCCCCCCACACTCTGGATAACCCTAATGTTCCCCAGATCCCCGGCAGGGGACTGGGAGGGATAAACGCCCAATGCCTGAGCCAAGGTCTACCCACATCTGAAACATAATAAAGTTGTGGCCAATTTTTAATCCCATAGCACGTTGTCTTGAGTCGTTATTCCACATGGGGGCCGCCCAGGGTTTGGGGGACTCCGCTTGTCCATGCAATGACCTGAATTAGGGCTAAACTATGTGTAGCTCTTACTATGTAGCATGTAGCTATCTCTCCCTTTTTATTTTATTCATTACTGGCATGGGTGGGTGTGTTTTGGGGAGGGGATGACCTTGACTAGGAATATAGCACACAGGGAAATCATAGAATCATAGAGTTGGGAGGGAGCCAAGGGTCATCTATTCCAACCCCCTGCAATGCAGGAATCTCAGCTAAAGCATCCGTGACAGATGGCCATCCAACCTCTGCTTAAAGACCTCCAAGGAAGGAGAGTCTATAATAAGGGGATAATAAGTTCATCTCGCCTCCCCCCCAGAATTACTGGAACTAAAATTTTCCCTCCCACTGCAGCTACTTGGAGTATTCCCACTGGTGCCAATAGGAGCTTCTTCCCCCAAGTGTTCCAGCTGTCCAAGGGGGGTGGGATATTTAAGGTCTGATCGCACTGGGGAGAAATAAGCTCCCTCCTGTGTGCGGCGTTCTCAGTAGGTATCCCCCATGCTGCACGGCTGTAATTTGTAAGAGGAGAGATTGCTACATGCTATGATTTAAGAATAATGTGCAGTCTGGCCCTTACTGCTGCTCAAGGACAACGTTTGTCAAGCTGGTGCCCTCCAGCTGTTTAAGACGAAAACTCCCATCAGCTCCAGCCAACATGACACCTGGTTGACAAAGTGCTCCAGGGCATTGTTTGGAATATGCTACCAGACCCAGCTGCTTTTATTAAGGGAATCCAGGGACTTTTAGTATAGTAGGCATTCCTTTTGTAAGCTGCTTCCTCTTTGGAGGGGGTACCGAAGGAGGTTGCTATGCTCACAGCAATTTATAAAGATTAAGTAAAGGTAAAGGGACCCCTGACCATTAGGTCCAGTCGTGGCCGACTCTGGGGTTGCGGCACTCATCTTGCTTTATTGGCCAAGGGAGCTGGCGTACAGCTTCCGGGTCATGTGGCCAGCATGACTAAGTCGCTTCTGGCGAACCAGAGCAGCGCACGGAAATGCCGTTTACCTTCCAGCCGGAGTGGTATCTATTAATCTACTTGTGCTTTTGAACTGCTAGGTTGGCAGGAGCAGGGACCAAGCAATGGGAGCTCACCCCGTCGTGGGGATTCGAACTGCTGACCTTCTGATCGGCAAGTCCTAGGCTCTGTGGTTTAACCCACAGCATCAATTAGAGTTGCAATTTATACGCTTCTCAAATTATGAGAAAATATCCCACTTCTGAGCATCCCTGTACATTTCTTGGGCCAACTTTGTGATTTCGCTGGTAGCAAGGTTTGCAAAGGCAATTTGGAACCACATGGGTTAGGATGCTGTCATCTCATTCATTCAAATTACCAACTTTATGTCTGCAGTTGGAAGAGCTGGGTAATGGTAGGATGCACACAGTTTTGCCACATTACACACACGACTCAGATTTTCAGTTTGCCAAATTGTTCGTGTGAATTGGCTCTCAGCCCAAACCTGGCAACCTCACAGCCATGCGACGTACCCCTTTTGGCTACAAGTAGTGAGAATTTTGCCATCCCTGCTGCCAGATCCCCAAGTCACTGCTGATTTAATTCTGTATGGGAAGAAAACTCCATTCCTTAACAAAAATGCACAATGCATACATTATGCACATTATACATTATGGAGAGTTCAGCCAGGGAAACCAATTACTTGCTCTGCTGCCGTGAAACCACCTACTGCTGGCTGAAGCCAACAAGCAGAATCTAATGTCCCTGATCCTTTGTCCCAGATTCTTGCATGATCATTCATGCTTCCTTCCCCATTGAACAACCCGCTTACAAATTTGCTCTAACTTTAGCACTTAATGCTTCATCACATCTCATATAAATTGCCATTAAAGGGCTGTAGCTGCGTCCCCACCCCCACCCCCATTATTTTTTTAAAAGGACAAAAGAGGGACAGAGAATAAATAGTGTGGCTCCCTAATGGAGAAGAAGCGATCAGAATTGCTCTTCTGGAAAAGAGAAGACTATGCCCTAGGATGTATGAACACATTACCTCTGAAAGCAGCCACAGGCCCAAAATGTGCAGTTAATTCAAATGAATCAGCTAACATGGGCTTGAAGCAAGCCAAGACAGATCCAGCACTTGCCAGTTACCAGAGGTGGATTTAGGGAGCACAATCAATGAATTAGGCACCTATGAACACTGGAAGCTGCTTGATTCCCAATCCAAATAGATAATTCTAGCTCAGTATTGTATACACTGACTAGCAGCTGCTCTCCAGGGCTTCAATCAGAAGTCATTCCCAGTTCATCTTGGAGATGCCAGAGGACCTTCTGCAATGGCTCAACTTATTAATCACTTGAGGCACCCATTGCAAATGACATTTGGTGCAGGATTATTAATGTAGAATATTTACTATTTCCAGTGTGCTCTTTAATATACAGTGGTACCTCAGGTTAAGAACTTAATTTGTTCCAGAGGTCCGTTCTTAACCTGAAACTTTTCTTAACCTGAAGCACCACTTTAGCTAATGGGGCCTCCCGCTGCCGCCGCGCTGCCACTGCATGATTTCTGTTCTCATCCTGAAGCAAAGTTCTTAACCTGAGGTACTATTACTGGGTTAACGGAGTTTGTAACCTGAAGCGTCTGTAACCCGATGTACCACTGTATATTTTTTAAGCGAACAGAGAACAATGCCTTCATTCTCAACATTCTGTCAGACGTTGGGGAATAGCATCCCTCCCCAAGTGGCAGTAAAGAAGCAGATCAAAGGAAAGAGCATCTTACCAGTTAGTTTCTTTAATAATCACAGTGAGAGACAAAGGAATGCGTATCTCCCTAAAAAAATATGGCATTGCTCCCAGTAAAGGTTCACTCCCCTCGGTCCCCATTAATCTACATCACTCCTATGTCGGGTAATCTGAGTTTGTTGCCGCTGAGCTCTCTGTTCTATCACTCTCAAAGCCCGTCTAGTCATAGGTGAAGGGGGGTCAGGAATGCTTTCCAAAGACACTGAATCTGTCAGCTGTCTCCTGGTGTTTCTTCTTCTAGCTGTTCCTCACCCAGTATTCCCCAGCTTCCCCCCTCTGGACTATACCCCTCTGTAAACCACTGTTCTAAATCTATACTGTCCTTCTGCCCTCGGAATGGTTCAGGGGAAGGGGGGGTGGCCCCCACCATTCCTCCTTAGTCCAGACCCTGACACATTCAGGTTTCAGTTCCAGCTACCTGTTTATATGGGAAGTGTCAAAGCAGTTACTTGAACATCAAGACACAGATGGTGTTTGTGACTCAATTAAGCCATTTCACTACCCTCCTGTACGAGACACACTTCCCATTCTTGCTCAGGGCGATGTCATTTTCTAACCCAGACACTGAAGCTGAGCCAAAACGATTTCCTAAATTCCCTTTGGCTTACTCGGCCATGGGAAGGCATTAGGAAAGGCCGGGGTAGAAACAATGGCTGCCAGCAGCCATTTACTCCTTTATTACATTACATATCAATCACCAGCTCACTCACCCAGCTCTGTTAATATAGAGTCCACACACCAAATACACGGAAATAATATACACATTTATTAGGGTGGCTTCAAAATGTTGAAAAGTTTGTGCTACTGCAGAGGGTGAAAAATGAAGGGTTTATGTGGGGGTGGGGGTGGGGAGCACACACGCACTGAACTGTTTCAGCACATATTTGACTCTCTCTCTCTCTCTCTCCCTCTCCCTGTCCTTTCAAAGCTTTTCCATCATATACAGAAGGCTTTTTGAAGTGCCGTAGAGCTGAAAAGGATTTTATTGTTTTAGAATGTCAGCACCTCTTATCTAACTGCCAGCGGGGAGGTTAGGATTTTAATCTCCATCCATGCCAATAAGACTGCGGAGGGCTGCTTGAAAAGATCAAATAAAATAAATATAAAATTAAAAGTATCACTACAGGAAAAAAGAAAAGAAAAAAAGAAATACACTCAGAACAATATAAGAAAAAGCCTGGTTTGACCAGTGCCATTTACTTGACATTCCATTGACAGCAGTGCCCAGCCAGAAAACTCACATTTAATTGATCATTTGTTTAATTAATTATATTTCTAGCCCACCTTTCCTGCAAGGCGTTCAAGACAGTATATGTGGTCTCCTCCCCCTTTTTCTTCTCACAACAACCCTGTGAGGAAGGTCAGGCGGAGAGTGAAACTGGCCCTACAAGACACAATGAGCTTCATGGCTGAGTGAGGGCTTGGATCTGTGTCTCCTTGGTTTTAATCTGAACCTCTAACTGCAACACCATGCATTTCACGTCAAGTTTGGAGCCCACAGAGTTTGGAAGGTGAACCTATGAGGCACATTCACTGCCACAAATGGAGCTGTCCAGCTGTGACTCCAGTTTCAACAAAGGAATGCTGTTTGTGTCAGAACTGTGCTCCAAGGAACGTTCATTAAAGGAAGAAGATCAATGAGAGGCTGGGTCTTAGCTAGTACATTCCAGTGGCCCTTTCCCTTCCCAGCGGGATCTCTGGAGTTCAGTAGATCCATCATCCTTTCAATACGGATCATATTCTTGGAAACACCATTCAATAAGTTCTTCAAAGTAATTTAGTGTGGATGTCGATAGTGGAATTAATTAGAGCTGGCAATCTGCTTTCTGCTTAGAAGTATAATGAAAGGGGAGGCAGACAGGATGGTCCTTTTGCCAAGGCTGAAAGAAGGAACGCTGTCTCTCCCTGTCCCACAAGCTCCCCACAACTTTCTCCCCCATCCCCTGCTTCCTGCCCAAAGCTATGGGCATCATTCAACATAAGGAAGGGATGGAAGATACTTCATTCAACATGAAGGAAGGGATGGAAGATACTGATGGTGAAAGGTTGGTGGGCTTCATCAGCCCCATCCTTTGGAGCAGCCCACATCTAACCCTGCCTAGATGGCTGCAAAGAGCCTTCAGTGCCCTCGGGACAGAGCTGGCACACATTTGAGGTGGAGTAAAGCAGCTGCCTCAGGTGGAGGAAGCACAAGAGGCAGTGCCACACCTGCCACTACTAGAATGTCCACTTCTTGCTGAGTTTTGGAGGCAGCAGATGTGTTGGGGCAGGTGTGGTGAAGCAGGAAGTGGTACATTCCCATTTTGTCACAGGTGGCAAAGCAGGATGGGCTCCCCTAACCACACATTATTTGCCTCCATTCATTTCTACATTTCATTTCTACATCAGTTTGGGATTATTATTATTTTAAGCCATCGGGAAAATGCACCGGCATTTTAATGCAAGTTTTTCCTAACATATATGCACAGGTTTTCCAGCCTCCTAACAACAATGCATTTCTGTACATTATTTTCATGAATGCATATGAGTTCCTATACACACTTGCCCCAAATATGTGAGTTTTTGTACATGTTACTTGGCTGAAGAACTGCCTTGAAAAATTCAGTGCGAATTCTGAAAGGCAGCTGCATTTTGGTTCGTGTATTATTTTGGGAAATGAGAATTAAATAGGTTTGCCTTTAAATGTGAACTGAACTGAATTTCCCCACTGGTGTTAGAATGGTGCCTCCTTTTCTGGTTTTAGGACCCAAGGAATGCCTAACTTCAGCTCCCTGTTGAGCCAGTTTTTCCACAATGGTTTATCCGGGCCAGAATGTAGCAGCAATGTTACTTTGAATGAACACTGAATTTTTCCTTTCTAACTGGGCTCTTGTCTATGATACTATACTCAACAGGAACAGCCTCTGCTGGTATTGGAATGTTGTGATGTGCAAAGTTTCACCACCCGAAATTTTGCTTTTCAAGCACAAAGCAAAAAAGAAGAGTGATTGGTTTACTTCCAGCACACAACACAAAATTATACCACTTTCTGATTCACACACCTGTGAACATTTTCTACACATATTAATCACATATTGAACTCTTAGCAAAATGGCATGCTTTTGAACTGCTAGGTTGGCAGGAGCTGGGATAGAGCAATGGGCGCTCACCCCGTCGTGAGGATTGTAATGGGGAGGGGGCAGGGAGCATCACAGACCAAAATCCAAAAAACATAGTATCTGAAAAATCAAAGACTAACCCTTATTTCAAATTATAACAGCAGCCATTAGAATCAACAAATTGCCCAATTCATGGATTGTAGCAAAGATAGTTTTGATAAAGATCTAACAGCACCAGGTTCACATACATTAAAGTTCTCCTTTAAATGTAGATGCTAAGATATGGTCCTCAATTTTAGCTACAAGATTGAATGACAGCATTGTAAAATATATAAATATCAGGTTTTCTGAAAGGCAACAAACATTAGAAGATTGATAAGCACTGTATATATTACAGATACAAGTAAACAACTGCATCTCTTTCTGAAGAAAAAAAGAGCAAAGACTAAAAGAGCAAAGACTTTCTCATAAGGAATAATGGCATTTTCCCTATGAGAAACTTCAGGAAGAGAAAGGAAACATTCAGAAAAGCTAAGTTAATAATGCTGCCAATCTTAAACCAATAAATGAATCTCGCTTTCCCCCCTCCCCTCCCCTCCCTTCCCTTCCCCTCTCCATCCCATCATATCATATCATATCTTTCTGCACCACTAGTCATTTGCCAATAGCATTTCAGTGGAATATTATAGCTGTTGCCTAAGCATTTCTTTCTAGCAGCTGTTTTGTAGTCAAACCACTGTAAATAATCCAGCAGTTGAATTTATTACTCTCCATAATGCCACAGGGGGTACTGTGGTTTTTTCTTAGCATTCATAAGAAATATAAACCCATAACTGATACTAGACCAAACTGTACTCTCAGGTTCACTTGTGGAAGTTGGCAATTATTCTCTAACTCAGTGTGTCTCTAACCTGGGTCTAAAGCTGTTGTTGGACTACAACTCCCATCATCACTGACCACTGGTCCTGATAGCAAGGGATGATGGGAGTTGCAGTCCAACAACAGCTGAGGACCCAAGTTTGAGAAACCCTGCTCTAACTAATGAAGCCATAGGATAGTACCCCCCGCAAACCCAACTAACGTAAGATGAGAATGGAAGTTATTTCTGCTCGCAAGAATGCACCAGATGCCACAGTGCTGTCAGGCAAGGAATGTCCTGAGTGAGGAATTAACTCTTTGTCAAAAGTGCACTTACAAGTTAGGAAAAGTCATGCACACCAATCCTACATCTCTCAGCTACTCCTAGGTGTGCACCTTATAAAGCAGTTGCCACAACAGAGAGGCCCTACCCGAACCTTATGTATCTTCCCCACCCAAGCTGTGTGCAAGTAGGCGAGAGACTCCGCCTGCATGTAAGGTAAAAGGTAAAGGAACCCTGGATAGTTAAGTCCAGTCAAAGGTTGCAGCACTCATCTCGCTTTCAGGCCGAGGGAGCCGGTGTTTGTCCACAGACAGCTTTCCGGGTCATGTGGCCAGTACGACTAAACCGCTTCTGGTATAACAGAACACCGTGACAGAAACCAGAGCACACGGAAACACAGTTTACCTTCCCACCGCAGTGGTACCTATTTATCTACTTGCACTGGCATGCTTTTGAACTGCTAGGTTGGCAGGAGCTGGGATAGAGCAATGGGCGCTCACCCTGTCGTGAGGATTCAAACTGCTGACCTTCCGATCAGCAAGCCCAAGAGGCCCAGTGGTTTAGACCACAACGCCACCCACATCTTGTCCACCTGCATGTAACCTGTTCCTGCCCCTCCTGCTTCAACCGTCTCCTGATCCTGGGAGACAGTGGAGCAGGAGAGGTGGGAGCAGGAAGAGGCGATGTGGAAGCCCTTGTCTCTACATCAGCCAGACCTATCTCTCCCTCCTTTTTCACTTTCTTCCTCTCTCTCCCTTCCATTCTTTCCCACCAATTTTCCCTTCTCCTTGCCACCCACATCAAGTTAGGCTAAGAGCCACATGCATCCTTTAGGCTGCAGGTTGCTGACTTTACCTTTAAAAGCATAACCTTCTATCATAGCTAAAGGACCCCTGACCATTAGGTAAAGTTGTGACCGACTCTGGGGTTGTAGCGCTCATCTCACTTTACTGACCGAGGGAGCCGGCGTACAGCTTCCGGGTGATGTGGCCAGCACGACTAAGCCGTTTCTGGCAAACCAGAGCAGCATACGGAAACGCCGTTTACCTTCCTGCCGGAGCGGTACCTATTTATCTACTTGTACTTTGACGTGCTTTCGAACTGCTAGGTTGGCAGGAGCAGGGACCGAGCAATGGGAGTTCACCCCGTTGCGGGGATTCGAACCGCCGACCTTCTGATCGGCAAGTCCTAGGCTCTGTGGTTTAACTCACAGCGCCACCTGCATCCCAACCTTCTATCATAGAAGCTGTTTTTAAAAAAACCAACAACCAGAAACTCTCAGGGCAGAGGTCCTACCACATTTTTGTTTTATGCGACCCCCTTCCTCACCAGGAAGAGGAAAGAAATAATATCAGCTTCATCTCCCTCCCACCATGCAAATAGCGAAAGGGAAAAAAGAAAAAAGAAAAAGAGAGAGAGAGAGACGTTATCGAAGGAGAAGTAAATCATGCTACGTACTCCACAGGGATTTAGCACCATCTGGTTTCCTAGCAAAGAAGGGAAAAACTCAAACATTGCCTGAGTTTTAACAAGTCCCTAACCTGCTGTCTGGAAACGTGTCACAGGCAGAGCATTTAGAAATGTTAAGCCTAGCATCATCTCGGCAGATGTTAGCGCTTGGAGGCTAGCAGTGGCATTTGTAGGACCTATCATTTGGGATGACAAAGAAATTGTGAGTGGGGAGGGGGTGAGTCACTGGTCTTAAAAAACACCCCCATACCTGCTGAAAAGGACGGTTAATAATACTACAGACACTTCAAGCAATGTGCTGGATTCTGCTTCCCAGTGATTTTTGGTAGTCTCAGATCTAAGATGTTCCACCGAGTGTAAATATAGCTGTTTATGCATGTGCGAGTGTGAAGCTAAAGCAGAGAGTGTGTTGACATTTCCCACACTTGACTGGACACATAGGCAAACAGGGATGGGATGTTGTCCTCATGCCCTGTTGTAAGCCCCACAGAAACTGGTCATCGTTGGGCCGGCATCACCCCAAAGAGCAAATGCAACATGAAAAAGAGGATACAAATTTGCATATTTGCAAATGTGCATATTTGGATAATGATTTAAACAGCAACACAAAACATCTCCACATAGTGGGGAAGACTGTGACCAGGTGACCTCTGTTTCTGCTCAGTCCACTGCCCAGGGGTAGCTGCTGATGGGCAACTTCAAGGCATCTCCTCCTCTCCCTTCTTAAGGTTCATGATCTGACAACCAGACTTTGACCAGACAGCCCTTCAAGTAGAAAGCACCTTCAAATAAGAGGGCAATCCTCTGAAAAAGTGGGACATGTGTCCGACCTACCATTGGAATCCAGAATCCTGGACTAGATGGACCTTTGGGTTGATTGACCAGGACTACTCTTACGTACATTTACATAAACTGAAGTACACCAGGAGCTTCAGAGGTTTCTGGGGTCAGTTTATGGTGCTGAGTCCCAAGCTTGGGTAACAGCTGCAACGCCTACTGGTAAAGAATCTGCTTTGCATGCTAAAGATCCCAGGTTCAATCCTTGGCACATCAAGTCCTCTGCTGCCTGGGTCCAGCATACTGCATAAAGTACATTTCCCCCTTAAAATGTTCCATCACGTACTCAATCTATTAAGGCCTTGCTCTGAGCTTCATAAGTTACGGAAACAAGCTCATCATGTACAATGAGAAGAGCTCTTTTTCAGTGGCGACTGCTAATTCATGGAGTACCTCCCAATAGCACAGTGACAAATTCCGAAGTGCAGACTCATGCAAGTCACCAGTCGCAGCAACACACACTTCTTTGTTTATGAAACCTTTTAAGAGTACACAATAATCTTATAAACTATACAACAATTATAGGGATGCAGGTGGCGCTGTGGTCTAAACCACTGAGCCTCTTGGGCTTGCTGATCAGAAGGTTGGCGGTTCGAATCCACACAATGGGGTGAGCTCCAGTTGCTCTGTCCCAGCTCCTGCCTACCTAGCAGTTTGAAAGCACACCAGTGCAAGTAAATAAATAGGTACTGCTGTGGCGGGAAGGTAAACGGTGTTTCCTTGCGCTCTGGTTTCTGTCACGGTGTTCCATTGCGCCAGAAGCAGTTTAGTCATGCTGGCCACATGACCCAGAAAGCTGTCTGTGGACAAACGCTGGCCCCCTCGGCCTGAAAGCGAGATGAGCACCCCAACCCCATAGTCACCTTTGACTGAACTTAAGCGTCCAGGGGTCCTTTACCTTTACCTTTTGCCTTATACAACAACAATAATAATTATGGGTGTTTTGCAACAATCAGCGCAGATCTCCATGCATTGCCTTCCAACTAGACATTCTATTTTCTTTTCAGGTAAATGGGCAAATGATTTGGAGTGCTCCAATACCTTCTTTCGGAGTTACTTACATTGTGTTTTCCTTGATGCTCCATTTTACAGAACAGACCTTGCAAGTTGTTCTTTTGTAATGGAAGCACCTTATGTTTTCAGTATTCCTAAATGCTTAGCTATGGAGCATACAGAACAACTCCTCCTTGGTGTTCTTCCTGCAATTTCTGCAGAGTGACCATAAGAGCCAATCCTCTGTGGCTGACTCACCACCTTTCTGCGCATGCGCAAGCGGCGAAACCCAGAAGTAATGTGCTCCATTACTTCCGGGTTGCCGCGGAGCACAACTCGAACGCGCTCAACCCGAAGTGCATTCCACCCGAGGTATAGCTGTACACAAATTGTCATGACTGCACCACAAAAAGGATGTCTGGAGAGGTCCTGGGGGAAAAGTGCTCTAGGAATGTTTCTGTATTTTCTTACTGTGATGATGGATCTGCTGCAACACGATCCAATAAATATAGTAGGTAAATGGTTAACATTTCCCTTTTAGATATACACAGCATATTACAATTATTACAGTATCATCATCATCATCATCCTTCAAAGAGTAGTAGAAGAGACTTGACTAGCAGCCAAAAACTTTTCCTTGGATCTGAACCCAGTCTCTCCACTCTAACACAACCTTATCTCTCTTTGTGTCTTTCTGTGCTGACAAGTGACAGTGTTAAGTGCTTTATGGAAGCTTCCTAAGCCCCAAGTGGACCATTTCCAGACATAACCCAATCGCATGCACCGGAAAGGTGGCAGGCACCACTTCCGAGCACTCTGCAGATGTTCACACATTAGAATTAGCTTGCAATTAGGTACATCATAGAGCCACTTTATGCTATCAGCAGAATAAAGTTGCAATAAACTCCCCTCTCTCCCTTCCTCCCACCCACACCACTGAAAAAATAAAAGTCTTCAGGCTCACCTACTCCATAACACATTTTTTCCCTACATGCAGGATTTGAAAATAAGATAAAATGAGTGATCATTCAAAGATTTACTCCACCCCTTCAAAATTCATACTTCTCTGAATTTTGTGATGCCGATCTCCACGTCTGAAATGAGTAGAGGGGGCAATGAGAGTAGGACTGAGGAGAGAGAAGGCGAAAGTTGAAGAAATGGGCAACTGAATGATAGCCAAGTCAGGTTTTACAAGTCTGCATTCACCATACAGTGGAAGTGCAAAATTGTAGCTTCCTAGAGTTCAAGGTTAGCCAAGTGTGGACATCCAGACTATGCTACACTATGGTGACCATCACCCCTAACTATTGGCCAAGCTGATTGGGGTTGAAGTCCAGCAACTTCTGGAGGGCCCAGGGGATCCACACCCCTGCTATATGTATTGCCAAAGTTTCCTGGACCACATGGAAGCTGCTGTCATGATGTTTGCAGGCCAAGTGAGTTGATTCCTGGAATGTATAATGCAGTTCACAATCATAAGGAGCAGCCGTGTCTGGGCGCAGAAATCAGGAACATGGCATATGAGGTGTGGCGGGGGGTGGGGAGCCAGTCCTTTCCCTCCATGCTGCTGTCTCAATAAAAACTGCCCCACCTCCACAGTGCTATGATTCACCCTTGTAGGGGAGCTGCCATTGTATACTGTAATGCATTGGGTACGGAGGCTGCATCAGCACATGACACCTTGTCAGGGGCATTAGCAGCCCCGTACACCATGCACAAACCATGCAAAACCATGTTGTCAGTGAGAGCACAGCTAAGTGGCTTGATTTTGCTTAAAAAATAACAACTCTCAGACCGCCTTGCACTACACTGCGTTAGTACTATAAGCTTCCCAGTTGAAATTCCTGAGTATTCCTTGCCACCCCCTCTTGTCTCATGGACAGCCCTGAATTCCTCCCTGCCCTTTAGAAGAAAATTCTGGTGAATGTGTGACTGAGGGCTTTGTTCAGCCCTAAAAAGGTAAAGGTAAAGGACTCTGGGGTTGCGGCACTCATCTCGCTTTACTGGCCGAGGGAGCCGACGTTTGTCCACACACAGTTTTTCTGGGTCATGTGGCCAGCATGACTAAGCCGCTTCTGGCAAAACCAGAGCAGCGCACGTAAACACCGTTTACCTTCCTGCTGCAGTGGTACCTATTTATCTACTTGCACTTGACGTGCTTTCGAACTGCTAGGTTGGCAGGAGCAAGGACCGAGCAACGGGAGCTCACCCCATCGTGTGTATCCGAACCGCCGACCTTCTGATTGGCAAGCCCTAGGCTCAGTGGTTTAGACCACAGCGCCACCTGTGTCTCTTGTTCAGCCCTAGTTAGAAGCTATTTTTTAAGAAAGTGGCAAAACGATTCCTTCAGCCAGGATAAGTCATTTAAAGGACATTAAATTTTAAGTTTAATGCTGAGAATGATTCCCCCTACCCCCACCACACATCCAAGAAATCTTAAAACTGTCTGTTTAAATGGCAACCGTTGGCTGATATTTGTCTTGTTACCTTGTGATGCTGAAAATAGCTTGTGTGAAATATGTTCTTGGAATGTGGAGGTGGATCAAACCAAAGCAACATAAAAGAGAAGCTGGACACATTTTAGTTCCTGTGGGTTGAACTGAGTCACTGCAATCTGCATATGCTTATTAATTAGACCTGGGAGGATGTGTTGATCTTTCTTCACTGGTAGTTTGATGTGTATTCAAACCAGAGAATGAAAACCTAGGAGCTAGAGAGAGTGCTCTGGTTTCTCACACCAAGAAAAGAAACAAACACCGCCTGATTTGCTTCCGAATGTTGTCTAGCAAGAAAAGAGGACAAGGGCTTCTGCATTCACACCCATTCTGAGCATGCATCTGAACATGGGTGATGTTTTCTTATCAGCTCTGTCCTGATGCCGCTATAAAGTTGCTTCAGTGCACAATGGCTGTGATTCAGCACACGGAGAGGTGGTCATGCAACATCAACCTAGCCAAGCTCAGAGCTGGCTGCAAGAAATTGCACTATTACACGCAAAATCAAAATAAAGCTCAGTTCCTTTGTACCCAATTCTCATTCTATTCCAGATCCATCACACCCGGTGAAAACAATATTTTGTGGAGGGCTATAGCTCAGTTGCAGAACATCTACTTAACTGAAGAAAGTCACAGGTTCAATCCCCATCATCTCCAGGGATGGCTGGGAGAGAATCTTGCCTGAAATTCTGGACAACTACCACCTGTCAGTGTATATAGCACTGAGCTAGATGGACCAATGGTCTGACTCAGTATCAGGCAGCTTTCTATGTCCCTGTGCAGCAGGGTGTAATCTCAGTGAGCATCCAACACATCATGGAAATGGCTCAGTGGTGCTAGGAAATCGATGTGATTTGCCACCCACTGATTATGGTATGTAGCCAAAGCAATGATCCATGTATTAAAGAGTGATGTAAGGAAAATCTGGGGCAGCAAATAAAGGTAAAGGGTGGGAGAGGGTTTGGAGACAAGAGGTGACTGGCTGGATAGAAGGCAGAGTTGGAAGGAGGACTTAAGTTCCTCTCTGGCTCAGATTTAAATCCAAGCCAGAGAAGAACTTTTGGGGTTGTAATGCCTGCTTTATGTGAAGGCAAGTATTGCAAGTCTATTTGGATGTGTCTTGCAAACTGTGTTTGGATGACATTTGGATCCATCACTAGTTGTAACATGCTGGAATTCTGCCTGTGTTAAATTCTGGTAAAAATGTGGGTTGGCCAGTGGAATGCCAAGTTCGAATCAGTGTGAAACATCAAATTAAATAGTGACAAACACCAAGCATTTTTAAAGCAATAAAAAACTTTATTAGTACAACAAAAAATTATTTGGCATTATCTGACTATCATAACGCAACCTTTCACTTTCAACAGTAACTCATCTGTTTTACTTCAACCACTACTTCCCCTTCTTTGAATTGAAACCATTTCCCCATACCTTAGCTTTGGACCAAGAGGGTAGAGCAAAGGAAGTCTCAATTCCACACCATGTGGTAGGATGCTGCCACGCACCTGACCTCTGGTCAGTTGCATCACTGCTGCTTACTGGGATGTAGAGTGAGAGGAGAAAGGTAGTGGCAGCATGGTGCAAACACATCAGCAGGGCCTATCTGGTGTTCCTGCCAGTGTGTTTACACCATGCTGACCTTGTCCCTGCCTTCCTCCCAGCATGCTGCAGCAATGCAACTGGCCAGAAGTCAGGGATGCACTACCACTCCTGTCTGCTGCTTGAAGAACTCTGGCCTGAAACCCTAGAGAGCCACTACCAGCTAGTGCCAGTAGTAGGGCCAGAGGGACCAATAGCATGACTTGGTATGAGGCCTATGTTCCTAGCCTAATTCCTCAGAGGAACTTTATGGTATGGGACTCCTTGTTTCCTGCAGCAAGCAGGATGGAAGTCCTGAGATTCCTTTGATGCCTAAGGCCTTTGATGCCAATGACTGCCTATGCTCCTGTTTGGTGATGCTTGCGTTCATACGTAGCAGGTCAGTAGCAGAAGGTGTTCTGTGTTGTTTGCTTTGATCCTGACCAATGGGGGAAAAGATGCCATAATAAAATTAAAGAAGGATGCAGACACAGACACAGTGGCATCCTTGGTTTCTAGGCATATCTGACAATATTTAATTCAGTTTTCATTTAGTTTATTAGGTATATGATTTTTTATGCTGAGAAAGTCAAAATGGTTTACCTTAACAGGTCAAAATAAAACAGAACAACACAAAGCAAATTAAGGGCAATAAATCCATTATAGTGAATAAGAATGGCAGCAGTTATGTCCATTTAAAAGGCAACAATACAACGTTAAAAAGACCAACAGTTAGTGTGTCTTAAAAAGGAGTTCTAAACAGCAGAATACTAGCTTCTTCTAGTTTGTATAAAGGTGGGCTGTGATTCCTTGCTGGTGAAGGAAAAACACTTTGTACGTGCTCAGATGCACTGAGCTTCATTCTTCCACATATTCTAGGGTTTATTCCTATATTTTATATAGGTTCATTAAATTAAATGTTGTGTGAGCAGCACTTTCCAAGTAAAAAACGCTCTGATGCTCCTCCATTATCCTCACACCAACTGTGGGAAACAGGCAACGTTATGACTTTTCATTTTTCACAGACGTGAAGCCGCAGCCGAGAGACAGTGAATTGCTGGAGGCTGCCCAGATAAGAAAGGCTAAAGAGGAATTTGATCCCACAGCTTACAAGCCCCAGGCAACTTCCTGAGCCACTGGACCAAAAAAAGGAAAAAGAACAGCAGGAAAAAGCACCATAAACCCAAGCCACATCTGCACACCCCAAACGCCCAAATGAGCTCTGAATCATGATGCTTACTTGAGTTCAAACTGCACATCAGCACCTCTGTGGTGTTGGATTCGCTCATGTGGGACACAGATTTAAAATGTATTTAAGGCCCCATCTTCACATACATTTAAAGCAGCATTGCACCACTTTGAACAGCCATGTCTTCCCTCCAATAATCCTAGGAAGTGTAGTTTGTTAAGGGTGCTGAGAGTTTTTGTGAGAACTCCAATTCCATTCAGAGAGCTGCAATCCTCAGAGTTCCCTTGGGAGAAGGACTGACGTCTAAACCACTCTGAAATTTGTTAAAGGGGAATATTAGTGCTTTAAATGTATGGGGCGGATGTGGTCATAAAGCCATAGAAACCATTCTTTTCAGATCAATAGCATTTTGCCAATCCATACTTGAATAGCTGGTCCCCCAGCTGTATCAGATGTCAGAAAAGCTCACCACAAACCAGGGACTTAAAAGGCAACCAGTGTTATAACACTGGGATGCAAAGACTGCCAGTGACACTGTTGGGATTATCTGGAAAACCCAAGCAAGTAAATTATGCCAACTCCAGAGACAAGGGCTGGTGTCTTATCTCCTTAGAGAAATTGGTCTAAATATCAAACAGGTAGGGGATCCAGAGAAGGAAAACTCTTATACTAAAATCCTGCCGCCTTGTGGGACATCTTCAGGAGAAGAAGATGGTAAGGAGTCTTGTTGTCTGGGCAGCCCAGGACCTCTATATGCACTCATCAGGCTTACTCCTCAGGGAGGTCACGTGGATGATGCTAACACAGTGGTTTGACTTCACCCTTGGAAGCGCACTCCATTGTCTCTCGAGACAGATGGATGCCAACACATTGCCAAGGGTCTCCAGGGTTCCATGCCGGGGTCTTTCACTTCACCTACTATCTGTTCCTTTTAACTGGAGATACTAAGGATTGAACCTGGTAGGTGCAGCTGGTGGAGAGGAGTGGGGCATCATTGCTCACCTGGGTTCCCAGTGCAGAGGTAACCGCTGATAACCAAGAGGGGCAAGGTGGTAGGGAGATCAGAGAGTGGCAGCCACAGCAGCAGCCACAATTCAACACTCCTTATGCTGTGCCTGCATTGTGGTGATCACCTCTATGCCTCACCCCTCCTAGTTACCACCAGTAACCTCTACACTGGGAAGCCAGGTGAGCAATGCCACTCCACCACACTGGCCGCTACTGGAAATTGAGACCTTCTGAATCAGGAAGAACTTTCTGACAAGAAGAGCTGTTCGACAGTGGAACAGTCTCCCTTGGAAGGTGGTTGTGGTATTTGCCCTCCTATGTGTGTGACATCGTACTGGGTTCACAGGGAAAGGGTTAACTAATTGTAAAGTGACTAACCAATGGGAACCCAGGGGGCAGAGTTAACTGTGTATAAGGTTTAAGCACAGAGGGTTTTTTTAAGAGAGTTAGAGTTGTTGAGAAGACAGTCTGGAGTTAGAAGAGACAGATAAGAAAAGTCTGTGGGTTGGGCTAGTCTGGTGGGAGAGAGTGAGAGAATTTGTTAAGAGGAGTCAGTCTAACAGTTGAGATAATCAGTCAGAAGGTACTAGGAAGGTATAGGCCGGTAAAGAAACTAAAGTTAAGATACTAACAGGAATATTATCTGAGAAACCATAAACTTGTTAATGTTTGTAAAATAAACTTGTTTTTTTTGGTTCACTTTTAACACCTGACTGGACTCAGTGTTTTAGCAGAGAGTAACTGGTTGGTGGCAGCGGGGAAGCGAGCACAGTGGTGGCACAGGGATCAATAGACCATTTAACGTCTGGGGACCCTGTGTGATAGCCACAGTGGTGGACTCTCCTTCCTTGGAGGTTTTTAAGCAGAGGTTGGATGGCCATCTGTCATGGATGCTTTAGCTGGGATTCCTGCATTGCAGGGGGTTGGACGAGATGACCCCACAGTCCCTTCCAACTTGACAGTTCTGTGATTCTATTAATGCAAAGCAGGTGCTCTCTCTCACTGAGCCATAGCTCCTCCTCGTATTCTGATAAAACTAGAAAATGGGTCTAGCCTTTGCCAACCTGGAGCTCTCCAGAAGTTTTGGAAAACACAGCCATGCTGGCTGGATCTGTACCGATACCCACCCACACCCCTACCTGTTTGATATTTAGCAAATAGCAATGGAAACATTGCCAAAGGCACCCTCAAACATGTCTACTAAGAAGTAAACCCCACTGAGTTCCATGGAACTTACTCCTAGGTAAGTGTGTAGCCTTAACTTCACAAATTAAGAGACCAAGCTCTCCACCGATTTTAATCACCAATGATTTATTCCTGCCATCAATAATGAAAATGCATTGCAAAAAGATAAGTAAGTTCTTTCTCTTTCCCCACTGGAATAGAGGCACAATGAAGGATTGTACAAGGAAGAAGGAAGATGCAAAGAAGGCACGATTCATTGTTGTGACTCTATTATTGTGAAGTTCTTGGCTGTGTGTGTATATATATTTGTGTAGATGAGGGTTGGCTGAGCTTTCAGCATGTTTTCTTCAAACACATTTTATTCATACAGGAACTCAATGAATAGAGTGTTCTGAATAGGACAAAAACTCAAGGCAAGAATGCAATGGAATTCAAAAGGTACCTTCCAATTCATTTCGTTTGACTTTAATAAGAAAAAGACCTAAAGCTGAGAACGTAAGAATTCTTGCACAGGCCTGACTTGCAGACACAACTCAAAGGACAACAGACACAGAGCTGATCTGTACACAGTGCTAAGACCAAACAGTGGCTTAGTATGGGTATGTAAGTGTGCAGGCCCCAGAGAAGAGGCTGTGTCCACATTGCGCCTCTTTCTGTTCTGGTCCTGCTGCACAGCTGTAAGATATGATTTGGCTTAGTGTGTCATTCAACCCTGGGCTCACCATTTGTCTAACTGCACTAGAAGCTCATACTAGAAGCCCTTGGTTGCTTTGCCTATGGTTTTTGTTGTTGTTAAAGAAAGTGATAGCTGTTTCACTCTAAACTGTGGTATCTGTTAGTTTGAGAGTCAAAGTGGAAAGGAAGCCACTGTCACCTTTCTTGTACAAAGTTTGGCGTGGAGGGGCAGAAAGGGTGTGCACTTTGCAAAGAGTTTGCCCTTCTGATCTTAGTTCCACCAATTCTTGGAAGCAATTTTTAATCTGTGATTAAAACTTCAGTGATTGAGCTGTGATTGATCCAGTAATTCATCCCTAATTGTAGCCTGTCCTGAGCTCCTGAGATATGGTTGACAAGTGATCGAAACAAATGGGGGGGGGAGGGAGGAGACAAATCCATCCTTTTAAAAATAAAATCTGATAAAGAAACTTCACTGTACTTACCCACTGAGAAGCTGGCTACTACAAGAAATTCTTTTTTTTTCCCATATAAGTATTTATTAATTTTCCAAAAGTAAGAAGAAGAAGAAAAAAAAGAATAAGATACCAAAGCAAAGGTTAAAGAAAAGAAATAACAGCACAAAACAGATATTCTGTATATACAATAAAATTTTCCATCTATGAAATTAACATGGTCGTCTCTTTCTGGACTTCCTTCAGCCCGCCCGTGAATCTTCCGCAATAAGAATCTAAGATACACATTACCTATTATGTATTGTCTTTAGATACTCTTTTACCTCTGTTTTCCTTAGACAATACCTCTTCCTCTTTCACAGTGCTTCTCTGAATCCCCTTAACGTTATTTGACCTTCACTAAGGTGTTCCAAGTAGTCTACATATTTCCCCCAGTCCTTGACAAACTTTTGGTCTCTTAGATGTCTAATCTTTCCCGTTAACCTATCCAAATCCATGTAGTCTAATAACTTCGATCTCCACTCCTCTATTGTTGGCATTTCCTTTTTTTTCCACTTCTGAGCAAGGACTATCCTTGCAGCTGTTGCTGCATAGTACATAAATTTGTGATCTTTCTTTTTAATTTCATTCCCTAGTATTCCTAGCAGGAAGATTTCAGATTTTTTGGTGAATGTATACTTTAGGACCTTCTTTAATTCAATATATACTTCTTCCCAAAATTCTCTCACTCTCCTGCACTCCCACCACATGTGGTAGAAAACACCCTCCTTCTCCTCACACTTCCAACATTTGCTGTCTACTTTGTACATTTCTGACAATTTCACAGGTGTTATATACCACCTGTAAAACATCTTCATGACGTTCTCTTTCACAGTCATACACGCAGTGAAGTCCAGACCCTCTTTCCATAAATTCTCCCAATCCTCAAATTGTATAGCGTGGCCCACATCATTAGCCCATCGAATCATTACTGTCTTTACTTCTTCGTCTGCCAAATTCCAATCCAACAACATTTTATACATTCTAGATATTATTTTCTCCTCGCTATTTATAATTTCCCTCTGGAATTTTGATTCTTTGTCTGCGTACCCTCTATCTTTAGCCTCTTTTCTAAACATCTCGTTGACTTGGAAATGGTGCAACCAGTCGTACACATACCCCTTAATCTGCTCATACGGTTTTAATTTCCATTTCCCATTCTCTTTCATTAGCAGTTGTTCATATGTTGCCCAGTCCCCACTCATGTTGATTTTCTTGAGGCTCATCACTTCGAGGGGTGAGAGCCAGTGTGGGATCTTAGGTTCCAATATATTCTTGTACCTTTCCCATACTTCAATAAGTGGGCCTCTAAAGATATGATCTTCAAACCCCTTATGTATTTTCCTCTTACCGCACCACAGATAGGCGTGCCAACCGAACCTGTTATTAAAGCCCTCTAAATCAAGTAACTCCTTGTTCTTTAGCTTAGCCCAATCTTTTACCCAACAGAGGCATACTGCCTCATAGTAGAGTCCCAGGTCCGGTAAGGCAAAGCCTCCCCTTTCCCTTTTATCTGTCAACAGTTTGTATTTTATACGGGGTTTTTTGCCCTGCCATATAAATCTTGATAGTACTCTCTGCCATTCTTTAAACACTCTACTCCCCTTAATTATGGGAATGGTCTGAAATAGAAATAGTGCCCTCGGTAGTACGTTCATCTTAATAGTATTGATCCTTCCCCAAAAGGACAATTTCAATCTTCCCCATACTTCCAAATCTTTTCTTATTTCTCTCCACACCGGCTCATAATTGTTTTTATATAAATCTATATTTTTAGGCGTGAGCCAAATCCCCAGATATTTTATTTTCTTAACCACCTGTATCTGTGACTGTTCTTGGATTATTTCTATTGTTCTTTGATCTATATTTTTAACCATCATCTTTGTTTTCCTTTTGTTTAATTTAAAGCCTGCTATTTCTCCAAATTGGTCTATTTCCTTTAGAATTTCTTCTGTTGTAATTGTTGGGTCTTCCGTCATTATAACAAGATCGTCTGCAAATGCTTTGGTCTTGTAGGCGTGTTGTCCAATTGTCACTCCTTTAATTTTCCCATTTTGTCTAATTGAGTTCAGAAGTACTTCCAATACCATTATGAACAACAACGGGGAGAGTGGACATCCCTGTCTTGTACCCTTCTGTATCTTAATTTCCTCTGTCACGATATTATTTATGATCAGTTTGGCCTTTTGTTCTCTGTATATTGCGTTCACCCCATTATAGAAGTTCTTACCCACTTCCAGGTGTTCTAAGTTCTTCATCATGAAGTCCCATGCCACATTATCAAACGCTTTTTCCGCGTCTACAAACATCATTATCGCCTGCTTATCAATTCTTACCGATAGGAATTCTAGCATATTAATTATATTTCTTATGTTGTCCCTCATGTTCCTGCCTGGGAGAAACCCGGCCTGGTCTTTATGGATGATTTCCGCCAATATGGACTTCAATCTTCTCGCTAGAATACCTGCAAATATTTTGTAGTCCGTGTTCAACAACGAAATTGGCCTATAGTTTTTAACCTGGGTTAGGTCTGCATGCTGTTTCGGGATGAGGGTGATGAACGCCTCCTTCCAGGTCTCCGGGATTTCTCCTTTTCTTAAAACATTATTCATAGTCTCCTTCGAAGGGTTCAAAAGTACAGATTTCATCTCTTTGTAATAGCTTGCTGTGAATCCGTCAGGTCCCGGAGCCTTTCCTCTTTTTAGATCTTTAATTACCTCCTCTATCTCTTCTGTTTCGATTGGCTTATTTAATCGTTGCTTTTTGTCGATTGGGATTTTCTGCACCATTTTCTCTTTCAGAAATCTTTCTATCTTCCTTGAGTTGTTTCTATCTTTCTTTTTATAAAGGCCTCTGTAATAGTCTAGAAACTCTTTCCTGATTCCTTTTGGATCGGTGACCTCTTCTCCCTCTATTATAATTCTGTTTATTGTACTTTGTTCTTTTCTCTTCTTAATTTGCCACGCCAGCCACTTTCCAGATTTGTTTGAGAATTCGAAACTCTTTTGTCTTAACTTTTTGATATTCCATTCTATCTCTCTGTTTATTATCGCAGCAAATTGGGCTTGAAGGATTTTTATGTTTTCTTTTATTTTCTGAGAGTTGGGTTTCCGAATTAATTTTTGCTCACTATCCATAATCTGCCTTAGAATTTCCTCTTTTCCTTTCTCTCTGTTCCTGTTTTTAATCGCGTTCTGTTGGATGAAGTATCCTCTTATCACAGCTTTGCTGGCGTCCCAGACTATATTAATATTTGTACCTTTATCTCGGTTGTCCATAAAATATTCTGATAGCTTTTTATGTGCATTTTCTACAATTCTTTGATCATTTAGAAGATAATCTTTTAGCTTCCATCTAAAAGTTCTTCTATCGTAGCTCCCCAATTCCCATTCTATCGGACTGTGGTCAGAGATTACTCTCGGTTTTATATCAATTTGTTTTACCCTAGGACAAAGTTCATTTGATATCCAGACCTGATCAATCCGTGACATCGAATGGTGTGGCTCGGAGTGGAATGTATATTGCTTATCCAATGGGTGTCTGAGACGCCAAATATCCATCAGGTTACAGTTTTTAACCATTGAGAAAAATGATTTTGGCAATTTCCCTTCTTTACTTACTCCTTCCCTCAATCTGTCCATTTCTACGGAGACTACACCATTCATGTCCCCCATAAGGATGATTCTCTGATCCATATATTCTGCAATTTTCGTTTCAAGGTGTTTATAGAAATCGGTCTTATTGTTATTTGGTGCATAGATCCCAATCACAATCAAACTCTCACCTTGCCAACTGATCCGGACAGCGACCATCCTCCCCTCCTCGTCTCTGAATATTTGTTTAGCTTCAATCCTTTTTTTAATATACAGCACAACCCCTCTTTTCTTTTCTTTATCGGATGACTCAAATTCTATTCCCAATCTTTTATTGATTAGCAATTTTTTATGTTTTTTAGCCACATGCGTCTCTTGGAGACAGATGATATCCAAATTTTTCTTTTTCAAGAATTGCTCAATTTTATTCCTGGCTAAAGCTGGCTACTACAAGAAATTCTAACACCATGGAGCAGCCTTCTATTTTTGCTCCCAGTTCACTCAATCATGGGCCTTTGATTATGGGTGGTACGTGATTGTTCCACCAGCAAACAGGTTCTCACTTGCACAATGGAACTTGCCCCCTCTCTTCCCCCAATGCACCCCTAAATCTGTTCCACATTATCTACACAAACCCTCTACCACAGATTTGGGAAGGGTGTGGGGAGAGGAGCGGAGTGTGACAGTTCTACTGAGCTAGTGGAAATCCTTGTACTGATGGAGAGATTTACTTGGATCCCACCCTACGACACTGTGGTCCAATGCATATATTTTGTAACAGGCAAGGTAGCCCATTCCCTGTGGTCCAGTTCAACTCTGCTCCAGCAGTGTCTACATTATAAAAGGGAAGGTGTAATGCTGGTTTGGGAGGAACCAGCAGAGACTTTGTACAGTGGTGCCTCGCAAGACGAAAAGAATCCGTTCTGAGAGTCTCTTCATCTAGCGGTTTTTTCGTCTTGCGAAGCAAGGCCATTGACGGATTAGTGGATTAGCGCTATTAGCGCTATTAGCGGCTTTTAGCGGCTTATCGGCTTATCGGATAAGCGGCTTAGAAAAAGGGGGGGGAGGGAAAAACCCCGCAGGAACTCGCAAGACATTTTCGTCTTGCGAAGCAAGCCCATAGGAGATTCGTTTTGCAAAGCACCTCCAAAACGGAAAACTCTTTCGTCTAGCGAGTTTTCCGTCTTGCGAGGCATTCGTCTTGCGGGGCACCACTGTACAGCTATTAAATGTGGCTTGACACCAGGGTAGTCATGCGTCCTCCTCTACAGAGGACAGTCCTCTATTTGAACATATTCACTATTTGATAGGCTGTTCAATCCAAGATTGCCTTGAAAATTAAACCCCACCCAGTCACTAAGGTGACGTGTATTGCATTTCTATTTAAGTTGTAGCAGCATTTTACAATTTACAGTGGTACTTAAATTAAGTACTTAATTTGTTCCAGAGGTCCGTTCTTAACTTGAAACTGTTCTTAACCTGAAGCACCACTTTAGCTAATGGGGCCGCCTGCTGCCGCCACACCGCCGGAGCACGATTTCTGTTCTCATCCTGAAGCAAAGTTCTTAACCTGAAGCACTATTTCTGGGTTAGCAGAGTCTGTAACCTGAAGCGTATGTAACCTGTGGTACCACTTTATTACTATTAATTAAATCTCTATACTGCCCTTCATCCAAGGATCACAGGGCAGTTTAGAGCATAGCAAAAACAGAAAACTGAATACCCCATACAGTTCAAAAGAGCATTAGCCAACTTCGGATCTATATACAAACATACAGTATTACCTCTGTGAACGTCTGTCTTGTCTAGCATTCATTCTGGCGAACCTCCGTGGCAAACCCGGAAGTACCAGAACGCGTTACTTTGGGTTTGCCACTCGCGCATGCACAGAAGCGCTAAATCGCACTTCGCACATGTGCAGAAACACAAACCACTCTGCTTGTGTGCGCAGACATGACACTTTGCCCTGCCTCCTTTTCACCTAGTGGCCAGGGCTCCGGAAAGGATTCTAGCCACAAAACGAGGTACGACTGTATCTGCATACATAAATTGTAGGCAAACCTGCACCCTGCTTTTGGGTGTAGTGTTTCCTCTTTTTCAGAGACGCATAAGTAGCCATCCTACAAAGAATTCTGGGAAGCTGCTTCCATACTTTTCCAGTCATGTATAAATTGGGCCTCAGGCCCATTTCATGAGACAAAACAGTTATATCAGCTTGTGACTTCTTTGGCGTCACGAAGAAGGGAGAAAACCTTTAGTATGAGACTGACATGGTTGGCCTCCTAAGTCGAAAAGGCATGTTCTCTCCATGGCTGAATATGGAGAGCTAAGTGGTTTCTCCACAGGGTCCATACATGGATGAAGAGACTAAGTAATGGCATATAATAGGCCAAAGCCCTTTACTTTCTTGGAATGGCTTTGCTCTTGTTCAAAGGCCAGGTTTCTGTCAGGACACCAAGCCCACCCGCTGTGATGTCTCTGCTGGCACTGAGAAGAAAACAGGTCTATTTCTCCAACAAACAAAAGAATTGACAGGGGGAGAGCTTAACTAATTTCAGGCCAAAAGCACATTTCAGATCAAAATCTCAAACGTCGGAAGGTTAAGTAGTTTTTCTACCCAAGCTTGGTTCAGAGAAAGATGGCTTTATTGATGCTTTGTTCTTTTTGGGTGAGTGCAATGCACTGCCATCTATTTCCTTTGTATGCATTTGTCTGTGAAATGAGGGAAAGTGGTTTTCACAGAGAAGTATTCCGGAAAAATAGGTCTGGCAAACTAACTTGCATATTCCATGGGTTGGCATGGAATCTGATCCCTGGTGTTTTTGGTACACTAGAGAAAAAGTGGCTTGAACCATCCCCTCTACTGGAACTTGAAGCCCTTTGCCCTTATGGCTCCTGCTTCAACTTCCCTGCTTAAGATTTTGGGTTGCCTTGCTGTTCACTTCAGGTGGGAAAATGTCTTGGGATGGCCCTGATTCCATCAGCTGAATAGTCCGCCTTCCCTACATTGCAGTTGCCAGCCTATCCTCTCTCTCCCTGCCTGCCTCTGAGTTGTCTCGGAAACCTGCTCTTGGCCACTTCACATCTAGACTGCATGACTGTCCCCTCCTTGAAGGATGCTATTATTTGATTCCTTGGGCCATTTGCCAATGGAAGGGACAAGAGCTATGTGCATGAGACTGAAGTCCATGCAAAGAGAAAGCCCACTCAGATTCCCATTTTTGTTTCACTAGGCACTGCCTGTATACTCAAGCCTTACTTTCACAGTACTAGAGGCTAGAAACGTGCTTGTTTCTAAAGTGAGAGCTAATGTATTCCATAGCGAATAGGAATTTCAACATGACTTGCACAATGAACATGCAAGTACCCCTACCATTACTTCTGAGTCATGAGACAACCTGCAGGTCACTTTCATACATGCTTCCAGGGATATAATAGTTATGAGCACACGCATGCTGTAATCCTATACTCAGTTGCTCCATTCAACTCAATGGGATGTAGTGTGCAATCAGTAACCCTCTACCTCCTACCAGAGTGGTGGAGCTACCACAAAATCCACAGTCTGAATGCTGCTCACAGTGGTTTTGGTAGAAGGTGGGGAGTGGGAAAGTCAATAGGGGCTGATCCCTGAGCCAGTTTCAAGCTGGTGCAGCTATCAGATCCAGATTGGGCCAGGCGCTGTTGTACAACAACAGTGAGGGTGGCTTAGGATTCAGGGGATCCTGGGCCAGCTCAGCCTCACCCCTTGGAAGACCCCATATCGGGTCTTTGTAGTGGACTCTGGTGCCAAGAATTCATCAGTATCCCTGACTGTCCCCTCGTGCACTTGGATACTGGTGGGAGATCTGAGTGGATTTGAGTGAAGGGTCACTTCCACTCAACTCAACCCCCCCCCCCAAATGTGGCATTGAGAGGGGGAGGCAGGGGGTTAGCTTGCTCTGTTAAATTAGAACAGTACATTAAAAAGAACGATAGGCAATATTAAAACAACAGCACCTTTGAAGCAGTGGTCGTTCACAGAATGAATTAATGAACCCATTTTTATTTAGTAGATTTGTATCCCACCTTTTAAAAAGTTTCTCACAAGGTGGTGAGCAACAATATGATGTTTAAACAAACACGGGGCAATTATATATAGAACGTTTCAATAAAACACAGGCAATCAGAACACAAAAAACAAGACAAACTCAAGAGCCAGGAGTCTAAAAGCACATCATCACACACATGCAACACCAGCTAATGAGTCTGGACAAAATTGTTACTGGTTAAATAAAGTTATCACACACTGAGCATATAATAAATCTAGGGAGAAAAAGTAATAAGCAATCACTGCAGTGTCACACGGGAGGGGAAAAAGTTGTTGTAATGTTAACAATTAATAATTCAGCTCGCTAGAGGAAAACGCTAAATGGTGTAAAGTGAAAGCAACCTCTGCTATGCTGACCTAAAGCTCAGCAATCCGAAATAATTCAGGGAACTACCTATGAATCAGAAATTCACCACAGCATAAGAATATGAAAACATAAGAAAAGCCTTGGAGGATCAAGCCATCTAGTCCAGCTTTCCATTTCCACAAATGCCCATATGGAAGCCTGCAAAGAAGGACCTGAGCCCAGCAGCACCTGCCCCATCCTGCAGTCTCCAGGCACTGGTATTCATTTTTTTTTAATATATATAAATATTTATTAGAGTTTTTAGAAAAAAGAATACAATAATAATAAACATTATTACTTTGTTTTAACAAAATTTCATAGTATCCTTGAACTTCCTCACGTCTCCCGCTCCCACTTACATCATTAATAAGTTTTTGTCAAGCAAATTATCATCTTATTTCCAAATCTATAACCACTTGCTTAAATACAATAAAATAATTCTCCTGCAAATTTGTTTCTCTTAATCTCTCTTATCATCAATTCCTGATCTATTTTAGTGATGGCCAATTTTTTATAACCAAGCATCCTTCTTAACATTCCACTAAATCACAATATTTCTGTAAGTAAGTCTTGAATTTCTTCCAGTCTTCTTCAATCCTTTCTTCTCCCAGGTCTCGGATTCTGCCAGTCATCTCCGCCAGTTGCATATAGTCCACCAGTTGCATCTGCCATTCTTCCAGTGTGGGTAGATCTTGAGTTTTCCAGTTCTTAGCGAGTAGTATCCTTGCTGCTGTTGTTGCATACATGAAAAATGTTCTATCTTTCTTTAACACCTTCTGGTCGACAATGCCCAGAAGAAAGGCCTCTGGTTTCTTGGTAAAGGTATACTTAAATACCTTTTTCAGCTCATTATATATCATTTCCCAGAAGGCCTTCACTTTGGGGCAAGTCCACCAGAGGTGGAAGAATGTTCCTTCATTTTCTTTACATTTCCAACATTTGTTATCAGACGAATGGTATATTTTGGCAAGTTTAACTGGGGTCATGTACCATCTGTATATCATTTTCATTACATTTTCTTTCAAAGCATTACATGCAGTAAAGTTCAACCCAGTGGTCCACAACCTTTCCCAGTCCTCAAACATAATGTTATGCCCAATATCCTGTGCCCATTTTATCATAGCCGACTTAACCATTTCGTCTTGTGTGTTCCATTTCAACAGCAAGTTATACATTCTTGAAAGTACCTTAGTCTTAGGTTCTAACAGTTCTGTTTCCAACTTCGATTTCTCCACCTGGAATCCTAACTTTTTATCACTTTTAAAAATTTCCTTAATCTGAGCGTAGTGTAACCAGTCTCGCACTTTGTCCTTCATTTTCTCCATACTCTGCAATTTCCAATTATCTCCATCTTTTTCTAACAGTTCCCAATATTTTGGCCAATAGGCTTCCATATTGGGTCTTTTCCAGGCCTTAGCTTCCAAAGGTGAGAGCCACCTTGGAGTTTTATTTTCCAATAAGTCTTTGTATTTTGTCCAGACATTAAACACTGCTTTTCTGACAATATGGTTCTTAAAAGCCTTGTTGATCTTAACTTTGTCATACCACAAATATGCATGCCAACCAAAAGTATTGTTATAACCTTCCAGATCTAACACATCAGTGTCTTCGAGAAGTAGCCAATCTTTTAGCCAGCAGAAAGCTGCGGCTTCATAGTACAACTTTAAGTCTGGCAGGGCAAAGCCCCCTCTTTCCTTTGCATCTGTTAAAATCTTAAACTTGATTCTGGGCTTTTTGCCCTGCCAGACAAATTTGGAGATATCTCTCTGCCACCTCCGGAAACACTCCGTTTTGTCCACAATTTGCAATGTTTGGAACAAAAACAACATCTTTGGCAGCACATTCATCTTAATCGCAGCTATTCGTCCTAACAAAGAAAGCTTCAGTTTTGCCCAACTGTCCAAGTCTCTCTTAATTTCAGACCAACATTTTTCATAATTATTCTTAAATAGACTCAGATTTTTGGCTGTTATATTAACCCCTAGGTACTTTACCTTTTTCACCAATGATAATTCTGTTTCTCTCTGAAACCGTTCTGACTCTGTATCTGTCATATTTTTCCCTAACACCTTCGTTTTTTGTTTATTTAGCTTAAATCCTGCCACCTGACCAAAATCATGTATCAGTTGTAATACTCTTTTCGTACTAGGTTCTGGCTCCTGCAATGTCAAAACTAGGTCATCTGCAAAAGCTTTAAGTTTATATTGTTTCGCTCCGACCTGGATCCCCTGCACCAGCCGGTCCCCTCTAATCATGTTCAGGAGCACCTCTAGAACTGAAATAAATAACAGAGGGGAAATCGGGCAGCCTTGTCGTGTTCCTTTTTCAATTTTAAATTCTTCCGTTACCACATTGTTAACTATCAATTTGGCTTTTTGTTCTGAATATATTGCGTCAATCCCATTTTGAAAACCCCGCCCCGCTCCCATTTCTTTTAAATTTCCCTTCATGAATTTCCAAGAGATGTTGTCAAAGGCCTTCTCCGCGTCTATAAAAATCAGCACTGCTTTAGTGTTTATATCTGTTTGCAAAAGTTCCAAAATGTCAATAATGTTCCTTGTGTTTGCAAACATATGTCTACCTGGGAGAAAGCCAGCCTGGTCCTTATGAATTACTTCATTCAAAACTCTTTTAAGTCTGCCTGCTAACACATCAGCAAATATTTTGTAATCCACATTTAAAAGGGAGATGGGGCGGTAGTTCTTAAGTTGTGTCTTTTCAGTTTCTGATTTTGGTATCAACGTGATAAAAGCTTCCTTCCACGATTCCGGCGCCTTCTTTCCCTCCAGAATTTCATTGCTGACCTCCATCAAAGGTTGAATCAAATAGTCACTCATTATCTTGTAATACTTGGAGGTCAAGCCATCTGGTCCTGGAGATTTGCCCAGCTTCATGTTCTGAATGGCATGTTCAATTTCTTGTCGTGTTATTTGACTATTCAGGAGTAGTCTGTTTTCTTGTGTAAACTTTTTAAAACTGTTTTTTTTCAAAAATTGTTCAATCTCAACCTCATTTTGCGGCCCTTGAGTATATAGTTTCTTGAAATATTTCTGGAAAGATTTTCTAATTTCCACGGGGTTCTGAATATTTCTTCCTTCAATTTCTAGATTTGTTACTATGTTCAACTTTTGTCTCTTCTTCAACTGCCAAGCCAGCAGTTTCCCACATTTATTTGCCGATTCGAACGTTTTTTGTTTCATTGACTTAATCTTCCATTCTATTTCCTGATTTATCAGTTTAGAATATTGTGTCTGATGAAGTTTAATTTCTCTCAGAATCGGCTGCGACTTCGGATTTACTCTTAGCTTCTTTTCTAATTCTTTTATTTTTTCCAGAATCTTGTCTTTCTTTTCATTTTGTTTCCTTTTCTTAATAGCATTCTGTTGTATTAAGAACCCTCTCATCACTGCTTTACTTGCGTCCCAAATTGTTCTTTTTTCCACCGTTGTGTTCAGATTTATTTCGAAATAGTCTTTCAATGCTTTTTGGGCCTTTTTGATAATCTCCTGATCTCTAAATAAATTGTCGTTCATCTTCCATCGAAAGGAGCCGGTTGGTAACAATGCCAAATCCATTTTCAAAGCGTTGTGGTCGGAGCAGGTCTTTGGGCAGATTTCCACTTTTCTGACCTTAGGTGCCAGACCTCTAGTAATCCATATTTGGTCGATTCTTGTCCAAGTCAGATGGGCTTCAGAGAAGAATGTTCCTTCCTTTCCTAAGGGGTTTCTCATTCTCCAGATGTCAATCCAGTCCATATTGTCTGTCATTTCGAAAAAGGTCTTTGGCAGTCTGCCGTCTTTGGTAACTTTTTGACTTTGCGACTTATCCATGTTAGTTGATACAATCCCGTTCATGTCTCCCATCATAATGATGTTGTCAAAGTCCAGATATTCCAGCATGCTCTCATGCAACTTCTTATAAAATTCCGATTTCCCTTCATTTGGTGAATAAATTCCTAATAACATAATTTTTTCTCCTTGATGCTGTATTTCAACTGCCAAAATTCTGCCGTGTTCATCTTTGAATAATAATTTGGGTGAAAGGCTCTCCTTTGCATATATCACCACCCCTCTCTTCTTTACTCTGTCCGAAGATATAAATTCCTGGCCGAGTCTTTTATTTACCAGAACTTTTCTATGGAGCCTAGTCACATGTGTTTCTTGCAAGCAAATAATGTCCAATTGTTCCTTTTTTAATATGTGAAAGATTTTCTTCCTTTTTTTGGGAATGTTGCAGCCATTTATGTTCCAGCTCAGAAGTTGCAGAGACATCCTGTAGAAATCTGGTTATTTTTCAGGGGGTGGTACTTTGTCATCCAAGGGTGCCGGTTCCTTTGGTGCTCCAGGCTCCGGCAGTGATCCAAGTCCTTTATGAAGGTCTTCTCCGTACTGGTTCAGAAATTTGTCTCTATCTTCCAATGTTCTAATTTTAATCTTCCTCCCTCTAAAAGTAAACGATAATCCTTGAGGGAATTCCCACCTAAAGATGATTGAGTTGCTCCTCAGTAGTTTTGCTAGTTCCAAGTATCCTGATCTCAAATCCAAAAGCTGTCTAGGAATATCCTTATAAATTTCAATTCTTTTGTCCAGAATGTCCAGTGAATTTTTGTAATGTAGGCCCAAAATTCTGTCCCTTTCCTCCTTTGATCTCACTGTAATCAAGCAATCTCTGGGCTTGTCTTTTTTTATCAATCTTCCCAGCCTGAAGGCTGATGTAATTTTAAAGTCTTTTTCTTCAAGTTTCCACTGCACGGAAAATATTTTAGTCAGGAACTCAGCCAGGTGATCTTCTTCTACTTCGGGTACAAATCTTATCCTTAAATTGGTCTCCCTATTTTTCAATTCAATCATCGAAAAATAGGTCTGGTGTTCACCTACTTGTTTGTTGAGTGGTCTTACCTCTTTTTCTAACTGTCCAAGTCTTTGGCTAGTGTCTTCAACCAATTTCCTATTTTCACCTGAGGCCTCCTCCAATTTTGCAATCGATTGGGTGTTCTGTGCCACTTGCCCAGTTATTCTATTTAGGCATTCTGTGTTCTGGTCTATTTTCGCAGTTTGCTCATCAGCCTTTTTGTCCAAAGATTCCACTCTCTTATCCAAAGATTCCAATTTTTCATAGATTTTTTCTAGAATGGAAGAAGCTGATCCTGAGGCCATATCCTCCAATTGTAAATCCTCTGTCTCTCCTCCCCCTGCCAATGGCAAGGAGGCAGCTTCTTCCTCAGAGTGCAAAATAGGCACAGACGATCTACGTTGCTGTAGAGTTGAGGCTAGAGTTGTTTGTCTCGTTCTTGGTCTTTGTTCTTTTTCCTTGATCTCCTTTTTCTTTGCGCCACTCATTCCACACTTATCTAATAGTCAAGGTCAAGCTGAGTTGTTCCCATGAGAAAGGGACGGCCCAGGTGCAACACTCAGCCAGCAGGCCAAGAAATAGAAAGTAAAGCAATATCACTGTTGTTAAGTCCAAAAGCCTCTAGGGGGAGCCTAAAATGTCTTTCAGGAAGGATTACCCCAAAATAAAAGTTAAAGTCCCAAGAACCTTCAAATGTTAAGTTTTTAGCAGAGTTGGTGTTATAAAAACACAATGTCTCAAAACAGTGCTTGCTGGTACTTCAATTGATGTTATAAAATAACAAAGTCCAAACCTCTCAAATTTTCCCAGTTTATGTATCAAAATCCTTAGGTCTGCAAACTGATTGCTACTGTTGCCAGGCAGCTCCAGCCCTGGTTTCCTTCTTTAAATTGTAACTTCAGCAGAAGAAGATTTCAAAGTCCATGCTAACACATAAATCCGATCCTTGAACTCCTTTTCTGCCTTTAAATACAGTTCAGTAAATGCTCAGATCCAGTCAGTAAAAGACTTACTTACAGCCTCCACTCCTCCAGTTCTTTGCGTTGAAGTTCAATGGCAGCGGAAGACGGACTTCCTTTTTCTTTTCGTCCTCCGCTTTCCGCCAAATTCAATTACTTTGGTCTCAAATTGGTCTCCAATTGATTAAAAGTCTCTATTACTCACGGATTGCTGTATTTTAAATGTTTTAAATGCCAAATCCAGGAAGAAAGGTCGGCGCTCACCGGCAACGGCTTCGCGGCTTCTCTCCGCCGATTGCGGAGCGACCCTCAGCGCCGCTGCCTCCTCCGCGGTCCGGAGCCCCTTACGGGGTCCCTTCAACGTTTCGGGAGCAGCTTCTGGCGCCCGCCGGGTCCCAAGGCTGCAGACTTCTGCCGCCTGCAGTTTTCCGGTGTGGGTCTCCGCTTCGCCGTAGCGGACGACCCGTTCTCGGACGGAGCTCCCTTCCCGGTTAGGAAAGGGCAGCCATTACCCTTCGCGCCGCCTCCGGAAGTCCTCCAGGCACTGGTATTCAGAAGCATACAGACAGAGCTTTATCTTCCATGAATTTGTCTATTTCTCTTTTAATGCTGTACAAGTGGGGTGAATCTGTCAGAATCCCTTTTCTTTCTGTTTCTTGCTTTTCCAGTCTTAAATTTAATTCCCAACGTTTTCACAGCAATTTGTGTTGTTTTTTTAAATAAAAACAAATACGATTCATCAGTGCAAATTTCTCCTAATACACACATTTTTTCTGTAGTTTTGACTAATACCCACATTTCTGAAAGCAATTCCCCCCAATACAATGCATTTTTAATGTTATTTTCACAAATGCATGCATTTTAGGCACACTTTACCCTAGGATATGCATTTTAGTACACAACGTTTGGTTGGAGAACTGCATCACAAACTTCAGAGAAGTACGAATTTTCAAAGGGTAGCTGTGTTTCGGTTTGCATATTGTTTCAAGAAGCATGCATTGAATCGTTTCTCATTCAAATGCAGACAAAATTGAATCTCCCTCCATCCTTACTGGTAAAGCAGTATTTCCAGGCTTTCCAGGCTACTGTTTCCCCACACATTCTACCATACATCAGCAACTGATATGTGGTCAAAATCTCTTCACCACTTTGCTAGGTGATACAGAAGGTCTGAGCTACCAAGGTTGGGGAAACTCTGGGCAAAGTGTCCACTTTTGGGGTCCCCCCTCTACCAGCAGGCTCTGGTGAGCATCCCTGGCTGTGCTGGCAGTGCTCTGAGCAATGCCAAGTGGTTTAGTCTACCCACTCTTTGAATTCCCCACGTCTCCTAGGTCAGGGGCACTGTGGGAAATTCAAAGAGGTGGCTAGATCCAGCTACCTGGCACTTTTGGGGCAGCAGAGTTTGAGCTCTGCCTGCTGCCCAGGGATGCCAGGTACTGACTCTGGCCCTGGGAGTACCATGAGGTGATAGAGAATTGTCTGTATGGACTCTTTGTTATTACCTTGCCAAGAGGCAAGGACAATTTTACCATTAATGTGACTTACCACACAAATAGTTGAATTTCTCCAACACTGGGCAGGATGGTACGGACAGCCAGCTTCTCAAGTGTACACTGTGTAAATCAGGCATAAAGGTGAAGGTAAAGGGACCCCTGACCATTAGGTCCAGTCGTGACCGACTCTGGGGTTGCGGCGCTCATCTCGCTTTATTGGCCGAGGGAGCCGGTGTACAGCTTCTGGGTCATGTGGCCAGCATGACTAAGCCGCTTCTGGCGAACCAGAGCAGCGCACGGAAACACCGCTTACCTTCCTGCCAGAGTGGTAGCTATTTATCTACTTGCACTTTGATGTGCTTTCAAACTGCTAGGTTGGCAGGAGCAGGGACGGAGCAATGGGAGCTCACCCCGTTGTGGGGATTCAAACTGCTGACCTTCTGATTGGCAAGTCCTAGGCTCTTTGGTTTAACTCACAGCGCCACCCGCATCCCACAAACCCTTAAGCTTAGGCTATGAGCAGGATGCTTCCCCATGGCCAGAGAGGCCTCCCCATCTGGGTTGTAGGTTTCCCTCCTAGCACCCCCCTTTCCTCCTTTTTAAGCTGCTCCTCTGAAGCAGTTGGGCTTCCCTTTTGGGGGAAAAAGCAAGCTGTGGGAAACTGCCTCTTGTCTCCAGCCTCTGTCTCTTGCAGTGGGCCAGCCAAATACTTTGCAAAGCTCAAAAGAAGGTCACTCTGGAGATAGCCATCCTCCTGTTTTCTCATTCCCACCGCAAACTTCTGTGGCGATAAACTAATATAGCGTGACTGAAATGCCAATGCCTGACACATAATTGTTGGGAAAATCTGGCCTCTGTTGGAACATAATATTTTCTACACACTGCAGAGATCTTTCAAGATTATTTTGAGACAGTGAAAAGGAAGGCGAAGAGTAATTTTTTCCAGGCTTGTCTTTGCATTTCCCCCTCTCCCCTCTCCATTCCCAAATCACAGAGGTGGTGTGTGTATGTATGTATGTGTGTATATATATATATATATATATATGCTTTCGTAGATTTTCACGGGTACAGGAATGCAGGTTTTGGTGTCTTCGGGTGTCTTCCCGTGTAAGAGTTGGGGTGTCTAGGCGACGTTTCGACGAGGTCTCACTCGTCATCTTCAGGCTGGTGCTTTCGGCTTCTTGTTACTGGAACAGAGCAGGATCTCAGTGTTTGAGTTCCTATAAATACTGTTGAGGGGGTGTGGTGTATAGCCTCCGACGTTCTGGGCAGAGAGGAAGTTCCCAGGTTAGTGTGCCTTTTCTTCTTTTGTTCCTTAATTACTTGAGGGATATCTTGAGTGATTTCTTGAGTGATATTCTGAGTACCACTTAGGAGGGTCATTAAGTGTGGATTAGTTGCTAAAGCTTTCGTGTCTTGACCTCTTGAGCTTGTGAAGAGTTTTTCTGAGAAGATGGCTGTACTGCACTTAGTTGTGCTCTGGCTTGGCTTCGTGTATAGGGGCGAGCTGTGGTTTTGTGCCCTGTGCCAGCCAGATTTGTGTAGGGATTGCAGGGGGGTGCAGCATCCGGAGGTGCCACTATGGTTTGGCTACTGGATGGTGTCTGTAATTTATCTGTGGAGAGGGTCTGGGTTTGGGTCTGGTGTGGTTGATTGGTGATGGCGTTCTGTGTGCCTCTGGTTCTGGTGTCGGTTTTTGTGGGGAGGGCTAATTTCCAGATGTCTGGCAGGCGGGACGTGTCGTCACGCTTGTTCATGTTGTGAGGGTGTTTCTCTATCTCGATGGCTTCCATGATTATTCTCTTGTGGTGATGTTCCATGTTAAAGAGCAATTTGGAATCTGCAAAATTAATTTCGTGTCCTGTTTCTTTCATGTGTTGGAAAAGAGAGGAAGTTTTTTCTTCTTTTTTGACGGCATTCTTGTGTTCTGCGATACGTGCATTTATTCGTCTGTTTGTTTGTCCAATGTACGTGGCTGGGCAGACTTTGCAGGGTATTTCATAGACCCCTTGGTTTTCCAACTGGATTTTATCTTTGGGGTTTCTGAGGATATTGGCTATTTTTTGGTTGGTGCAAAAGGCTGTTTTGATATTGTGTTTATGGAGGATTTTGCTAATTTTATCTGTAGTGCCCTTGATATAAGGAAGGAGGGCCATGCCAGATAAAACACACACCAACCGCTACTTACATGCACAATCACACCACCACCCTGCACAAATAAACTCCGTAGCCAAGACTCTCATCTCCAGAACCAAACGCCTGGCTGACAAAGACCACTTGACAACTGAGTTACAGAATCTCTCAAATGTGTTAATCGCCAATGGATACCAGCAAAACAGGGTTACGAAGCTAATCCAAAAAGAAACACCCCCCAAAAACCAAGACACAGAAGAAAACAATGGCATGGCCCTCCTTCCTTATATCAAGGGCACTACAGATAAAATTAGCAAAATCCTCCATAAACACAATATCAAAACAGCCTTTTGCACCAACCAAAAAATAGCCAATATCCTCAGAAACCCCAAAGATAAAATCCAGTTGGAAAACCAAGGGGTCTATGAAATACCCTGCAAAGTCTGCCCAGCCACGTACATTGGACAAACAAACAGACGAATAAATGCACGTATCGCAGAACACAAGAATGCCGTCAAAAAAGAAGAAAAAACTTCCTCTCTTTTCCAACACATGAAAGAAACAGGACACGAAATTAATTTTGCAGATTCCAAATTGCTCTTTAACATGGAACATCACCACAAGAGAATAATCATGGAAGCCATCGAGATAGAGAAACACCCTCACAACATGAACAAGCGTGACGACACGTCCCGCCTGCCAGACATCTGGAAATTAGCCCTCCCCACAAAAACCGACACCAGAACCAGAGGCACACAGAACGCCATCACCAATCAACCACACCAGACCCAAACCCAGACCCTCTCCACAGATAAATTACAGACACCATCCAGTAGCCAAACCATAGTGGCACCTCCGGATGCTGCACCCCCCTGCAATCCCTACACAAATCTGGCTGGCACAGGGCACAAAACCACAGCTCGCCCCTATACACGAAGCCAAGCCAGAGCACAACTAAGTGCAGTACAGCCATCTTCTCAGAAAAACTCTTCACAAGCTCAAGAGGTCAAGACACGAAAGCTTTAGCAACTAATCCACACTTAATGACCCTCCTAAGTGGTACTCAGAATATCACTCAAGAAATCACTCAAGATATCCCTCAAGTAATTAAGGAACAAAAGAAGAAAAGGCACACTAACCTGGGAACTTCCTCTCTGCCCAGAACGTCGGAGGCTATACACCACACCCCCTCAACAGTATTTATAGGAACTCAAACACTGAGATCCTGCTCTGTTCCAGTAACAAGAAGCCGAAAGCACCAGCCTGAAGATGACGAGTGAGACCTCGTCGAAACGTCGCCTAGACACCCCAACTCTTACACGGGAAGACACCCGAAGACACCAAAACCTGCATATATATATATATATATATATATATATATATATATATATATATACCAAAACAAGAAAAGCAACTATCAAGGGAGAATTGGAGAAGGCAGGCATTCTGTGTTCTGTTTGTTTGCTTGTCACAAGCCATGAATCTCTCTCCCTCTCTCTCTCTCCATCGCTGGTGCTATCAGCATGCCCTAGTGCTGCTTGCCATTTTTGGCAGTCAAGCCCAGAAATATGCATGAGACATAAATAATTCCTTTTTAGAAATTGGTCAAAAGGACACAGCTCTGACTCTTGCCAGAGGAACACACTGTAACTGAATCTGAAAACCTGCCCGCTCTGAGGGAAGGGAGCTGGAGGAGGAAGGAGGACAGTCAGATAGGCCGATAAGCTGCAAGCACCTCAGGAGCTCAGGAACAAAAGGTGCCCCGTTGCACACAGGTGCTGTGCTGTGTGCCACGACGTCTCCTCTCTATGGGTGCACATGGGATAAGTGGTCCCACACGAAGTACTGACGTGTACTTCAAGCACACAGACGCTGTTGAAGCAAATCTTGTATCATTCAGTTCTAAAGATAGGATGAAAATGCTTTTCTGAGTCACAGACGACTCTTCCCTACCCTATTTGAGGGATTTCCTGAGGCTAAGAAAGGGAACTACTTCAAGAGCAGGTTGATTAGGATTCCCTCTCAAGAAAGGGAGAGGAAGAGGAAAGGATTTGTTTATGAGGCACATAGAAATATTCTTATTTGTTTCTCCTGCGCCACAAATGGACACCAAGCAAGTTCACCTTATGCTGAAATAAAACAAACTGTTTTAGTAATGAAGCCACATCCATGCCATGCATTTAAAGCACTATGATACCACTTTAAACCTTCATGGTTGTTTAATTCTGGGAGCTGCAGTTTGTCAAGGCTGATAAGAGTTGATGGGAGACTTCTATTCCCTTCCCAAAGTTCCCTATAAAGAGGGAATCCATTCCACTCTGGGAACTGTAGTTCTGGGAGGGGTACAGAGGCCACCTAACAACCCCCAGAATGCTTAACAATCTGCAGCTCCTAGAATTATTTGGGGAAGCTATGATGGTTTAAAGTGGCACCATGGTGCTTTAAATGTAGTGCGGATGGATGGATTGAGTTTACTTATATGCCGCTTTTCCAAAATGAGCTGTGCCCACAGCAGCTTGCAGCAAACACTGCAAACATCTCTCTGTGTTTGCAGAGTTCCTCATTGCTTACTGTTAATATATTATCTCTGGGTATCTCCTGGTACCCATCCAGTCCATCTATCACCTGCCTTTAAGATGCTTCATTCATATAAGAAGATGGTGATCAAACAGAAGTGATCATTTTACTAAGGGATGCATGGGGCCAGCCACTAACTCCTCTGTGTTCTACTCCTAACATAATTATTTGTCAGTAGCATTTCTCTCTCTCATTACAATCACACAAAAATGTTTTCAAAGGACCCTGCTCTTTGCAATTCAATTTTTAATACATCCAAGATCAAGTCCAAACCTTGCTGGGAATCTTGCCCCTTCTGATGAACTTGGCTTAAATCGAAAACGATTAGTACAGTTTGTCCAGCACGGTGTGAGTGGCTTCTATTTTAAAAGGGCAAAGCATCATGCTGTGAGTTAGAAATGCCAGTCTATTATTTAATCCCGACTGCCACATGCAATGAGTGGCCAGACACATCTTTTCCTGGGCCAGGCCCTTGCAGGAAGTGACTGTGCACTCTTATCTGCAGGGAGTCTAAATTTAAAGGTTAACCAGTCCATTACCTAGCAGAGATGTGGTTCATCGATTCTGGCGCATGTTGCTGTTTGCGATTTGCTTGGCGCTGTTTAGTCCAGGGACCTGATGTGTGGAGGTATGAACCTGTCCTCTGCTCTTTCCTTCCCTCTGGCTACATAAAGGGCACACAACTTTACTGAGAGTTGCTCCAAGTCAGGGGTTTCATGAAAGTCATGTAGTCATCAGAGCTATCTTAAAACTCTTGGAAGGAATCTGAACAACAACATCAAAATCACAGAACCCTGGAGCTCTGAATGTATGGTTCATTCTCTACTTGTATGGGATAAAGGTGTTTTAAAATATATAAATGTCCTTTTATGTCTTTAATTCCAAGTGATCTAATCTCATGATAAGACAACTATTAATTAAGTGGGGTCTGGTCCACAAAAAGTTATGTAATAGCAACAGTGTAATCCTACACATATCTACAGAACCCCTTGAGTTCAATGAAACTTACTTCCAGGTAAGTGGGTATTACTATGTACATGTCTTAGTCTTTAAGCCTCTACAAAAAATCTTTATTGCTTTTGAACTAATTTTCAGCTGTATTTGAACTATTTGCAGTAACTAACTTATCTATGGTACAATACACTTACTTTGGCAAACAGTTACTTTGGTTTTTACAGAAGACTGCAAGGAAACTTCTGAAGGTCTGGAGAGTAGAATCATAGAAGCATGGAATCACGGAATTGTAAAGTTGGAAGGGATACCAAGGGTCAGCCTAGGGCTTGCCGATCAGAAGGTCGGCAGTTCGAATCCCCGCGACGGGGTGAGCTCCTGTTGCTCTGTCCCTGCTCCTGCCAACCTAGCAGTTCAAAAGCACATCAAAGTGCAAGTAGATAAATAGGTACCGCTCCGGCGGGAAGGTAAACGTGCGCTGCTCTGGTTTGCCAGAAGCGGCTTAGTCATGCTGGCCACATGACCCGGAAGATATATGCTGGCTCCCTCGGCCAGTAAAACAAGATGAGCGCCACAACCCCAGAATCGTCCGTCTCTGGAGCTAATGGTCAGGGGTCCCCTTACCTTTAGAATTATGGCAGTTCTACCATGTTTTGGGATTTTTTGTGTGTCTTCTGCATTAAAAAAAATTACTTTAATAAGAGAATGTCTGGGGATAGCAAAGTAAGGAGGACAATAAAAAGGAGAGTTTTATCAAACTTTGGGGCAGGTATGCGGTAAAATGTGAAAGAATGCTGAAATATGGCACCACCAAGAAATTTAAATAAAACCTGAGCTGGAAATGCTCCAGACTCTGGCACATTTAGGCTTAAGACATTGCCAAGAATGAGGCACCAACCCCTTCCCTCAAAGAGGATAAAAGAAGGCAGGGGTTTGCATAAAATTTACATACGCTTATTTATATGTACAGGTTCAAATTTAGAAATAAATGCAATAATTTAAATAGAAGGACAATACATCCCACCATAGTGGCAAAGATGGTCAGCAGATGACCTGCTTAGTCTAATCTTCAGATGCTAACTCTTGATGAGCTACAGCCGCTACATTCTCTTATTCTCAGTCTTTTTCTTTAAACCAGGCTCAGGCTGGACAGTCCTTTAATAGAGGACTCCTTCCAATGGAGGGCTCATCACCTGATGGGCAGGGGTTAAATTCTGCTCAGTTTGGCAGGATTCCATGGAAAGCACTGGTCAATATTCTGATGCAAACGCCTTCCTGAAGATGTCAAGTGATGTGACATCAGGTGACTGACAGGTGGGAGGCCACGGGCACCTCAGATTTGGCCAGCAAGGCTGATCCTGAGAATGATCTGACTTACAGAGCCAAAACCCCATCCCTGCTATCTTCCCTTGTCTAAAAGTGAGCCTCATTTAACACTTTGGGAAAGATTCATCATCATCACCATTTCTTACTCACATGATCCAAGTAAACATGCACAACACAGTTCTGTTTAACTATTATAGAACACGGAGTCACAACAATTGGAACAGATTGCTAAACATCACAGATCTCTCCTGCCCTCCCCCGCCAGAACATCACAGACCCTTCTTCTCAAAATGTGCTTTTTCTTGCTTTCCCAGACAAGCACGAGGCCATTTCAAAGAAAAAGAGGCAGCTGGGAGAAGGGTGGGCAGGGGAGAGGGTCCAAATCCGTGTTTCATTGAGTCATACCAAACTTAATTCACCAGTTCTGCCTCTCTTCATCCCACTGGGTATAAAACTCACATACAGAGAGGGAGTTCGATGGTCCTTGACAAATGGTTCATGGACAGAATTCAAGCAGATATTTATGGACCCAGATGGTCTGTCACCCATACCAACCAGCGTTGAAAGCTTTAAAAGCCAGACAGTAGAAAAGGGCTCTGAAGGACACTGTGTTCCCCCTGCTTCCTCCTGCTGCTTTAGGTACACCAGGAAATAACTATTGCTGTGCCTAGGATGTAGCTCAGATCTTGAATATTCTCCAGATATATCCTCTGAGCATTTGATATTCAGGCTTCAATACTTGGCATTCAGTTACATTTTATTTCAACCCCCCCCCTTTATTTATACATTTATAGCACAGATTTCTGCCAATGCGCTCAAGGTGGTTCAAGCTTTTAAACAATTTCGTGGACCCAATACAAAAGGAGAGAAAAAAACAGGGAGGAGAAAAGCTAAATAAGCAAATTCAACTGTCACGGCTGCAACATGGGATTGTTGTGGGAGGAGGAGCCATTAGGAGCTGGTCATGGCCACTCCTACAGAGAAGACCTCCTTCTCTCAAATCTCTCTCTGATGAAGCAAGATGGAACAGAGACAAGATGGAACCCAGACAATGTGACAGTTTATGGATAGTTTATTTAGTATGTGACAGGTTTTTTTGTAGGTGACATACAACTGTGTTTATTTGACAATGTTGCCTATGTTGATTGCAGGGCTATATAGTCTGAAGGTGCATAATAATAATAATAATAATAATAATAATAATAATAATAATAATAATTTATTTTTACCCTCCCCATCTGGCTGGGTTTCCATAATGCAGCAGCCTTGCTGTAGCTAAATGTGTCTGGGTCTAATCCTCAATGGCTAGACAGAATATTGCCAGGGGCTGCTAGGTATGCTTCCTTGAGTTCCAATATAGAAGAAGAAGAGTTTGGATTTGATATCCCGCTTTATCACTACCCGAAGGAGTCTCAAAGCGGCTAACATTCTCCTTTCCCTTCCTCCCCCACAACAAACATTCTGTGAGGTGAGTGGGGCTGAGAGACTTCAGAGAAGTGTGACTAGCCCAAGGTCACCCAGCAGCTGCATGTGGAGGAGCGGGGAATCACACCCGGTTCCCCAGATCATGAGACTACCGCTCTTAACCACTATACCACACTGGCTCTCATAGAAGGAAAGTACAGTGGTACCTCGCAAGACAAATGCCTCGCAAGGCGGAAAACTCGCAAGACGAAAGGGTTTTTTGTTTTTTGAGCTGCTTCGCAAGACGATTTTCCCTATGGGCTTGCTTCGCAAGATGGAAACGTCTTACAAGTTTGTTTCCTTTTTCTTAACACCGTTAATACAGTTGCGACTTGACTTCGAGGAGCAACTCATAGCACGTGGTGTGGTAGCCTTTTTTGAGGTTTTTGAAGACTTTGGTGATTTTTGAAGCTTTTCCAATACTTTTCCGACACCGTGCTTCGCAAGACGAAAAAAATCGCAAGGCGACAAAACTCGCGGAACGAATTAATTTCGTCTTGCGAGGCACCACTGTAGATGGGATATTAGTTACATGTTGGACTTCTGGTGGTAGTTGAGAGTTAACATTTTCTGGTGTTCAAAGCCACTCAATACAGTGGAACATATTTCTGAGTACATATACATAAATTTAGTAAAACACTTAACTATTAAAGAAAATGGAGCCTTTTGAACTGTGAGAGATAATTCACATTTGTTAGAGTCTTAACTGCAATGCACCATGGAGAATTAAATTAGCAGATGAGATTTGGGCTGCTTTGAGTTTACTGCGCAAGTGTTCTGCTCACACAGGCATTCCCAAGCACGGCTCCTTCCTGCAAGTTCTACCGAACTTTGGGTATCTCTTTGTATATATTGTTGTTATTTGATTACAGTGGTTTTATTTCATAATCCAACTTGTTATTTTTACAATAAAAGGTGGTCTATACATTTTTTAAAATCAGGGATGGGGAACACATTGCCCTCCAGATGTTGTTGGACACCTATCATGCCCCAGCCAGCATGGCAAAAGGTCAGGGATCCAGTGCGGCCTTTGCTAAGTGAAAAGCTGCACAGACTTCTGCAAAACCTAGCCATCACATCTCTCAAGGCAGAGAACAGCTGGCAAGTCATAGCCGGTCGGCCCGAGAATTGTGAACAACTTTCAAACGAGCAGGAGCACTCCACACGCTGCAGCATTTTGTGGCAGGGCTCACTTGTTTTTGATTGCTTTTAAAACAAAATTTTGTTTTTAGCACTTTGCAGATGGAACTGCCTTCCAGAACACCAACATACACTGCCACCTCCTTCTCATGCTTCACATCCCTCCTTGAGCCCCACCCTTCTTTCTGTGAAGGCTGCAGCACAACTCTCTGCTCTCCTACTACAAAGCCCAAATATGCTTGACTGAACTATCCCTCTGGTTTCTCCGCCCTCCCTCTTCCCTCCTTCTGTTGCCTCCCTGGGTCAAATGTAACCTCTCTGCTTAGGAACTTGTAAGTGTAAATAGCCACACACCTTGGCGGTACTACACAGCAACAACAACCAGAGAAATGGAATTTGATTTATCTTCACCCTCTAGTTTTACAGTGGTACCTCAGGTTAAGTACTTAATTTGTTCTGGAGGTCCGTACTTAACCTGAAACTGTTCTTAACCTGAAGCAAAGTTCTTAACCTGAAGCACGATTTCTGAGTTATATTTGGTGGACGTGCCCGAAGATTAAGGCCTTTTGGGAAATGATATATAATGAAATGAAAAAGGTACTTAAATGTACTTTTCCTAAGAAACCAGAGGCCTTTCTCTTGGGCATTGTTGGCCAGTTGGTGTCAAATAGGGACAGAACGTTCTTTATGTATGCTACAACAGCAGCAAGAATACTCATCGCAAAGTATTGGAAGACACAAGATCTACCCACCTTGGAAGAGTGGCAGATGAAGGTGATTGACTACATGGGACTGGCTGAAATGACTGACAGAATCCGAGACCAGGGGAAAGAGACGGCGGAAGAAGATTGGAAGAAATTTAAAATTTATCTTAAAAAATTATTGTAAAATTAATGAATGTTAAAATGTTGTGGTTATATTTATTCATTTGTTTTATTTAAAAGCATTTCTAAACTGTTTCATACTTTAAAATCTCTAAAATGGCATCAGAATGATTCAGCCCTCCCAAACCAAACTACCCAAAGCCAACGCCCTGGCTACACTTTAAAAAAAAAATTATTGGCCTTTGTGAACAATAGCTCTTCCTGGGCAGGTGGAAGCAAGCGTTCCTGCCATACATGTGCAAGGAACAGCTTTTGCTGTAAAAATGCAAGCAATAGCCCTTGCTGTACAAACCCAGTTTAAGACCTGATCTGACTGAACAGAATGGCATCCGGCAGATGACAGAATTATAAAATATGTATTTTGGTCTGACCTGTGCAGAAGAGGGTCTCTCTTGAAGCTGCCTGCTTCAATGTTTCTTACAAAACCAAGAATGACAACTGGGGACATGAAAACATACCTGTCAGTTAACAAACAGCATGCCAATTGTGATCCAGAATAACTGCATTTCTGTTATGTCATTTAATGACTTGCATTCATTAGTATACAGCATATGCCGCTAACAATTAACTGTAACAAGAGTACATCTGTAGGAAGAAACATGGGGAGGGGGAAAGTGGGATTAATCGGGCAATACAGGAGGTTGACTTTTAGCAAATTAAAGCAGCTGCGGTGGCAGGGGGTGGAATGACCAGGTCAGTGTGCATTATGTGTTGTTGTTGCTGCTGCTGTTGGAATTCTAAACCAGAATTAACTGTTTTATATAAATTCTGTGGGACGCGGGTGGTGCTGTGGGTAAAACCTCAGCGCCTAGGAGTTGCCAATTGTCAGGTCAGCGGTTCGAATCCCCGCGGCGGGGTGTGCTCCCGTTGCTCAGTCCCAGCGCCTGCCAACCTAGCAGTTCGAAAGCACCCCCGGGTGCAAGTAGATAAATAGGGACCGCTTACTAGCGGGAAGGTAAGCGAGATGGGCGCGCAACCCCAGAGTCGGACACGACTGGCCCGTACGGGCAGGGGTACCTTTACCTTTACTTTATAAATTCTGTAAATTATATTACTTTACACATGTCTCTGATTTGCACCACTGTTCCTGCCTTTGAGCTACAGGCTTCCAATGCATTTTTATTTAGCCCAGACGAGAATCACAGACTAGAAAGAAAGGACATTGTGATAAAGGTGGCCAGCCAGGGAACATGGGAGAGTGACAAAAATGGTAACGAAGTCCTACCCTGTGGAACACTGGAAACTTCCTTTTAAAGCCTTCATCAGACACCTATGTATTTCCAGACATTTCTTCACCAACCATGTTAGGAGCTTGCATGCCAGTAAAACAAAACACGAAAGAAAAGACTTGGGGTTTTCGGGATTTTGACTTCTGCAGAAGCGGCCATGTTGCATGCTTGCTTGGTGAGACTCTGGAAATACATAATATAAGTAGTTCCAAATATGATCTATCTTTGTACTCTTTTGTCAGCCTGGATAGTTCAGTTGGTTAGAGCATGGTGCTAATAATACCAAGGTTGCAGGTTCAATCCCCGTATGGGACAGCTGCATATTCCTGCATTGCAGGGGGTTGGACTAGATCCTCAGGATCCCTTCCTAAGATCCAGTGCCAAGGGCCTTCTGGCGGTTCCCTCACTGCAAGAAGCCAAGTTACAGGGAACCAGGCAGAGGGCCTTCTCAGTAGTGGCACCCGCCTTGTGGAATGCTCTCCCATCAGATGTCAAAGAGAAAAACAACTACCAGACTTTTAGAAGTAGATAGGTAGCCGTGTTGGTTCTTCACACGAAAAGCTCATACCAAGAACTAACTTAGTTGGTCTTTAAGGTGCTACTGGAAGAAAGACTTTTAGAAGACATCTGAAGGCAGCCCTGTTTAGGGAAGCTTTTAATGTTTAATAGATTATTGTATTTTAATATTCTGTTGGGAGCCGCCCAGAGTGGCTGGGAAAACCCAGCCAGATGGGCGGGGTATAAATAATAAATTATTATTACAATTATTATTATAAGATTCTCTAAATCTTTTTTCCTGCAGCAACAGAAGCCAGAACATTCACTGCAACCTTGCTTTTCGTTATTGGTGGCGTGAAGCACATCCTTTTGCGATGCTTCTGAAAGACAGTGCAGGAGACAGCTTAAGCTCACCTGCAGGAAAAAAAGAAAAGGTTTTCTATATGTGTTGCTTTAATAAATGATGAGAAAGTAAAAGTGCTCCAGTGACCCCCTGGTAATTCATTGCTGCTGCCTCATGCTGGATGCTTTCTCTTTCAGCTCTCATCTCTGCTGACTGCTAGATGTCATGTGAGCTGACAAATTGTCTTAAATCATCCAAAGCAAATTGCATGTGGAATGCACGCTGCCTATTTAATAAACAATTCCTTAATAACTTAGTACCACTTAGGATGTCTGAAGCTTCCCTTGGTAGAAGTCTGGAGGGAAGCAAAATGGAGATCTATTCAAAGCCCCTCTTCACATGAACGGTCTGCTAGGAGTTCCCCTGTTGCAATGAATCCTGTTAAGGGCTAGCCATTTACATGGTGATATGCGTTTGCTGACCGATTACTGGGAGAAAGCCTATTGCTGTAGCCCTATGCATAGGTAGGGTGACCACTAACACACTGCCCAAGACAAAAGAGAAAAAGAGGATCCAGATTTGCGTATATTTTGCGTACGCTAATTCAGATGCATATGTGCACAACTGGAAATAATCGCTGTGATTAAATAGAAATATAACACCTCTTGCCATAGAGGGGAAGACTGTAGCCAGCTGTCCTGTATGCCTGCACAGCCTGCTGGCCAAGGGATAAATGCTGACCTTTAAAGCCCTAAACGGCCTCGGTCCAGTATATCTGAAGGAACGTCTCCACCTCTATCATTCTTCCCAAACACTGAGGTCCAGCTCCGAGGGCCTTCTGGCGGTTCCCTCACTGTGAGAAGCTAAGTTACAGGGAACTAGGCAGAAGGCCTTCTCAGTAGTGGCGCCTTCCCTGTGGAACGCCCTCCCACCAGATGTCAAAGAGAACAACAACTACCAGACTTTTAGAAGACATCTGAAGACAGCCCTGTTTCGGGAAGTTTTTAATATTTGATGTATTACAGTATTTTAATATTTTTTTGGAAGCCACCCAGAGTGGCTGGGGAAGCCCAGCCAGATGGGCGGGGTATAAATAAATTATTATTATTATTATTATTATTATTATTATTATTATTATTATTATTATTATTAATGTTGAGGCAGCTTCAATGCCCTTCCTGCTCTCTTTTCCGAGGAGACTTTATCTTTCAGAGGAAAATCCTCTGCTTGTCCTTCAGACACTCCCTTATAAAGCAGGACACATGGCCACCTAATGTACACATTGTTTGGATCAACTTGTCTTGGACAAAGCCCTGATATGTGTGTGACACAGTGAGGGACCTAAATTTTGGGGGCCCTGAAGATTGGACTGTCATGGGTGCCTCTTCGTAACCATAAACAGGGTCTGGGTAACCACTGTTATCTTCTTCAATGGGGTTTTGCCACAGCAGATCCCCACACCTTTACAATGTCTGTGCTACTGGCGCTCAAACTTTGGGGTTGTTGAAATATATACAACAACAAAAATAATCTATTTGACTCAAATCAATGCAACACAAATTGGAACTGATTGAATATTTTTATTGTCAAATGTCAGCAGCATTTTTTGGGTTTTTTTTGTTCCTTCCTTCCTTCCCTCTGGTTATATTTGCCAATAAAAAAATCTGAAAACAAAGATAGCAAAATGGTAGATCCCAGGGACTGCCTGTGTAGAATCTGATTGTGGTTTAGCATCCCTGGAGTCAGGAGAAGAGTCCAAAATAGGGGATGGGAAGGCAAGTACGTTCGGGGATCTGAAGGATATTAAATTTTTTAAAAAGAGGTATTCTCAATTTTTCTTGCTTTAATTATCTCTAGTCACAGCTCCTCGCTCCGAGACCAGGAATCAGCTGCCATGGAAACCTTGCAAATGCCCCGTTCTTGCAGTTATTTCCTAAAACACAGTGGAAGAAGATCATCTCCTGGCAGTTTTGTAAGAAATATGACTTTGTCATTACCCCTCTCCTCAGTCACTGTGGAATTCTTTTGTGCGGCTGTGTGTCTGTGTATGCGGCTGCAATACTAAGATAAAAAGCTTAGAAACAGGAGAGTGTTTAACCACATATGGTCATGGACTTGTCTAAGCACCCAGATGTTCTGCTGAAATCCCTTAGCAAGAATTTCCCTAAACCTTGAGTTGATGAGAACTGGTTTCTCCTCATATCCTTGTTTCGGACACAGGCCAAGGTTTTTGCAAAATCAGAAGATGGAGAGCTCAGCCCATATTGCTGCTGGATCTGCAAAGTCACCAATCACTCCCAACACTTGACTCACAAGATTGCGTCTGTATGTGTGCTTGTACCATATAGAAGTACACACAAGCATGGACACACATGCTTATTCTCTTGCAGTTCCCGATAAATGTCATTCCATCTGACATCAGACTCTCACTCTGCTGTCACATTCAAGCTCCTATCTTGGGGTCACCAACATGGTGCCCATGGGTGTCAGTGTGCCTGCCAGAACCTCCAGTTATAGGTCTCCATAAATATCCCCTCAAAATCTGCAATCGTGATGGACTGTTTGCGCAGGCTCGTACACTGAAGAGTGTAAGAAGGACCCTGCTGGATACGGCCAAAGGACCAACTAGCTAAGCAGCTGTCCACGGGAAACCCAAAAGCGTAACTTGAGCCATGATGGCATGCTCCCACGGCTGCCATTTTGTGACTGGCACCCACAATCCTTTCTCAAAATTCCAATGTACCCACCGAGCCAAAAGAGTTGGTGACTCTTGAAATATCTGTTAATATGGTCTTATGTAAATGTTTATGTGCTGCCCAGTCCAGATACTACATGTTGATGGGCAATTTCATGGCACCTGCTCTCCCATCTTACAGTTCTTTGTTGTAGGACTAAAAGGCCTTGAAACAGAGGAGTCCTTCAGAAAGAGAGGGCTGTCCCCTCACAGCACTTCAAATAGAGAACTGACCTCTGTAGAGTAGGGCACATGATCACACTTAGCCTTGAACTTGCTAGGTGTCCTTAAGGCAGCTGTTGTCTCTCACGTACTGCTCTGGGGATAATGATTAGGTTTGCAACTTCAACAGTCCTATACATCAGGTGTGAGGGACCTTTGGCCCTCCAGATGTTGCTGGACTACAACTTCTACCAGCCCCCCCAAGCATGTTCAATAGCCAGGGATGATGGGAGTTATAGTTCAACAACATCTGGAGGGCCAAGGGTTCTCCACGCCAGTTATATATGCTTGCTCAGAAGTAACTCCTCTTGAGTTATGAGAGGCTCATTCCCAGGTATGTGGGTATAGGGTTGAATAAAAAGGTGTCATTGAGGAAAAGGGAAAGAGATATTTTTTTTATAATGCTACTACTGTTGATTTAAACAAATATATATACTTAAATGCTTATAAAAACTGCAGATGACAAGCTCCATTTTGGAAGAGGCATTCTTCCTCCTTCATCACACACAGGACAAAGTGCTTCTAAAATATGCCTCCTACGATACTTCTGCACATCATCTTTTAAAAAATGAAGTTTACTTTTTGCTTCAAACAAAAATAGCTTGTATACAAATGTTAATTCAGCCAATATATCAATCAATATGATCGGCTGGCTTGAATTTCTTTAACTGTATGAGGAATAAATCATACGAAATTCTGTGAGCTCTAAAGAAAGTATTGGTAATTGGAAATTTCAGTTTGTGGCCAAATATACAAATGGGTCCAGATTTTTGAAAGAACAGAAAGCTTATTTCAGTGTGATAACGATGCCTGCGAAACTTATTTTCAAAAGACTAGAACATCAAGGTGCATCCTTGCATTGTCTAATCTGCAGTTCTGTGCCAGGCATGTGGTGACCAAATTTTGAGAAGTATCATTCATCCCATAATTGTTGTAAGGACGTTTTCATGGCAGCAATTCACGAATTCTCTGTACATCCTCCCCATGCACTTCATCATTCTCTTGTTGTGCTTGGCTAATTTGCCTTTAATCATATCAAATTATCCACCATTCATCTGAGATGCTGTTTATAAGTTCTAATTGCCCAACTCCAACTATTTTTGGTTGCTACAGTGTCCTTTGGCTGTCAATCACAGCCTATCCCTTGTTGTAAAATAACAGCACTTAATTCATCAATAGAGGCGAAAAGACCTTGCATGTGATTAGCATCTAATTACTGCAAAGATTGGGAGGCGGAGAGATATATCTGCAAACAACTAGGGCTACAATCATGTCTTGTCATGTACATCCCGGCAGGTTCACACAAACCTGGCTCATCATTTGGAACGACAGGTGGAGATTCCTGCTGGATCAGCCCAAAGGCCCATTTAGTTCAGGATCCTGTTCTCACATGCAGATGCAACAGCATCTTGTGAATCTCAGCAACTGGTATTCAGAGGCATAGTGCTCCTGACACATTCAGCTCACGCAGAAGTGTGGGAATATGTCTCTTCTACAATAGTAACAAGCTATCGTACAAATGTACAAAGCATCTTATAAAGTAGAGACATCACCTTGCCAACAAAGGTCCGTATAGTCAAAGCTATGGTTTTCCCAGTAGTGATGTATGGAAGTGAGAGCTGGATCATAAAGAAGGCTGATCGCCGAAGAATTGATGCTTTTGAATTATGGTGCTGGAGGAGACTCTTGAGAGTCCCATGGACTGCAAGAAGATCAAACCTCTCCATTCTGAAGGAAATCAGCCCAGAGTGCTCACTGGAAGGACAGAACCTAAACCTGAGGCTCCAATACTTTGGCCACCTCATGAGAAGAGAAGACTCCCTGGAAAAGACTCTGATGTTGGGAAAGATGGAGGGCACAAGGAGAAGGGGACGATAGAGGACAAGATGGTTGGACAGTGTTCTCAAAGCTACCAGCACGAGTTTGACCAAACTGAGGGAGGCAGTGGAAGACAGGAGTGCCTGGCATGCTCTGGTCCATGGGGTCACGAAGAGTCGGACACAACTAAACAACAACAAATTGTACAAATTTCATGTGCGTCAAATGGCATAGGACAGTGTTTTCTATGATGCTGAACCAACCGGCTTTGGCAAATCAACCCTCTTCAGTTTGTAACCTACAGCTGAAAAACCACAGCTAGGATTAAAGGAGCTGTGTGTGTGCTTGAAGTTTTTTTTTTCTCTTTTTTCCGCAACAGACATCCCACCAATGCTACAACATGAACCATTTTGAAACCTGACGCAGCATGCCGGAGCAATTGATTTTTGAGAAATAGAAGCCAGGGACAGACACTACTTGCACATTTCTTTGCATCTTGGGCCTGTGTATTTAGAGACACCTTGTCACAAAGCTCAAGTAAAGGGCAGTGATGATTGCAATGAGTGAGCAGAGAACCAGGAAAGCCCCTGTTCAAATCTTTCTTCTGCTGTGCTGTGTGATCAGTAAGCAGTAGGAGGGCTCTTGCTCTTTGTCTCTGACAACAGCATGTCCTGGATGGGTCCTACTTTTACTTCCTGTGAAATCTGGCTCAAATTGGGTCCAGTAACTTGCTCAGGAAGCTTGCCATATACAGTCGTACCTTGGAAGTCAAACAGAATCCATTCTGGAAGTCCGTTCGACTTCCAAAACATTCGGAAACCAAGGCATGGCTTCTGATTGGCTGCAGGAAGCTCCTGCAGCCAATCGGAAGCCACGGAAGCCCCGTTGGATGTTCGGCTCCCAAAAATAGCTTGCAAACTGGAACAGTCACTTTCAGGTTTGTGGCGTTTGGGAGCCAAAACGTTTTGAGAACTAAGCTGTTCAAAAACCAAGGTACGACTGTATACTTTTTAAAATTGCATTTTTTTGGTGCTGGGGGCGTCCCATCCCTTTTTACTGCCCACCCCTCCACTGGATCCTCACTTACTGGTCGGATCCAGCCAGAAGCCACCATTTTTCCTTGCTTTTCCAGCACCAGCATGAGGGTGCCTGTGGGAATGCTGGCCCATGGGCTTCCACCACCCAAGGTAGCTGTTTCAGTCTTCCTCATGGGCTGGCCGGCCCTGATCTGCGTTCCCTAAGGGACACAGTTTCTTGTTTCCAAAAGTCCTGCAATCTAAAAGCTTTCGTGGTGGAGTGGGAGAGTTGAGTGCTAAATAACCTGCGGCGACCTGCAATTTTTTTCAACTCAGCAAAGTCAAAAGTTTTTTCATCTTCTCCTTCAGCCCCTGCCTCCGATGCTTATCAAAGGAAGCGTCCTGTGTCTCCTGCCAGTGCAAGGAGAGACAAGTAGTAGTGCAAGAAAGTATGAAGAAAAACAGAACACTTTTGCTAAAAGATTACAGTGCCGGGGAATGTTAGGAGGCTCAGACCTCCCTCCCAGTGAAGACTAAACCTTTGGAGACATTTAGAAGGTTCCTATAAAAAGGAGACAGAATAAAATAAACTCAAGCTGAATGAACCACAGACTGCAATTTTGTTGGCGTTAAAAGCACCATTTTAGGCTCCAGTGCTAAGTACGTGAGCTGAATGGGCTGCTGTAACTAACTGAACAAATGACAAGGGGAGCAATTCACGATGAGAAATGGCAGCAATATGGACCTTACTAGCGTGGCCCTCTACCATTACACCCCACAGTCTGTCAACAACACTTGGATTTGAAGTCTCATCAAAAATGACAACTATTGGCCTTAGTTTTATCCAGGTTTGGGGCAAGTACTCTTTGGTGAGAGAACCCCAGCAGAGATTTAAAAATCACAAAATATATAGCAAAGTAAAATGTGGAAACATAGGCTGTTAGGCATTTTAAAAATGCCCTTGTGACTTCCAAAACTTCACTTTTCCATTAGCAAAGAAAAAGACTACATGTTGGTAAGTTTAAGATGGTTTACTTACAAACTTTCCCAAGGTCAGATTCATGTGCTTTTCCATACTGCATTCAGAAAAGGTTGCATGGGCAGTAAAACAACTTAGTTACAGGGGTGAACATTTCTATTGGTATAGGAACTCAAGAAAGGCTTGGGAGCAACCAGCTCAGACCTCTTTACAAGCTGAGCTTCTTAGGTAGACTGAGAGAGGAACAATAGGCTTGATGACCTTCCTCCCAAGGTGAGGATGAGTGACCAAGCTAAGCCTAGCAGGGCAGCTTACTTCATGGCATTAACCCCTTCATGCATTAACTAGACTTAAGCCTGATGGTTATATGAGGCTGGTTATCCCACAGACCCAAGGTTGAGAAAGGCTGCCTTAAAGACGAACAAATGTACTGTGCCACAAATGTTTGTGGGCCAGAGTCCAACTTGTCAGATGCATGAACTGGGTGAGTTGGTTGGCATGTGGAAAGAGAGAGGAGGTGGTGGGAGAGGGAGGGGGACAGTGTAAACGTTTTTACAAAGTGTGGGCAGAGGTCTAACAGGCTTTTTGACAGGAGTGCCACAGCACTCTCTGTCTTAATGTTTGCATTTCATATATATTTTCTTTTTCAAAAGAAAGAAAAAATACTCTGCTGTATTTCCCCCCCCCCCCGTCTGCCATTCCCTTAGTGCTTTGAAACACCAACTGATCGTTTATGCTGACAGGTCTTAACTGGGTTTTCACATGCAGTTTGATGTGGGTGGCAGCGGGGTGCTTCTGAAGGCCTGAAAAGTGTTATGTCTATAAAGATGGCACTTCTGTCAGCAGCCCTGGTGACGAAAAGCATAAGCTTCTTCACCAGCAGATATTTTGCAATAAGCAGTAGGGGGGAAGGCAGCGCCGCTTAAGGGCCTTTGAAATTCAAATCTTGGTTACAAAGCAGAACCAGGAGAACTGAGGCAAAAAGCTCCTATTTTTAAAACTGTTAAAAGATCTTCTCGGATACTGAGCTGTTTGATGCCAACTCCAAATATTGTCTAAATGGCTGTTTAAATAAGCCAGCCAAAAGCACTTTTAAGAGACTTTATTAGAGCGCAGAAGTGGTGTGTCTTGAGTGTAACTCTCCCATTGACTTTTATGAAGTGCAAGGTATTATTTCCCATGTGGTTGTGGGTATCCTGGCTCAGGCCCAAGGAACTGTGTGCATTTTCCCACATGCTTTCCTTGGCCCTTTCTGGCTGCGGAACCCTAAACCCTGCACCTCAAGCTACTCCTGAGATTCAGAGGACTCTGATGTACAAATGTGGCCTGTGAACCTACAGTGTGTGTGTGTGTGTTGAATCAGCAATATTTATTCAGAGACATCCCTCCATCTGGAACATTTTACAGCAAAGGTCTTGGATGCAACAGAAAACTGGACAGCACCAGATAAGTGGTGTTTTTCCAGGCTACAAAACAATAGCTTTAAATTTCTACCAGTGCTGCTAAAAACATCAACCGCTCCAGAGCTGGTCAAAGACACTTTGCTAACCCAAGTGGCTGCACTTCATATTATCTAAGAGCTTTTATAGCTCAGCATTCTTCACAACATTGCTGTGTTTGTTTATTTGTTTCATTTATTGCATTTACATTCAGGCTTTCCTTCAGAGACCTCAAGGTGACAATTCAGCTCTCCCCATTTTATCTTCACAACAACCCTGTGAGTTAGCTTAGGCTGAGAGTGAGTTGACTGGCCCAAGGTCACCCAGTGAGCTTCATGGCTGAATAGGGATTTGAAGTCTGGTCTCCTAGGTCTCAGTTCCACCCTTTAACCACTACATCATGCTGGCTCTCTTGGATTGCGTGTTCCTTTATTTACTTGAGCTATTTCTACAGCAAATGACCATCTCTGTTGGTGTAGTTGCACCAGACATGAATATCTAAGGCAGATGTAGCGGTTTCTGGGCATCTGTGGGAGAGTGCTGTTGTGCTCAGGTCTTGCTTATGGACTTCTTGTAGGCTTCTGGCTGGCCACTGTGAGAACAGAATGCTGGACTTGATGGGCCTTGGGGCTGTATCTACACTACAGAATTTATCTGCTTTAATCATCATTCCTTCTCCCTGAGGAATAATGGGGATTCTGTGAGAGGGGGTCAAGGCAACATTCTCAAGCTGTTCCTGTATTCTGCAGACAACTCCTGCCTGGAGATAGGCTCTGCCCTAAGCTCCATTAAAAGATAATAAGCTCAACTCATTGTTAAAGAGTTGCTGCAGTAGAGAATTTTTGATTTCTCTTTCCGTTTTGCTAGGCTGCTGCAGCTGTCAAGAGCATATTTGAAGCAACCCTCCTTGCTTGATAAAATGGCACGGGAAATGCTTCCCCTGCCCACCACCCTTGTTTCCTGGAATGCTCAAACGTGGGTGTCTGCAAAATGGATGAAGAATTACAGGAGGACGGTGGACTTCTGCTTCCTTGGGAAGCACAGGAGACACTGGAAACAGTGGCAATGGAAGACCCTTTTCTGCCCAAAGTGGAGAACTTATAGCACCATTTGGACTTCAATTCCTGGTTTCATGCACCTTTCTCTACATGCCACTGTCTGAAGCAGACCAAATCCACACCATTCGAAGCACATGGCTTCATCCCCAGGAATCCTGGAAACTGTAGTTTGTTTTTTTTTTTTTTTTATAAAATTTTTATTGATTTTACATAAGTTTTTATAACAAACAGACAAACACAAAACAAACAAACAAACAGATATAATTTCTTAATGTTCTTTCGTAAACTTCTTTTCCTCAGACTCCCCCATACCTCCCCTTTCTGCATCCTCATGTCCAAATCTTATAGCAACTTATAAATGTTTTTTCCTATCCTAATTCATCATAGTCATTTCATAATCCAATCTTGTATTACTGCAACCCTTTCTCTCCATAAGATCTCGACATTCTAAGCTTCATCAAGTTTGTAATAGTCCTTAAGATAAGTCTTAAATTTCTTCCAGTCTTCTTCCGCAGTCTCCTTTCCCTGGTCACAAATTCTGCTCGTCATTTCCGCCAATGTCATGTAGTCAATCACTTTCATCTGCCATTCTTCCAAGGTGGGTAGATCTTGTGTCTTCCAATACTTTGCGATCAATATTCTTGCTGCTGTTGTTGCATACATGAAAAAAGTTCTATCCTTTTTTGGCACCAATTGGCCGACGATGCCCAAGAGGAAGGCCTCTGGTTTCTTTAGAAAGGTATATTTAAATACCTTTTTCATTTCATTATATATCATCTCCCAGAAGGCCTTAATCTTCGGGCATGTCCACCAAAGATGATAAAAGGTACCTTCAGTTTCCTTACATTTCCAACATTTGTTATCAGGCAAATGGTAAATTTTTGCTAGCTTAACTGGGGTCATGTACCACCTATAAACCATTTTCATCAGATTTTCCTTTAGAGCACTACATGCCGTAAATTTAATACCAGTGTTCCACAACCTTTCCCAGTCAGCAGACATAATATTATGACCAATGTCCTGCGCCCACTTAATCATGGCTGATTTAACTATTTCGTCTTGTGTATTCCATTTCAGCAGCAAGTTATACATTCTTGACAGATTCTTAATATTGGGTTCTAACAATTCTGTCTCAAGTTTTGATTTTTCCACCTGGAAGCCAATTTTCCTGTCTTGTTTAAAAACCTCCATTATTTGATAGTAGTGGAGCCAATCCTGTACTTTGGGTTTTAGTTTTTCATGGCTCCTCAATTTCAATTTGTCTCCATCTTGTTCTAAAATCTCACAATACTTTGGCCATCCGACCTCCATATTGACTTTCTTGTGAGCCTTGGCCTCTAAGGGTGATAACCATCTAGGGGTTTTGTTTTCCAACAGATCTTTATATCTCATCCAAACGTTAAACAACGCTTTCCTTACAATGTGATTTTTAAAGGCACTATGCACTTTAATTTTGTCATACCATAGATATGCATGCCAACCAAATGCATTATTAAAACCTTCTAAATCCAAGATATCTGTATTCTCGAGGAGCATCCACTCTTTCAGCCAGCAGAATGCTGCTGCTTCATAGTACAATTTTAAGTCCGGCAGGGCAAATCCCCCTCTTTCTTTTGCATCTGTTAATATTTTATATTTTATTCTGGGCTTTTTGCCCTGCCAGACAAATTTCGCAATATCTTTCTGCCACCTCTTGAAACAGTCCATCTTGTCAATAATCTGCAAAGTTTGAAATAAAAATAACATTCTAGGCAATACATTCATCTTAATCACTGCAATTCGACCTAACATTGACAATCTCAAATTTGACCATATTTCTAGATCCTTTTTGATTTCTGACCAGCATTTTTCATAATTATCCTTATACAAATTCAGATTTTTAGATGTTAAGTTAACCCCTAGATATTTCACCTTCTTAACCACCATCAGACCTGTCTCTTCTTGAAACTTATTCTTCTCCATATCTGTTAGGTTTTTCCCTAAGACTTTAGTTTTTTGTTTATTCAATTTAAATCCAGCTACCTGTCCAAATTGTTGGATTATTTCCAACACTCTTTTTGTACTAGTGTTTGGCTCTTGCAAAGTCAGTACAAGGTCATCTGCAAACGCTCTTAACTTATAATGTTTAGTTCCGACCTTTACACCTTTGATTTGCTGGTCCTCTCTAATCATGTTCAGCAACACCTCCAGGACCGAAATAAAAAGCAATGGGGAAATTGGGCACCCCTGTCGTGTTCCTTTTTCTATCTTAAGCTCCTCAGTTATTACATTATTTACAATCAACTTGGCTTTTTGTTCAGAATATATTGCACCCACACCATTCTCAAATCCGGAAACTGTAGTTTGTTAAGTATGCTACAACAGCAGCAAGAATTCTCATTGCAAAGTATTGGAAGACACAAGATCTACCCACTTTGGAAGAATGGCAGATGAAGGTGATAGACTATATGGAATTGGCAGAAATGACTGGCAAAATCCGGGACCAGGAAGAAGAGTCGGTGGAAGAAGATTGGAAGAAATTTAAAGATTATTTACAGAAATATTGTAAAATGAATGAATGTTAGAATGATGTTGGATAGAAATTAAGTGGTTTCTAGCTGTAATGCTTTAAGAGAATTTGAAAAAAGGTTTATAAATGGGTAAAAGCTTAATGGCAACGATTTGCTGAACTAATAAATCTAAGTGGAATACAAAAAAAGGGAGGTATGAGGAGGTCCAGGGAAATAAGCTTAAGGAAAATAAGAAACGGAAAATTAATGTGTTTTTAACTGTTTTTATTTTGTATTTTGTATTTTTTCTTTTTCCATTTTTACTGTAATATGTTAAAAAATCTCAATAAATATCTTATATAAAAAAAAGAGTGTTGGAAATTGTTTTTGTGTGGTTTCAATAGGAGTCATTAGGAGAAAGGCACTGCATGCGAACAGGGATGCTCAAAGTACATCCCTATTTAAATCTGTGAAATGTTGGAAGATATCCTGGATATCAAGTGCCAAGGTCCTGAGCCCATAGAAGAAAGCCAAGTAGGAATAGGAGTCACTGACTGTCACATGAAGGATGGAGCAACCTTGTTTTCTCCCACTCTGGAGGCTAGGACCTGAACCAACGGATTCAAGTTACAAGAACTGACATTCAGACTAAAACATCGGGAAGAACTTGTGGAACAGACTCCAACAAGAAGTGGTGGACTCTCTTTCCTTAGAGGTTTTCCAGCAGAGGTTGGATGGTCATCTGTCATGTATTATCTAATTGAGATTCCTGCATTGAACGGGGCTGGACTAGGGTGACCCCGGGGTCCCTTCCAAGTCTACAGTTCTATGATTCTAACCACAGCCTGATCCCATACATGCTTACACAGAAGTAGAACCCATGGAGATGTGCTTCCTTGCAGGGATGGGCAAATCTGTCAATCTTGGTTTCTCTCAGTTCTCCACATTTCCATATCAGTTTTGTGATTTGTTTTTAAAGAAGTCCTCATGAAAATTCAGCAGCACTTTAGTGAGAATTTCTACTAATAGAGCCAATTTTGGATGCAAAGTAGACATTTTTCTCAATGCAATTTTCTCCAGTACAATGCATTTTTTGGTTATTTTCCACTATATGTGCATTTTGATGCACTCTTTACTCTCGTGTATGCAACAGCATACACTTGCCTCGCCTGGAGGCAAAATGTAGAGAAATGCACATTTTCAAGAATGGGTGAGTTTCAGTTCCCATATTATTTTGCGAAGGGCAGACTAGGCAGGCTCATCTTTAAATGTGAACAGAATCCAACTCCTTCCCCATCCCTACTTCCTTGTAAGCACGCTTATTACTGCAGCCTAAATTAAACAGGCTCAAGGACTTTTGCTGTATGAGCACTTCACGAGAAGTTCATTTTTCATCTTATAATTGGAGATAAAGGAAAGAGATGCCAAAGAGCGAGAGGGGAAGCAGCATGTATATTTCAACTACTGCCTTGTCCTATAGCTGACCCTCTCTCTTGAAGGACCATCTAACATCCCACAAATAAATGTTGTTTTTCATGTTAGTCAGCTGTGGTGATTTATATTTCTTTGGGATCTCTGTGTCATTTTAGTTGCATCAAGCCAGTCTGCTCTCTTAGTTACACCAGGGATTCCGACTGAGCACTTGAATAAATAATGAATACCAGATACCATGGTAGAGGAATTAATCTGAAGGGTACTGCCCTTGTTCTCCAGGACTGGGAATCTGTTCGATCCCTCCAGTGAGGAGGAAAAAGCTTGCATTTGTACCTGACAAAAACAAAGAAAAAGAAGGCAACCATTGAATTGCAGACATCGCTTCTTTGTCAAGGGTTTTAAGGAATAAAATATTCAAACAAAATATGAAGAAGCGAGGTTGTTTTTGCTTGTGCATAAGTGCACTGCATGCAGTTCTGGTTGTGTAGATGTTTTCCATTAGCCTTTGAATTTTTGCTGAGTTCAAGGAGCTTGCCTGATCACCATGGCAACATGTGCAGTTCCTGTTTATCAAGGAAGTAGAGCTTTACAAGCCTGAATGCTGCTATAACGGTGCTGGCTTTGAACAGGGAAAGCCCAAATTTAAATCCCCTGCTAGGGAAACCAGAAACAAAGGAGGGGATTTGGGGAACTGCAGGTAGGCTTGCAGACTTTTTAAAATGCTGCATACTTCTGTCATCCCTTCTTTTATAGATATCCTAAAAGTCTAGGAGCCATGTCCCCCTTTGCATCTAATCACACACCACTGCTCGTCTAAATGAAGCTCAGAGAGGACCTCTCTCCTTGTCAATGTGCTTTATCGAACTCTTCCATGTGACAGCCCTTAAGATATTTGAAGATGGCTATAATATCTTACATTTTGTAGCAATTTGTGTATGTGTCTTTAAATCCTCATGACAATCAGCATTTTAGTGGGGATTTCTCCCAATGAACACATTTTATAGGCAATGTTGACTAAGCTACACATGTCTGCAAGCAATTTCCTCTAATAGAATGAATTTTTGTATGTTATCTTCACTAATATCTTCATTTTCCTGCACATTTTCCCCAAATATATGCATTTTTGTATGCATTACTTAGTTGGGAAGCTGCACTGCAAAATTTGTGTAAGTGTGAATTTTAAAGTATAGCTGTATTTTGGTTCTCGTATACATTTTGGAAAGTGGAGAGTTGATGGATTTGGCTTTAAATGTGTACCAAGTCAAATTTCTCTACCCTCGCTACTTGTAAGAAAATTCCATGTGAAAAATGTAAAGTGTGTGTGTGTGTGTAAATAACACTGGACTTTTCTCCTCCAGAAAAAGCCTTAGGAGGGTTAACTGAATAATGCAGCTTGTAGAGAAAGGAGAGATATTAAAACTTTGAAATGGTAATAATGTCAGTACAGAAGAAGCCAGCTTTGATGTCAGGAAAATTCACAACAATACGAATGCAAAACAGGGATCTGTGGCTTTCACTGATCTTGATGTGCAGCACATTAGCATGGATCACTGTGGGTACTGGGCTCCTACAATAGCAGGAGTGCGGTGCTTCTGACTCCACAGCTGTGGGCTTATAATGAAGTGTTGCATCTCTGCCTACCATCTTCCTGCCAGAGGTTGTCCCTTAAGCAACAGAAATATTAATCATTGCAATCTTCTCCAAGATCTGCAGGATTGTGAACCAGGCCTATTCATGGATTGTTGAAAACCATACAACCAGAGGGATTGGGGGCCATGTACACATTGCCAAACCAGAAGGCAAAAGAGGCTATATTTAAAACGCATGTGCCAATTCAGAGGTAATTGCTAGAATTTAAATAGAAACAAATCATGTTTTGCAATAGATGGGAAAGCTCTGGACAACTACTAAGCCTGCTGTCCAGGGGTTGATTGCTGATGGGCAATTGAGGGCAGGGCTTTCCAAACTGTGGTCCAACCAGTACCCCACAAGCTTCATTCTGGTGGTCCATAGTCTGTCTGTGGATTTGTAGCTGAAGTTGGGAGGCAGCACATCCATGGCACTCTGCCTACTGTTAGCATTTCATGCCTCTGATACTGCAGATGTGATTGGTGTAATTCACATGCCTGTTTGGGAGACCGTGGGAACGGAAGATAGCCTTATCTCTCTTCCATTGTGGGTACTGTTGGACTGTACTTTTGCTTTTACTTCGTTATGTTCTCTTTCGGAGCTGATGAGAGAGGACGCCATAACTCTTTGCCTGTACATAGTGTGTCAATAAATACATAGATTATCTCTACGAAGTCTCATGTTTCTTGCGGTGTAATGCTAGAAGATTAGTGTGCATATACCATTTGGTATATGTTGCTGAGCACACTGGAGAAGAAGGGAAATGCCTTTTCCAGAACTGCGCATACCGGAGGATGCTCAGACAGTGGGGGCGTCAGGAGCACCCCAGGGTATTTTCCATCGGGAGGCACCAAACTCATGTTAATGCTGGGGGGCAAGTTCTGGGGAGAAATGAATATTTTCATTAAAGCTGCAAACCTATGAACACCTACCATCAGATGTGGGGAATCTTTGGAGCGCCAGAGATTGCTGAACTAAAACTCCCATCAGCCTCAGCAAGCATGGTCAATGTTCAGGGATGATGGGAGTTGTAGTAGTTCAGCAAGAACTGGAGGACCAAAGGCTCCCTACACTTGACCAACCATGAACACAATGGAATTCATTTCTGCCTAGACCTGCAGTAGATGGCACTGTAAAGGTATAATTAAGACCCACTGATTTCAATGGAGCGTCTGCCTGCTCTGTGCATTCTCTGCTTTATGTTGAGGAGATGCAGCTCATTGTAATTTTATCTGCACGCGTGTATTATTAAGTAGCACAGTCATAAATCAGAAATGGCAATTTTGCTTCTGCTTATGCTACCCCAGGTCTTCACACTTCCTCCCCCAATATTTTCACCACAATGGCAATTGTCACGGCCGGAATTATATGAACTGAACAGCGCAGGAAACTGTCTTGTACCAAGTCAGATCACCGGTTCATCTAATCTGGAACAGACTATGCTCTCTGACGGGAAACGGCTTTTCAGGATCTCAGACAGCAGATTAACCTGGCCCTACCTGGAGAGACTTGGAACTCAGCCTGGTACTTCTTGCATGCGATGCTCAAACATTACAGTCCTTCCCTTGAAAGCTTACTTAATTCTACTAATTCATTTTGACTTTGTTGCACACATGCACAGACAGACACACACACACACACACACACACACACACACACAGACAACCAACCAACCAACCAACCAGCCAAATAAACAAACAAACAGGGACTGACCTAATGGTAACAAAACAAGAATTTTGCTTTGGGACAGAAGAACATGCAAAGAGCTCTGTTAGACCAGGCCAATGGTCCATCTATTCCAACTTCATCTTCTCACAGTGGCCAATCAGATACGCAGGGGAAGCCCAAAGGCTTAAAAATCTGTCTATTTAATTGTTTTTTTTATAAGAAAGAAAGAAAGAAAGAAAGAAAGAAAGAAAGAAAGAAAGAAAGGCATTCTCCTTTGCTTCATCCCTTGAGAATGTGTCTCCATCTGCATTCACCTTGTTTGGGTCATCAGCTTAGATTTCCAGTGACATTGCTTTGTCTTTCTCTACCTCTTATTTCACCTCACAAGTATTTGTGTCATTTCAACATCACTGCTGTGGACTTCCAATAACGCAATGTTTCTTCTATTTAGTTTTGACTCTCCAGGTCTGACTAAAAGACCTCTACAAGCCAAACTTTGAAAACTGGGACAATCAGGTCGCTGCCACAGAGACGGGAAAAAACAGAGAATGAACATAGCATTATTTGCACCATAGAAGTCCTGGAATCTTCCTGTACATTTTTTTTAAAAAAGGGCTTCTCATTTTGAGAAAGCACTTCCCTCTCCCAATTAACTGCAATTTTCGTTGGAACTGTTACTGCAGGGTTTTCCCCAGAGATGCAACTCCTATTTGTCCAATGTTACTGGAGCATTATATCTTGCTTTCTAAACGATACCTTGCTTTTTAAAAGGTGATAAAATGCACCTTTGCAATAAATATAATGCACATGGGATTCTGGTATTTTACGCCAATAACAAGCGTGTAAGACATGTTAACTTGAGACATAATGTCCAGGGCACAAGGTCAACCAATAAGCATCTTGGCTGAACCAGGACATTCTATACAAGATCTCAAAGTAGCTGTTTTACTACAAAGGAATTTCAGAAATAGACTGGAAAGAGAAGCTGCTGAATTGCAACTCATTACCAAACTTAAAACCATGGAGAGACCTGGTCTGAACAAAGACATTGGATTCTTATCTCATTATACATGACTAAGCCATTTTTCACCTTCTCACCCCTTGCCTTTTCCTGTAAGACCTATTGCAGTCGTTAAGAGTCGTCAACAGGCTCATCTCAGCTATCTGCCAATCACCCATTCCCACCACCCTTCTGAGTAATACCCCTCCCCACCTTCTCACTATATAGAAGGATCTGGCAACTTCTGTTTCAGTGTATCTGAAGAAGTGTGCATGCACACGAAAGCTCATACCAAGAACTAACTTAGTTGGTCTTTAAGGTGCTACTGGAAGAAATTTTTTTATTTTGACTATGGCAGACCAACACGGCTACCTATCTGTAACTTGGCTGAACCAGTATTTGAAACCGGAGCTCCCTGCCCATATTCAACTCTCTATCTGCAGCTCTGTACCATTTCTCAACTGCCAGGTGAGTGTTTTACATATTCTAGGTGCTTTTAGAATATGTTTAGATAAAAGAGGCACTGGGAAACTATTAAAACATTTGTCAAAAATAAATCCAACTCACTAGCAGAGCAATACCAACTATAGGAAGTTGATGTACCTTAGGAAGACATAACTTGTGCTCGCCCAAGTTAACCCTGTTCCGCACCCAGGAGCCTCTGGGAGGCGCTACCACTGGGTGAGCCAGGCAAGTTGAGTTTTGAGCATTTGGCCCAAGTCACATGATCCAGCTGAAAGGGGTTCAGAATAGAAGCAAGTCTCTCCTTATTCCCTACTGCTCCCACCATGTCCCCTTCTGGGGACTTGTGCTGGTGTAAGTTATGGAGGCTTATGGTCTACCTGGCTGAGAGAGCAAAGCCCTGAGTTGTGCTGAGGGCCCTGGTCCAGCTCAGCAGGGAATCCCAAGATTCACCGAATCCCAAGCCAGTGAGTGGTGCCAACTGTTGACGGGCAAGTAACTTCCATGGTCCTCCTTGCCCTCCCTTCTTCTGCTTCTTTTATCTTTAAAACCACACTTGGACTGGACAAGCCCTTCCAACAGAGGACTCCTCCAAAGGGAGGGTTGTCCTCTGACATCCCTTCCAGCTGAGAACTGTGCTCTGTAAAACAGAGCAAAACAAATTTACTTATGCATCTGGAGTATTTATAAACCGCTTGATCACAGAGCTCTCTAAGTGGTGGACTTAAACGTAGATAAAATTCTTGGTCACCCTACCCAAAGTTAATCTGCTGAAAACAAAAGCAAGTGAATGCTTAAAAGAGGCAGACTTTAATTTCAGTTCAGAACTTACTTATAAGTGGATGCACAATCCAGACAGCATTTCCTCTATAAGGACCTACTATTGCCATCCTCACCAGACCAATTACAGCTACAAATTCAATGAGGTGGAAAACTAAATAAAGCATCGGTCTGGAATTGATTCTACTACACTGTTGTTGGGCTTCAGGGGTATTTCAGTAACGCAAAGTGGAACACCAGCCACTCTGGGTAATTCCCTAGCTGATTGAGAAGTGAATACTTAAACTGATTGTGTGTCCTAAGCAGATACCATTATGAATCTGTCCTGTTTCCATCCTCCTCCTTTTCTTCCCTCTCCTCTTTGCTCTTTCTCGTTGTTTCTGTGCACTTGTGCATACAACAAAAGAACAATCTGAAGAAAGACGGACGTTGTTCGATAATAAACAAAGCCACAAATTGCGTTTTGAGCCACAAATTGTCCTTCTTTAGGAGAAACGGTGTATATATATATAAATTGAAGGGGCAGTCTGGCTCAAGGGAGTTGTGAAAACGTGCTGTTTAGTAATTAATAGGATTAACTCACTGTTTTCTGCAGACACTTTCAACAATGCTGAAAAAAATACCAGTGCTTTTTTTCAAAGATTTTTATCTCATTGGGGAGGGAGTTTGTCATTGTTGCCCTTACTTGGCCTCATTCTCACTTGCCCTCACTTGCCCTCAATGATCCTGCTAAACATCCAAATCCAATTGGGTACAGAGGGACATGACACCTTCCCATTCACTACATGATCCTTCATTGGGCAGGATTACCTACGTGACTAATCCAAGAGGAGGAAGAACCAGCCGGTGGCGGGTGGGTGGCGAGGGCAACAAAGAAGAATGCAGGAGCTGGGAAAGTAATGGCAACAAACAAAAATGTAAAAGGTGGATATTCATACAGTCCAAGTTTGGAACCTGTGTGTCAACCCACCAAATTTGCAACCTTTGCCATTAAAAATAAAAAATGGAAAGCACTTGCTTCTTCCTAATGAATGAATGGGTTTGTCCATTTACATATTGTTTCTCTATATCATCTGCTTACTTGGGAACATTCCTCTTGCTCAAATGTACAAATATGTACACACACCATCAAAATGGTAGGAACAAGTTCTAGCAAAAATGAAGCAAATTTTAATCCTAACGATCTTCAGTGGATGAGTTATGTGTATGCCTAGCTTCCTCCTGTTGAAATCAGTGAGAACGGACAGGGTTCAGTGTTGGTTTGTGCCCAAGCTTTTTTAGCTGAAGAAGCAACACAATTTCAGATCTAAAATGCACTGGTTATAGCTGCCCATTAGAACTACACCACTGCTGGCAACAACTCTATACCACTTGGGACCCCAATTACCACTTTGCAGCTGGCTTCTGATCAGAACACTTTCCTGGAGGAAAGAACTAACCTTCACGCTGCTGTGGGCCTTGTTGCAAGTGTTTGCACCACATTAAATTCAGATGTGCCCTTTTCTTTCTAGCATTAAGCTGTAAAGAAGCTGGCAGCAACAACTAGCTGTGTGGAGCCCTGATTGGCTGGATCCGGTTTTGCACAGGGTCATGGGCTCAGTTCAGTGGTAGTGGCATTTCTGGCTTCCAAATGAATGTGGCTGTTCATGGGGCAGCAGCATAATGAAAGGGCAGCCCCACACAAGGCCACATTCAATTTCAAAGCAGAAGTGCCCATGAAGTTTCAATTAAGTCTGTGTCCCTTTGATAGACCTACTTTTTGATCCTCTGTATGAGCATCTCTTATGCAAACTGCAAATGGGGTGTTCACAGCAAGTGAAGAGTCCTTGGCAACTTCAGCTTCAATGTTCAGTGTGTCTTTGCTTCAAAACCAAAAAAATTCCAGTGGGTTTTAGGGCAAGAAGAAAAGTTTTGCAGGAACTGAGGTGCCAGATCGCAGCAGAGCTCCTTGCTAGACCTTGTGTCCAATGTTATGGGCCATTAATCCAATGGAAGCAGCAATATAAATATAGCACTATCAGTTTGGTGCAGTGGTGAGCTGGGGGGGGGGGCAGAGCAGGGAAGGCTTTCAGTGGCAATCCTGACCTCCTGGTCATTCTTCAGGAAGAAATCAAGAATCTGTGATGTGCAATCCTTCCTTCTCAGCTGGGCTACTTGGTAAGCGAAGAAAAGATGGCAAACTCTGTAGGCAGTTAAGCCCTGGTCTCTGGGAATTCTCTGTTCCCACCACTGTCACTTCAAGGGCTATGATTCCATGCTGATTTTGGTGGAACTGTGCCACTTTATGCGGGTGAAAATATCTAAGAGGAACCGCTAATCTGAGAGTAAAAATGGTTGGGAAATGTCACCCTTTAACCTTACTGAAACTCTGACAAGAGTTACAAGTGTCGAAATGCGGCGTTTCATATAAAATGGGAAAGAGAGAGATGGAGAGACAAGGAAAAAGTGCAATCATTTCCCTCCAGAGTACTTTTCCAAGAGCTGCCTGGTGCTGTATTAGCCAAGTCTAAATGAAGAAACCATCTTATGACTCATTCTTTCCAGTCTCCACAATCCGTCAGCAGGCTTCAGACTGAAGAGTTTTCCTCTCCCTGACTTCATTTTTGCCATAATTTATGCACCTGCCTTTCAACAAAGAAATGCCCCCTTGGAAGAAAGAAAGAAAGAAAGAAAGAAAGAAAGAAAGAAAGAAAGAAAGAAAGAAAGAAAGAAGTCTGCCAGCAGAGAAACAAAAAGAACCATTTTTATATTTTTGACAGGAGGTGCAGATGAAGCCAACGAGATTTTAAGAATATGAAGCAGGGAGAAGGAGAAGTGCAGATAAATATGCTCTCAGCCTGCTAGTAAATGGAGTCATCAGGAATAAACCATGAGGAATTGTGAAATAATTAGTGCTGATCTTTAACAAAAACCGGGCAATGGCAAAGAGCCGCCATAATAGTAATGTGGATAGTAGATGAACCCAATGTAGTCATGTAAATAGTCCTCAAACTTTTAAACAGGCCCACATCTTCACTATACATTTAAAGCATTACGATACCACTTTATGATTTTCTTATGATTGTGGCATTTCAGTGCAAATTTCTCCTCATTTCTGCAACTTTCAGTTCTAAATTTCTCCTCATTTATGCAAAGCAGCTTTCCTCATACAATGCATTTCCGTATGTTATTTGCATTACAAAATTTGGAAAAGTGTGAGTTTCGAAGGATGAGTTTCAAAAGGATGGTTTGAGTTATGGCTCGCATAGTGTTTCAAAAAGTACAAATTAGGTAAGTTTTGCCTTTAAACATAAGCTAAATGTAATTTGTCTCATTTCCCATGCCATGCCCCTTCTCCCTACTGGCAAGAACTCCTTCCCCACCTGGTGCAGAGTGACAGGACAACCCCAGAAGCAGCCTCTTGAATAAGGTCCCGAGTTTTTGGCCCATAACAGCCAATAACAGCATAGCACCAGGCCCCATGACACTGCAGTGTAGAGGTTAGCATGACCCAACCTAATTACTTAGCTGCTGCCACAGCAAGTCCTGGGATTGGGATGTTAAATCGCTTGGGATTACATTTTTAGAAGCACATATGTGCAAAATATAATACAATAGAAGAGACAGGCATGCTTAGAGCAAATCAGTTTATCTGCTCTATATTTTAAAAGCCTTATTACCCAGCTTAGAGCATATAAATAATGTCAGGCTGCCAGCATGCATAACTATTTCAGGAATGTTTAAGACCAGGGATGGTGTCATACTGTCTCTGTGATGGTTATTTCTGTGGGTCCTCCTGTTATTGTTCTCCAGTCTCAGCCTGCAGCCAATCTCATTAGGAAAAGAAAAGAAAGTGTCTATACTGGAAGAGAGAAAAACTTGAATTCCGTGCCAACAGTACCTCACATGAATCAACATTTATGCAGCTGTGTTTGTTTTCCAAGCAACTTGTATATTTAATTCTGAAGCCATTTTATGAGGTTTTGCAAATTTTTGCAACCTGCTCCTGCAGGAACAGGGAGACAGGATGGCTACAGAAGGTCCCAGGGTCAGTCCCCAGCATCTCCAGGTAGGGATGAGAATGTTCCCTGTCTGAAACCCTGGAGACCTTCTGTCAGTCAGTGCCAACAATACCGAGTTAGCTGCAACAATAATTTGACTCAGGTCACGTCCAGATGGTAAACATACTGAAGGTTCGTTCTGATTCATCTGCATAGTTTGCGGAAGGTTAGACAACAGCAGCTATTTTTTTAGCATTCATTCTGATTTGTTTGGGGGCAGGTTAGGCAATGTTGCATCAAACAACTGGTGCTATGTCCCCATCACTTTCCATATATATCCACATATCCCATAGACCAGTCCACCCCAGCTGGTGCCCTCCAAATGCTGGCTGAGATTGATGGGAGTTGTAGTCCAACATAATCTAGAGAGCACCTGGTTGGAGAAGACTATTTACATTCACAAAGATATGAAAGGGTCTCATACCGGGTCAGTGCTTTGGACCATCTACCTCTGCAATGTCTACCTTGGCTGGCAGCCTCTCGCTAGGTTCTCGTAAAGATATCTTTCCCAGCCCTGCTTTTTGAGCTCTGCTAAATGGAGGTACTGAGTCGTGAGCCTGAGATCATACATGTATGTGGTGTGAGGTGTACTAATAGGGCCAGCGTTTCTCAAACTCGGGTCCCCAACTGTTGTTAGACTACAATGCCCATCATCCTTAACTAGCAGGACCAGTAATCAGGGATGATGAGAGTTGTAGGCCAACATTACAAAATTTGGAAAAGTGTGAGTTTTGAAGGATGAGTTTCAAAGTGTGCGTTTCAAAGGATGGTTTGAGTTATGACTCGCATAGTGTTTCAGGAAGTACAAATTAGGTAAGTTTTGCCTTTAAGTGTAAGCTAAATGTATGTAATTTGTCCCATTCCCCATGCCATGCCCCTTCTCCCTAGTGGCAAGAACTCCTTCCCCACCTGGTGCAGAGTGACAGGACAACCCCAGAAGCAGCCTCTTGAATAAGGTCCTGAGCTTTTAGCCCATAACAGCCAATAACAGCATAGCACCAGGCCCCATGACACTGCAGTGTAGAGGTTAGCATGACCCAACCTAATTACTTAGCTGCTGCCACAGCAAGTCCTGGGATTGGGATGTTAAATCGCTTGGGATTACATTTTTAGAAGCGCATATGTGCAATGTCTACCTTGGCTGGCAGCCTCTCACTAAGGTCTCGTAAACAACAGCTGGGGACCCAAGTTTGAGAAACACTGTACTAACTAGGCTATAGTTCAGGGATGTGGAACCTCAGCCCTGGGGGCCAAAGATGGCCCTTCTATTTGGCCCTCAGGACTCTCCCCAGGCCACCCCCTTCCAAGCCACACCCCCTTCCCAGCCCTACCAGCCTTACCAGCATCCTCCCCAACTGTTTTTGCCAGGCACAAATGCACCCCTGAACTCTGATAATGCTTCTTGCTTGCCTGGATGAATAATAGGGATTCCGTGTGTCTAGAAACTTGTTGTTTAGTCGTTTAGTCGTGTCCGACTCTTCATGACCCCATGGACCAGAGCATGCCAGGCACTCCTCTCTTCCACTGCCTCCTGCAGTTTGGTCAAACTCATGCTGGTAGCTTCGAGAACACTGTCCAACCAGTCTAGATACCAGCCTACAGTTAAAAGGTAAAATTCCACACTTTTGCCCCTGGCATCTGACTGCAAAAAGCTTCCCTATAACTGCTACAGTTCTTTTTTCTTCTTCTTCTTCTTTTTAAAGGGGGGTTGAGAAAAAATTGAACACTATTAAACTTTTAAAGTGTGCTCAGACGAATGTGCGTTTCTTTAAAAAGAGAGAGATTTTTTTAGTACTCCTTCCCTCGCGTTTGACTTTCATGTTCCTGAAAGCTGAAAATCAAGAAGGAAAAGGATAGCACACCAAAAGAACGAAATGAATAATGTACCAAAGCATGCAGGTTGCCAAAAGAAAGACTGACAAGAGGGCAGATGTACAACATTAGGAGGGCATCTGGTAATCAGAGTCTGCCTTGAAACATCCCTGTGTTATCTGCGACCTTGGCCCTTCCAGCTGACTGCTAATGTAAGCCACAAAATATGTAAACGTATTTTGGTCCTTGTCCCCCTTCTTCTCTCATTCTCACAGCCCAGCGGTTCCGCCTTAGCTTGAAAACATCAATTATAACACAGATGCCAGTTCTATAATTAGATCAAGTGGGTCATTTTTAATGCAGTGTGCATTACTCACTTCCAGTAACCTGCAGCTACACCTCTGCTGTAGACAAGCCTCCCAGTCTTCAGAAATGCACATGCGACACACACACACAAGGCTCCCAGAGATCATTGGGCTCAGCTAAAAGCACATTTTCGGTGGCTGTGCAGGGCGTTTGACACGTTGCTTAGCCCAGGCTGAGACCGCAGTCCTATAACCACTGACCTAGGAGTCAGTACAACCTAGCTCTCAACAGGGTTTACTCCTAAGTAGACAGATATGGGACCACACAGTTGATTTCCTGTTATTCTAGGCCAGGCATAGGCAAACTTGGCCCTCCAGGTGTTTTGGGACTACAACTCCCATCAACCCTAGCTAACAGGACCAGTGGTCAGGGATGGTGGGAGTTGTAGTCCCAAAACTTCTGGAGGGCTGAGTTTGCCTATGCCTGTTCTAGGCCTCCAGCCCCACCCCCCAAAGGCAGAAACGTAAAGCAAGCCCTGCTGGATCTTCTGTCCTGAATCTTCCACTATTCCACTTCACTGGATGTTCCCAACCTCGGTGCTGAGAGAGAGCATGTTGGCCACTTTCTCCACATAACCTATAATTTTATACAGCTCCACCATCTGTTTTGTGGAATTTATACCCCCCCCCTTTCCTCCCAAGGGAGCCCATGTCATCACCCCCAACCTGCTTACATTTTTTTGTTCTAAATCATATAGCCCTTAACTAAAAAGCCACACTTAACCTAGTTGCACAGGGGCCATTTCCTCATAATGCAGTGTGATGTAGTGGTTAGATTGTCAGACTAGGACCTGGGAGATCACGGTTGAAATCCCCACTCGGCCATGATGCTCACTGGTGGCCTTGGGCCAGTCACTGCCTCTCAGCCTAACCTACCTCACAGGGTTGTTGTGGGGATTAAGTGAGGAGGAGAACCACACACATCGCCTCGAGTTCCTTGGAGAAAAAAGTGGGATATAAATGCAATAAGGAATGAATGCAGCTTCAGCTAAGGTTGTGGACTCTCCTTCCTTGGAGGTTTTTTAAGCAGTCATGGATGCTATAGCTGAGTTCCCTGCATTGCAGGGGGTTGGACTAGATGACCCTCAGGATCCCTTCCAACTCTACAATTCTATGATTATATGACTCAAGTCAGTGGACTGTAGCCAGTGTCCTCTGCCTGCTAGAGCAAGGGGTGTTGCACTAAAAGTTGAGTCAATTTCTATGTTGCACAACAGAGGAATCAAACACAACGGATTGCAAAATGTTTTACCAGCAAGCTGCTTGTGCAACAATATTCTGCTGGTGCAAAACATTTCACCAGTGGAGCAAGTATAGCCCTAAGTGACTTCAACTTAGCACTGCATTGGATACAACTCAGTATTTGCACAACTGTGATGAAAGAGGAGCAAACCACCAATCGCTTTAGCCCATAGAAGTTGGGGCAGGGAAGGAATGACACGGAAAAAACCAAAGTTGGAGACGGGTTCTAAAACTCTGTAGGCTGCATGGGAGAACAGAAGCCACTGTTGAAAAAGTCAATAAATGGCATATTGGTGAAATGATTATTTCTTTCTAAGGGGAAATGCAATTGTGGACTTTGGAGCAGAATGTGTTTGTCTGCATAGAGAATCAGCCTTCAGCCTTACAGTACCAAAAAAAGGTGGGGAGAGAGGGAGAAACTACAGATGCATGAGAGAGTTACATTATCCAGAGGGAAAACAGTGTGAGTTGAATATTAATCTATTGTGGCACAGAGCCCAGACAAGGTCTTCTGCTCCATAATCAAGTGATAAATCTGTCCAAATAGGATTCGGAGCTGGTCCCCCTTGTTTATATTACAGAACTTTTATGACCATGTGATTCTTCATCTGCAGAAGAATTGTGTCGTGATGTAGCCAGTTAATGACTGAGATTATCATTTGAGATGAAAAGGCCTCCAGGTATTGAATCAAGCCATCCATGGCCACCACCCAAATAAGGTCTTTGTGATGAATTATGATGTTCTGTTTTTGCTGTTTGGCATAAAAGGTAACAAAAGGTAGGGGTTAAATACCGGGCATCAATCTCTTTCAAGTACATTTGTCCTGGCCCTTTCAAACATGTGTTCTTCCTAAGTGCATATTTAAACACACATGTTTGCTTATACTTGGCTGTGAGGGATCAGACTTAGATGGTGTCCTGGATTTTGAAAATCGTATTAGTGTTTAGGAATCTGACGTTTTCCAGACCATCTCTCTGTTTTGATCTGTTCCACCTGAGGGCCATTTTGGAAGATGCAGATACATATTCGCGGCACCTAACATATGAGATGAGTTATTTTGTATTCCCATCTAAGAAAAGAAAGCTCTTCTACTTCGATCTTTTGCTGGGAGTCTAGTGTTTCTACAATCCAACGTGTAGCACTAAGTGCAGCCCAAGTCTAATGTAAAGATAAAGAACGATAAGAAGGGAAAGCAGGAAGGTTCTTGAAGTTGGCCATCAATAGCAAACACCTGGTCAAGGAAACAGGTGCTTGCACAGGTGACGCATTCTCAGCCTTCAACATTAGGATGAGATCACTGTCTTGCTATTTAAATGATAGCAATTGTTTCTAAAGTTGCAGCTATATATTTTAAAAAATGGAATATGCACGTTTTATTCAAATCTACGTCCTCTTTCGTTTTATGACATGTTTTCTCTATTATGGCGGTATATAATTGGGCAAATGACCCCCAGGTGAGGAGGCAGCTCACCTATAGCTCCTTCCCTTCTGCTCTTGGACGCTGAGCTCTAGTGGAAAGACCTTGAGCTGTGGGAGGAAGGAGGATGGAGGCAAGCGAAAGACCCATCCAACAGCTGCTGCTCTGCAGCTCATCTGAAACACCACTACTGAACTGTACCTGGCATCTCCCTCCCTCCACTGCAGTGTTAGAAACCCAGATATATAAGCACACCAAATGGCACTTTAGCCTAGGTTACAGTCATCACAACAGAACATCTATTCACCATAGATGGCCCTTGGGGTCCCTTCCAATGCTACAAGTTGTTCCGCCTGGCCTTTGGCTTGGAATCTACTTGATCCCCTCCCCCTCTTTCCTTTTTTCTTTATCCTTCTGTGATGGAACTCCTATTTGGGGACTTCCCTGGCTTTTTTTCTGGCACACACATTGTGTCTGGATAGTTGGCCTTGGTGAAGATTTGACATTTTAATCCTCAAAAAGTTTTTGATTTGAGATTCTACTGAAATGAGGCTGCATTTTAATGTTGTATTTTAATCTTGTTTTTAAGTTGTATTTTAATCAATTGTTTTTACACCTGGTGTTAGCCGCCCTGAGCCCGGTCTTGGCTGGGGAGGGCATGGTATAAATAAAATTTATTATTATTATTATTAATTCTACAATCCTATGCTTTAAAACTACATTGCCCGACTGTAGCTTGCTCTTACAGCAATTCACTTGTCCCAGTACTCAAGAAGGAGAAACATACAGTGGAAATGGAAACAGCATTAACTATGGACTAAGCCAGAGGTTTCTAAACTGTGCTCTGTGAGTTCCATTTGGGTGGCCTTTGGAAAGGACACAGCACAGTCAAATATTTCTGTACTCAGCCCTGCGCTTACTTTCCTTGATGGAGGGCTCTGATGCCCAGCAGGGGGTCCATGATTTGTGCAGCAGCGCAGAAGCACAAACATGTGTGTCTTGCTGCACACGAGTCAGCTGGCCCGATGGAGATGTCAGCCATCAACCTGGACCTGTGCCAGCAGCGAAATGTGCCTGGCACCTGGGGAATTTTGAAGACTGCTTCCCTCAGAGGAGGGATGAGGAACCTGTGGCCCTACAGATATTAAGGACAAAAGAAGAAGAGCCTGCTGCGACTGACCAATGGCTGCCATCAAAGGAGACGTACACCAGGAGCCTTACAGTTACAAAGGGATTCAAATAGGCATTTTCCCACTCGAGACACGTTGTAGTTACCAACATGACCCAGTTGAACAGCATGGATCCTCGTTGTTGCCATGAATTGTGAACTGGCCCTCAGTTTGACGTTTTCAACCCATACATTTGTAAAACTGGCAAATGCATGGTGATCAACTTATCTCCCAGAAGCAATTTTGGGGACTTCCAATTTTCAGCAGCCTTGACTAGGCAGCTGCATGCTTGTAGATTGGATTCAAAGGACAGAGGGCGTGACTGAGTTGTCCTCCCTTCAAAATGAAAGGGCCTCTCTCTTCCTTCATTCCTCCCCAGCAGAATTTATTCGGCACTCTTAACTGAAGTAGCAAAACCATGTTTTTGTTGTTGGACTGCGTGGACAGGATTTGGTAACCAGAAGTAGCTGAGATGAGTCTCTAAGGTAGATGACCCTCACTAAACGAAAGCATGGTTGTTACTTTTCATTATAAGCTATGGCAAAAGGTTGCTGGTGGTTTTTCTTAAATCTCAAACAAGTTTTTGTAACTAAGGGCTTATTCACAGTTACCTTTTGCCACACTCTTTCCAGGCACCTTCTTGTGGGCTTCCCATGGGAATCTGGTTGGCTACTGTGAGAATACGATGCTGGACTGCATGGGCGATTCTTATGTTCATAAATTTTCATTTTATGTCCACTGCCCCTCTCCAATTTCCCCTCCATCTTTGATTAGACTTGAATAACAATAATGCTCATACAAACCTAAACGGGTCCAAACTAAGCACATGTCTCAGAAATATGTCACAACATCTAGGTTTTTCCTCTTCAAAAAGGCTCTTTTAACAATTGTTTGTTCCACCACATATCCTGGGAATTAGCACTCGTGCATCAAAGCATAAATTATGAGTATAAAGACAGATGTACTAAACAAAGTATACAATTATGCTAATCAAACATTCTTCCAGATTTGTTGGCAATACATGGATGAATGCCTTTTCATGTTTGTCGTAGGCATGTGTTCATTCATTAGACATCTAACTATATAAAATGAGTCTGGGGCTTCTCGCCCTTATGTCAGCTTTAATCAATGACCCTGATCCTTAGTCTGATACTGTTTGGACATGAACGAAAAAGAGATGCTCAACACCAGAAGATGCAAACTAGTTCCGTGTAAAGGTAAAAGGTAAATGACCCCTGGATGGTTAAGTCCAGTCAAAGGTGACTATGGGGTTGCAGCGCTCATCTTGCTTTCAGGCCGAGGGAGCCAACGTTTGTCCACAGACAGTTTTCCAGGTCATGTGGCCAGCATGACTTAAGCACTTCAGGCGCAACGGAACACCGTGACGTTTCTAGAGCACACGGAAATGCTGTTTACCTTCCTGCTGCAGTGGTACCTATTTATCTACTTGCACTGGTGTTGTGTGTAGCTCCCCTATGGCATGTGTTCAAATCACTTCACACATATCTCCCTGGTAATCCTTATGTGAGCCAGCATGCAAGGCAGGCTGATGTTTATTTTCTTCCTGCAGGGATGTGCTATTCTCTTTCTTGCACAGAGAGGCTGAGATATATTTCCACATCAGGGCCACTGGAACAGCTACCCACTGGCAATGCTGGCTGAGACTGACAGGCTACCCCTGGATTATAGGTAAAGGTAAAGGTAAAGGGACCCCTGACCATTAGGTCCAGTCGTGGACGACTCTGGGGTTGTGGCGCTCATCTTGCTTTATTGGCCGATGGAGCCGGTGTACAGCTTCCGGGTCATGTGGCCAGCATGACTAAGCCGCTTCTGGCAAACCAGAGCAGCGCATGGAAACGCTGTTTACCTTCCTGCCAGAGTGGTACCTATTTATCTACTTGCACTTTGATGTGCTTTCAAACTGCTAGGTTGGCAGGAGCTGGGACTGAACAACGGGAACTCACCCCGTCGCAGGGATTCGAACCGCCGACCTTCTGATTGGCAAGCCCTAGGCTCTGTGGTTTAGACCACAGCGCCACCCGCATCCCCCCACCCAGACTATAGATTGTCCCCAAACATCTGTGATTAGAGAGCACAGCTGCAAGGTTAGAAGTTGTGACTTCTACACAGGATTGAACCCTGTTACATCTGTAATGGGGCAAGGGAGGGAAGGGAGGCAGGTGACTGTAAATGTGCAAAGAATGATACTGCAGGGCAGCTCAAATGTTTCTTGCCATCCTTTCTGCTATTTCATCCAAGAGCTTGCCTGCAGTCTACAGAATCATACAAGTTGTAAGGGACCTCAAAGGACATCCAGTCCAACCCTCAGGAGTGCAGGCAATCTGCTGCTGAGCATCCCTGACAGAGGATCACCCAGCCTCTGCTTAATGTATCTAATGAAGGAGAGTTCATCACTATACAAGGCAGTCTGCTCAACTCTCAAACAGCTTGTACTATTGGAGGGTTTTTGCTAATATTTAGCCAAAATCCCATTTCTTGTAATTTGCGTTTCCAGCCCACAGAACTTTACTCCATTCATGCATACAACAAACCCTCAAATATCTGAAGGCAGTGACCCATCAAGTGCAATGCAGACCACCAGGCAAGAAGACGTGGCCAAGCAGACTGCTATGAGTGGCTAGGAAGCTGCCTTTGACTAGTCATGTTAGGTAGCTCTGAATTCAGCATTGCAATCATAGGATCCTAGAATTGCAGAGTTCTAAGTGACACTGAGGATCGTCTAGTCCAACTTCCTGCATTGCAGGAATATGCAGCTGTTCCATACAGAGATCAAACCTGCAACCCTGGCATTATCAGCTCCATGCTCTAACTAACTATATATACAAATTTTCAGTCTGGATGAGCAAATATGTTCATTTCTCATTTTTTCCAAATATACACATTATTGCAAAGAGATATTATTTTCACCAATAGATGCATTGGGCAGTTTATCCTAATGTATGACTTTTTGTACACATCTCTTGACTGGGGAGCTGGGTTGCAAAATTAGAAGCGTGAATTTTGAAGGGTTCGTGTATTGTTTTGGAAAGTGCAAATCAGGAAGACTCGCCTTAAAAGGAGAACCAAATTGAATTTCTGCCCTCACACCTACTAGCACGTGATGCTTCCCCTTTCCATGTGTAGCTACAGTCTTGCATTTCTATAGCCGTGCAGCTAAGCCAACCAATCTACAACTCAAGTGCAGGGAGAGAATTAATTCACTGTTGTTGATACATCTCGCATATCAATAGTGTCCGTTCACCTAAACATATGCATCTCTGAGGCTCTCGAATCTGCTTTGAAGTGTTGCTAAATCAGCATCTTTAGCATAAAGTTCTTTTAATCGAGTATGATAAGGGCCTCCATTCTGGAGGCTGATGGAATCCAAATAACATGTACATTTTGGGTACAAAAATAAGATCAAATACACCCTATCTGCCCATTTTAATATTAGCACTTTGGGGATTTATTGTTTTTTAAAGCAATCTGTTCTCAACACCTGACAAATCCATAATCTCTTTTTTTCCTAAGGGATTTACTAAATGGGGGAGGGAGAGAGGAAGTAATCCTTCATCAGATTGCTTAATCTATTTCATGCCAGAATTGTGCAGACAGCTAATGAAAGAAAATAAACTGCGTAACATCAACAGATACAAACCCTACCACATTCCCACCTTGTCCAACTTGCCTTTACGTTATAGTGAAAGTGTTGCATCAACAGAGGAATTTTGGGAGCCAATCATTATAGCAATACTAAGAGGCAAAGTGGAATTACACAAAGAATAAGAGTTTAGTGTTGAGAAGCTGGTTGGAAACTCCCTTTTGCAAAACTACAATCTCCAGAATTCCCTGAGGAGAGGGAATACAGCTTAAAACTGTGTAGTAGATTTGCTCTCGGTGATCACACAGTGTCAGTGCATCATGGTCCCACTGAAATACAAGCCATCTGAGACAGCCTTCGTCATCCTGGTGAAGCCATGCTGGCTGAAGCTGATGGGAATGAAGTCCAGAACATCTGGGGGTGGTTGGAGGCACCAGGATGGCAAAGGAGGATCTAAGATCTATCACAGAATAACTGGATAAAATCATCAAGGGTAAACAAGCCTGATGATATAACCCCCTGCAACTGCAGAATCTTACCCAACTGTATAATCCTCGACATGTCTAATCAAAAGTAAGTCATACTAATAAGTTCAATGTAAGTCTGTACAGAATTGCAGCCTAGATCTATATTTGCTAAATAACAGCACAAGTCAATATCCTCCTTGCCATGAATGTGCAGACTTCTATGATGAGCTGGAAGTGATCTTTGATTGCTACAGCCTATATGCACACTTACCTGGGAGGAAAGTCCCATTGATATCAGTGAGACTTATTGGATAAGAAAACATGGGTAAAAAACAGGGTTGTCAATTATAATACAGGTATTCCTCTTACTTCTTCTATGGAATCCACCTCACTCTATTCAGTGACTATTTATAACACAATGCTGCCTGGCATTTTTGATGCTCAACTAGACTGTGTTTCAGATTCCCCCTTTAAAGGTCATAGTTAAAAAATACATCTTTCCATTTCGTGTTCCATATCTACTCCCCCCCCCCCCCCGCCCAGCTGTTTTGCTTGGCTAGGCTAGAGAACTAGGATGGGTACCAACCAGAAGGGAGATTCTGATCTAGGACTGGTTCCCCTGGGAGAAATCTTGCCCTCAGATGCCTTTTGCAAAGGAGAAAGCCACAGCACTGCTGCTTCTGTATGCAGAGTTCAATGCCTTTGTGAAATCAGCCGCTGTACCACCAAACCCTTTGCTCTCATAACACCTATTTGTATGATTACAACCTCCATCTCTGACAGCTTGCTGCTGGTAAATCAAGAGATCACCTAGCAACAGTCTGGCCCTCATCTCAAACAGATCAACTGACATATGCTTCAGCCTTTGGCCCAATCTGTGGCATTCAAAAAACTGGGCACCCAGAACCACTGGCATCAAAACAGAGTCCCAAGATGACGAAATGACTGCTGATCAAAGAACTGAGCAGGCAGGGAGAAGGAAAACAAACATCTGTGTCTAGAGAGACCCTGAAATGGCTAATCATTGTCACACATGTAAAGAGAGAAATACAGTGGTACCTCGGGTTAAGAACTTAATTTGTTCTGGAGGTCCGTTCTTAACCTGAAACTGTTCTTAACCTGAGGTACCACTTTAGTTAATGGGGCCTCCCACTGCCGCACAATTTCTGTTCTCATCCTGAAGCAAAGTTCTTAACCTGAGGTACTCTTTCTGGGTTAGCGGAGTCTGTAACCTGAAGCGTCTGTAACCTGAAGCGTCTGTAACCCGAGGTACCACCGCAAACAGAACTGTCTTTCAGGCCTGGCTTGGGGGGGGGGGGACTCAGGTGCCCTGTGTGATGCCCTTGCAGGGGAATATGACCTGTTGAATCACTTGGACCTCTCAGTGGCAACTGATAGCATCAAACATGGTTTTTATGTGACAACAGCAGCACGGATGCTACTAGCCCAGAAATGGAAAGAAGAAAGAGTCCCTACCAAAGAGGAATGGCAAACCATGTCGTTAGACTATGCCAAAATGGCAAAACTGACCAGAAAGCTCAGAAACCAAGAAGACAAAAGCTTTAAGAATGGGAAAAAAGATTGTAATTTATTTAGAAGACAACTGTAAGCAGATGAAAACATTAGCAGGATTTTAACCTCACTTGTAACGTAACAAATATTATGGACAATATGGAGAGATACAAAACATAGACTATGAAATAATATGCAGTTGGAAATGTTGACAATAGGACCCATGAAGGGGATGGGAGGAAGTCTCGAGATTCAGAGAAATCTCATTTTATGGTTCTGTATTTGGTATTGTAATAAATTTACATTTGTAAAATCAAATAAAATCATTTATTCAAAAAAAGAAGAAGAAAAGATAGCATCAAACATGGTATCCTTCCAGATATGCTATTCAGGTTTGAGGGTGGGAGGAACACAATGGTAGTTCTCCTCCCACCTAGATGGCCATTTCATGAAGGTGGTTTAGGGGATAATTTATCGACCTTCTGGAAGCCATGTCAGTCTTCCATGCTGTCAGCAGCCATGGATGCTGGCAGACCATTTGGGGTGAAGCCCCAGAAATCCAGGAGGAGGTGGTAATCAAATGGAGCACCCCAGACACGTGGCAACAGTTGTTGATCGTTTCCATGTTAATAATGCTAGAGGAAACCAGTGGTCTCTCCTGCAGCTGATTGCCCTCTTCCCAATGCTTATAAACCGCCTGTGCTGTGCTGAATAAGATGCATGAGAAAGGATGGCAAAAGCTGACCCAATGCCTCAGAAGTGAAATGATGCACCCAGAAGAATTCAAGCATGAAGGGCTACAGAGAGATCAGCACAGTCAAAGCCTGTTGTCAAAGGAGCAGCCTTTATGGGAGGGATTTATGTGGCTGTCTATCCACAGGAAGGGCAATTTACAGGAGGAAATTCAGCAGCACTGAAGTAAGGAGAATAAGGGTTGGGCAGATACGTACAAGGGGGAAAGGAGACTGGGAACATATCCAAGCACAGATCAAACAACAGCATCCCTAGGAAAGGCTATCCTCTTCATGCTACTTCCTCTCAGTAAATCAGGGGTGAGGAACTTCAAGCTCATGGGCCAAATCCAGCCCTCTAGGCCTCTCTACCTGACCTGCAAGTCTCCCCTAGGCCATGATGCATCCTGAGGTCAAACTCCTCTACAGTCTTACTCTGCACCCTCCTTGAAAGCATTTTCCCCCCGGGCTAGAATGTGTCCTTGAACTGTGATAACGCCTCTTCTTTCCTTATATGGGACATGGAGAAGTGTGTGGAGTACAGAATCCTTTGATGTTTGCTTGGCTGGAATGTGGCCGAGGGTCCTAGGCTAAAAGTCACATCCATTGCTCTGCACAATTTTGTACCATTGTGCAGCCCCTGGAAGGTTGCCTATGAAGGAATGAGCCCTTCCTTCCCCATTGACTCTGCTGGTGTGTTTGCACCATGCCAGCCTCCCTGCTGCTTCGCCCCTTCCCCTTTACCTCTCAGAAAGCAGCAGCAATGCAACTGACTGGAGGTTAGGTGAGCAGTGCCACAACATCATACTGTCTGCTATTGACAGTTATATTAAGCATTGCATTTCCTATTTAAAAGTAAGGCCATGATTTTAGACAGCAGTGAATCGTGTGTGTGTGTGTGTGTGTGTGTGTGTGTGTGTGTGTGAATTCTGACTGTACTTGTGAAGGATGTCTTCCATGCAAAAAGTAGACACATTTTTCTGCTCCGCTTCTCTTATGAGTGTATGGTATAGTCACAATATAATTTTCTGACAAAATTAGAGCTCTCCATTTGTGAAAGCAAACATCCAACACGTCTCGCTCAGCTTGCGGGTACAGAAGCTGAACTAATAATTGCTTTACAATGCTGCAATTCTATGCATGCTTACTTGGAAGTAAGCCCTATTGAGCACAGTGAGTAAACAAGCCTAAGATCAGGCTGCACGCTTCGTTTGGAATCCTGGCAAATCAATATATTCCAGGTTGCAGATTGCTTTAAGAATAGTCCTGCGCTTGTTTAACTAAATTGCTTTTTAAAAGCCCACCCACGCTTAAATCAGTTAGCCGTGTACAATGCTATTCAACTGCCTTCTACAAATTCTGCTAGAATAACATCTGTGTTTCTTCGGCATTCAAAAGAATAAGGGGGGAAATGCATGAATGAACACGTGGGATTCTTATAAAGCTAAAGATAAGCTAATTTAATTTAATGTTAAAGATAAACTAATTTTCAAGCTGTATAACTTTGCAGGCACAAGCTAAATCTGAGGTGAGACTCCACTTCCTGTTTTGGGGGAAAAGGACTCTCAAACATTTGCTCTGCTCTGGAGTAGTCCTACTGAAATCAAATGGCAAATGAGTAGAGAGTAGGGGATTAGCCAATTACCCTGGCTTTTGGCACCTGAGCTGTGTGTTTTCAGGATTGACCCTATTCTTGTGAATGTAATGTCTTTCAAGTGTTTTGCATTCCAAATTTTAAAGTTTTGTAACCTGGCCCTGGGATCCTCTGGTGAAGGGAAGCGAATAAATTTAACAGTGAAGATGATGATGATGATAATGGTGGCCACATACCCTACTTTACAGAAAGGCAGTTCTCTGTGTAGAGGGCTGTCATAGGGCAGATCCCTGTTTGAAGGGCTGTCCAGCCCAAGTTTGTTTTAACCATAGAGGACTCTTAAGAAGGGCGATTAGGGCCTTGAAAATTTCCATCAACAATTAGCACCCAGAGAGTGGACAGCAGGCACACACCCGGTCAGTTTTCCCCACTGTGGGGATCATTTTCTTCTTCTTATAAATTTGCATCTTTGCAGACAAATGAGCAAATTAGCCCATTTAATGCAAATCTGTGCTCCCTTTTGTCCTCTGTTTTGGCAGTTCCTCTTTCATTGTGTTGCTTCATCAGGTAAACAAATGGGTCTAAAGCAGGCATAGGCAAACTCTCAGACCTCCAGATGTTTTGACACTACAACTCCTATGATCCCTAGCTAACAGTACCAGTGGTCAGGGATGATGGGAATTGTAGTCCCAAAACATCTGGAGGGCCAAGTTTGTCTATGCCTGGTCTAAAGGCTTCACTTGATGCGCACTGGGCACACTCCCATTTTGTGTTATTTGCTAGAGATCTAGGCTGCAGGAAGGAGCTGAGAGAGGCACAACGATGCTTTGGTTTCTCCTGCACATGGATATAATGCAGCCAGGGAGACTGAGCATTATAGGACGTATATACTGGATTGACCTCAATGTTCAGCAAAGGCTGGTGGGTAACAGTGTGCTCTGAAATCAGTGAGTCTTTATACATCTCTTTGGGAAAGCATTGTTTTCCTCTAGGCAAATTCAATACTACAGAGTTGCTTTCTGGTTACTAATCCAATCATTTGAGGTGATCGCATTTCATTTGCATTTGGTGGGATTGTTAGGAGGTTTCAATTACTCCTATAAAATAACCTTGTGTGTGTAAACATAGACAGGAATGCAGCGTGTACCTGCTAATCAGCAAAATAAGCTTTGATACTGAAAAATTCCTTGCAAATGCTACCAAAAATACACTCTTAAGATCATGGCAAGGATAGCAGTCAAGGTCACCTTGAACTGTAAGTAGAGTCTTGGATGCATTTGAAACGAGAACGCCGTGTGCTGAGGCTGGCTCTCAGCTCAGTTCTGCTTTTGACATTCCCAAATTGTCATGAGGAATTTTTAAAGTCTAATGCCCCAGAGTCAGCTGCCATCCTCAACTGTGAACCTTCCCTGACAATATATAGCCCTGAAAAAAAATACTGGCTCTTTAATTCAGCGATGCTAATATAATGCATCCTGAAAATGGTAGATAGGAGACCTTAAGAGGAGATTTTGAAACATAGAGTAGCTCTTGTGTCAGTATTTAAATAGTAACAGGTAACATGATGGGGATCTTGTGTGGTTAAATGTGGCAGCACCTGCTGTGATTAATCAGGCCGTTACCTGAGAAAAATAGCGCAAGAATAGCTGTATGTAGGGATGGATTGATGCAAGAGTCTATTTCTGGCCTGTGTCAGCTCTACTTCTGTTCATTCATAAATCCATTTTGCTCTGTTTTCCACATTAATTTTAAAAACAAAAATGTGGTACAAAAATTCATAATGAATTCAAACCTGCATTTTTAAATGTTATTTTCTAACCAAGCTCACATTTCTAAAATTAGTCTCTCTCAAGCTATGCTCCCCCCCCCCCATGAATATTTTGGTACAGGGCTTTTGAGCTAAAAAATGCATTGCAAAATTCAGAGAAGTGCAAAATTCAAGGAATACTTGAATTTGTTTTCTTCCTGCTGCAAATTCCAAGGCAATATTGATGCATAAAACATTACCCAAGACAAAAATTAAGTGACCCACACTTATCTGAGTCTCCCCACCCCTGTTCCAACAGTACAGCCAGCCCTGCCATCTTGGGATTGGACAAATTTTTAGAGGATTGGGCAAATTAATGGAGGATGTCAAGCAGCGGTTAAAGGATGATGATGATGACAGCTAGGATCTGCCTCCACAGTAAAAGACAGTAATGTTTCTGTATACCCATTGCTAGAGTAATATTTCTAAAGTAATGCTTCTGAATAAACAGTTGCTGGGAATCACAGGTGGGCAGAGTGCTGTTGTGCTGGTGTCCTGCTTGCAGGCTTTCTGGCTGGCCACTGTGAGAATAGGATGCTGGACTCGATGGGCCATTGGCCTGATCCAGGGCTCTGCGTCAAAGAACTGTCCTTTCAAATTCAGGTTTATGTACAGCTGCTCAAAATCGAAGCAAGCACCTCTTTCTCAAATCAAATCAAAAATTGTGAGAAGGCACAGATAAATCCTCTATAATGGTTCTGTCAACCAGACGGTTTTAGAGAAAGGCAAGAGTACATTCCATATCTAATGACCCCCCTCACAGGAAACCCTCCTTCTGCCAGACAACTTCTTTCTGTAAATGAGGAAGCTCTTGGCATATGTTCCAGTGTCAATTCAATTTCCCCACTCCCCACAGCAGCAGTAACAACATTTCCTGGATCATAATGGAACCCAGATTCCATCTTCCACCCATGCCCTCCCAGTTTAATTACATTGATAGTGAGATAGTGCAGCAATAAGTAGATTGGTTTAAAAAGGGGGGGGAGGGAGCCACCCTTAAATGAAAGGCAACTGCAAAAACATATAAGAAAATAGTCTCAACCAAATTGCTATTATTAGGCTAGGTTCCTTGTTGCTAATTTTTGTCTTGGAGAATGTTTTATGCATCAATATTGCCTTGGAATTTCCAGCAGGAAGAAAACATTAAATGTACCACCATGCAATAGAGTAGATTTAATCCAATGGATAAGATAAAGGTAAAGGATCCCTGGATGGTTAAGTCCAGTCAAAGGCGACTATGGGGTGTGGCGCTCATCTCACTTCAGGCCAAGGGAGCTGGCGTTTGTCCACAGACAGCTTTCTGGGTCATGTGGCCAGCATGACTAAACCGCTTCTGATGCAACGGACCACCATGACGAGTGCCAGAGAGCATGGAAATGCCATTTACCTTCCCACCGCAGCAGTACCTATTTATCTACTTGCACTGGTGTGCTTTCAAACTGCTAGGGTGGCAGAAGCTGGGACAGAGCAACGAAAGCTCACTCCGTTGTGATGATTCAAACTGCTGACCTTCCAATCGGCAAACCCAAGAGGTTCAGTGGTTTAGACCATGGCGCCACCCATGTCCCCAATGGATAGCACACAGCTCTATCCTTTGATATATTACCAGCATCTGTAGCGTGATGGTCTTTTGTTTATGAATGGTAAGGAATGAACTGTTGATATTTTGTCAGTGGGAACTAATGATCAGGTGACCTTGGTGGCAAGGAGTGCTTATTTCCAGGTATGTCTGTCCCTGGACTAAAATATTCTGGTATCAGTAACTCATGCTCTGGTGACCTTGTCTGGACTACTGCAACACTACTGTGTAGGGCTGCCCTTGAAGATAGTCCAGAAGTGAAAGCTAGTGCAGAATATGGCTGCTAGGGAGAAGCAAGACAGGAGAATGTAACACCAATTGTAAAAGTACTACGCTGCCTGCCTGTGCATTACTGGTAGGGACGTAGGAGAAATTTGATTTTGTTTGCATGTTAATGAGAAATTATGCAATTCACACTTCCCCAACCAATATGCAAGCTGCCACACAGCTTTCCTTTGAAATTAGCACTTCTCTGAATTTTGAAATGCAGATCACCAACGAAAGAACATGTACAAAAATGCACCATATTAGGGGAAGGTGCTTGCAAAAAAAGTGTATATTAGTCAAAACTGCATACAAAAAAAAATTGACCAGGAGAGAATTGCACTAAAATTCTTATGGATGTTCATGACAATTTTTTTAATACACATTACTGTGGAAATGTGGTGAACTGCATTGAAGGATGGAAAAATGAGAAACTCACAGAACCAAAATTAACAATCTGCCCTAGCTACAGGCTACTGAGAACAGTTCAGAAAGCCCTATGCATTTCAGGGCTGAAATATATGCAGTGGTACCTCTTTCAATACCAGCCAACCTGAAGATTGGTGGGGGTTCTCTGTTCATAATACCTGTGAAGATTCATAGGCAGAGGACACGCAGAATTGCACCCTCCACAGGCTCCTGTCGCTTGCCTTGCAGAGATTTAGGCATGAACTGAAGACCATTTTGTTCACCCAGAGCTTCCCCAACACCAAATTGTAGATCTGTGTTTAATGATTGTTACTTTGTAAATCCTTCAGGTTTGTTCAATGTTTTCTTTACTTGAGGCATGCTACTGTTTCTCTTGCATTGCACATTGCCCTGAGCTTCTTTGGAGGAAGAGTGATTTATAAATATGGCAGGTAAATAAATATAGTTATACAATGTACCTGCAGGGTGGTGATGGAGACCTGGTGTTCTGCTGATGTCTACGTGTGGCAAGGGAGAAAGAAACTTCTTCGTCTTAGCACATGGGTAGGCAAACTAAGGCCCGAGGGCCGGATCCGGCCCAATCGCCTTCTAAGGTAGAAGGTGTCCTTTTATTTAAAATGCATCTCTGGGTTATTTGTGGGGCCCGCCTGGTGTTTTTACATGAGCAGAATGTGTGCTTTTATTTAAAATGCATCTCTGGGTTATTTGTGGGGCATAGGAATTCGTTCATTCCCCCCCTTCAAAATATAGTCCGCCCCCCCCCCCAATGTCTGAGGGACAGTGTGTCATGGTCCAGTTTACGGGTGATCAAGGTCCTGGCTGAGGACGTCAGGACCAGGGGCAAGATGGTGGGGTAGGAGCAGGAATGAGAGTCCCAAAGCCGGGGGTCCAAGGGTCAGGAAGCAAGGAGTCACAAAGTCAAGGGTCCGAGGATCAAGAAGCAGGGAGTCAGGAAGCCGAGGTCCGGGGATCAGGAAGAATGGAGCCAAATGCAGCAAGGCAGGAAAAGTGTTGCTGCGGCAAAGAGCCGAAGGGAAATGCTGACCTTATATCCCTTCCCGGCTCTTGCCACCAGGTGCAGTGAGTTACTTAGCGGCCTCACCTGTGCGGCCACGCCTTGCTTCTCCAGAACAAACTTAGGAAGGCCCCAGTCCTGCGAAGCCCTACTGGTCACAGGGCCTGACTCCTGCACGCACTCCTGACACAGTGGACCGGCCCCCTGCTAAAAAAGTTTGCTGATCCCTGTTTTAGCACTTACAAAGGATACATAGCTCAGTAGCAGACCATAGAGAGGACCCAAAACTTTGGGCAAACTGTTCCCCTCCCCCACTTGGAAAAGAGAGGAAGGGGAAAGGGGTAAAGAAAAGAAACCGGGGGGGGGGGGAATCTGAACATTTCTTTGGATGGAAAGGCTTATTGAGACAAGCAAGTAGCAAGGAGGCTCTTGTGCTCAGATCCTGCTCTCTGGTTTCTCACAGGCATCTGGTTGGCCCCTGTGAGAACAGGATGCTGGACTAGGTCTGATCCTGCAGGCTATTTTTATGTTCTTCTCTAGGGTGGCTACTTACTGAGATCTGCAGAAAATGTGGGAATTGATAATAGAGAGATGCAAATTTCAAAAGGATCACTATATCTTAAAAAGAAATAGAACACATCTCTCTCCATAGTGAGGAAGACTGTGACCAGGTAATCTGTGTGGGCATTCTCAATCTGTTTGTCCAGTGCTAACCAGGGTGGATTTGATTTAAATCAAATCGATTTAATTCACGATTTAAACCACTATTCAGGAAGACTTGATTTAAATCTTTTCTTTTCTTTTCTTTTCTTTGTAGAAAGACTCATTCTTGCTGGTATAATGTTAATATTTGCAATCAGATGAAGTTTTCGTTTTTGGAATAATAAATTTTCAGAGTAGTTTTTACAGTTATATCAAAAATTACTGATCTGATTATACTATTAGAAATACAGACAGATAATTATGAAATTATTGTTTATACTTGGACAACTTTTCTACTGTACTTTATTGGAAGGAGAAAAATAATCATTTCCTTAATAACAATTTAAACTATTTATTTAACTAAAACAGTAATATTATAGCATATGTATCCATGTTTGTTAACTGATATGGTTAAATTATTATTATTATTATTTAAAAAAAAACCCTTAAACTGAGTTTTAGCACACATGAAAAACTTAAAACAAATCCTTATTTCCTGATGAATAGCCTTTGGACTATGATATAACTTAAATAGAAAACTATCTTTAGAAAGATTTTTCCTCCAAAAGCATTTTATTTTAAAAATCCGATTTAAATTTTTTTTAAAAAATGATTTTTTTAAAATTAAAAAATCTTTGATTTTTATCCACCCTGGTGCTAACCAATTGTTGATGAACCACTGCAAGTCTCCTCCTGCTCTTACTTCTTAGGGTTCTTTATCTTTAAACTGGACTTAGACAAAACAACCATTCAAATAGAGGGCTGCCTTCTAACAGCACTTCAATCACTGTAAACTATCAGTCAATATTCTCCCCCAAATGCAACAAAACCTCTACCAAAACACAGCCATTATAAACATCCATAATAAACTGTATTAAAACTAGCCTGGTATAGATTTTGAAGACAGGCGATTTAGATCTCTGGCCCGCCTTAGTTTGATCTTATGACAAAGCTGTTAATATTTTAAACTTCTTGATATGGTGCCTCAGCTAGGCAAAAGCAACATTTATTTTGCTAGTGTTATTTTTGCACACTGAAACAAATGGCTGCATATATTTGGCACTTATTCTACTTGTATAACAATGAGGACTCTCGTAAATCCATTTGGATGGTCAATGAGGGAAGAGTAAACAGAACGAGATATAAATAAATATCATCTTCATAATTGGCCACAACTCAATATGGAGACTTTCTCAATGCTAAAGTATGAATAAAATCCATTAACTAGAGCGAATATAATCTTGCAAAGTATAATTTATCCACTTCTTTATAGATTCCAAATCCCTATTCTGGTTGGAGTCATACGAATATCTCTTGCTAATTTGGAATAACTTCTATGAATCAATGCCTTAACTGTTATCTGAAGAACCACATCCACTCATGCTAACCTGCCCATACTTGGAAGCTGGCAGCAGAGGTCCTCCTTAGGTGACTGCCTCTGAGAGCAATTTGATTGACAAGTGCTAAGGAAGGGCCTTTTCTGCACGGGCCCCACATCTCTGCAACACTTTGCCAGCTGTGCTTGAACATGCCCCATGTGTTTAGAAAAGACTAGGGAAGGCAGAGAAATTGGGTTTTGCTTGCATTTCAAGCCAAGGCTACCCAATTCATTCCAAAACCATATGTGAACCAAAATATGGCCATCCTTCGAAAGCTGCACTTCTCCAAATGTTCCAATGCAGTTCTTCGGCCAAGTCATGTTTACAAAAGTTCATATACTGGTGTAAATTGTGCAGAACAAAGCTTTTTTTTTTTTGAGTGAACATAATATACACACATGCATTACATTTTGGAAAATTGCAAACTAAAATGTGTATATTTTGAGAAATTCACACTGAAATGCTAAGGAATTTTCATGAGGACTTTTTAAAAAATTGCAAACTGATGCGGAAAGCCTGGCAAAATGAGAAGCCAAGAGAAGCTGAAACTGACAGATTTGGCAATCCCTACTGAAGAGACACTTGCTTTTTTTTCTTGTGTGGTGTTCCGATTTCATTTTGGGTGTTGTTATGTATTTATTGGTATTGGTATGGGTGGTGGGGGAGAGAGACAGGATGTTTGTGGTTTTTTTTACTAGCTATTAAGTGTTTTATTGTTTTCATGTAATGGAACTGTGCTGGGAGATGGCAGTGGTGGCTACAAGCCACAGGGGAGGAGATAAGCAAAAATGGCCTCCATCTCCTACTTCAGCAACGGAGTAAAGTCTGGCGAGGTGTGTGGCCAAGGATGTAGCTAAACATGTTTGACAGCACTCAAACGACCATGCGGTGACCGTTTGAAGGATATCTGTATGCTGTTTGGAATATTCAGAAAACATCCGGAGGGGGGTGTGTGTTCATATTCAAATAGTAAAATTCTCAAAGGTCAATATTTGGGAGCAGATTTGCTTCATGTCTACAACAATACAGGTATTTTAAAAAGCACTGTGTTTTCAATGAGAAAACACTGAAAAGCAAGGTGAATAATCCATGCTAACTTTAATTGCCGTGGCAGAGCACCTCTAAGGAAGCATCCGCTTGAAAATCCTCATGAAAAGAAGAGGCATTTAAGGAAATAACCTGCAACCCAACTTTCATTCCAGCTAAATCCAATCCAATTGGCAAGGGCAGCCGAGGAAAGCATGACTAAGTAAAGACACAGCAAACAGCGGAGCCTATAAGCAGAAGGCAAATATAAACAAATGGGCAAGGAGGATCAGGAGTGCTGGAAAAGTAAGCAGAAACAAGAGTTAAAGGAACCATCTCAAAAGCAAACACCTAGTAGCATAAGAGGGATTATTTCAAGCTAAATAATTTGCAGGAATCTGGCAAGGATGTTGCCATCAGATGAGACAGAAGAAACTGATCCACTAAAGACATTGATAGGTGTTACAGCCTAGTAATAAGAACAAATGCTAATTAGCTTTTAATACAGATGACCTATTCCCATTGCATTAAGAGTGCCATCACTCTTGCTTAAGATTATTGCCTATGTGTTGTCCGGTTGAGCTAGACTACATGAGATTTATTTGCTTATTTTCCCAACGAAGAGGGGCAAGCACTCAACACAAATAAAATGTATTGCCAAGTGCCTTCCATCACTATCTCTGGATCCTTCCGAAAGAGATGGAGATCTCCTCACTGCAGCTTCATATTTGGGATGTGAGTCACCACTGTTCTGATTTTCTCCATCCCTGCAATTTCCATGTTTGCAGCTTCAAGGAGCGTGACAATGGCCATTGTGGCAGCCTGCAATTATGAATCAAAGCTGCCCAGGTTTTAGGGTGGAGAGGGTTGGCCTGATGTACTTGGGGAACACATGGCTGTCAGCTTCACAACAGTAGCTATGATAATGTGGTTGGGTTCCGCACAGATTTTGTCACTCAGGGTTCAGCCCATAACTATGGAAATGCTGGGATGCAGAGTGAAGCAAAGCACACATATTTTTAGGATTAGGGTGCTCTTGCACCCTAGGACTGAGGAGTTTTAACCGTGTGCAAGAAGCTGGACTGCAACTGCCTAATCCGGACAGTTTGCTAGTTTCTTTAATGGTTCTGGGTGAAGAGGGTATTCTTCAGTAATAGTAGATTATTCCATTCTGACTCTGCCATGGGGTAGAGAGCCAGTCAACCCAACTGCACACTGAGACTTATTGATAATGTATAATATATACCGTATTGGCCTGAACATAAGCCACACTTTCTTTGCAAATTCCAACCGTGAAAAGTTAAGGTGCGGCTTAAATTTGTGACTTTACAAAAATTGGCTTTTACGCACCAACTATTTCAGTTTTAATGACGGGGTGGGGGGTGGGATCTCCTCTCAATCCTCCTTCCATGCTCCTGCAGGTTCTTTTTGGATGCAAGTTCCCACAACCCCACAAACTCAGATCCCTCCCTCCCTCCATCTTCCTTATGGGCAGAGCAGGAGCTCAAAAGCCTGGTCAGGAATTCAAGAGGTAGGCTCTTAGCTTTTGAAAGCGGAATCATGGCTCTGCCCCATGCCTTCTGCCCCATCTCTTTCCATGGAGCTGTGCAGAGACGCGCCCTCCCTACTGCCGATGACTCCATTTACGGGTGTGAGTGCCTGCGGAATTTTAAGGGAGCGGCTTATATTTGAGTATTGTCTTTTTCCCCTTTTCCCCTCTTGAATTTTAAAGGTGTGGCTTATTTGCGGCTGCGGCTTATATTCGGGCCAATACGGTATATAAATATAATTGAAGGGTTTTCATAGACAACAAGAATACATACAATGTCTCTGTTCCCAACAATGTATAAATCAATATGGCTAACTTAACCCAACAACCCCTCACCCTCTCTCACACACAAACAAAACTCACTGCAATCAACTGAATGCAACCAACCACACTCTGAGTTCTCCAATCTCTCAATCCAAACAAACAAACAAACAAACAAACAAACAAACTTGTGGATAATGTATGATGATCTAGTGGTTCCCATCCCAACTATTTCAGATCAAGAGATGGCAGCTCTACCATATTAGAACTTCTGTTGGGTTGTTGTCCATGTGTGGCATACGCTGCATCTCACCAGTATTTTGGCATCTTCCCCCAGACGTTTTGTACATATAAACAGAAGGTGTGAGTTGGTTTCCGGTTGTGCCATACAGTAGGTCAGCGAGAGGGTGGGCAGCAGAAGCTGTAGATGCCTCACTACCCACTCCAGCATCAGATGAAAGCAAAGATGAAATCTCCAGGTTACAACCTGGCAGTCTTAAATGCTTCACATGTCCCAACACTGCTCTCAAAGCTAAAGTCTGGATAGCTGCTTCTGACCAGGGAATGTATGTGTCACCAGTAGTGTGCTAACCTGTGCACTACAGGCATGTACTGAGCTTTAGAAGTTGCATGGTAATGACTCATGGCATTAAGAATGACTTTTACAGTGAAAAATCAATTGCATTCTTTTTTTTGAAAAACTAGAGTCAGAAAAGAAGCTTTTAAGTGCCGACCACAATCAATTATGCGTTTATTTAATGTTGGGTCCATGGGGAACCTGTGTCATTGCAGATATTAGACTCCAACTCCGATGATGCCTGACCACTGGCTATGTTAGCCATGGGTTATGGGAGTTGGGAGCTCAACAGCATCCTGAAGGAGCGTCTCCACCCCCATCGTTCTGCCCGGACGCTGAGGTCCAGCGCCGAGGGCCTTCTGGCGGTTCCCTCCTTGCGAGAAGTGAGGTTACAGGGAACCAGGCAGAGGGCCTTCTCGGTAGTGGCGCCTGCCCTGTGGAACGCCCTCCCATCAGATGTCAAAGTGATAAATAACTACCTGACATTTAGAAGACATCTTAAGGCAGCCCTGTTCAGGGAAGTTTTTAATCTGTGATATTTTACTGTATTTTTTGTTTCTATGGAAGCCGCCCAGAGTGGCTGGGGAAACCCAGCCAGATGGGCGGGGTACAAATAAATTATTATTATTATTATTATTATTATTATTATTATTATTATTATTATTATTATTATTATTATCTGCAAGGACCACAGGCTCCCCATCCCTGACTTAAACTTTAACAGTTACAGATAGGTAGCTGTGTTGGTCTGCCATAGTCAAAATAAAAAAATTCCTTCCAGTAGCAACTTAAAGACCAACTAAGTTAGTTCTTTTTTTTTTTATTTTTTTATTTTTATTAATTTTTTTATTTTGACTATGGCAGACCAACACGGCTACCTATCTGTAACTGGAACTGTGTATCTGAAGAAGTGTGCATGCACACGAAAGCTCATACCAAGAACTAACTTAGTTGGTCTTTAAGGTGCTACTGGAAGGAATTTTTTTATTTAAACTTTAACAGATCTTAGAAGCATCAATTCTTAAGAACGCAAAAGCAGTTACGATGAGTTCATCTGACTGCCTCAATAACACTGACTAGAGAGTCCTCTCCAGCAATTCCTGAATTACTTCCACTGGATCGGTTTGCACAGGAGAATGCGATGAACAAAGAAAATGAAAGGCCCTTCCTTAGAAATAAATAAAGGAGAAAGAGAGTGTTGATCTTTCGGTCACAAGACAATGCCACCTGCTCAACACAAAGGATGACATTTATGAAGTGGCTGCAGACAATGGGTTGGGGCTGACTTGAAATGTGTGCAGATTGCAGTCCCCAAATTATTATAATCAGGCGCAGCTGTTTCACTCATAACAGAAGAGCAGAGCCGTACATCTATACTCTGCCTTTTATAGAAGATGCACTCCTTATGACAAGGACAAAGCGCAAGTGACGCAGGATGTGTGTGATGGGATCTACTGCATTTTCAAAAAATTATACAATGGGTGCAGCAGGGCACTTTGAATTTAATGGAAGTTGCAGCACCAGGAAAGTGGGTGCTTTAGTATTAGCAGCCGAGGCTGTTTCCCTAATTTACCGTATTTTTCGCTCTATAAGACTCACTTTTTCCCTCCTAAAAAGTAAGGGGAAATGTGTGTGCGTCTTATGGAGCGAATGCAGGCTGCGCAGCTATCCCAGAAGCCAGAACAGCAAGAGGGATTGCTGCTTTCACTGCGCAGTGATCCCTCTTGCTGTTCTGGCTTCTGAGATTCAGAATATTTCTTTTCTTGTTTTCCTCCTCCAAAAACTAGGTGTATCTTGTGGTCTGGTGCATCTTATAGAGCGAAAAATACGGTAAGTCTCCCCTTCCCCCCAATAATTCTATTGGATCTGCACACTCCTTACTCTGCCTCTGAGCATTATAATAGCAGCTTTAGGAGAACAGTACTGGGAAAGGGCTGAACAATCCAGCAAAGCTGCTCTAATGAATTTCTGAGCCTTTTGCGCCCATTCTAAAGTCTCTCTTTTCTCTTTGCCGATCACTCGTAGCCGAGTAAGATTGTCTTCCACAATACACGGTTTTAACAATGAGTCCTTAAGTGACTGTGGAGGCTAATTCTGGGTCCACATGTCCTTCCACAGTGGGGACTGGTTTCCGTGCAGGAGTTGATCACGGTGTGGATTTGCCAAGTCTGCCTTCCTCTTAGCATGTTTCTCCCTTGCGTCCTGAGTTCGAATGTCTTCAAAACCCATGGTACCTTTGGTGGAGGCTGCTCTCCAACTGGAGCGCTCGGAGGCCCGTGTTGCTCAGTTGTCAGTGTTTATACTACATTTTTTAAGATTTGCCTTGAGACAGTTTTTAAACCTCTTTTGTTGACCACCAGCAATACGCTTTCCATTCTTGAGTTGGGAATAGAGTAGTTGCTTTGGAAGATGATCATAAGGCATCCGCACAACATGACCAGTCCAACGAAGCTGATGTTGAAGAATCATTGCTTCAACGCTGGTGATCTTTGCTTCTTCCGGTACACTGGTATTAATTTGCCTGCCTTCCCAAGTGATGTGTAAAATTTTTTGGTGACACCATTGATGGAATCTTTTGAGGTGTTAGAGATGGCATTTATAAGTGGTCCATGTTTCACAAGCATACAGTAAGGTTGGTAGTACAATAGCTTTGTAAACAAGCATTTTGGTTTCCCTGTGAATGTCCCAGTCCCCAAACACTCTGCACTTCACTTCACAAGGGTCATAGGAACATGCAAGCCCATTCACCACGACAAGGTGATGATCCAGTGAGTGGGCCAGTCTAAAGTAAAACAAAGAAAACTAATGCGATCCAGTGATAGATCATTGGTTTGTTCACATTCTTCTAGAGACGGTCATTTAGCCTAGGGAACAAACATCATACCTTTGCACATATAAGGCTAAACAAGTCACACTGTATGATGTACGATGCTCATTTTGCCTAAGGTCCTCAACATTTCTCCAGATTCCATTTCCCCTTCCCCATGTGTACAATAAAAGTTTTACCAAGAGTAGCTTTCCTCTTTTTCTGCATGTTTACGGCAACCTTACAAATAAGCCCCCCAAAATTACTAGGCTGCAAAATAAGTAAATAAATAAACAAATTACCAGCCTGCTGGTAACTGGCAGATGAGAAACCAAGAAGCTTGTGGCCTTTCTATGCTGAGGCCTATGGAGAGGACTTCCCTCCTCTGACAACCCAATTGTTTTCTATGCTGGGCTCAGAAAGGAGAGAGGCAATAAATACTCTGTCTTTCCTCTACCAGTCCACTCACTGCATGTGATTCCTTGTTGCCTACAGCTACTAAGAAAGTGCTTAAGTACAAGGCTGAGCATTTAAATGTCCATGTATCCTTTGTGTTACAGATTAATCAACCTTGAATATTATCACAGTTACTGATTAGCACTACCATCTTTGAAAGTGCGGAGATTAATTTATGCCAAAATCCAGACAAAGTTAAGCACTTTTAAGTTCCATTTACTTCAGTTGGAGAAAGTTATGTTTGTGCTTAATTTACCCACTGAAACCAATGGGACATCGAAATGTTTGATTTTGCCTATGCTGTTCTTCTTTTATGTCTCGCTCAGATTTTGATAATGATAGTATGATTAGTGTGTGTTGAGGGGCACCAGGTGGCCCATTTTAAGTGATCTTATCAACAGCTCAATATTCCCTCCTTTGCTTGTCCAGTAAATATTAGAGAAATGAATTACAGCAGATTCTGATGAATGCAAAATGGAGTCTGGGATAACAAGGTGAAAAGAAATTTGGATTTGCGCCCCATATCACTGCTTAATGTGGATTATAAAAATTTTGCAGATATCTTGGCTAAAAGATTAAAAAAAGTGTTAGCAGAAGATATTCATAAAGATCAAGCTGGCTTTCTCCCGGGCAGACACTTGTCTGACAATACGAGGAACATAATTAATATCTTAGAAAAATTACAAGTGAAGATTAATACTAAAGCAGTTTTTATATTTGTGGACGCGGAGAAAGCCTTTGACAATATTTCCTGGAGTTTTATGAAGAAGAATTTACAGGGGATGGGGGTTGGTCAAGGTTTTGGAAATGGTATAGGTGCAATTTATTCAGAACAGAAGGCTAAATTAATTGTGAATAACGTAGTGACGGAAGAATTTAAGATTGAGAAAGGAACACGACAAGGTTGCCCAATTTCTCCATTGCTTTTTATATCGATCCTGGAGGTTTTGCTAAACATGATTAGAAGGGACCAATTGGTTAAAGGTATACAAGTGGGAGCTAAACAGTACAAACTGAAAGCATTTGCAGATGATTTGGTACTGACTTTACAGGAGCCAGAATCTAGCACTAAAAGAGTACTGGAATTGATTCAAGAATTTGGTCAGGTAGCAGGTTTTAAGTTGAACAAGATGAAAACTAAGGTTTTAGAGAAAAATCTAACTGTGATCGAGAGATAAGTTTCAGAAGGAGACAGGATTAACACTGGTTAAGAAAGTGAAATATTTAGGGGTTAATATGACTGATAAGAATGTGAATTTATTTAAGGATAATTATGAAAAATGTTGGACTGAAGTGAAAAAGGACTTAGAAATATGGTCAAATTTGAAGTTATCACTGTTAGGCCGAATTGCTATGATAAAAATGAACGTATTGCCAAGGATGCTGTTTCTGTTTCAAACATTGCAAATTCTGGACAAAATGGACTGTTTCAAGAAGTGGCAGAGAGACATCTCTAGATTTGTCTGGCAGGGCAAGAAGCCTTGAATAAAATTTAAGATATTAACTGATGCTAAAGAAAGAGGTGGATTTGCCCTGCCAGACCTTAAACTTTATTATGAATCAGCCGCCTTTTGTTGGCTGAGAGAATGGATGCTTCTTGAAAACACTGATGTGTTGGATCTGGAAGGTTTCAACAATGTATTTGGTTGGCATGCATATTTGTGGTATGATAAGGTTAAAGCACACAAAGTGTTTAAAAACCATATTGTCAGAAAAGCACTGTTTAATGTCTGGATAAGATATAAGGACTTGCTAGAAAATAAAACCCCAAGATGGCTGTCACCAATGGAAGCAAAGGCTCAGAAAAAACTCAATATGGAGGCCAAATGGCCGAAGTATTGGGAAATTCTGGAACAAGAAGGAGATAGATTAAAACTGCAAAGTTTTGAAAAATTAAAAAACAGAGTGTGAGACTGGCTCCATTATTATCAAATAATGGAGGCATATAATTTGGACAAAAAACTAGGCTTCCAGGTGGAAAAATCAAAATTGGAAATAGAATTGTTAGACCCCAAAGTTAAGAATCTGTCAAGAATGTATAACTTGCTGTTGAAATGGAATACTCAGGATGAAACAATGAAATCTGCTATGATTAAATGGGCACAAGATGTTGGACATAACATTATGATGGCTGACTGGGAACAGTTATGGACCACAGGTATGAAGTTTACGGCATGTAATGCCTTAAAAGAGAATCTAATGAAAATGATCTACAGGTGGTACATAACACCAGTCAAGCTTGCAAAAATCTACCATTTGCCCGATAATAAATGCTGGAAATGTAATGAGACTGAAAGTACATTCTTTCACCTTTGGTGGACATGCCCAAGGATTAAGAATTTCTGGGAGATGATTTATAATGAAATGAAAAATGTATTTAAATATACCTTTCTGAAGAAACCAGAGGCCTTTCTCCTGGGCATGGTCGGCCAATTAGTGCCAAAGAAGGATAGAACTTTCTTTATGTACGCTACAACAGCAGCAAGAATACTTATCGCAAAGCATTGGAAGACACAAGATCTACCCACCCGGGAAGAATGGCAGATGAAGCTGATGGACTACATGGAATTGGCGGAAATGACTGACAGAATCCGAGACCAGGGAGAAGAGTCGGTGGAAGAAGATTGGAAAAAATTCAAAGTATATTTACAGAAATATTGCAAAATTAATGAATGTTAGAAGGATGCTGGAATGAAGTTATATGGCTTTAGCAGAAATGTTATAAAGAATTAAGTAAAAATAGATTGTTAATGGACCAAAGTGGAAAATTTAAGGTTAGATTGTGTTAAGATAAATTATAGAACAAAAATTGAGAAAATTGAGAAAGATGGAAAGGATTTGCTGAAATAGCTAATTGAACTAGAATACAAAAAAGGGAGGTGTGAGGAGAAACAAGTAAATGAAAGGTAAAGACATGGAAATATTGGATGTGTTTTTAAATGTGTTTTTTTGTTGTTGTTTCGCTGTTTTGTTTTTTGTTTTTTTGTTTTTCTTTTATTTTATGTATTGTAAGGTATTGTTTTGTTTTTTATAACTTTCCATTGTTTCTTTCTTCTTTTTTCTGTAACTTTCAAACCCCTAATAAATATCATTTAAAAAGAAAGAAAGAAAGAAAGAAAGAAAGAAAGAAAGAAAGAAAGAAAGAAAGAAAGAAAAGAAATTTGGATTTGGACAGGTGAATCCTACTCGGTTAAATCACATAAATGTGGTTGGTTTTGTTTTCTAGCACCAGACTGAAGTCTAGAGAGATCATAGGCCCATTTTGCCTGGCTTTGCTTGGATGGATGAGGCAGTCAGTCGGTTGCTGGTCTGTGTCAATGGCAGATGTATTTACTCATTAACCCATTCCATCCCCCTTCCACATTAATCTGTGACTGTTATTGTTGTTAAAACATTATCTACATGAGTTTCACATTTCAGTGCATATTTAAATAAGGATTTAAATTTATTTTCACTCAGAATATACACACAGTGGTACCTTGGTTCTCAAATGCCTTGGTACTCAAACAACTTGGAACCCAATCACTGCAAAGTAAGTGTTCCAGTTTGCAAACATTTTTCAGAAGCCGAAAGTGCTCTGTTTTGAGTGTTATGCTTCCAGTTTTAGTGGCACACTTCCGTTTTGAGTTGCACACTTCCGTTTTGAGTGTTACACTGAGGTCTGTCTGTTTTTGGTATTTATTTTGTTTTTGCGGCTTTTTTCTTTTGTTTTGTGACTGTGTGGAACCCAGTTCAGCTACTGAAGGATTGATTGTGTGGCTGCAGTACATTGTTTATTGCTTTCATTTTATGGATCAATGGTCTCGTTAGATAGTAAAATTCATGTTAAATTGCTATTTTAGGGGTTGTATTTAAATGTCTGGAACGGATTAATCTATTTTGCATTACTTTCTATGGGAAAGCACGCCTTGGTTTTGGAACGCTTTGGTTTTGGAATGGATTAACAGATTAAGTTTGAGAACCAAGGTACCACTGTATTAATGGGTTTTGATACATTTAAACCACCAAGAATTGCACTGCAACAGTAGCAGTAGGTGTGGTAGCAATTTCTATTTAGTTAGCTAGTAAAATTTAACCACCGCTGGATCAGAAAATTTATCCACCGCTGGATCAGAAAATTTATCCACCGCTGGATCATTTAAAAATCCTCAAAGCGGTTTACAAAAATGTGATTTACTTTTCATCACCAGCATCACTGCAGCTTACCCAGAGGGAGAAAGGAGCGGCTGCAACAAGATCAGTGTAGTGCAGACATGTCAGTGGCAGCACTGGATTCACTCCATGGGGGAATTTACACTGCACTCACCCCTCTCACTCCCATTAAGCCGTACCAGTGCCAATGTTATTGCAACATTTGGAGAAATGTGAAATTTGATAGATAGCTAAATTACGATCCATGCGTTAGTGCAGATTAGGTCAGTCCGACACATGGGGATTTGCTGAGATCCAGTTCATCAGATATCCCGGCTTGGAGCTTAACTTCCCTTCTATGAATGAAACATCGAGTTCATATTCCTGGGAAAGGTCTCTCCATCTCTTGCTTTCTTCTGCAGTTCTCAGCACCCCCTGAAAATCTGCTAAGGGGCTTGGGGGAAACTTGGCAATGCTGTGGGATACCCTAAAATGTTATTGTCTGTTTACATACTGCCTTTTGGCTTTAGAAGAAGAAGAAGAAGAAGAAGAAGAAGAAGAAGAAGAAGAAGAAGAAGACGACAACGACGACCAAGGTGGCTCACGAATAATCAACACACAAAATCAAGTACAAACTATACAAATTATAAAAACTCCAAACAAAATCTTAGCATTTCAAAGGTATGAAAATCCAAATACATTCATCTTGCTGCCAAAAAAGGCAATGAGGGCAATTGCCACAAAAATATTAGAAAGAGCAGGAGCCTCTCCCTGGGAATGATTTGGATATAATGTGTGTTTGTGGATCAGGTTAAAGAAGCAGGGAGACTTGGTGGAACCATACCCTCTTATGTGAACAGAGGAGCAACTCAGCATCCGAGCCTGGGCTAAAAATCTCAGCAGCGGAAGCTCGCAAGGAAGTGCAATGTGCTCCCCACAATCCACTCTAAATTAGTACATAAGCCTGCAATTGCTAAATGCATTTACACTGGATTTCTTTCTCCCTCTTCTCTCCAAAAGGCAAACCCTAGAATGGATTTGACTTATAAATCACAAAAGACACTTCTTTGGCAAGGATGATCATCCTCATATACAATAAATCATGAAACATCAACAGCCTCTAATGGATTTTGATTCTGTGCCACAGCCGGCCTAAGCCGGAGGCCGACGTTTTGGGATTCTGCACGCATGCCAAAACACCCTGATAAATTATTCACATTCAGCACTGTGACATCTGAAATATATATTTAAAAAGGCAGCCTGGATCAGTCTGTTGTGAGAAATAAAAACGACAATTGGGGTTTTTTTTGAAAGCCACACAACATCCCTTTTCCTGACACACTGCATCAGATGTCCCTCGATCCTTGAAACACCTTCTCAGAACTTTAAAGGAACTATCAGTTTCTTTTACAATCACCGGGCTGTGCTCATGCAGAAGCATCTAATCCAGGATTTACAAAAGCGAAGTGTAAAGTCTTCCTGCTAGAATGTGCAATTTGCATTTCACAGCATATTCCGAGACCGCCCCACTGACTAGAAGAATTGCAACTGCTTCCATGCCTATTTGTTTGATGGCCGTGGTTTTCAAAGATTCTCCCTTCAGAAAATACTACCTGTTGAGATGTCCCGTGGTGTACGCAATGAAGTTCTGCATATCGCAGAAGATTTTGGGAGGTGTTTTGCTCCCTTCTGTTGAATGGTCACTTTAAAATGTGAAGGTTCATTACTGTTTCACAAGTTGTGTATGCCTTTAAGTGCCAGGGCCAGGGCAAATAATGAGATCCAACCTTACAGCTGTGAAACATAGCAGGTGCTGCTGAGTTGTGTTAATCAAGCTGTGTCAGCAATTGAGTGTAGTATATAAGGGGCAGCACCTAGCTCTCTCATTACCCTGGGGGATGGGTTGGTGGTTGGGTCTGGTTTGTTGTTGATGTATTTAGTGTATAAGGAGTTTTTGTTTTTGTTATTAAAACCTTGTTTAAGTTATTTTTGAGTCCCTTTTTAATGCATGGTCTCCCCAGCAAGCTCACTGCAAATAGCCAACACCTTCATCCAAGACACTCAAGGCTTTGGGGATGGCACCACTGCCGCATCTCAACTGAGCACACAGTTGACAACATTCCTCTCTTGCTGCACCATACAAAGGAAGGTTGATAACCACCAGCCAGCTGCCACTCCAGGAAGCTTGGGGAAAGGATGTAGCTCAGTGGTGGAAGCTACAGAAGGTCCATAAGTCCAGCATCTCCATGGAGGGCTGTGGAAGGCCCTTGCCTGAAATCCGGGGAATACTGAGCTAGATGGACCAACAGTCTGACACAGTAGGAGGCAGTTTCCTATGTTCTAACCTTTACTGATTTTCTCACTGAGAAACTCTTGGTAATTTCCCCAGGAGCCTTGGGGTTCCACAGAATTCAGCTTGAAAACCACTGCTTTACTATGAGACCCACATGGTTTCTTAACAGCTGACCATCTGAGGTTTTCCAATTTAATGCTACACGTTGTTATTATGATAGCCTTCACATTTGCACCCAGTTTCTTTGTGATTATGCTGGTGTTAATTAATTTACTGTATTTGTAACCCAACCTTTTTCTCTCTCCAAGGAGCTCAAGGTGGTATATACATGGATCTCCCCCTCTTCAGTCAATCCTCACAACAACCTTGTGCTGAAAGGCAGCAACTGGCCCAAGGTCACCCTGAACCCTGGTCTCCCAGGTCCTAGTCTGGCACTCCTGCAGCAGCACCACACTGGCAGCTTCAAGGTCATAAACTGGTGATGGTGACTTTTGGAGCCTTCATCTTTCCAAGGTGTATCTCACCCACATACCCCTTGAACAAAAAACTGTCGAGCCTGAAGTAGCATTTTTCACATTATATTTTCTAGATGGTACAAGTATGAAATACTGCATGGGTTGCAATAGGAGATTTAAATCAATACTTTTCTTTAAATACAAAAGGGTATGAAAGGGTTAGGTCACTACTTTGGAGTGCTTTAAAAGGGAAAGGGATTGATACAACCATGCACCCTTCACAAGTGAAGTGGTGTGTGTATATATCATGTTTTGATGAGCGTAGCCTAAGGCAGCAGTGTTGCAAACTCCTCGCCCATCTGTAGGCAGCCAAGTTAGAGCAAGTTTCACCTGAAGTTACCTTATGCTGTTGGGTCTGTATTCCCCATTGCTGACCCATTCTGACTGGCAGAAGATCTCCAGGGTCTTCAACCAGAATTCTTTCATCACACTGATGCCTGAGATCCTTTGAACTGAAAATGCCAATTAATGAACTTGGAACCTTCCAGGTTCATGCAAATGTGGACTCTTATCATTAGGCTATGGACCCTCTCCCCTGACTCTTCTGCCCTCTTTTCATGATTTCTTGTCATTCAGTTTTTGAGTGAAAGACAAGGCAGAACATCGTCCACTTCTATCAGGTGGCTTCGTGTTCACAAAAGAAAGCCCCTGCACAAACACACAAAAGCCACCCCACCCCCCAAATTGGGGCATTTAGCAGTCTCAGAGCATATCTAAGTGGCAGACTGAGACTATCAGAGTGGAAGCTTCTAACTTTCTATACCAATTTATGGAATCCCACCAGACTCCATGCAGATACTGTGTTTTTTCTTCTTTAAACAAAGTCAGTCCTCTGTAATCCCAGGAAAAAACGTTTTCCAATCTCCCCAAAGTGCCCGAGACTAGAAATGAAAAAAATAGTGGTGGTCCAGGAGAGTGGGATATCAATATAACCGCTAGAACACTGCATCCAGAAAATAGAGAAGCTGGAACAAACACTGGGAAGCCATCACTGTCCAGGGGTAGGGAGAGGAATGGGAAGAGTAGCACACTTGTTGAATTTAAACATAGAACTTAAGTAACTATAGTCTGCATAATATGAATGGTATATCGATATAGTGAACTTAGCTGCTACCAAACCAACAATTCAGTTGACATGGCTAATATTTTCACAGCACATACCAGTAGAAGGAAAACAAACCTTTAGGTAATGAATTGAAATATGCTATACAGTATTGCAATCACACCAAAATCCATCCTTTTGGGGATACTAACACCAAACACTCTTCAGGAGATTTGGCAAAGCTCCAATGCATCCATTCATAATTTATGAATATATTACATATCTGGCTTTGGCTACATGAAGTGTTTGCATAATCTGTCCATGGCCCTTTTAAACTTTCCATTAAGTGCTTTGGTCCCCCACAGAAAGTCCTCTACTCTTGTGTCAGTAAAAATGCAGGAAGTGCAGAATGACAGGTCAATCTGTGTCTATGTCCCCAAATCCTCTCTCTTAAAAACAACACTGAAACATAACTCTGTAATATGAAAGCACAGAAAAGAAAAGAATCGAATGGCACACTGCATTGTGGCAATCCCTTTTGATGCTGAGGGCAGTACAGCCAGGATAGTACAATAAAACACTCAAAGCCCAGTATTCCCCAGCCGTTACTCTGATCAAAAGGTACATGCTGTCTCCGCAAGAGATAAAGTATGTGTAGCTTAGACTTTACCTTGGCTGCTACAGAAGAATTGGGCTTCTCCAGAAGGTCCCAGAGCTTTTTCCTCTTCTCGGCGCAGCAGGTGTTATCAAATTCCTCTCCTTCCCTATCTCGCATTGTTTCCGCTTCCCTCTTGAGCTCCTCGTTCATCTGCTCCTTCTTCTGGTGGTACCTTGCCTGGCAACAGGACTCCAGATAGATCTCATCAATCCCCCAATAGTCCAGTTCTTGGCTGAAGGACAAGGCACACATTTCCTCCATCATGTGCAGCTTGCCAGTGCGGTAAAAGTTCAAGATAGAAGTAAATGCCCCTGGGTGCCTATCAAAGAAATACTCGTTCTCCTCCAAGTTGTAGTCGTCACATATATCCATAAGGGTTTCGTGGGTGTTGCAGTCTCTGAGCTTACCCAACCTTGTCCGTGGCAACCTGTCCAGGGTTCTCCATAAAACCTCGTGGGCCAAGCCACCCACATTAAGCTTGACCCTTCTGGAGCAGGCCTTGCTCCTGACAATCTCCATGGGATCGGGAGGCAAAGAGGTAGTCGATCGAGATCCATGCTTATTCATCCCCGCAGGCATTGCTTGTCTCAGGAAGGCTGGAACAGGCTGATGAAAGCTTCCAGGGCACTCACACTTCTCAGCAGGACCTCTTCATCTGTCCTCCTCCTCCATGCCTGCAAGAGAAAAAAAATCCACAGAGCTACTGGCGACTTCTGGGGATCAAATGAGAGCCTCCTCCTTTGTTTGTGGGCTGCCTGCTTGATCAATTAATCAGGCAGCTGTACAAACAGCTCCGTTAGTCTGCTTGAAGGAGCAGCGGGGACAGAAGGCTGGCTGCAAGAGCACAGGTCGCTGTTCAGTTTAATGGTGCTGAAACTGAAGAGAGCCTTAAGAGTGGTGAGCTGGGGGAAGGGTGCGGGGAGGCGATCAGGCTACCTTTTTTGCCATTGGCCCAGCAAGACTTAGAGCAGCCTTTGCCTGATCTATACATGGCAAGAACTCATTGCAATAGAAGGGAACCCTGTGCGCTGTCCACACCCAGGTGCTGAAATAGATTTCCTAACATGTTTTCCAGCCTCTGGGAAAATACCAGTGCCATGGCACAGAATCACAGAATTGCAGAGTTGGCAGGGATCATGAGGCCCATTTAGTCCCACATCCTGAAGTGCAGAAATCTTTTAACCAGCAGGGGGTTTGAACCCATAGTCCTGAGATTAAGAGTATCATATTCTACCAACTGAGCTATCACAGTGTTTGGGGCAGTGGTGTTGTCAGGGCAGGCTGCTGGGACAATGCCCCACTCAGCACACACACACACACACACACACAGAGAGAATGAGAATGCGGGCCCCTATGTGGCTCACAGGCAGATTACCATGCTTTTGAAGTTACCATCTACAGAGTCTCCCACCCCCATATGTTCACTGAGTTTGGAGTCTAAAATTACCAAACTGCCCCACTGGTTTGTAGTGGGGTCTGGAAGACCCCATGAACTCCAGTTGGCACCTCATCGGAGCAGCTTCCATTGTAATTAATTTTGCTCTCCTTGAAGTAATATGTATTCTGTATTCTCATCACCACTACCCACCCTCCTTTTCTTTTGATTTGTGGACTCCCCCCGACTTAAACTGATGCATCGAAGCATTTGGGTATGAGTTACAGTGAACAATCAAGCAAAAGCTTGAAATACTTGGTTACTTACGAAAAGAGAGCTGCATGTTTTGGTTTAAAGGCAATGTACATAACAGTTTGTCACTATAAGCCCAGTCTGTCCCTCACCCTTTCATACCTTCCCCACTCTCTCTCACACACAAACACACAAATAGATGTCCCAGCTTGATTCTAGGCACAATGAGAATTTAGATGTCCCTAACAAAAGCACTAGTTTGTACAACTATAATAGATTTTGGAAAGGGAGTAGGTGGGAAGTCTGATGTACAGAGTCATCCCCTACCCAAGCTACAGCCACTGGTGTTCATTTGAGTCCCACTGTTTCAACTGGTAAGGCTAACTGAGACATCCAAACACCTTTCCCTAGAGAAGAGGGTGAACCCCAAAGACATAAATGGGAAAACCAGGTACACACCCACCAAGAGGCATATTTTGTGATCCAAGCTTGAACCTTTCATACAAACTCTTCTCGGAAGACACGCTACATACAAAGTTGTACAGTATATGGGGTAGGATACAAGGGAGGGGGGGCATTAAAAGGCACTATAATTCTGCAAAAAACTCTACACATCAAATTGTCATATGCCTTTCTATACTCCTTCCCCAAATCATACATACATGAAGCCTGGGATATTTAGGAACTCCATGTTTTGAAGTTAGTTCAACCAATAGCACTTCCTTCCAGGTTTATGAGTTTTAAGACTGGGAAAGTAGCACGCAATTTTTATCTACTGGTTCTCATTTTTTCTTCTACATGCTCTTTAAGAGGCATTTCTCAGTTTTCTCTCTTCTGCCAAAGAGCTGAACTATGAACTTTAAAAGAGAATCATGGAGGTTCCCCCCCTTTTTTTCTTTTTTAGCTATTTGGAAAAAAAGAAATGCTCCAATCTAGTCTCCTCACATGTGCTTCTAATCTGTCCCCTGTTATAAATTTAACTCAAAGACATCAGAGGCACAGGCCGGCACTAATAGTTTACACAGCAGCACCTGATCACACACCGTTCTACATGCAGAAAGTCTAGCATGGAGCAAAGTCAAATGACATTCACAGTCTGATAGTCCTGTTCACATTGGGTATGGGTGAAACAAGCCATATCTATGGCTATTACTCTCTCCTCTCTCTAGTAAGCTCTGGAAAGGCAGATATATCAGAGACTAATCTTTTGTAAATCACCACTTACAAAGGGTGGTCGGTGAAGGGGTTAGTGGGCTTGCAATGGCCCCATGCTAGAACAGATTACATCAGTGGGGGGGGTGTACTGTGGAGGGGGAGGGAACAAAAAAAATTAAACTCTCACCTTATGAAGGTCTCTAGTGGAATGAGTGAATAGGGGAGCGGCACACCTATTTTAATTCATTTAAGTAAGATACTTGGGGAAGCAAAGTCTGCCGAGCTTAAGTTGGCTACATCTGTTGGTGAGTTTGGGGCAAATGCCTCCAGGGAAATTGGGGCCATTAACCTCAATTATTTGAAATAAGGCACTGGAGAAAGACGGGCACACTTCTTCCATTTAAGTCTACAAGAAAGAGAGACTACACCGCGGAGTGTGTACGTTGTTGATGGAGATGGTGTGGAGACAGAGAACCCGAGTTTATAACCTGAGTGGGAGCAATCATCACATTTATTTCCAGCTCTTTAAAAAAGAAAGAAAGAATGTGGGGCTTCTATGGGAGGGAGTGTGAAAGAATTTCCATCTCCTCCATTTATCCCCCCCCCCCAGCGATAACTAATAGGAGTCGTCATAACAACAGCCTTTAAAAAAGAGAATAATATGCAGCCAGTAGAAAGAGCTAGCAACACTGTTGCTTATACAAGATGGGAGAAATCCGGGAGAAGAAGAAGAGGAGGAGGAGGAACGGCTCCTTCTCTTTCCCCACGCCCGACTAAAATCCTACAAGGGTTTTCAGGGGGCAGGGGGGAGTCAGATACCCCCCCCAACACCGATGGGGACCGAACCCTCGATTTGAGGAGCAGGACCCTCGGGCAGCTCCCCAGCCCAGCCTGCGCATCCACATGCTGCCCCGGGCAGATGTGATCCTCTAGCTCCTAACTCCGCGTGGGGTTTGCCCCCCTTCCCCCCTCTCCCCTCCCCCCGGGTGCCCGTCTCCCCATCCCCCAATTCCGCCACTCACTTCTCTTGCCACGATCCCGGAGAAAGGAGGCGCCGTGGGGTTCCGGGAGGCGGCGAGGGCATCGGTCGGCCAGCTGGCTCGCTCGCTCGCTACATCCTGCTCCGGGCTAGCTCAGCAGGCAGGCAGGCGTCGCGGGCATCCTCGGCGGCGGCGAGAGATGGGGAGGGGGGCGGGCAGGGGGAAAAAGAAAACCCCACCGGGGACGAAATCCCAGGACAACCCCTTCAGCAGCTGGATGGGGAGAGCGAAGGCAGCAGCTTCCCCCCCCCCTACCCCGGGCCAAGGCGTCTCCGTGGGTCTCAAGAGGCGCCCCCCGTCGCAACAAGCGTCTCGCAGGCCCTCGCGCCGATCCGGCTGCGCTTCTCGCCCAAGCCCCACCTTCAGCTCCGCCGACGCCGCGCGCGGGGCCCGGGCCCAGCGGGGAGGAAGCGCCCGCCGCTCGCAGTCAGGGAGCGCGGGCCTCTCTCCTTCTTCTCGCCTTTCCTTCTTTCTCCCTCTCGCTTCTTGCTAGCGGAGATCAACAAGTCCAGCCTGAGCCTCCAGCTTCGCCCTGCGATTCTGGTTGCGCGGAGTTTGGCTCGAGCGGATTAGAAGTTGGAGGAGAAAGGGAGACGGGGAAGAGGGGAAGGAGCGAGCTCCATCTAGAGGCCGGCATTGCGGAGCAGAGGCGACCCCGGAATGGCTAAAAAGAAAGAGCTGAACAGACTTCCAGACTCCCAACCTTCCTTCTAGGTTTTTAAGCAGAGGTTGGATGGTCATCTGTCATGTATCATCTAGTTGAGATTGCTGCATTGCAGGAGGTTGAGACTGGATGACTCTGGGGGTCCCTTTCAACTCTACCATTCTATGATTAATATAAGCTCAGCAAATGGAATCCAGTTAGTTTTGCCGCGGCCTGATGGTTATCAGCTTGTGGTAAGATGGAGGCTGGCTTTTTCACTGGTAGCACCTATATTGTGCTGTAATAAGAAAAAGACACATCATCATTGGCATTCAGCCAGCTCCTCAATACACGCCTATTTGGGCAAACATTTTAATGGGACTCTTTTATTGTAAATGTTAATCATGGGTGGGTTTTAATGTTTTGATGAAATGGATTTCTTCTGTATTTTGTTTAGGCATGGATTTTATAACGGATTTTATACTTATAAACCACTTAGCAATTTTATACTTAGAAACCACTTGGCATGTAAGCAGTATACAAATTAATACATCTTCCCCCCTCCAGGCTGATGATGAGTTCTGATGAGCTCCAAAGTTTGCATATCTATTTGTGTATCTTCCTTTGGGATCATGTGTGTGTGTGTGTGTATGTATGTATGTATGGGCTCTCTCTCTCTCTCTCTCTCTCTCTCTCTCTCTCTCACACACACACACACAGACCAACATTCATAATGTATATGATCCTTATATGGCTAAACTGGTACCATCCATCCATGCCAAAGAGGGTAGGTATCAGCAGGTTTGTGGGAAGGGGAACCCCAAGGTAAACAGAAGTGCAAAAGGGGGGGGACTAAAGAGAGGAACCCCAAGGACTGAGCATGCTCAGGGCTCAAGGAATGCTGACTGTCTGTTGGAGGGTGGTATGCAAACACCCACCTAGCAATGGGAGAGGTGGAAGGAAGTATTCTGAAAGAGTACATGGCTGCTGCAACAGGAACACTCCACTGTGTACCATTTTTATTGTCAGTTCCACTTATTACCTTCCAGTTTCCTTTGATTTCTTCTCTAATGAACCAATAAACCTACCTGCAATTTTAATCTCACTTAAATGACTCTATTCTGGAGAGCAAAGTGCTTGGGTGCCTCTTGAATGAAAACTGTTAAAATGCCCAATATTTTGCTGTGAATCGTCCCTGCTTCAATCACACATTTTATGCCATTCCATTATTTCCTAACGGCTGGTGGGAAAGGGGAGTATTATGTGATATTTTCCACTGTTGACAGATTTATAGATGCCAGAATCCATATGAGAGGCAGCTTTTGCAAGAACCATTCTTCAGTCAGTTTCCCCCATTTCAATCAGTTTTTCCCATTTGTAAATGGAATGAAAAAGCTACATCAATTGGAATTGAATTCGCTTTTTAAACACCTTTCGTGCTTGATACCACGTTAACAGCATTCATTCATGATGACACACAAACAAGGCATTTTCTAGGATCCTTGTCACAAGCAGCTTTGCATGACAAGTTTGCTCACAGTTTGGGAGTGAACTCAGTTCGGAAGAGCAAATTTTGCTCCTAACGAAGGTTTTGGCCAGAAGCGTTCTTGCCTAGCTTAGCCTGAAGTATCAGTTGTGCCCAGCAATAACAGGTGGCCACTGAGATTCGTAGGGCATCAGTCACGGAGCCCAACACTAGGTGGCACTAGAGCCAGTGACAGACCGAGCCAATCAAGTCTAGTTTGGTCCTCCTCCCTGCTGAGTTCTACAAGGACAACACACTTATCCACACTTACTTTTCCTCTGCCTGCTTCCTCTCCTTCCACTTAGATCAGCTTTTGCATATCCTGCCTCAACTGAGAGGGTCTTCATCACTGTGACCTTCAGAATGAGGAACTGCCTCCCTCAGGAAATCCATCTGGATCCTGCCCTGTTTGTACTCCTCTGCCCAATAAATTTACATTAGGATTTTAAGACCTAGGATTGCTGCTGTAGAAATTGATCTCATATTAGGCAGTATTTTCACTGGAAAGACCAGTTGTCATTATTGTTAATGACATTTTTATTCCATCCTTCTTCCTATGGTGGCCTACATAGGAAGGTTAGTTCACATTAGCTTCATAATAACCCTGTGAGGTAGATTTGACTAAAAGAGAATCACTGGCTCATGGTCGCACCCCAACAGTCAATTCTCTCTGCCCTCAGGCTGCAAACCATACATTCAAAGCTCATGACTCCCATCCCAAAGAATCCTGGGAAATGTAGTTTATCCTTCGCAGAACTACAATTCCCAGCACCCTTAACAAAGAGCAGGGTTCTTTGGGGGGAAGTCACATGCTTTAAATGTATGATAGGAATGCAGCCTCTCTTTCTCTCTCAACATACGGGCCATTAAGGAATGGAAAAAGGTGTTTCAATCTAATTCATTCGAAAAAGCTTTTTATTGGTTTTGTTGCCCTTTCTAAATCAATGTCAGGATCTCTTTGGCCTGTGTGGAGAACCAGCAAAGAAGCCCAGATGAGTATTACAAACAGGAGGGGGGAGGTAAGAGAAGTTCTAATTGGAGTTGCCTTTACTAATGTTTTAGCATTTGCAGCCTCATTCACACAACCTCATTGTGGTTTCCTTTCCTTGGAAAAGCTGAGAGAGGCCCCTTGTACTTAGTGTCACTGATGATGATGAATCTAAAGCAGTAATGGCTTGTAAGTGTTGTGGAACACCAACAGAGGCAGCTCTATGCGCAAATCTGAACCTCCCTGCCTCTGCTTTTGCTGTGGTGAGGATATTGGAGCTTGCAGAGTACATGAATTCTTGGAAAGAGCAAGACATTTAAAACTGTTTGTTCTGCGGCAAGGACAGGGGACCTTTCAGCCTAGGGGCCAGATTCCCTTCTGTTCAACCTTCTGAGGGGGCCACATGGCACTAGGGAGTGGGGCTAGGGGAGGGGAGGCCCACCCTACTTTGCCGCCTAAGGCAAACCTGGAAGGGACCACCAACCCTTCTGCCAATGAAAGGCTTCATAGGTGTATCCACATCCACAGCTACTGGCTTGATAACCACAGTGTAGACCAAGTCCACATTTCAATTCTTTGAAGCAAACAATAGGTTACAGTGGCAGATCATTTAATTCACTTTTTGTTGTTTAGTCATTTAGTTGTGTCTGACTCTTCGTGACCCCATGGACCAGAGCACGCCAGGCATTCCTGTCTTCCACTGCCTCCTGCAGTTTGGTCAAACTCATGCTGGTAGCTTCGAGAACACTATCCCACCATCTCATCCTCTGTTGTCCCCTTCGCCTTGTGCCCTCCATCTTTCCCAGCATCAGGGTCTTTTCCAGGGAGTTTTCTCTCCTCATGAGATGGCCAAAGTATTGGCGCCTCAGCTTCAGGCTCTGTCCTTCCAGTGAGCACTCAGGGCTGATTTCCTTAAGAATGGATAGGTTGGATCTTCTTGCAGTCCATGGGACTCTCAAGAGTCTCCTCCAGCACCATAATTCAAAAGCATCAATTCTTTGGTGATCAGCCTTCTTGATGGTCCAGCTCTCACTTTCATACATCACTACTGGGAAAACCATAGCTTTAACTATACGGACCTTTGTTGGCAAGGTGATGTCTCTGCTTTTTAAGATGCTGTCTAGGTTTGTCATTGCTTTTCTCCCAAGAAGCAGTCGTCTTTTAATTTCGTGACTGCTGTCACCTGCTTTAAAGAAGGTCAGGTTATTTGCCCATCTAGCAGTGAGGAACCTCCAGTCTGTGGGCCAAATTAGGCTCATGAAATTAGGTTTGAAGCAAGCAAAGATGCAGCTGGGCCAAGGAGAGTTTGCAGGCACTGCCATCCAGTTGATGGTGGCTTCTGCATAGCCCTGCACAACACTTTGTGAGTATCAACCATCCGCTGATTGCTGGAGATTGCTAAATGCAGCACATGGAGCCATCAAGCAATGACAATCAGCTGACTGCATAGACTCCCAGTCTACTCCTTCAGTGGCTCTCCAATGTCTTAGGCTGTGGCTCCTTCCTTCTACCTGATCCTTCTAACTGAAGATGCCAGCAATTTAACCTTGGGCTTTCTGCATGCAAAGCATGGGCTCAATAACTGAGTTATGGCCCTTCCGCTTCAAAAAGTTGTGTGTTCCTAATAGTTACATAGAAAATATATTGACCACAAGGGAGTTACAAATTACAGAACTCAAGGAATCTTGATTGTCATGGATATTGTGCTAACTAGGTCCTGAGGTTAATGACTAGACTTTTAAGGACTTCACAGTGAACACTGCTGTAAATCACACCTAGAGGGTGATTCTTTTGGACTAGCATACAGATGCCCTGCTCTGAAATGCGAGGAAAGAGCTGAGTTTCTATTCTCCGATTTTCATAGCATTTGCCCTCCCCTCTGTGTTTCTCAGTCACTAATAATACAGAACTTGTGGTTCAGAGAGTTTAATGCCGAGTGCTGAAATGTAATAAATGCAAACTGTAATTCTAAGTAAATATTTAATGATGTTGGCGGCACTACCTTATGGACAAAGCTGCAAAAATTACCCAGAGGCATGCCTGCATGGGAAGAGGAACTTTGCAGAGGCATTTTTGGTAATTGGATACATTAAGTTCAGACCACAGACCTCCAAATGGCTATAGACCCCATTTGTTGCATGGTTTGATTATTAAGACGGAAAGACCTCCAATAGATGCTGCTCTGTGTCAAACGAAAGGCTTTCATTAAGAAGCATTTTGCTCTTTGGGGAAGCTGGACTTTGCATAAGGCAAGCTTCTTCTGAGCATACCTAATGCCTCCAAAATGGAAAGTCATTGCCAGTATCATAATGCTGTTGTACACATCTATTGTGCAACCACACTTGGAATACTGTGTACAGTTCTTATCTCCGCACTTGAAAGTGGAGATCATAGAGATGGTAAAAGTTCAGATGAGGGCAACCTAAGTGATCAAAGGGGTGGGGCAACTCCTCATGAGGGCTTTTTTAGTTTAGAAAAAAATATAAGCAATGGGGACATGATAGAGGTATATACAATTATGCATGTAGCTCATAATACCAGAACTCATCCATTGAAGCAGATTCCGGTCAAAAGCAGGTACTGTTTAGGGAAGCTTTTAATGTTTAATAGGTTATTGTATTTTAATATTCTGTTGGAAGCCACCCAGAGTGGCTGGGTAAACACAGCCAGATGGGCGGGGATAAATATAATAATAATAATAATAATAATAATAATAATAATAATAATAATAATACTTCACATAGTATGTAAATTAGATTATTGGATTTGCCCCCACAAGATGACCAGATTGCAATGTTAAATTAGATGAACTTGAGTGCCATTGACAGTGGTAGGGCAATTTAATCCTGCCTTAAGCCCCATTGGTTTCAATGGGCACTGACTTCTACTAAAGCTTTCTTCAGGCATGAGCCCATTGTGCAACTAAACACAGGAGAGGGCGTGATGGGGGTGAACCTGATAGCTCCAGCCACCTCCTGCCCCCATTTTCATCACCTTCTAACTTGGGAAAGTTGCTCATCTGCTGTGGAGAGCCTTTTGTCCCTGTGGAGATTCCCTGTATATTTTGGAACCCTGATTTTCCAAGAGGCTCCCTGGTGTCACCTCTCATGGGTTGTCAGATGACAACAATGAGGACAGATGGGGTAGAGCAACTGCACTCATCCCTGCTCTCCTACCATTGGGATTGTGTACCCGAAAAAAGGCTCAACTCGCAGTACAATCCAGCAGCAGCTGGGAGTGGTAGGGTAGAAAGCAGGAGAGCCCAACAGTAGAGCCAATGAAAAGGTAGAGCCAACTCATTCCAGTTTTGTACCCAACCTCCACTCTGCTGAGATCTACAAGGACTAAGGATGAGGAAGCTCTCTCTCTCTTGGCTGACTGTAAATAGGTAGGCAGCAGGTGAGGGATGGCTGAGGTTTGTGGGGCAGTGTCCCATCTGCCCTAATGGACTTGCCTCCACTGTTGCAATCCTGCAATGTCTACTCAGCTGTAAGGTCTACTTAGGCTACACATTTAAAGCACCAGGATGGCACTTTAAACTATCATGGCTTCCCCCAGAGAATTCTGGGAGCTGTAGTTTGTTAAGGGTGCTGAGAATTGTTGTTGTTTAGTCGTTTAGTCATGTCCAACTCTTTATGACCCCATGGACCAGAGCACGCCAGGCACTCCTGTCTTCCACTGCCTCCCGTAGTTTGGTCAAACTCATGCTGGTAGCTTCGAGAACACTGTCCATCCATCTCATCCTCTGTCATCCCCTTCTCCTTGTGCCCTCCATCTTTCCCAGCATCAGGGTCTTTTCCAGGGAGTCTTCTCTTCTCATGATGTGGCCAAAGTATTGGAGCTTCAGCTTAGGAGGCCTCTATTCCCCTCCCAGAACTACAATTGCCAGAGTTCCCTGTGTAAAGGGATTGATTATTAAACCACCCTGGGAATTGTAGCTCTGGTAGGGGGATAGAGATCTAACAAGTCTCAGCACCTGTAAAAAACCCCACAGCATCCAGAATTCTTCGTGGGAAAACATGACTGTTTAAAATAGTATCATAGTGTTTTAAATGTATGGTGTGATTGTGGCCTAAATTCAATTAGACATTCTCCCAGGTAAGTGGAGCCTTTCTTACTGCACCTAGATTTAATATTATTTTATTTCAAGGGCTGGCATAGGAGAAACCGGTCTTGAGATTTCTTATTTTGGTTGTCACTGCAACCTTCAACAGCACAGAGGTGATTTTTCTTACCAGCACATCAAAATGGGTATTTGTTAAAAGGTCTTAATTGACTAAGCACATCTGTTCACCTCTATTGCACCTGTGCCTGCACCTGTCTTTGTATCTTAAAACACAGGCATTGCCATTCACTCTCCACGTGCAAAGGAAGGCTGGCACAAAATAATTTGTTCACAGAGTGACTTAGAAAACTGAAGCCTGACAGATGTAACCCAACCAAGAATGAGGTCTGCAACAGAGGCAGGCATCTTTTGGGGGTCCAAGCTTCAAAAGACTGCCATCATTTGTTTATGATTTTGCTTGTTATTCAAAGTATATATATTTTTTATTCCCCTGCCGAGATGGGTAGTGAAAAATACTAATTAATTTCAGGGAATAACATATGTTGTTGTTTTTAAAAAACCATTCTGAGCCATCATAGCCATAACATAATGAGCTATTGGCTAATTTTTCTTTCTCAAGAGAACCTGGATAAATTCTACAGAACCTCCCACACACTTCACATTTTCCTTTGACCCGACACTGACAGTGTGGCTTGCTGTCTCCCTCTCTCATATGGTTGAGGAATCTGTGGGGCTCTGGAGGTTGTTGGACTCCAATTCCCATCAGCCCCAGCCAACATGATCTGTGGTCAGGGATGATGGGAGATGGAGTCTGATATCCTCTTGAGAACCATGCGTTTCCCATCCTGCTCTTCTTGCCAAGTTAGACTGCGATCCTATATACAATTTAGCAGGAGAAAACCCCGTTGAATTCAGTTTACTTTTGAGTAAAGACATGTAGAATTGCGTTGTTAAGCAACAGTGAGTCGTAACACTTTCTGGGGCTTCTCTATTCTCCACAAAATACACAGAATTCACCTACACCATACATTTGAGGTACATGGGTTCCTGCAAAGAATCCTGGGAACTGTAATTTGCTATGGGTGCTGGGAATTGTAGCTCTGTGAGGGGTAAACGACAGCTCCCAGCCTTCCTTGGGGAAAGCCATGTGCTTTAGAAATATGGCGCAGATGTGCCAATTCTCTGCCTTTTCGCTATTTCCTTGAATATTAGAGAGCCCCATAAGTACCCAGTCACCTGGCAGTAACTGCAGAACAGACATTTTAGGGAAGGACTGTCAATCTTATTTCCCCCTTTTGTGTTTTCGGTTCCTTCCCCCACCCCCCATATTTCATCTTCTACTTTATTTAGGATGTGTGTGCAATGATGTTGGGGAGAGTTCCTCCGAATAGCGGGCCTTACCTTAGGAAAGATGAGGCAGCGTGTCTTGGGTTCCAGATGTGTGTGTGCATACACACCATTAGAGGGCAGCAAACTGTTAGTTATTTCTTAAGTTTTGTTTTGACAGCTGCATCCCACCCTGAGCTTGGGGTGGTGGACCTGAATATAAGCCACCCCACTTTCACCCCACAAGTACTCTGTGTGGTAACAAGACTGAACGATAACCACCCAATTTAAACACATGCACCACTTTTTTCATAAAAAGGATAGGGTTTGCTTTCTGTTCTGTAGTCACGAGCTAGTTCTCATGTACAAAAGGTGACAGTTACAAACACAGGGATGGATCCTAATGATTTCTGTATCAAACTGTAGCTTGCTCTAGTCACACTGTTTACAAGGAAGGGGAATGCCAAAATAATCACTGCCTCTGCCTTCTCCAGGCTGGTGCCCTCCGGATGTATTCGAGTCCCAGACTACAACTCCCACCATCCTCACACAACCCACTGGTGGAAGTTGTAACCCCAAGGAACTGAAGGGCACCAGATTGGAGAAAGCTGACCTAGCAATGCAGGAATCTCAACATTCGGTTCCCCATCCAGTTTGAAACCATACCAGACCCTGCTTAGCTTTGTAATGTGCCAATAGTTTTATTGCTGCACCACCAGAAGAAAGCCCATAGCTTCCCCATCCTTGTTTTAAAGCAGGTTTTCCTTGGCCAGCCTGATGTTTGCTGAACTACAACTCCCAGCATCCTAAGCCATTGGTCATGCTTAATGGGGCTGGTGGGAGTTGTGGTTCAGCAACATCTGAAAGGCCAGAGGTTACTGACATGTGTTTTGTAGCAAGTGAGATTGTTGAATACAGGCTGATTAGAGACGCGGGTGGCACTGTGGGTTAAACCACAGAGCCTAGGGCTGGCTGATCAGAAGGTTGGCAGTTTGAATCCCCGCGACGGAGTGAGCTCCCATTGCTTGGTCCATGCTCCTGCCAACCTAGCAGTTCAAAAGCGCGTCAAAGTGCAAGTAGATAAATAGGTACCACTCCAGCGGGAAGGTAAACGGTATTTCCGTGCACTGCTCTGGTTTGCCAGAAGTGGCTAAGTCATGCTGGCCACATGACCTGGAAGCTGTACGCCGGGCTCCCTCGGCCAATAAAGCGAGATGAGCGCCGCAACCCCAGAGTCGGTCATGACTGGACCTAATGGTCAGGGGTCCCTTTACCTTTTTAAGCTCCAAGATGGGTGTGAAACACCATAACTTGCTGATCTGCATCTCTTAAAGCAACGGACAGGAGCTCTGGGCACAGTTTCCCCACCTTGAGTGCTATCACTTACATCAGCAAGATCTGACTATCCTGGAGATTAAGCTTCACCACAAACCTCTTCCTCCTGACATGATTTAAACATTCCACTTACTTAATGCAGAAATTTACAGATCTGTTAAATTGCTATTTGCAGTTGTAATTTAAAGGTTCACTGCTACAGCCATTAGAAACCAGAAGCTTTGGCTTTTCATGCAGATTCAAAGCTATGATTACAGGGGCACAGAGGGCATTTGCTAATGTGCCCATTCCCAGAATAACTATAAAACATGTGAATTGGGCCAAGACCTGTAATGAGGACAAATAAATTCTAAGGGAGGGGGGTAATAATCTAGTTCAGTACCCTTTATTTCAATGTTCAGGCTGAGAGTGCCATAGCTTATATAGCCAAATAGGCACCAGACACACAAAAGTGGAAGATATCAGCAAGCATATGGGAAACCACAAAATCTGCAGAACTGCAATGACAAAATCTCCACCCCCCCAAAAAAAAACCTTAGGAAAAATCCTTAAGGTGAATGGGTGATTTCTCCCTCCCCAAAACCCAGTGAGGACTGTAGGCGCAAATGTTGACTTGCTTTTCGGAAGTGGTAATGGAATGGAGTAACCTGGAAATAGGCACATGGGCTGACTGGCTGGCACAGTGAAGAGCAGCACTCTGCACTGAAGCATTTTGTTATTGAATGACTCTTGGACCAAGCGGAGAGCCAAAGAGGAACCCACCCAGATAAGTGGCTGGGTTTGTTTGTTTGTTTGTTTATTTGCAAAAATAATTCTGTACTGCCATCTAATGCAAAATACTGAGGCTGAATGCAACAAAATATACAAATACAATAAAACATTTTTTTAAAAAATACAACAAAAGCAATACAAAGTAATCATTAAAATAACTGGCTAACTTTGATGGGGGAGGGAATAAACAGAATAGGCCTGTTGGCATAAAAATCATATCACCAGATGCCTGAAAGTTAATGGAGAGGGTGCCTGACAAATTTCTGGTGGAAGAATGTTCCATAGGCTCTAAATCTTCAATTTCCAGTTGAGGCCAGCCAGGCCTCTGTCACATACAGCTCCAAATGATCTCAGTGATTGAACTGGAATACAAGGGCTCAGACTGTCCTTAAGGTATCCAGGTTAATAAGGTATAATTGGATCGTCCAGGGCTTTGTATATCAGCACAAGAGCCTTGAACCTGGCCTGGCAGCATATCGGCTTCCAGTGAGGATGCTTTAGCCTGCCCCCATCAGCAGCCTGGCCAGTGCATTCCACACTGGCTGCAGCTTCTGGGCCAGTTTAAATCAAGTTTAAATAAATTGCCAGTGTAAAAGCTGCAGCTATCAAGAGCATGGGATGCTGCCTTATACTGAGTCAGATCACTGGTCCATCTAGCTCAGTACTGTCTACACAGGCTGGCAGCAGCTCTCCAGGGTTTCAGGCAGGGATTGAACCAGGGACCTCTGGCATGCAAAACCAAATTCTCTAGCTCTGAGCAATGGGCCTGCCTGAAAGCAACCTCAATTCGGTGCCAAGGAGGAAAAGGAAATTCTGTCACCCTTGCCAGTACAGTATACATGATGCATGTTTTTAACACACACGTAATTCTTGGGTTTCCTTGCTTGGTGGTTGTGGAGAAAGGCACCGAGCTCTATAAATCAGCAAAGGCAAAGTCTACATGCCAGTAACTAAGTTGAGATTGTTTATTCTTGAGATTTATATTTGACCTTTCTATAAAATATGCAGGCAATTTATAGTAGCATATAGTCAAAAATATACAGTAATAAAAAGAACAACCTCCTCCCTCACAGAAACAATCTAAACTAAAAAGCAGCAGCAGCATAAACACAAAGGGCAGTGCTTTCCTAACCATGTCTGCTGAAAAGCGACTTCCATTGAGTTCAATGGAGCTCACTTCTGAGAAGACATATTTAGCTTAGTTAAGTGTGGTACTTGATGAGAATTCACTGGAATAGCCTGTTTGAAAGCAAGCAGCAATGGAGCCAGGCAGGCATCCTTTGGAAGGCTGTTCCAGATCTTGGGTGCCATTGACGAAAAGGCTCCATTTCAGGTACCCATTTCCAACACCAAGGAGACCCATAGCAGGGCCCATTATTATATAGTAATCATATATGGAATTGACCCTGTTAAGGTAGGCTAAACTGAGGGAGGGGGTGCGGGTGGCGCTGTGGGTTAAACCACAGAGCCTAGGACTTGCTGATCAGAAGGTCGGCAGTTCGAATTCCCGTGACGGGGTGAGCTCCCGTTGCTTGGTCCCTGCTCCTGCCAACCTAGCAGTTCGAAAGCATGTCAAAGTGCAAGTAGATAAATAGGTACCGCTCTGGCGGGAAGGTAAACGGTGTTTCCGTGTGCTGCTCTGGTTCGCCAGAAGCGGCTTAGTCATGCTGGCCACATGACCCGGAAGCTGTACGCCGGCTCCCTCGGCCAATAAAGCGAGATGAGCGCCACAACCCCAGAGTCGGCCACGACTGGACCTAATGGTCAGGGGTCACTTTACCTTTTAAACTGAGGGAGAAAGTGACTGGTCAAGGGTCACCCAGTGCGCTTTGTTTTTGAGCAGTTTCAAACCCCAGATTTTCCTAGTCCAGGTTCAACACTCCAACCAATGCACCACACTGCCTCTAAAGTTTTGTGCCTTTTAAAAAAAAAAGATGCCTTTACTCAATTGTGAAACACATCTAACTCTGCTACTGAAAACATTTTAGTGCAATAAGGGTATTTGTAACAAAAGCTCAAGTTGTGTTTTTAATGTACACATCACCAATCATAAGGTTTGACTCTTCCATCCGCACGACCTCTGGTGTATTTAAAGCTAACTTGCCCTCACATAACTATTTTGTAAACAGTAATAGCTTATGGAATGAAGTGTCATTTCTAAGGCTTTAGGAAAAGTAATAAGTACTGTAATTTGACTATTTCATCTGGGACCTTCGCCTTTCCAGAGACCCTGGCTGCACAGAGAGAGCCTCCAAGGATGCTATTTTTTCATGGACAGCTGCTACTCAGATTGGTTGGTGAACAGATGCAAGAATGGAGACCAGGATCTTGCCTCTTCCCTCTCCACCCATCCTCTCACTCATATCTACAGACATGTCATGCGAGCAGGACTAAAGGGAAGAGAGAAAAACGACTGAAGAAAATCAATACACTAATTCAGAGCCAATTAACTGAGAGCAACAACAACTGGCAAGTTGTCAAAAAAGTGCAGTGGTTGTATAATCATGGGATATATTACTACAGTATTAACTTTATGCCCCACCTTTCCACCTAGCATCTAAAGGCGGTGCATGTGGGCCTCTCCTCTATTTTATCCATAGCTGTACATACCCTCCAACATTTCTCAGGTGAAAAGAGGGATATCCTAGGAAAGATTGGGACATTCCAGGATCAAAATCAGAAACTGGGACAGCTTCTGAAAATCCTGTACTGTTCCTTTGAGGGACACTTTGAGGGTCTGGCCGTAGTGACTGGGTCATGTGTGATTGGAACCCAGATCTCCCCCAGTTTGAGTCCAACACTGTAGCCACTACTCTGTGCTGGCTCTCTTAAAATGCAGCCTTTTAAGTGTATTCAAAGTACTCCACATTCATATTTCAGTCATGCTTGCACAGCACCCTATAAAGTAGGTCACTATTAATTTATTATCTCTGTATTGTAGATAGGGATGCCTGAGAGACAATGGCTGCCCTAAGGATGCTTAGGGGGGATTCACATAGTCAGCCCTGCCCATGGAAGCGCTGTGCAAAGTGAAATTTTAAGGGTTGTATTCAAAGCTCAGAGAAGATCCATTGAAATTAATGAACCTGTTAGCCCTGCCCATTAATTTCGAACAGGTCTACTTTGTGTAGAACGAGCATTATGCAAACCCTAACTTGAAAACAAAAACAATGAGAAGGTTTTTCACGGTAATGGTTTTTGTTGTTCTACTGTACTCAGCACCCACCCACCCACAACAGAGGTTGGGTGGCCATCTGCCACAGATTCTATAGAGGTGATTTCTGCCCTGCAGTTGGGGTCTCTTTCCAACTCTACACTTCTACATATACAGTGGTACCTCGGGTTACATACGCTTCAGGTTACAGACTCCGCTAACCCAGAAATAGTACCTCAGGTTAAGAACTTTGCTTCAGGATGAGAACAGAAATCGTGCTCCGGCGGCGCGGTGGCAGCAGCAGGAGGCCCCATTAGCTAAAGTAGTGCTTCAGGTTAAGAACAGTTTCAGGTTAAGAATGGACCTCCAGAACGAATTAAGTACTTAACCCGAGGTACCACTGTACTTGCTGATGGCTGGATTTATTAAAACATTAGAAACGGAAGGCAAAAAGTGCACCAGTGATTTTTTTTTAAAGGTGGCTAGAGGTTTGTTTGTTTGTTTGGTGATTTATCACTATATAATATTTTGAATCTCCTCCATTAACTATGGTAATTAACAGGACAATCCAATGCATGTCAACTCAGAATAAAGTTCCATTGAGTTCAATAGAACTTACATCCTCATAAGGTTGTGTGATCCAGAGCATGACTGGGTTTCTTTCCATGTTTTCCTGGAAGTAAGTCCCACCCAGCTCAATGAGACTTACTCTAAAGTAATTATACAGAGGCTTGCGAGCTTTTAGGACTCAGCAACATTACTAAAAATAGAACATTATAAATGCCTTATAACATTGTGACACCAGATGGTGGTGTGAAGCTGAAATCGGAACTCTGTGAAATTTTCCATTGTGAGTTTTAAAACGGCTTTTTTCAGAGCGTTTACAGAGCGTTTTTTTAATAGCTGTGTAGATGTAGCCTTGGTGACAAAACAGAAGGTGGGGAAAACCAGACCAGGAAGTGAGGAGAAGAGATCCCCCCCCCCAAAGAATGTCTAGGGATTTGGAAAACAATTGCTGAGTGACCCACACTCTGCCTGTTTCATTCAGGCTAGCTTTGGCAGTTTCTTGGTCTGCTGTCTGGATCACTCTTCTGCAATTTCCAGACTCCTGAGTCCTGGAAAAGTGCTAAAGCATAAATCACTAACCTAAGAAGTACAGGTCGACCTGACAAATTTGCGTCAAACATCTTTTCAGCTCACTTGGTTAGAGCATCCTGCTGAGAATGCCAAGGTTGCAGGTTCGATCCGCTGCATTGCAGGGCGATGGACCAGTTGGGTCCCTTGCAACTCTGCAATTCTATGATTCTATGACCCAATATTTGTGGATCAAAGTGGGGCCGATGGTCTTCTTGTGCCTGTCACTTCAAAAGGTTCCACATGGCATCTGCAATTTCCCACCAGTTTTTTTGGATGTACAACATATTGGCCTGCAATGGTGTGGTGAAACTCCTCCAGACATTCTTTTGTTATCATCCATCCGTGGTGATGGTATCGGGGCAGTTACACATGCTCCCACTTTCGATAGTTTGCGCATGGAAATGTTTTGGGGAAACATATTGCTTTGCTTGTAATAGGTACGAGCCTTGTAGTTTCCTGATGAAATCCTGTAACTTTTTATACACTAAATGCTGTCAAGGTTGTTGGGTTTTTTTAAATGTTCCACTTTTGTTGCAGTATTCCGTAGTTTAAGAGTGTGCCCCCAGATGGCATTGGGACAGCATCACAAAATAAGAAAGGAGAATGATGTATGGATTGGTCTGGTATAAGCTCACCACTGTTATTGAGTCAATGACATGTTGCAGAAAACACCTGTCTGAAGGGGCCCCAATAGCCATCCGGTGAGCTTTTGCAAATGAACAGCTTGCAGATGCCACAGAGAACAATTTATTATGCCCTCTTTGCAGCTATAACATATAAATACACCTTAGCAACCCATGCCATGTCAAAATAAATTTCAACTGAAACCAGTGAGCAGCTGTTTTCTTGCAGAACATGAAGGGATATCCAGAGGAGCTTGACGATAAGGGGAAGAAATATACAATTTTACTGAGCTTTCAGTTTATATCGAATGATGACATCTTTCTCTGGCTGCAACATTCCAAAGCCGTATCTTTCCTTGTCAAAGGCTGGGATTGCTGCATTGGGATCTTTCAGCTCCAAATCAAAATAGCTTAAGAGGAGGAAAACACACCTGAAATGAGAAAAATAACTTGGTCAGTAGGGCCAAAGACAGGGATGTGACGATATGTGGCCTTAGGCCTGATTTCCTGCATCCTTACAAAAGCATTTGGTGAGCTATCAGTTAGACCTCTGGGAAGATCAATCTATCCCCCCTGCTGCCGCCCCCCCCATGCCAAGAAGCCTGTTGGGTAGGGAGGGAGAGAAAGATGGAAGTAGTGGCCTCCAGGATCTTGGCTCTGTACTTTTAAAATGTAAAATAGATAGTATGACTATAAACCAGGAGAACAATACTTTAAACAGAACATTCCAACAATTCCAATTTTGTAAGATGCACAGATTGCTGTATGGCCCCATACAGCACAAAGAAAGTTCTGTTTTATCCAGGAGCTTTTAACTGTAATGGAAACTACAGTTTAACAGTATAGTCTAGAGGAGCTTACTCCTGAATAAGTGTCCATAGGTTGCAGCCATACAAAGTAATCTTGTAGGCATGTCTACTCAGAAATAGCTTCCCCAGTGTTCAATGGGCCTCACTCCCAGATTGTTGTTGTTTAGTCGTTTAGTCGTGTCCGACTCTTCATGACCCCATGGACCAGAGCACGCCAGGCACTTCTGTCTTCCACTGCCTCCCGCAGTTTGGTCAAACTCATGCTGGTAGCTTCGAGAACACTGTCCAACCATCTCGTCATCTGTCGTCCTCTTCTCCTTGTGCCCTCCATCTTTCCCAACATCAGGGTCTTTTCCAGGAAGTCTTCTCTTCTCATGAGGTGGCCAAAGTATTGGAGCCTCAGCTTCACGATCTGTCCTTCCAGTGAGCACTCAGGGCTGATTTCCTTCAGAATGGATAGGTTTGATCTTCTTGCAGTCCATGGGACTCTCAAGAGTCTCCTCCAGCACCATAATTCAAAAGCATCAATTCTTTGGCGATCAGCCTTCTTTACGGTCCAGCTCTCACTTCCGTACATCACTACTGGGAAAACCATAGCTAAGTGTGCATAAAACAGTGTGATAAGCTTGTATGATTTTCTTTTAATGGAATCAAAGCTGCCGCCTTCCATGGCTTAGCAATGCTACCTAACATTTCTTTCCATGGAAAAATAAATGAATGGTTTAGATAAACTTGAAAATCTTGTGACCTGCTCATTTTAAATTATTCAAGACAGATGGGGGTGGCATCTGGTCACACCTAGGGCTCCTCCAAATGACATATTAGTTGAGCATTCATCCTGATTTCCTTGCACCAAAGCTTAAGAGGAAGTTAAATCATATCCAGTCTTTATTGAGCATTCATTCTTATTTGAGATAATGAGCGCTGATAATGAGCGTTGAACCTGCATTCATCCCGATTTGCCTTCAGGGTGTTCATACATCTTCCTGCTAATAACATGCCCATCCCATACTTTTCAGTGCAATTCCCTGTCACTTTCCACACTGATTCTTTTTTTAAAGTGGGATTTGTGGCACTAGGGCAACTGGGTGGTTTAATCTACTTTAACTGTGTAAACCTGCATCTCCTGAGATGTGCTTGAATCCCTCCTGCAAAATACTGAGAGTCTGGAGGCACTGAGATTGTAGCAAATAGAAGCCTCACAGAATTAACAACAACAACAACATATTATTTATACCCCGCCCAACTGGCTGGATTTCCTGAGCCACTCTGGGTGGCTTCCAACGTATTAAAAATACGTTTAAACATCAGTCATTAAAAACTTCCCTAAACACAACTGCCTTCAGATGTCTTTTAAAAGTCAGATAGTTGTTTATTTCCTTGACTACTAATGGGAGGGTGTTCCACAAGGCGGGCGCCACTACTGAGAAGGCCCTCTGCCTGGTTCCCTGTAACTTCACTTTTCACAGTGAGGGAACTGCCAGAAGGCCTTTGGAGTTGGACCTCAGTGTCTGGGCTGAACGATGGGGGTGGAGACACTCCTTCAGGTATAGAGGACCGAGGCTGTTTAGGGCTTTAAAGGTCAGCACCAGCACTTTGAATTGTGCTCGGAAATATACTGGGAGCCAATGTAGGTCTTACATTGCTTTCTATCAATTTGTGCACACTGTGGTCTAAACCACTGAGCCTAGGGTTTGCCGATCAGAAGGTCAGCGGTTTGAATCCCTGTGATGGGGTGAGCTCCCGTTGCTCGGTCCCTGCTCCTGCCAACCTAGCAGTTCGAAAGCATGTCAAAGTGCAAGTAGATAAATAGGTACCGCTCTGGTGGGAAGGTAAACAGCGTTTCCGTGCGCTGCTCTGGTTTGCCAGAAGTGGCTTAGTCATGCTGGCCACATGACCCGGAAGCTGTATGCCGGCTCCCTCAGTCAATAAAGCGAGATGAGTGCCGCAACCCCAGAGTCGGTCACGACTGGACCTAATGGTCAGGGGTCCCTTTACCTTTTAACTGTGCAGCATTGTGACCATGAGCTGAAAGGTAGCACATCACATTTGATCACTGCCTTGAACTCCCTGAAACCTCTGCATCCCCTGCAGATGTGCAGTGCTGGATGACCAGGCAGCTTTCATTTAAATTTCCCACAATGCCCCTTGAGCAGTGCTACCTTGGAATCAAGGTGAGATATAGCAGGTGCCTGGCACCAGTTTTAGGAGCAACATCACTAGACAAACCTGCCAGAGGGGTCCACCTGGGCAGGAGGAGGAGCTGTACCAAGAATATTCAAGCTGGAGCCAGCCCCACAGGTTACTGAGTAGCACTGTACACACAGCCATTTGCCTAGATCAGGGGTAGTCAACCTTTTTATACCTACTGCCCACTAATGCATCTTGTTTGATGGTAAAATTTCCAGTGCTCAATGGAAGGAGGATTCAGCTTGTGCCGCCGAACCCCCTACCTCCTCCTTAGAATCCTGAAACGCCCACTAGTGGGCAGTAGGGACCAGGCTGACAACCCCTGGGCTAGATAGTTGCTGGTGTCAACCTGCTAACTCAGGAGAAATTTTTTAAAGCATGCTTTAAGTATCTGATTGGAAATGCAGGACAGCAAAGGAGTGGGAAGTTTGTCTTCTGTTCCTGACAGAACTCCGATGGCTTTTCTCTATATTGATGGAACGTTTTCGCTGCCATTTTATTGGGTTTATTTTATAGGCTATTGTACCGCTTTTATTGCAATACGTTGTTAGTTTTTTCCTGATTTCATGCCATGCTTTATGCTTTTGAAATTCGGTAAGTCACTTGGAGAGTCCTTATGTGTCAAGCAGCTCATAAATCGAATTAATAACAATGTAAGTTGTTCCTCTGAACTATGCATATGGCTGGGAGGACGGCTAGGAGCAGGCTCTGCCCCCCCCCCCCCCGTGTTGGTTGCATATCTCCCTGCAATATGCCTACATGCACAGAGCCCCTTCCATGTGACTGGGAATCCTGTATGGGATAGGAAGCTGCCATATTGGTCCATCTCAATATTGTCTACACCAGCCTTCACCAACCTGGAGCCCTCCAACTGTTGTTGGGCTCCAGTTCCCATCAGCCCCAGCCAGCATAACCAATTGCCAGCAATGATGGAACTTGTAGTCCAACCTGGGGGCACCAGGTTGAGGACCAGGCAAGTCTACACCGACTAACTTTCCCGCATTTCAGACAGACCAGGGATATGGAACCTGTGGTTGGATGTTGATGGACTCTAACTCTCACTGGTCCCCAGCCATCATGGCCAGTGCGGGGCTGCAATGTGACTTACTAGGGAGTAATCCCTATCAACCACTTTGGGACTTACTTCTGAGTAAACGCCATGCTGTCACTTTCTGTTACAAGCCAGCGCTAGCTTCTTACAATCGAAATTATTGCAAGAGGCGGTCATTATATCAACATGACAAATTCACTCACTGTTTGATGCTATTGACTGCAAGGAACTTTCCGATACAGACATTTATTCCTGCTCCCCATGGCATGGAGTAATACTTGAGGCTTTTCCCTCCTTTATAGAAATCTGTTTTTTCTGTGCCGTCCGAATTGAGGAATCGGTCATATCTGAATTTCTGGGGGAAAAGAAGAGGTTCAAAGTGAGCAAATGTTTCTTTTAGGAAACATTAAAAATGCAGCATGCAAGGATTTAGAGTCATGGGCAGGGATCTGTTTGGATTTTTAAAATATATATATATACTGTAGGGGTGGCTACTATAATAAAAGAATAAAAGTTCCTGTGATAAGGCACATTGTTTACATGTAGACTAGAGATAGCCCATGTGGTGTTCTCCATATGTCATTGGACTACAATTCCCATAATCCCTTGCTGGCTGGGGCTGATGTCCAGCAACATCTGGAGAATATCATATTGGCTACCCCTGTTGCACCCTTTTCAGTCACAAGATACAAGAGGAAACTTAGAGTGACAACACAGGGGAAAATCCACAGTAAGCTCTCCTCCACAAACTCTGTTAAAATTAATGGGGATTTCCTTGGGGCAGATGGAAGTAAATGCATCTTTGATGCATTGCTTTCTTCTAACCAGTTGTCTGCCTGAGGCCCATTCTATGACAAAGGAAGAAGAGCATTTAGAATTGGCTGTTGAATGTATTGATGCTCAGTCTAAGTCTCTTTGGCTGTCCTTGGGAGTGGAATGGGGAAAATGGAACAGCATTTCAAAGCCAGAACCTCCTCTACACCCTTCCAGTCAGCCCACAGCACCAGTCTCCCGTCTCCTGGCTACAGTGCCACTTTGGCATTGCTTTAGGCATTTAGGACCATTTCCTTCTCCTCAACAGAATTCACATCTGGATCCTTTAGCAGGGGATGGAAGTGCCTGGGGAGCGGAAAGATGTTTGCTCTCAAATCATAGATGCCTGGAAGCTTAATGTGGCAAAAGTGGAACATTTAATTGCAATTAAGGTTAACAACCTTACTTTTTTCTAAGCTTACTCAGAGAGTCTCTGCTTGCTCCAAATTAAATCTGTCATGTAAGGCATTGATGAGCATTTTGAGAAATACTTTAAAACATGCTGTTGGGTTTTTTTGTTGTTTTTGGATCCTGAAATAGAGCACAGGAATTTACTTGCTAATTGAGAGGCAGGTGAGCCTCGTGCAACCTTACAAACAATAATTTAATGAGACTTGAGTTACAATAATATCAGCATCGTTTCTGCCATAATGGTCCCTGGGAGGCTGTTCATAAGAGGAAGCAATCCCAGTTTGATTCTTTGTTAACAAAGAGAAAATTAACGTGGTGCTGGTGCAAGGGAGGTAGGAAGACAGAGAAGGAGAAACTCATTGATATATTAAAGAAGTGCCTTAGGTTGTCACAGCAACAGCCAAAAAGGAATTCCACTTATCAATTCTGGTCTGCACTTAGCATTCTTTACATCAGTGGTTCCTGAACTTTGCCCCCCACCCCACTGACCATTTGAAAATTACTGATGGTCTTTGCAGACCATTAATGATTTTTCTACCTGTTGCAGCCAGCATAACTGTAAAATAAGCAATAAAAATACAATTAAAATTGGTATGAATATATAATTCAGATATGACATCTTGTAGACCACTGGTGGTCCAGGAACAACAGTTTGGGAACTCCTGGATTACATCATTCTATTTTTACATCCAGAGAGTTATTATTTTTACTCCTGGAATTGGTCCTGAGAGCCAATTTTTGAGGGACACGTATTACCTGAGCAGGCTCACAGGTGACTGTAAAACCAACAGATGCTGCGTGTGCAAATGAGCCACTTCGGATCTAACATCACAGATGGAAATTCTGTCATCACCCAACGCCATCTTTTCCCCCAATCAAATCAATTCACCCATTCAGCAGCCAGTCACCAAAGACAGAATAATCAGGTGTAGGAAAACCACGGGGTGTCCATATGTTTATGTGAACCAGAAGCTCTTTGTGATTTGGATACAAGAAATCATGGCTTGTTGGCATATCGAATATCCAACTTGCAATGGCTGTGTAGATCCATTAAGATTTCTATCACAAGAGTAATTCCGGGAGCTCTACCAAGGGTGGAACAGGTGAGCCAGATCAGTGTTGACAGTAACAGCTCAGGCACTTACGGATGGAGGATTTCGCCATTTCCAGCCAAGCTAATACAGTGTATGCGACATCCACAAACCATGAGGACTTTTGCCCCCTCTCTGTTGCTCTCCACTATTTCACATGGCAGGCTGGGAGATAAGTGAGATCAGTATGTCCAAATGATGAATTGCAAAAGGACAGTCTGTTTTTCTATGTCTGCCTTGGCACTCCTGTCAAGCAACACATTTCATATAGAATGTGCTTAAGGACATAAGAAGTGCCCTGCTAGATCATATCCAAGACCCTTCTAGTCTAGCATCCATTTTCCTTATAATGGCCAACTAGATACCCTGGGAAACCCTCAAGAAGGACACAAGGGTAATTCTCCTCTTGTTGTTCCCCAGCAACTGATATTCAGAGGCATCCACTGGTAGCATGATCTTCCATCAGTTTGCCTCCCTTTCCCCCTAGTTGCCTTTTAAAATAACCGAAATTGGTGGCAATTGCCACGTCCTGTTGAAGTGAATTCCATAAGCAAACATGGCTTAAGCTGCAGAGGTCAGCAAACTTTTTCAGCTGGGGGCTGGTCCACTGTCCCTCAGACCTTGTGGGGGGCCAGACTATATTCTGAAGGAAAAAAATGAACGAATTCCTATGCCCCACAAATAACCCAGAGATACATTTTAAATAAAAGCACACATTCTACTCATGTAAAAACACGCTGATTCCCAGACCATCCGTGGGCCAGATTTAGAAAGCGATTGGGTCAGATCCAGCCCCTGGGCCTTAGGTTGCCTACCCACCTAATGGCTTAAGGTCATTAGGTGCAAGGTGCAGCATTATTTCTGGTTCAGCTAGTCTTTGGTGGGGCAAAAAGTCTGCTGAGCATCCAAACTGCCTTTCTTGATCACTGGAAATTGTACCTCCCTCCCCTTTGAGATGTCAACAAGCGCTTTCAAACCTATCTCTCTAGCTTGAAGGGCTAAAACTTGTTTCTTTTCGAAGAAAATGGAAATCGAGAAACTGGTAACAGTACCAGTTTGTACGCTAGTATGGCGTTAATAATCCTGAAACATGCCCAATCCTCCCCAGAAAGCTAGGTTGTTTTTAGACATGGGAATGTGACTCTGTCAATATTGTGCTGTTTCGACATGTTGGCATGGGTTTTATGCCCATGTCAAGCTGCAAGAGAAATGAGAATAAACAAGGAGATGGAGCAATCCCCCGCTGAGGAATGATTGCAAGGTTGCAGCATTCGGGATTTTTTAGTTTAGAGAAAAGGCAATTAAGAGGAGACATGATGCAGGTGGTCAAAACTATGCAAGGCGTGGGGAAAGTAGAGAGAGAAAATATTTCCTCCCTCTGTCATAATGCCAGATCTTGGGGTTCATCCAAGAAAGCTGATAGATTCCCTTATTCACACAGCAGGCAGCTAAACTGTGCCATTCACTCCCACAAGATAGAATGATGACCACCATATTGGATGGCTTTGAAAGAGGATTAGGCAGTATCATGGATGTTAAGGCTTTCAGTGGTGACTAGCCATGAAGTTTCTGTTCTACCTTCATCATCATTGGAGGCAGTGTGCCTCTGAATACCAGTTACTGGGAATCATCAGTGGTGAGGGTGCTGCTGTGCTCGGGTCCTGGCTTCCCATAGGCAACTGGTGAGCCAGTGTAAGAAGAGGACGATGGATTAGATGGGCCATTGGCCAGAGCCAGCAGGATCTTCTTGTGGTCTTAAGGATGCTGCACATGGCATTGTCACAATACTCGACCCAGTGGGTTTAAATAAGCCACGCAGTGAAAGGAGTCTGTGGAGGAAACTGTCAGGAGGAACATGATTCAGAACGGTGCAGCTTTACCTCTGGCTCCTCATAAATTTCAGGGTCCATTTGAGGGCTTATAAATGGAAAGAGGCAAAGCCTATCTCCTTTTCTCAGGCTGTACTCTCTGCCGTCTGCTAGTCTCAGGCTCATGTCTTGAAGGACCTCTCTGGTGATGAAAGGAGCTGCTGTCAAACGTAGCATTTCATTCAATGCGCTGTCTGTACAAACAGGAGAAGCAAAGGGGGGGAATTACTGCGTCCAATAAACATGCAAAGGAGCAAAGGTAGGAGCAGCTGCCTTTATCTCTGTGTGCCAAGGAGATGGCTCACTTTTCTAACACTGCAAATTCACTTAAGAAAATTCCACCATGAGATATCCTTTAGGAAATGCAAGATTTCTTTCCTGAGAAACTGAACTGGAAGCAAAGGAAAAGCGATAAGGAGTCTAGTCCAATGAAAAAGGAAGAGTCTTGCAGCTGTAGCTCAATGGTACAGAACATGCTTTGCATGCAGAAAGTATTGGGTTCAATCCTGGGCATTTCCTGGTGGGGCTGGGAGAAAGGCCCTCTGTCTGAAATCTGGGATAGCCACTGTTAGTCAGTGTATTACTGAGCTAGATGGAGGAAGGGTCTTGACTTAATATAAAGCAACCTCTTCTGTTCCTTAGGTAAAGGTAAAGGGACCCCTGACCGTTAGGTCCAGTCGTGGACGACTCTGGGGTTGTGGCGCTCATCTCGCTTTGTTGACCGAGGGAGCCGGCGTACAGCTTCCGGGTCATGTGGCCAGCATGACTAAGCTGCTTCTGGCAAACCAGAGCAATGCACAGAAATGCCATTTACCTTCCCGCTGGAGCGGTACCTATTTATCTACTTGCACTTCGACGTGCTTTCGAACTGCTAGGTTGGCAGGAGCAGGGACCGAGCAATGGGAGCTCACCCCGTTGCGGGGATTCGAACCGCTGACTTTCTGATTGGCAAGTCCTGGGTTCTGTGGTTTAACCCACAGTGCCACCCGCGTCCCTTAGATTCCTTCTATTACATTTGCCTTATACCTTAGATACCTTCTATTGCATTTGACAGTCCGTTAGATTCGTTCTATGTGCAATTCCTTACATTTGCCAGAGGCACATCACAGTTACACCAAGATTTCCTGCTGCAAATACATTAAGTGCAAACAGCAGGTGTGTGCTATTCCCCTCCATTTCTTTATAAAACCACCATCCCATTCCTTACAGTTTATAGCATAACAGTACATTTCCACATTTTAGTACGTTATACCAAATAACATAAATAGCCTAATTTTTATTGTTTGATTGAAAGATATTCTGTTTCACGGCATTAGATTTCTAGTGTTCTACCCTTAAATCCATCTTGATGGCTGAAAATGGTATATGTCTATATTTTAAAAAATAATAATTACTACTAGTAATGCACATATATTGTACTATACTTATCGCACAGCACTTTGACCATTCATCCCTTGTACCTACATCTCAAAGACTTAAGAACTCCCTCCAATTATTTAAGAACACAGATTTGCGTTCTTTAACAGTGTGGGAGGCCAGTATGGGGTCACTGTCAGAAAGTAAAGACTGGAGCCACGTGGTTCAGGTTTTAATTCCCTACTCAGCCATGAAATTTGCTGGGTGACCTGTCTCACGTGGATGTTGTGAAGATAAAATGAAAGTGGGGGAAACAATCCATATCTCTTCAAGCTCCCTGTGGAACCAGAATTTAGAGGCGGTTTTTAAAAACTAGTTTATAGTAAGATAAAAAAGTTCCTGAACTAGACTGCTACAATTTCTAGCTGGGAAAGAATGGAATGACCCTTTATAAATGAATGAATGAATGAATGAATGAATGAATGAATGAATGAATGAATGAATATCAAATCCTGTACAAAGAAAACTTCATGACAGGGTGAAAGCCAGGCTAGGATTTTTCTCCCCCCAAAACTACGTACTTTTCTATGGGCAGATCCGCACCATACATTCAAAGGCTATTCAACACACATTTAAAGCAAGTGGCTCCCCCCCCCCAAACAACAACAACAACTGGGAATACTGGGAGCTGTAGTTTGTGCATGGAATATGCTTTAAGTGTATAGTGTGGATCTGCTGATTTTTTGGAGCTGCTGCTTCTTCTTTTTTTGCCATGGGACAATTACTTCCAAGCAGTTGTGCTTAGTACTTAGAGTCTTATCCTCCCTGAGCATTCTTGGTTTGAACAGGTTTATTGCCCATCTTCCCTAGCAGCTGAAAAAGGTCCTTACACGGCATATGCTGATCTTTAGCAGGAAGAATGGTGTGAAAATGTGTCACTGCCGGGACAAATCAACCCTGTTTTAATAGCAGTTTTGAACAGAGTTAATGAACATTCCTCTTTAAGGAAACATGGTCGGGGACAAAGGCACTATGGTGCAAATGTAGGAGTTGCAGTGCTTGGAACAAGATGTAGTGACTTAAAATACTCCTTGTGCCTAAGGAGTAATCTAATGAAAGGACATGGTGGTCTAGGGCTACCTTGTTGTCTTTTAGATTTCTCAGTTCTGATCACAATGTTGGCAACGCTGCACCACTGTTTCTCCACATTTGGAAGGGAAGAGATGACTAAACTAGGGATTTTAAAGTCCACAATCAGTTAGAAATGCTGTGTAAATTAATACCTTAATTATCTGAGTGTTCCTCCAAAAGCCAACAAGGAAATTTGGGCATTCCTCCATTGCCCAATGAGATGAAATGTGGGTGGAGGGATTTTGTGATAGCTTGGGAGGCCCTGCAAAATATGACAAAGACTGTTGCTCATTCAAAGGGAGGGCAGGAGGCATGGCTGCCGCTCTAATTGGACTGATGACATCATCACGTAGCCAGCCCTGATTGGTTATGTGGCACTGTGACATCATGCTGGCTTTGTGCTCCTTGACTGGCTGGATCAGGCAGCCAACAAGAATGAGGATTTAAAAAATGGTGCCGGAGCAGCTCCACAGAGGGACAGTGAACCAATCTGAAAAGGTGCAGATTTGGGAGGGGGTGGTGTAGAATGTGACCTTTGTATGCCAGAAATATTCACCCCTGAACATTAGGCACAACCTTACTTCTCTTGAGAGACACAAATAAATTTGATGTTGAACCGGATGCTTGTGCAATGATTATATAAGCGCATGTTGGAGTCCTACATTTGGCAGATGCTAATGAAGAAGTATTTCTCTTCTCTTTATGACTACACATTAAGAATAACCACATATTCACATAAATCTTGCAGGGGAGGCTCAGCAGCAATTTGGATGTGCATTTCAGAGAAATTTAGGGGAGTGAGCATGAGTGAAAGAGGTATTAAGTGCCAGCCAACTTATTGCTCTTCAGATACTGAGCGAGGCTTCTACAAATATGAGTCTTCCTCAGGGACCCTGCACTTCCCAAATGTGCCTGAGGCCCAGTAATTAATAACACTCCATGGATCACCCTGCATAGGGAGGTTTGATCTTTGACTCTATCCCTGAAGTAGTCTCAGGCTCCTCCAATGAAAAGCTCCACCAACTTGTCATGGACCCAAAGTCCTCTAATCTCTTGGATGAGAAGATAGAAATTGTACCAGAATGCCAGGGTTCTCAAACCAGGGTCCTGCCCAAGCACTGAAGAGGCCACCACCATGACTTAGGACCTCAATTGGTTATGTGAGCATTGTTGAAGTAATTCATGGGTGCCTAGGACCTGTCGAAGGTCCTGTAAAGTTTAATGGTAACACCAGCTTCTGATGGTCTCCCATTCAAAACCAGTCCTTCCAAGTCTTGCTCAGCTCCCTGTAGGTTCCCAGCATGACTGAAACAGGACTCGTGTAATGAAATACTTGAGCAGGCGCCATCATATGAGAGTTATGTACCGTTTCCTGCACAGAAGTGCAGATATTAGGCCACTTCAGTTGTTCTCTCCTCAGGTGAATACAGTTGTCTGAGGGGCAGATGCTTCCCTTGCCCCCACCATTATGCCCCCTCATGACCACATGTTGAGGCTAAAGGTCTGAAGCAGGGATCCTGCTTTAAGTATGTTGGCCCTGCCCCTCTTACACTTGATTGCCTTACACTTCCTAATGATAGGGCCGGCTCTGCGCAGATTCAGAAAGACTGAGTAACTGGGAAGCTCATGGAGACAGCTATAACCATGATAGGGGTATCTGGAAACAGTGCAACTCAGACCACAGAAATGTAGGGACAGTAGAGAATCTGGTGGTCCTGGGTCCACATGTGAAGGGAAATTGGATGTCAAAGAAGCACATGGGATGGATGCAGGGACTCCAGGAGCCAGTGGTACTGCTGTGAGCTAGTGTGGTCTAGTGGTTAGGGTGTTGGGCTAGAACCTGGGAGACCAGAGTTCAAATCCACACCTATCCATGCAACTCACTGGGTGACCTAGACCCAGGCACCATTTGGCAGCCTAACCTACCTCACAGGATGGTTGAAGTAAAAAAATGGGTATGGGGAGAACCATATATGCTACCTTGCTCTCTGGAGCAAAGGCAGGATATACATGTAATAATAAATAACATGCTTTTTATTATTAAAAAAAAGTTTCATGGAAGGTATCAAATTGCCTGAGGCTGGCTCCAAATGTGAGATTACTAACCAAAAATGGGTGTGCAGTCTAAAATCTCTTGGCTGATTCCATGCATTTGTCCAATTTTTTGTCTTCTACTTCGAAAAATTGCTTCCATTTCACCTTGAACTGCTGCCATGGCTGAAGGGTATTTTAAAAGAAACAGGAGAAGCCAGAAAACTGCAGGCCCTGCATTACTCTAAAAATAAACACAACAACAAGATTGTCAACAACAATAACAACAACAACAACAAAACAACAACTCATGAATCAATAAAGCATCTACTACTACAACAACATACGGAAACAAAACACAAGTCACTGTAAATATCATTTTCATTTGTAAAGAACACCAATTGCATCCATAACATGAAAGTAAATTAACAAGAGGATGGTTCTTGAAGGATTGCCCTGAAAGGCTGATAAATACCTTTCAAGCACTTGTGCATTATTAATGGTAGTATTCCCAGACCTAATCGGCTCCTTCAGAAACTCGAAGCATCTGACAATTCTTTTATCAGGAAGACAATAACAGGAGGAGCCTGGACAAGCCCTGTGAATTTAGGCATATACAGTGGTACCTCAGGTTAAGAACTTAATTCATTCTGGAGGTCTGTTCTTAACCTGAAGCACCACTTTAGCTAATGGGGCCTCCTGCTGCTGCTGCGCCACCGAAGCGTATGTAACCTGAGGTACCACTGTAATTGAATCAAAGCCGGAAGCAGAACATGAAGGCTTGTACCCATGTCATACTTAGAGCAGACCTGTTGAAATCAATGGGACCAATTGCAGGGCAAGCTCAACCCCTGACTGACTATGTTGGAGAGAGTTTGGATGGAGTGTGTGTGTGTGTGTGTGTGTGTGTGTGTGTGTGTGTGTGGATAACTTTGCATCTCAATCTACCTCCCTTACATTGCAATGAATATAAGTTAGGAAGGTTTCATAAATATGCAGATTATGTAACTTCTCCTCAGGGTTTCGGTGCGCCAGAGCTCATGCACCCGAACCAAGCATGGTTGAATACGTGGTAATAATGGTAACAGAAATTACGACATAAATTCAGCCATAGCAGACAGCATGGTGAATAATGTAGTATTTGGTGGAAACCAAAGTGCTGCAGAATGGAGGCAGAACAGATTGTGATGAGTATAGAAATCACTGCCTTCTCACATCCCTTACCAGAGATGCAACGCGAGACCTTTTGCGTGCATGGTGTGTGTCCTTTTACTGAGCCACAGAACATCCCTTTCTCTCTATACAATTCCTACATCTCACTTCTAGTTCAAAAACAAGGCTTCTAGCACTCTGAACTACAGGAACGATCTGGAAAAGAATGGTTATACTGCTCTCTAAAGGCTGAACAAAGCAAAAGGGAGTAAAAAAAAGGAAAAAGTGAGATATTTGCTCCCCCCCCCCAATTTTCCCTAAACCTCACAGCTTTTGCTCTAGTCTTGTGCTTTGTTTAGACCTAGCTTATGAGGTTGGCTTGTGTACACCCACATCATTAAGCTTGCTGCAGCCAATGGCCATATGGAGAAAAAGTGCCAGGAAAGTTGAACGCGAAAGGTGCCAGCTTCAATTCCAGGCAGTGGGGAAGCTACCTGCTCCAGCACTGGGGGTGGTGTACATCTGGGGGCATGGCTGGCGAACGTCCCAGGGGGCGTGGCATGCATCAGGGTGTGTGTGCAGCAAGCAGTGTGCATCCCGGGGCATGCAAAGCAAGCAGTGCAAGTCCTGGGGGTGTACAGCAAGCGGCGAGAGTCCCAGGGGTGAGGACAGCTGCGATGTCACCCCCCCCAGATGGCACCTGGGGCGTACCACCCCCCTCACCCCCATGGTCCGTTTACAATGTTAAGCCCCCTTCCTAAATGTGTTGAACCTGGAGCAAGAGTTTGACCATCAGTGCTAAATGGACAGCTGAGAACTCAAGCCCCCCTTGGAAGTGCATTTCCTCCATGTAACTTGAATCATGCAAGGGACAGTTTCAGCTCCGCTTGAGTTTTTAGCATCTAACTTGAACATGCCCCCTCCATCATGTTCTCCTCATAGCCCTCCACATGTCTGGGGCTGAATTTCTGTAGCAGGGAGCCTGTGCTGTACACATGCACTGTACAATCTAGAACCCTGGTCTTCCATGCTTTCAAAATGTGTGGAGAGCTGACACAAATAGAGAAGGTTGCTTGCCAAAGCAGTTCAGGTCCCAAGCCGTGGAAAGTTATGGATCTGAGAGTTCAAGAGGTGACATAAAAGGATGGAGCTGTTGAGCTCATCTCCATTCTCCTCCATGCACTATCCTAATCATTTAGCAGGTGAACTTTTTAAGAGGGTTTCAGAGTTTCCTAATTATAAAAACAGGTTGTCTTTGCATAGGGAAGTTTCCCACCTGCCCCTTTGCACCCAGGATGGCAAATCTATTTCAGAATCTGGAAAATACACTCCGTGGAAAATCAAGGGTAAAAAAAATATCCGGCGGACCTAGCTTTGTGTACTTTTCCTCTGCTTTTCTTTTTAAAATTGTGATGATTAAGTGAAATGCAATATAGCACCATCGCTGATAGCAAGTGCATCTACAGTACATTAAACCCAACAGAGAGGAGCACAGGGCATACATAATTCATGCTGTTTTTGGAGAGGAGGATGCAAGTTTATTCTGCACAACTTTTCAAGGAGGGCGACTGCTCTTTTAATTAAAGTGCAGGCATTTAAAGGAGGGGACAAAGTGCAAAAGGTTTTAATCATTCATGTTGCAAGCAAATGCGTTTATTCGTGCTTTATGGGGTGGTGGTGGAATAAAGTCTCTTCCGCTTCCTTGGAGACTGCATTCCAGAAAATTCCTGTCATCTGCTAGGGAAGCTGCAGGTAAACTGCCCCAATGTCATTTGGGGCAGATGACCTAATGCATGTGGAATGTGGGGGGGGGGCACGGGGTTACAGGTGGAAGAAGCAGAAAAGCAAGCTGCATGCAGTGGTTTTCAGAGCGTGCTCAAAAAGGTTCCTCTGGAAACTGATTAGGGGCTCCTGAATACAATGTTCTTCTGCCACTACTGATACTCCCCTAGTAGTAAACTGTTTTATACCAAGTCAGGCTTTAGCCCATCAAGGTAATCGAATCATAGAGTTGGAAGGGACCCTGAGGATCATTTAGTCCAAACCCCTGCAATGCAGGAATATGCAGCTTTTCCATATGGGGCTCAAACCTGCAACCTTGGCGTTATCAGCAAGAAGCTCTAACCCGCTGAGCTATCCAGTTAGTCGGTACAGTGGTACCTCTGGATGAGAACAGGATCCGTTCCAGAGCCCTGTTCACATCCTAAAGTGAACGCAACCCGCGTCTGAGCAGGTTGTGATTCGCCACATCTGCGCATGTGCGTGACATGATTTTGAGCATCTGCGCATGCGCGAGCAGTGAAACCCGGTATTAACACGTTCTGTTACTTCTGGGTCTCTGCGGAGTGCAACCTGAAAACGCTCAACCCAAAGCTACTTTAACCCGAGGTATGACTGTATTATTATTATTATTATTTAAAAATAATTTTTATTAATTTTCTTTTCTGAAAACAAATATCCAATATCATTGTTAAACATACATTTCCCAATTTCCTCCCTCCCTGTTGACTTCCCTCAACTACCATTTCTGGCTTATTGCATCAAATGATACATTCTGCTGTTTATATACAATATTATGTTATCACATAATACTTCTTGTTCTTGGTTGGTATTATTTTAAGTGACCTCCTCAGCCCTAACTGGAGATGCCAGGGTTTGAACCTGAGACCTTCTGCATGCAAACCTTGTGTTTCCACTAGGATACAGAGTCCCTCTTGTGAAGCAGATTGTCACTGTCAAAACACTGGTAGCTCTTTGGCAAATGCATGCACGCAGGTCTTCATAGCAAATATCAGAGAACCTGAATACAGATGCAGCAATCACATCCACGTGCTACATTTACATTAATGATAGGCCTTTAGATTAAAATGTACATGTTCCTAACTTCACCCATTCATGATTAAAAAAAAAAAATGAGGTTGCATGGAAGTTTGGAAGTGGAGAGTCAAGCCTACCATTTAAACTCCAAAAGGAAAGTGTCGATTGAGGAAGTGGGATGGTGGCATTTCCTACCTGAGTACTCCAGAGCTGCAACAGCATTGCTCTTGTCTGCATATTTTCATCTACTCCAAGGTCCACCAGGTGCTGTTTGTAGCTGTCCAGCCAAACACTTCGGTTAGCTCTGCAATCCAGTCTCTTCACAGACAGTAACTTCCAGAGGTGCTTCCTAATGCTGTTGATTTCCTTCTTTTCCGCTGCACATAGAAAAGCCAGTGGCATCAATATGGATGTTGTATTATTGTGATTGCACTAATATACCTCTTCCCACAAGAGGTCAGAAAAGCACATATGGGGCCGCCTCATTTTTTCCGGACAACAACCCTGTGAGATAATGGTATTCTCTCAAATTGCCTTAGATTATTGCATTATATGCATTAATTCCAATTTTAATTGTTAGCCGTCTTGAGGGTCCTTGTTAAGAATGAAAGGTGGGAGACAAATGATTTCATAAATCAGTAGGTATACTGAAAGATTCTCCAATGCCACCATTCATAGCTGAGCAAGAATTTGAATCCAGGAGAACTCTAAGCAGTACCCTGGGATTGCAGAGATAAAGGGAAGCACACTCTGGTCTTTGTCAGTGAGCAGAGGCTGAAACCTTTGCCTCCCAGGAGGTGTATAATGGCATGGTAAGGACTAGTTGGGCCCCATCAACCAGCTAGAGGAGGAGGAACTGTTCGGATACTTGCATTCCTCTTCCCTCCCCATTCCCCTTTCCTTTTGAATCATGTCTACTAGACTGTAAGTCTGTAGAAAAGGACTGTCTTATCTTATGATATGTGTACAGCACAGAGCAGAATCCTAACCCCATAATAAGCACTATTGGGAGAGAGGGGTTAGGATTAGGTGGTGGTCCCTCTGCTGGGCTATGCCAGTGGTGGAACTCTGCTGCCATGGAGGTTTCCACTGTTTGAGTAGTAGTCCTCATAGTTTTTCCACTATTCTGCAAGTATCATTCTAATGGGTAACCCATGGGTATGCAAACTAAGGCCCGGGGGCTGAATCTGGCCCAATCACCTTCTGAATCCGGCCCATGGATGGTCCAGGAATCAGCGTGTTTTTACATGAGTAGAATGTGTCCTTTTAGTTAAAATGCATCTCTGTTATTTGTGGGGTATGCCTGGTGTTTTTACATGAGTAGAATATGTGCTTTTATTTAAAATACATCTCTGGGTTATTTGTGGGGCATAGGAATTCGTTCATTTCCCCCCCAAAAAATATAGTCTGACCCCCCACAAAGTCTGAGGGACAGTGGACCAGCCCCCTGCTGAAAAAGTTTGCTCACCCTGGGGTAACCAGATCTATCTATTCCTTAAAAAAACAAGCAAACCACAACTCCCTGCAAGGCAAAACCACCTGAAAGGTTGCACAATAGCACCATCTACTGCTCATAATAGCTTCTGTACATTAAGTAGTCTAGTCCTTCTTGGAAGCTACATTTCTGTTACTGTCAGATCACATTTATGCAGCAGTGTTATGGGCTTATTTTTTTGCAACTGGGAACATCTGGTTAGTGGAGCAGCAGCTGCCACCGCCAAAACTCTGAAGACATGAGAATGAAACTTGAGGGACACGGCCTAACCCAAAATGCTCCCAAGGTAGAGATGGCTCCGGCAGCGGTGGAAAAAGGAGTGGGATGGAAGCTCTGCTGGTTTAGCAAAAGAGCTCAATGGTGATGGGTCACCAGATCTAGACGGTGGTGCAGACTTGTGTACTTTTGGTCCAGAGGGCAAGACAAAACAAAGGGGTGGAAATTGCAAGGAGGCAGACTTGGGCTTAACATGAAGAGAAAGCTCCTAATAACAAGAGCTTCTCGACAGTATAGAAGGCTTCCCTGGGAGGTGGTGGACTTGACTTCACTAGGTGAACTAAGAGGCGCATCAGGCCCCATCTGCAGAGGATTCTGTTATTGCAAAATTCCTGCACAAAGCAGGGAGGTTGGAGTAGATCGCTTTCAAATTACCTTCCGGTTCTGAAATCCTATGGCTATCCAAGATCCGTTAGAGATCTGTGTGGTCGTGTGAGTGTGTGCATGCACACACATAGGCATATGCATTTATGCAAATACACATAACTTAATTTTAAAATGCAAAAAATAAATTTACATGAATAAAGGTGTGTTGGGGGATAGGGAAGAGCCGACCCTAACATTAGGCAGATTGAGGCAGCTACCTCAAGCAGCAAATGCTGGGGTGGGGCAGCCTCCTGCAATTCTCCAGAGTCCCATGAGCTCTCCCCAAGTCTGGTGCCTCAAGCAGTTAGCTCTGCCTACAAAGGCTGAGAGATGAATTTCCAGGTTTGGTGATGGAGAGTGTTGTTTTTGGAGGCTGAGCCACACACCACTTCCAATTTACCAAGCACCAGAGTTTGGGGAATGATTGTTCTTGACCAGTCACACCAACCTGCACTCAAGATGGAGCGAGCAGCTTTCATCAAAAGACGGTCCAGTTTATAAAACTCAGTGTATATTTCCAGGGAGAAGGCCAGGTCTTTAGCTTGATTCCTGCTGTCCTCATAATCTTTGCCTTCATTGCCATACAGTGTCAGGAACCCAGCTCTGGCAAGTGGGGATAGAAACAATAAAAATCCTCTTTAAAATACTTTTATTTTCTTGCAATATAACTATCACAGTCATCTAGATTACATATTAATTACAATGACTTTCAGTACCATTTATATGGAAATGGTGTCATCTCTACCTCTCTATTCAAACCCTTTCATCCTCAACTCATTATGCGTGCCTTTTGAAAATTCATATCTATATTAAATATCTGCTTTTCTGCTATTCTTCTTGCTTGTCTCATGCTCAGTATATCCAAAGCTGAGTTTTATCTCTTCCATCCCATTTTTCTCATAATCAGTCTCCTCATCTATTGACAATATCACCATCTATGGTGTGCACTATGTGTACAATGTGTACAATGACTGTGTACACATTGCTGTTTACTCAGGCTCCTGTGAGTACACACAACATCAGCCACAATGCGCTTGCTTCTGGAGAAATGCTGTTCTCTGGCACATCTTCCCTCAAACCAGCTTCCATCTGTTTTGAAAACAGTGTCCCACAATGTGGAAGCAGAAGTCCTTTCCACAAGTGCAAAGTCACCTTGGGTTACAACTCTTGATAACTTTTGTAAAAAAGTGAGGCCCAGCAGTCTTTAGAGCAGGATGGGGAAGCTGTGGCCTTCCAGATGCTGTTAGACTCTTACTCCCATTAATCTCAGCCACCATGGCCAATGTTGTGACATCATTCAAAAAATGACTGGAAGGCCACAAGTTTCCCATCTGTGCTTTAAACTCTCCCCAGAAGGCTGGATTCTGAACTGAAAATGTTCCACTGTGTGATCCTGGCTAGATACATACCAATATACATGCCAGATCCCCAATGGGCCTAAAGGTCCATTTGATATTTAAATTGTGTTTTATTTCTCATTAAAAGTGGTGTTCTACAAGGCCATTGTCCATTTAGACATTCAATATGTATTCTTCTCCACATTCTGCAGGATGGTGGAAGGATAGACAAGGAAATGAACAGTGCCAATTTCAGTCCTAAGGACACACCGTTGCAGATTCCACTTAAGAATTAAGACCAAGCTTCCTTTCCTATACAGACCCATGTTTTGGGGGCCTTTGGGCAAGATGATCTCTTCCTCACTGCTCTTCCTCTTCCTCACTGCTATCTCCCTGGCCTATTTGCTTGCCCCTCAACCTATGGGCTGGTCCAGTTTGCAGACTCACTTGGAGGGAGAGGACAAGGTCCGATGGATGCTGCTGTTCCTTCTCTCCCTTTCTGTTGCGGTTTGTTTTCCTTGTGAGGAATGGCAAACAGGTAGCAAGAGCAGGGAGGAAGAAAAGCAGAGGGTTGGCAATGGGTCCCCTGGTGAGTTAGGAGTCCCATCTGGTACCCAGTGATGCCACTGGGTTTCTGATGTGTTGTTGTTGTTGTTGTTGTTGTTGTTGTTGTTGTGTCCGACTCTTCATGACCCCATGGACCAGAGCACGCCAGGCACTCCTGTCTTCCATTGCCTCCCGCAGTTTGGTCAAACTCATGCTGGTAGCTTCGAGAACACTGTCCGACCATCTCGTCCTCTGTCGTCCCCTTCTCCTTGTGCCCTCCATCTTTCCCAACATCAGGGTCTTTTCCAGGGAGTCTTCTCTTCCCATGAGGTGGCCAAAGTATTGGAGCCTCAGCTTCACGATCTGTCCTTCCAGTGAGCACTCAGGGCTGATTTCCTTAAGAATGGAGAGGTTTGATCTTCTTGCAGTCCATGGGACTCTCAAGAGTCTCCTCCAGCACCATAATTCAAAAGCATCAATTCTTCGGCGATCAGCCTTCTTTATGGTCCAGCTCTCACTTCCATATATCACTACTGGGGTATCTGATGTAGGAACCACCTGATCCCTTATATCCCTGCCAAGTCACTACTGGTGGCCGCCCATGGTTCAAATGCATGGCTTGTATCCACAAGGAGCCATTGGGTTGGTATTGTGAGCCCAGTTTTATGAGATGCCTTTCTAGTTGAGATAGACAGCCCTCTCCCCACCTGTTGAACTTCCAGCACCCACTGAATACTTTTTTATTCCAGCAGGCAGCTTAATTGAATTCTGACTTTATAATGTTAACTGATTATACTGAGTTTCTTGTGCATCACTTCGAGATGATGGCAACTAAGCGGTATATAAACTGTCTGAATAAATATACGCTGGCCCTGAGCAGACCTCACCACCATCTTCCTGTATCAGAGGAAAGGGCTTAGGTATGCTGTGCTCACCTGAACATTGTACTGTAGGAGAGGTGAAACAGACCTTCCTCTTTCCACTGCTGGCTGGCTCTATCTGGGTCAGAAAGCAGAATGGTTCGTAAGTTGAAGAACATCGCCTTTGTTAGGGTGGGGAGGTTCTTGTTCTGCAGAGTCCTGGGGAAGGAAAAGTGGGACAAAACAAACCTCTTTACTTTAGAAGAATAAAAGCAAGAGCTTATTAAAGGTGTAGTTTAACCATTCATAAGACATAAGTTCCTTTTCTTTTGTTACACAGGTCCTGTTACAAAGTGTAGAATTTAAATCAGGGACAGTAGCAATTAAAATAACAGTAAGAGGCAAGATTTAGAATGTTTCAGTCATGAACAATGCAATCCCATTGAAAACTGCAACACATGTGACATTGGCTTTCTTATCTGCTGCTTTACACTGTGAATTCTTGAAGGACTGAACTCACAAAACTACTGTTAATGGTGAAAGTGTTCAGAGTCTCCCTCTGCTGTAGTCATTTTTCCTAAATACAGTAACCTAAAGCTCCCCACCAGCCCATCTGGAGGAGAAGCTGTCAATGCGCCAGTTAAGGGGCTCTCGTCACATTTCTCAGCAGGAAGCAACAGGAAGCAATACAAAGAGCAGGACTTACAAACAGGAGTTTTTAAATTAATGACACGATCATCCATAGTGCTTTGCCTGAGCTGCAGTCCCATTCGACTACAGCAGCTAAAAATGCCCACAACTGAGATCTGAAAAATACAGGAGGACAACACAGAAAATACTGGACTGCAGCAATTTAACAACAGCAACATCTGGATTCTCCGTAAAAAGCATATGGCCAAAGGGTGGCAATTCCAGAGAAAAGGGCTAATGGAGAAGCAAGCATAGATAGCAGTTTGGATGAACTCAGAGGTCCCAAGTGAACTGGCAAGATTCCCTAAAATACGTCTACGTACCATTACCAATCTTTCCCTGCAACAACTGCTGGAGAGGGCAGGTGTACTTGGGGGTGCATTATTAGTTCATTAATGACAGCCAATTTGCTACGTGCCCTTTTTTGTACTGAACATGAAAGCCTAGAATTTGTTTCTGACGTTCACGCATCAGAGCCACTGCACATACAGGCAGGCCCCACCTGGACCACTTTCAACAGTCCAAAGAATTCTAGGAACGTCAGTCTCTTACGGGTTCTGAGAATAGGTTAGGAGACACCTGCTCCCCTCATGGAGCAACAGTTTTCAGAGTGGTTTAACTGTCCCTCTTCACAGGGAGCTCTGGAAATTCTAGCTCTTGGGCTTGTTTTCGTTAGAACAAGTGTAAAGGAACAGGCAGAATATAACATGCTGAGGGAATAAGGCCTTGAGAAGAGACAGAGAAAGGCCCCCACATAACAAGACCCAAAGCTGACAGTGTGGCCAACATTACTGTATGGTTTGGTGCCCCTCTGTGCAGCCACTATCTTCTATTTACATATCTGTCACATTTGCACCTCATCTTTCCTCCAAAGAGGTCAGGCAGCATTTCTTTCTGTTTTATGCTCCCAACAACCCTGCAGTGTAGGTTGGGCAGGGAGAAGATGTCTGGCCCTTAAATTCCGCAGCAAGGTTCACTACTGAACTGAGACATGAACTCTCCTCATTCTGCCACATACACCATGCAGCCTTCATTACCCAAAGCTACATTGACTGCTTCACTGAGAACCATTCTGTTACTGAACACCTCAGAGGACTAAATGACTCTGTTTTTCTTGGCCCGCACACTGGGAAACTTCCACAAGTAAAGCTTTCACAAGGAACTTGCATCCAGCAGAGCCACTCCTTGTTTACATTAGCCAACATTAATTTGATCCGCTGGTTATGCTTTTACCTAAGGAGGTGGTAATGCACATCTTTGTGATCCATTCAACTGAGGTGTAATAAGAGTAACCCAGATTATTAATATCAGAAGAAACCAGAAGAAATGGGATTCCCTTGTACAGTGTCATCTTCACAATAAAGAATCATTGGCTGGGGAAGGAATAGGAAACCATTTCTAACCAGCAGGCCAAATCCTTATTTTCCCACCCCTGCAGGGCCAAATTGTATATGTGGCTGGGGCCACACACCTGTCAATCACCTGAAACCATAGTGACATCAAGTAATGCAGTACTTTGTAGCCCCTGCTGTCAGAACTTCAAAGTGCAACATGGAGCTATTTGTAAACCCCTTTACAATACCCCCAAATGACTCTCTGAATCTCCAAAATCAGAAGTTTAAAGAGCAGCACCGGACTGTTTGCAAAAGAGCGTTCAAACAGCCCCACACTGCACTTAGGCTGTGCACACCTGTTCTCAGCAGGGGAACAGGCAGGTGCCGCCAAACTGAGCAGGATTGTATTGTCCACTCATCCTGCTGGCTGCAGAAGTCTGCTTCGACAGCATGCTTCCCACAGATTATCCTGCAAGCCAGAGGTTTCCCACCCGAGTTGAGACAAAGAGACAGAAATGCAGACCAGGTTCCAATCTCACCTTTGCTATGAGCTCACCAAGTGGCCTGACACAAGCCACTTTCTGCAAAATTTAGAAATAATTAACCAGCTCCTCAGCTAGTGCCAAAAACTCAAGAGAGTTGGTGCCAGTTGTATCTTGTAGAGGAGGGAATTCCAGAACTGGGGTGCCACCACCGAGAAGGCTGTCCCCCATATTGCTGCATAATAAGCATCAGCTAAAGGCAGGGCAACCAAGAGAGCCTCTCTCACAGATGCCAGCAATTGGAGAGTTATAACCAGATGACATCAGCTGCTCTCCCAACTATCCAGGCCCAAAGTTGCATATGCCTTTACAAAGCATTCATTTAAGTGCCGGCATTGTAAGGTTGTTGTCAAGCAAGTGCTCAAGTTGTCAAGCAGCGTCAGTCCCTGCCCCCACCCAAGCATTGAGCTGTAAACACAGTTATCTGATGCTTCCAGTCATGTGACTCCAGCTCCATCAAATGAGCATTTATCCTCAGTGTTGTTGTTTCTTCCTTTTCGTTTGCCAGCGTAAACTCTGAGGTCTGGTTGTTTATGTTCTGCTATTGCCTTCTCCCTCTGCCCTCCCCCTCAGTTTTAAGGGTTTAATGCAGTTTGTGGCTATGCTAGAGACCCACCTCCCCCCCCCCCCCGGTACAAAAGATTAAAACCCAGACACCATTCAAAATTTGAGATTCTACAGGAAGACTCTGAAAACAACAATATTTACAAAGCCAAGCTGCTTATCCAATTCTTCTTGTAAGGACCTTTAAAGCAGGGATGAGGAAAATGCAGCCTTCCAGATTGCTAGAGCGTGAGATTCTTAATATCAGGGTCATGAATTTGAGCTCCACTCTGGGCAAAAAGATTCCTGCCTTACAGGAGTTGAACTGCCCTGAGACCCCCGAGTATAGGGCAGTATATAAATTTAATCCATCTATCTATCGAGGAAGGGACACAGGTGGCGCTGTGGGTTAAACCACAGAACCTAGGACTTGCCGATCTGAAGGTCGGCAGTTCGAATCCCCACGACGGGGTGAGCTCCCATTGCTCGGTCCCTGCTCCTGCCCACCTAGCAGTTCGAAAGCACATCAAAAGTGCAAGTAGATAAATAGGTACCGCTCCAGCAGGAAGGTAAACGGCATTTCCGTGCTCTGCTCTGGTTCGCCAGAAGCGGCTTAGTCATGCTGGCCACATGACCCAGAAGCTGTACACCGGCTCCCTCAGCCTATAGAGCGAGATGAGCACCACAACCCCAGAGTCGGTCACGACTGGACCGAATGGTCAGGGGTCCCTTTACCTTGACTTTATCTATAGAGGACCCTTGTTGTCCCTTCTATGATGTTGGATGCCAAGTCCCTTTAGGCCAAGCCAGCTCACTGGATGACATTAGGCCAAGTGTTGCTGCTCAGCCTAACCTCACAGGGTTGTTGTGAGGATAAAATGGGGAGGGGGTCACCACCTTGAGCTCCTTGGAGGAATGGTGGAACACAAATTGAACAAATAAATAGATGGTCCATGGTACGGCGGCTTGGCTTTTGCAAGCACTGTTCATGTAAGAAAGGCACCTACATTCTCATCATGACCTTTTCCGCGTTAGGGTCGTAATCCGGCAGCTTGACTTCAAACATTCGGTCCATTAAAATGCGGGCATATTGGCCAAAGTCCAGCTTGGAACGTGACTCCCAAAGCACTGCTTCGTAGGAATGGGGGTCCAGTAAAATGGTGACAAATTTCCCTGCAGCTTGAACCTGAAATACAAACAAGCCAAGCAAATCACGAAAATACGAAACTTGTGCGTAAAGGAAGTGAAAATATAAATGTGGCCCTAGAAATAAATGTGTCATACAATTGCTTTCCAAATCCATGTTTAACCAGTAGCATTGCAAGCCCCCAAGAAATAAAAGCAAATGCAATTAGGTGCCATATATTTATAGCACCAGCAATGAAACAGCTGCATAGCAAACTTTCCATTATTCCCTCTTGGGAAGGTTCTTAAATGAGCCAATATGGTTCCTATCAGCCCCATGTTCTTCCCCATCACAGCACTGGTCCTCTTCTCCCTGCATCGCGTTGTGATGGGTGGGAAAATATCTGTCACTGCTCTCCAGAGACTACTCTGGTGACGATTCCCCTCTCCCAGGTCAGCACTGGGCTTGATGGAGAGGTTTAGAACCTCAATCCCGTGCTGAGATGCAGAGATCTCCCCAAATGCAGCACTGAGCTTGGTAGAAAGATTTAAACCTAACCTCTCCACCAAGACCAGCAGCACATCAGAATATTATATAATTAAGGCTTTTGGTCTTTGATTTGCTTGGAAGAGGATAAAAGATTCTCCAATTTCTTGATATTAGACAGAAGAAGGATCTCATTAGCCACTGGAGAGATGTTAAAAATCTTTGGACAGTTTCCTAGAATCTGTGTAGGAGCTGTGTCGCACTTTTAAATTTGGAAATCCGCCATGATGGAAGTCAAGACCGAGCTGCAGAATTACAAATAGCCATAGGGGGAGGTGAACCTTCAATATTTGTATTTCCAGTTTGATTTGGTAAATCTCCCTCGGAAAGGCTAATGTTTGATGCAACCGGTGTAGGAAAATTAATGAGCAGACGCTTAGACTTGATTTCATTGGAACTGAGTGAAGATGGTGGCTGCCAGCAGCGAAAAGTCCTTTGGATTGATTCACCAGCGTGTGAGAAGATGCTGCAAACTTATAGAGGGGAATCATAGACATAAAATCCACACAGAAACACATCATTGCTTGTTTCAGCTCGCTTGTGGGAAGAACTCAGAGGCCGTGAAAGAAGGAAGGTTAACAACAGGAAGAATTAGAGGAAATATTGGAAATGACTATGAAAAGCAGTAGAAGTATGAGATTATCAGAACCCTCCAAACTTGAAGCATGGGAAGTCCTATTAAAAAAATTATAATTTGGCAGAATATTTGGATTATTTCATATGTATATGTATAATTTGGAATATTTGATGTGATTTGCTTGGATTGTTAAAGTGGAAAATTTAATAAAAATGATTAAAAAAACAACAACAAAAGACCAGCAGCACATCGCACAACAGTGTGGCATGTTCCTGTCTGTGTGACATGTGGGTGGTCTGCGTGTCTGTGTTAGATAATGTCACAGAGGAAGACTTTTGATCTGCCTTTGGTGCCTGTTACAATTCTGGTGCATGTGTGTGCTTTCATGTGGGTTTATATGAGCTGTATGTGCGGTGGCGCCATGCATTCTGGCCAGAGCATGTTTTCAGTGGCAAAGGCACCCGCAACCACCACTCACAAGTGGCCTTCGGAGAGTTGGCCAGCCCAGAGTGAAAACCCCAGGCTGGAAAGGGGTTAACTACCTCTGCACTACAATGAATAAATTTCAAGGGTTTCCCAAATGGTAAAACTGTGTCATAACTTTGTTCACTGATTCCTGTGCACAGAGCTGTCGCCATGGGTTTCCCTTGAAGCAATGCTTGAAGAGAAGAAGGCTGTGGGTCAGCAAGAACGGCTGGTGTTCCCTAATAGTGCAAGATCTCCCTACAAGTTTATTTCTCTCTCTGAAGAATTATGTATTGAGCAACAGGAGGCTGTACAGATGAGCTGTCTAAACATGAAGGCACTGTGTCATTATGTAAAACTGACGCTGCTCTGTGACCTGTAAAGGGAAGATCACATAAAAGCTATCCCTGTGTAGACTATTTTGTACACAAAGCTTCTCACACTTCAGGTTGCTTGGTCATCATCTAGAGATGGTGCCTGGCTTTTGAAAAGCTGCAAGACAGGATGCAGCTGCTTTGCCTTGTCCCACCCCATTGCTTCAACTATCTCATCACCCACCTTCATCTCCCGTGAGGCAAAAGAAGAATTTTGTTTGCAGGCACAGGCACGAAAGAAGTGGAAGAGGCACAGGAGAATTGAAAGCACAGCAGCTGCATTCTCTCTTGCTTTTTGGAGTGTGAAATTGGCTCTTGGGATACAATCAGGGCTTTTTCTTCAACTGGAACTCGCCAGAACTCAGTTCCGGCACCTCTCAGGAGGGCACCGTTATAAGAGAACAAGGGAGGTGTTCATGGTGAGTTCCTGCGCCTCTTTTTCTAGAAAAACAGCACTACATACAGTGCATTTGGGTTGTGAATGGGCCTTATGCTGGCTGGTGATAGCAACGAGATCAGCTTGGGATCCAGCAGATCCTGGGCCAGCTCAGCCCTACCCACCTACCCACCCATCAGGGCTTTCCACTGGGTGGAGATAGTGCCAGCAGACCTCTCATTTCAGAACCAAGTGGAGCTGGGCAAATGAGAGGTCTGGTTCAGCTGGGTGGACAGACACCTCCACTCGATCCAAATGCCCCACAACCCAGTGTCAGAGTTGGATTGGTCTGTTAGTAAAGTACTAAGAGCAGAATGAAAGCATAGAGAGAAATGGGAGACTGGTTATTGAGAGTGAGGGAGAGCAGAAGATCTAGGAATTTTTTTCTAAATTTAGACCAGCTTTCTGGGATCACCTGCTTCACAGGACTCAAAGGAATTCTGGGCTTCTCCTACAAAACTAGGGTCTCAAGTTGTCAACAGTTCAGGAATGGCTCAAGACACTGAGATGCCCAAGGCAAAGGACAAGATAGAGTTACAGTGGTGCCTCGCAAGACGAAATTAATTCGTTCCGCAAGTTTTTTCTTCTTGCGAGTTTTTTGTCTTGCGAAGCACGGTTTCCCATAGGAATGCATTGAAAATCAATTAATGTGTTCCTATGGAAACCGCTTGCCAGGCTGGCGGTGCGGAGAAGGGCTTTTCTCCCCACCGCAAGCCTTCAGGACAGGTACGGGAACAGAGGGGAAGGGGCGCAGCGCTTCTCTTCTGTTCCCGGAGCTTGCGGTGGGAGGAGGGTTTTTCCTCTCCACCACCAACATTCAGAACAGCATTCTGAATGTTGGCGGTGGGAAGGAAAACCCTCTTCCCACCGCAAGTCTTCAGGACAGCCATCCGAAGGCTGGCGTGGGGAGAAGGGCTTTCCGCCCCACCGCCAGCCTTCGGAGCAGCCTTCCGAAGGCTGGCGCGGGGAGAAGGGCTTTTCTCCCCACCGCCAGCCTTCGGAGGAGCCTTCCGAAGGCTGGCGCGGGGAGAAGGGCTTTCCGCCCCACCGCCAGCCTTCGGAGGAGCCTTCCGAAGGCTGGCGCGGGGAGAAGGGCTTTCCGCCCCACCGCCAGCCTTCAGAAGAACCTTCCGAAGGCTGGCGCGGGGAGAAGGGCTTTCTGCCCCACCGCCAGCCTTTGGAGGAGGTCCGAGGACAGTGGGGAAGAAGCGCTGCGCTTCCCCGCTGTCCCGGAGATTTCCCTATGGGCTTTCGTCTTGCGAAGCAAGCCCATAGGGAAATTCGTTTTGCGAAGTGCCTCCAAAACGGAAAACCCTTTCGTCTAGCGGGTTTTCCGTCTTGCGAGGCATTCGTCTTGCGGGGTACCACTGTAGTGCTCTTCTCAAACTCAACTGGGCAGGCATTGAAATCTTACTTCAACACTGATGGTGGGACAGTGTGATCCACCGCAGCAGCTTCAGGGGTGCTGGACTGGCCACCGGGCACACACAGCTCTGTTAGGCAACACTTCACTGCTTATCCCCAGCCCGTAGCACAGGGCTCACCCATCTTTTTAGGCCTATGGGCACATTTAGATTTGTGAGTGAGACACCTGTTCTCTGGTCACTTTCTTCCTTACTCCCTAGATCACACACACAGTGCACACACATGGAGACACAGAAAGAGAAAGTGCATGCACATATCCTAAGTAATTTGGGTAAAAGTTGGACCCAGTAGAATTAATCTGAACTAAAGCACATACAATCGAAAGAGAAAGAGGGAATGTGTGTCACCCTACCAACTTCCTCCTTCAGCTTTATGTACTCAAGGGATAAAAAGGTAAATATCTTCACCACTCATGACGAAGAGGGGCAGTTAGTGGGTGAGTAGAGGATCAGAGGCCTTTTAGGCCCCCCCCCAAGGGTGTTATTGTGTCCACAGACCCCATATTGGTGACATTTGTCTTAGCATCTCTCTGCTAAATGCTGCTAATCTCCTGCCCTGCTACAGGCACATCCTCTGACCAACAGCACTGGTGATGTGGCGAGCAGGAGACCAGGGCCTGAGTCATGGTAGCACCCATTCATCACCTTCAAAAAACAATAATGTAAAATTAAATGCTAAGGTGACTCACGCAGAGGACTTGGTACTCACTGTGTAAATATCCCCATGCTTCTTCCTCATGTCAGTCATGAACTTGGCGGCATCTTTGCCAAATTCCAGTGCATGGCCAAGCCAAGGAATGAAACCTTTGTCAAGTGGAGGTTCCCCCGGTCGCCTGGAAATAAGACCAATATGGAAACTATTAACTATATTGGCATTTAATCATTCCAAACTCTTATCATTAGCATTCCAAACTCCCTTATACAGTGGTACCTCGGGATGCGAACGGGATCCGTTCCGGAGCCCTGTTCACACCCAGAAGCAAACATAACTAGCGACGGCATGTCTGTGCATGTGCGTGTTGCTTTTCCCGCTTATGCGCATGCACATGGCGTCATTTTGAGTGCCTGCGCATGCGCGAGTGGCGAAACCCAGAAGTAATGTGCTCCGTTACTTCTGAGTTGCCACGGAGCGCAACTCGAACGCGCTCAACATGAAGCATATTCAACCCAAGGTATGACTGTACAACAACTGCGATATTAATGACATCTATTCATCCTGACACGTTGAATGATTTATAAACCCGTAGGTGAAGCATTCTATATCCGTATTCCTCCTGTCTGTGACAATTATTCTGAATAAAAAGACAGTCCTTTATTTGAAAGATTTCTCTCTTTGAAGGGTTTTCTGGTCCAACCAGTCTGCTGGAATAGCTCAGTCGGCACAACATGAGACTCTTAATCTCAGGGTCGTGGGTCCAAGCCTCACGCTGGGCGAAGGATTCCTGCACTGCGGGTATTAGAGTAGGTGACCCTTGTGGTCTCCTCCAACACTACAATTCAGTGGTTCTATGATTTATTTAAAGAAACAGACCACAAAGAAGGGAGAATGGAGGCTTTGAATATGCCTATCAGCATTTAGCACTGCGGGAACAAACTGATGGATGATATTTCTAGTTCAGTGGCGTAGCGTGGGGGGTGCAGGGGGGCCCGGCCGCACTGGGCGCAACATCTGGAGGTTAGGGTTAGGGGGCGCAAATCCACGGGTTAGGGGGCGCAAATTACTTGCCTTGCCCCGGGTGCTGACAACCCACACTAATTATATCACGCGGCTGCAGGAATGCAATGGATAAAAGAGTGGATTGCATTAAAAGAAACTGACGTGTTATATCTAGAAGGCCACAATAATAGGTATGGCTGGCACGCGCATTTAGTATACGACAAAGTGAAAGTCCACAGGGGATTTTTGAGCCATGTGATAAGGAAATCATTATACAGTACAAAATATGGATTAACTACAAAGGAATATTGGAGCCAAAGATACCCCTGTGGACCTCACCCACAGAAGTCATGGCAGTTAAAAATAGAAACATGAAAGGAGAATGGCTGACATACAGATCAGTCTTGGAAGTAGATAAGGATAAACCAACATTGAAGAAATATGAGGAAATTAAAAACTTGCTAACAGATTGGCTACAATATTTCCAGCTACATCAAAGATTAACTATAGATTCAAAACAAGTAATTGCAAAGGAAACATCTAGATTCGAAAGAGAATTAATATTTAACAAAAAGGAAAATATTTCACAAGTGTATGAGTATCTTCTGGAATGGGAAACAAAAGAGGAATAAGTTAAAGCAGTTATGGTTAAATGGGCGTGGGACTTTGGGCATAATATACTTATGGAGCAATGGGAGAGATTATGGACAACAGACATTAAATTCGCAACATGCTATAATCTCAGGGAAAACACTATGAAAATGGTATATAGATGGCATCTTACTCCCAAAAAGCTTGCTGTGTAAAGGGAAAACATCAACCTGTTGGAGATGCAAAAAATAGGAGATACAAAAAATAGGAATGATATTTATAACGAGTTTAAGAAACTATTTAAAATCACCTTCAACCCCCCCCCCCCGAGATTTTCCTACTTGGTATACCAGAAATTAAAAAAAATATATAAGAACATTGTTTATGTATGGTATAACAACAGCTAGAACCCTTATAGCAAGGAAGTGGAAGAATGAAACGCAACCAGAGTTTACAGATTGGCAGATACTCATGTTAGAATATCTACAATTAGCAAAACTGACAGGATCAGTTAGAGGAATATCGAAACAAAAAAACAAACAAAACAAAACTAGAGAATGGATAATATTTAAGAATTTTGTAAAACTTTATTGTACAAATAGCTCCATATTAGCAGAAATTGAGTGATATTTATAAAGAAAAAGATCAGAGGAATGTATACAAAGCAGAAAGAAATTATTTTAAACAATGTAAACCTGTGAAAAAAGAATGTTATATCAAACAGTTTAATGAGAAGGATGGGAAGGATTGTGCCGATGAGTACTTTTACTATGTAAATAACTTTGTCTTTTTTTAAAATTTGATTTCTTTTTTTCTTATCTGTTACTTCTTTATTTCTTCCTTTTTTTCTTTATAAATTTTCTATTTTATATAATTTTCTAATGATTTATAATAATTTTTTGGTAATTCATTAATGGCCACCTTAATTGAAGGTCATCTGCAGTGTCACAGATATTAACACCCCAGGCAGAAGTCGCATTTGCTCTCTCACACAATGCTTTTTGTGCTCACCTTTCAGACACACAGTAATCACATGTAATGAAATCAAGTAATGCACATGCTGTCTGTGTTTAAATGGGGGAGTGGTTATCCTTTTTCTCTGCGAGAGGCCCGTGCTGATACTGCAACCCAATCTCAATTGTTTTAAAAGGTAAAGGGACCCCTGACCAGTAGGTCCAATCGTGAACGATTCTGGGGTTGCGGCACTCATCTCGCTTTATTGGCCGAGGGAGCCAGCGTACAGCTTCCGGGTCATGTGGCCAGCATGACTAAGCCGCTTCTGGAAAACCAGAGCAGCGCACGGAAACGTTTACCTTCCCACCAGAGCGGTACCTATTTATCTACTTGCACTTTGACGTGCTTTCGAACTGCTAGGTTGGCAGGAGCAGGGACTGAGCAACGAGCTCACTCCATCGCAGGGATTCGAATCGCCGACCTTCTGATCGGCAAGCCATAGGCTCTGTGGTTTAACCCACAGCGCCACCCGCGTCCCAGCATGCTGTCTGTGTTCAAATGGGAGAGTGATTATCATTTTCCTCTGCGAGAGTCCCATGCTGATACTGCAACCCAATCTCAATTGTTTACCTATGTCTTAAATCACAGTGATTAGTTGAATTAATAAAAGGCTTAAGAGGAATGGAAATCTACTTTTCTGTTAGCCAAAACCAGCAGGCCACACAGGATTCTGCTGCTAACCAATAGCTTAGCTTACGTACCACAGTAGGCGACTCACAGAGCGGCTACACCAGTTGCAGAGCCAGGCGGGACCTGAGGGTCAACAGAGGCAGCAGCTAGAAGCCGGTGAGTGCCAGCCAGGACCATCCAGTTGGACTCTAAAGAGAGAGTCAGGAGAGATTGCTGGAGGCCCCACAGAAGGGGCTCAGCAAGCACCAGCAGAGATGGCAGATTTCCAGTCTTCCCAAGTTGTAAATATTGGGGGAGGCATCCCTTTTGAACTTCTCTCAGAGAGCAACTGGCTGAGTTGGTCAATTAAAATGCAGCAGTTGTTAAGGAGAGATGGACTATGGGACTGTGTTGAAACTGAGGTTTTGAGACGGGACACTGCTGAGAAAAAACGGCTAGATGAAAGGGCCCGTGCCCAAATTATGCTGTGTTTGAGCAACTCTCAGTTATTGCATGTAGCAAATTCCAGCACAGCGTTTGAGTGCTGGAATTTATTAAGGGCAATGCATGTCAGAGAAACTGCTGGAACTATCATTTCTCTGACCAGAAGGCTGTTCAGGACTGTTATGAAAGAAGGTGAGAGTTTGGCAACTCATCTTCAAACGCTGAAATCTCTGTTTCTTCAACTACAGCAGAGAGGTAAGCGTTATGATGAGACTGACCAAACCTACATTATCCTTTCGAGTTTGCCTGAAAGCTGGTTGCCCGTGATTAACAGCATGGAGAGTATGCGTCCCCGAGATCTGACCCTTGAGTATGTGGTTGGCAGATTGACCGAAGAAGCAGAAAGAAGGTCAGATAGACAGGCTGAACTCCAAGAACGGAGGCGTTACAGTCGAGGGGGCCAGCAGCAGAATCTGCCAATGGAGCAACGCCAAGGTTTGGACTTGGCCATGGCGGTGAGGAGGTGCTATAGATGCAACCAACCCGGGCATCTCCAACGTCAATGCAGGGCAAGACTTCCAGGAGACGACATGGAGCAGAGACAGCAATCGACACAGAAACGTAAGCAGAAGGGGTTCTCTTCAGGGAAGAAGAACACGCGTTCTGCTCAGTTTGTGTCTGCATTTTCTCGGGAGGAGAGGAAGATACCTCGAGGAACGTGGTTGCTGGACTCTGGCAGCAGCAGGATTATCTGCAATAGTCGGGAGGACTTTAAGACCCTGGAGAAGCCAGCTGATGGAAAAGACTCAATCTATCTTGCTGATGGTCGTAGAAGCAAGATTGATGGCCAGGGAACATGTTTCCTGCAGTGCTTGAACACTACTCTACCAGAGACTCTGTTTGTCAGCAGTTTGGACTATTGTTTACTGTCTGTAAGCTGTTTGATTAATGCAGGGTATAGTGTTAAGTTCACGCAGGATGGCTGTCTGATAAAGTATGGAACTCAGGTATGTGGCCATGCAAAGTTGGAAAATGGGTTATATGTAATGCAGGACAAGCCTGTTAAAGCAGCCCAGGTGGTTCAGGATAATTTGCCAGTTCATAAGGGGTGTGTACATCAACTGCACAGAAAACTGGGTCACGCCAATTTCCGTGTGCTTTCAGAAATGCAAAAGGTGTGCAAGAACCTAAAAGTAAATAGCTGTAACTGTTTCCTAGATTGCAATGTATGTAAAATGGTCAAATCTAAGAGGAAGCCTGTGGCTTCTAAAAGCGACAGAGTATCTAAAGAGGTTTTAGAACTTGTCCATTGTGACGTGATAGGCCCTTTTCCACAGAAGACTGAAGGGGGCGCCAGATATGCTTTTCTGGTAATAGATGATAAATCACGTTTTAGTTGGCTGTTTTTGTTAAAGCAGAAATCTGAGTGTTTCCCCACATTCAGAGAATGGGTTGCCCAAGCTGAAAAGCTCTTCACTCGGCCTGTTGTGCAGCTGCAAACAGATAGGGGTGGAGAATTTCTGAACAAACAATTTGGGGCATGGTTGCGACGTAAGGGGATCACTCACCGTTTGACTAACCCTTATAGCCCTGCTGAAAATGGTCTGTGTGAAAGACATGGGGCTGTGATACAGTCAGTAAAGGACTGCCTGCTAGTGGATGCAGGATTGGGTCACAACCATAGGCTGTGGGGTGAGGCTTTTCTGACAGCGAACTTTTTGATTAATAGAACCTGGTCTAGCTCTATAAAAGATATACCATATCGTGTGTTGTTTGGTAAAGAACCAGAGTGGACAATGCTCCATAATTGGGGTTCTTGGGCACATGTAAACATTCCCAAAGCTCAGCGTCAGAAAGGGGGCGCTAGAGCGCAGAAACTGCGGTTTGTGGGATATCAGTCCTATGGCAAAGGGTGGCGTTTCAATTTACGCCCAGGAAGCATGGTTCTGTCACGAAGTGCAGACTTCGCTGACCAGGACAGATGGACTGCGATCCATGCCAACCCTGATTGCCTACTGCCCCTGCAAGTAAGAGAAGAGGCTTCTTCTCAGCCATTGGCAACACAGGAGCAGAATGAGGAGGAGGCACAGATTTCCCCAAAAGATGTGGCAATAGATAATACTTCTCTAGAGGAAGAGGAAGAAGAGCCAGAGATAAGGGGGGAAGAAGAAGTAGTTGTGCCTAGGCGCTCCCAGCGTTCAAACAAGGGTGTACCTCCTCAGCGTTTGACCCTAGGAGGAGTGAGAGTATGCAATGTGAGTTGTGTGGAACCACAAAGTTATAATGAAGTCTTAGACTTACCCCCTGGGGAACGTGCTTTGTGGGAACAAGCTATGAAAGAAGAAATGGACTCTTTTAAACGTAACAAAGTGTTTGAGGTCATAATGCCACCCCCTGGTGGCAGAGTGGTGTCATGCAAGTGGGTTTACAAAAGGAAAACCCTTGCATCTGGGGAACCACGTTTTCGAGCCAGATTAGTAGCCAGAGGGTTCACTCAGATTAAAGGGGAGAGTTATGATGAAGTGTTTTCTCCCACTGTAAAGAGTGAAACTTTTCGTTTAATGCTTTCCAGTGCTGCTGTAAGACAACTAGCAGTGCACCATTTTGATGTTGATGCTGCATATCTGCATGCAAATTTAGACCATGAAGTGTTAATGAGACAACCCCCTGGGTTTGAAGAGGGGAATGGTGCAGTCTGGCGTTTGAAAAAGGCTGTTTACGGTCTCAAACAAAGTGGAAGGTGTTGGAACCAGTGTTTAAATGAAGCCCTTGTAAAACTTGGTTTTAAAAGGAGTGTGGCTGATCCATGTCTGTACACCAAGGGAACAGGCAACAAATATCTAATGCTCTTAGTCTTTGTTGATGATTTGCTTGTGGCAGGGAGTTCCACAGATGAGATCCAGAAGCTCACAAGTCAACTGGAAAAGAGGTTTAAGCTTAAAGCCTTAGGGCCTGTAAGCAATTACTTGGGAGTAGAAGTAAGGCAGGAAGCTGATGGAAGCTTCCTATTGAGTCAGAAAGAGAAAATTCTTCATTTAATAGAGCAGTTTGGCATGGAAAACTGCAAGCCAGTTCAGACTCCCATGACACCAGATTTCCCAAAGACAGTGTGTGATGATGAATTTGATCAGCCTGAGTTGTATCACTCAAAAATAGGATCACTGTTGTATTTAAGCCAGTGGTCAAGGCCAGACATTGCATGTGCTACAAATGTTCTGAGTCAACGTGTATCTAAACCCAGTACTGCCGATTGGTGTGCTTTGAAAAGGCTTATCAGATATCTAAAGGGGACGTTAAATGTATGTTTAAAGATATCTAGTACACAAGATGAAAAACTAGAAGTATTTGTTGATGCGGACTGGGGAAGCTGTGTAGCTACTAGAAAATCTACAAGTGGAATGGTTATGATGTTTGCCAATTCCATAATTGGGTGGAGGTCAAAGAAACAAGGATTTGTTGCGACCTCATCCTGTGAGGCAGAATATGGGAGCCTGTCGCTAGCATGCAATGAAATCGTATGGTTTATACAGATACTAAAAGATCTAGACTGTAAAGTAGATTTGCCTATCCAAGTGTATGAAGATAGCCAATCGTGCATTGCATTAGCAGGCTCAGAAATAATGAAATCCGCATCAAAACATATTGCTATCCGTCATGCGAATGTGAGAGATTGTGTACAGAATGGAGTAATCGAACTGGAGTATTGTCAGTCACAAGATAATATTGCTGATTTGTTTACCAAGCCTTTGCCAGCAACATGCCATAATGAATTGATGACAAAACTGGGTTTATGTATATAATGTAATGTTGTATTGTTGTAATGTATTGTTTCTGTTGGGGTTTTTCGCATTTAAGAAACAGAAGGGGTGTCACGGCTAAAATGGCCGCTGTTTCTTTAATGCGAATAAAGCTGGGTCAGCATGACTCAGCGGTCTGCACCAAGTTGTATATATAAGTGAGAAATGTTAGTTTGGGCTGTGGCTGGTGTTTGGGTTGGTTGGTGCTGGTGTGTATAGTTATTCAGTCGTGTTTTGCACAAGGACTTTTAAGAATAAAACTCTGCAAGGATAGTCTCGTGGACTCTTTTTGTGCCGACAAGGAGACTGAGAAGATAAAGGGAGGTCAGAACCCTTTCCTTCTTTTTTTTGCTTTTTACAAACACTGACAGGACATTCCATTTTTCTCCCCACAAGAGCACAACCACCATTTTGGGTGCCGTGACCTCTCAATACTTTGTGCTGAAATTTCACCCTATTTTCAGGGCTGCAATCTTGCATAGTCCCCCAAAATGCACGCTTTTGGGCACAGTGAGAGCATGACCCAGGATAAAGTGCTTCATTTGGGCTTCATGATCTCACACAGGTCACGCAACTTGTGCAGGAGCATGGATGGGAAGATGTGCCTCCTGGTTTTGGGACTCAACATGTTGGAGGGTAGGAAGTGAACACAAACTGTTTCTTTCAGAGGACCAAAAAGAAGAAGTGGATCTAACGAAACAGTGGGCTCACTGGGCATTTCCGTATCCCAAATGAGGAACTGGACATGGCTGGTTTTCCTAAATCAAAGAGGTCTAGCTTGGTTAGAGTATGGCTAGTTCAGATCACGCCAAGCTGAGCTACTCTTTCCAAGCATGCAAATCACCACTCCAGGTTTCTTTAGAAGGAAGGGTGGGAGATCAATATGACAGACCCTCCAAGTCTTCCTATTTTCCAGGGACGTCCCTGATTTAGAGAAGCCATCCCAAATTCTGATTTGATCCTAGAATGTCCCACTTTTCCTTAGGATGTCCCTATTTTCTTTGGAACAATGTTGGAAGGTATGGAGTCATCCGACCCCCGAGCCATATGAAGGCAATCCAGTATAGGGAAGGTTTTTTTTTTTTTAATGGTTAATGTTTTATTGTGCTTTTATATATGTTGGAAGCTGCCCAGAGTGGCTCGAGCAACCCAGTAAGATGTGTGTGGTATAAATAGTAAAATTATCGTTATGGAATGGGACGTCCCTATTTTCATAGGAGAAATGTTGAAGGGTATGATATGATAAATCAAAGAATACATTCAAAGCCTCAAGATCCTCGTGGCCAAAGCAATGCCCACAAACATATCTGTCTCTGTTTAGATTTTTATTGCTGAGTTTTATATCCTTGAAATGGGAAAAGACCACAGCCAGAGGCCACAAGGAAGAAGAAGAAGAAGAGTTTGGATTTGATATCCCGCTTTATCACTACCCGAAGGAGTCTCAAATCCCCATCGTTCAGCCCGGACACTGAGGTCCAGCTCCAAGGGCCTTCTGGTGGTTCCCTCACTGCAGGAAGTGAAGTTACAGGGAACCAGGCTGAGAGCCTTCTCGGTAGTGGTGCCTGCCCTGTGGAATGCCCTCCCACCAGATGTCAAAGAGAACCACAACTACCAGACTTTAAAAGACATCTGAAGGCAGCCCTGTTTAGAGAAGTTTTTTATGTTCAAAGCTGGGAAACCCAGTCAGATGGGCAGGGAATAAATAAATTATTATTACTATTACTATTACTATTACTATTACTATTACTATTACCGCATGCCCTGCAGCTCTTATTACTGACAGAATAAGAAGATTGTCTGCTTTCGCCAAACATTCACAATTTTCTAAACCACTGTTGGGTCCTCAAAAAAGGACAAAGCCCCAAACCTTTTAGCCATAGTTTAGACCCTCAACTCATATATCATTTTAGACTGCATATTTTCCTAACAATAAACCCACTGACTTACTTCCCAAGAAACATGCTGGGAACCGAACTGCCCGTTTCTCAGTTCCCTATTTTGATTAAATACGATGGCTTGAATTAACGCCTGTACATTGGCATGCCACAACTTTACATAATCACTGCGTTTTCTGGTTTTGGCTACCAGACAAAATAAAGCAAATAACGCAAGAATCCTGAAATAAACTGTCTCCCCCACCCACCCCCAGTTTCTACTGTACAAGACAATTTACAAAGAAATACATTCTGTCCTGTCAGTGGGAAAATACGATGGACAGACATTGTACGCTATTAGCAGATGGAAATAGCATCTTATTGATTAACTAAATAATCAAATCATTAAATTTATATCCCAACCTTCCTCCCCATGGAGACTGGGGTGGCAAAACAAACACATCATCATCATCATTATTATTAAAAAAGAAATTTAAAAGAGTTCTAATATATTAAAAACAGTTCTAACGCAGAAGCAGACAGGGAAAGATCTCAACTTAAAAGGCTTGTTTGAAGAGGAAGGTCTTCAGCAGGGGCCAAAAAGACAAAAAGAGATGGTACCTGTCTAATATTCAAGGGGAAGGAATTCCAAAAGGTAGGTGCCACAAAACTAAATGGGGTAAATATTTTTTTTTCCCCTCAAGGTCCATCCCCAGTAGTGCATTAAAAAAAAAGTTTTCTATAACAGCAACAGTAAATAATAAAGTTTAGGTATGTTTATTGAATTTTTAATGATGGTCCAGAAGAACACCATCATCAATGATATAGAAAACTGCTGAGAGATCCTCTTCCCTCACCTCATCCATCAAAGTGACCAGGGCCAATTCTATGTCAGATCCAGACTGGAATGAGTCCAGATAATGAGAGTTTGAGTCCAACAACATGTGGAGGTTCTCCACCCGTTACTTGACACTTTTGTGCCAATGTTTGTGTGTGTGCCTATGGTATCTCTTTATTAACAACACCGAATTGTACAATATATTCAAACCAATGTACAACTACTCAAAACAAGAAATCACCATCATCAAGAATTTATTTAAAATCATAATACTACGATCGCTAAGACTAAATACTAAAATACAGTGCTTTACGGGGCATCTAGCAAGCAAAGCTGTTCTCCCCCTTTCTTCCTTCTTTATTTGTCCTACTAGTTTGGGACATTTCAATTTATTCCAAGATTAACAAACAGTTCTGAAGAGTTGGACTGGTGCATAGAGGCACTTTGTATGTGCTTACAGGATTTTACATTTCATGACTATTACTCTTTTTTTAAAAAAGGGGGGGAGACATTCCCCCCATTTATTTTCTTATTTCTGCTCTGTTTTCCCTCAGTGAGACCAAATAACAGGTATGGAGTTGGTGTAATTTAGATTTGGAAAATGGCAGGAGAGAAAGAGTTAACCCTCCCTCCCTCAGTACTAAAGCACAGACACACCCTTTCACCCCCCACACACATAAGCACAACCCCACACAAACACCACCAACAATTTTTTTTTTTGTTCCAATAAAACAAAAAAGAAAATAAATGTTGTGAAATTGTATCTTAAACCCCTGTGTTGTTTGGCCATCTCCTTCCTTGAACTTCAAGGTGCAAACTGGAAATGTCTTAATCCTCCCATCAACCTCTGCTGTCTGCTTTTCTGGTGCCCTGTGCAAAAGGGAGATGTGTTGCCCAGTTTGCATTGGTAAATTCTTTTGCTGGTTTTGTGGAGCTAGCAGACAGCTGGCCGCATTTCCCCTTCTCGCCTTAGGGGCTTCCTTAAGCAGATCACTGGGACAATGGCAGAAGCTGACTGCCAACACAAACGTCTTTTGAGCAGATAATCTCACACATACGGCAAGGAATGGGGCAGGAACAGCTTGGCTCAGTCTTGAAGTGAAATTCACACGGCAAGAGTGTGGTCAGATCCTCTCCTTTCAGTGTTTTCAAAACATATAGTCTTCTGCCGCCGGCTGATTCTTCCTTATAATACCCATTAAGTCGGTTATGTATACTTTTAAAAGCTCAGACTTCTCAACAAGTCCTGTACTTGTGAGGATAGAATGCATAAGAAGCAGCTTGCCAAACCAGCCTTTGCTGCCCAGTTAAGTACAGTGGTACCTCTGGTTGCGAACAGGATCCGTTCCGGAGACCCGTTCACAACATGAAAGGAACACAACCCGCAGCAGCCCGTCTGTGCACGTGTGGGTTGCGATTTGCCACTTCTGCGCATGTGCGCGGCATCGTTTTGTGCGTTTGCGCATGCGCGAGTGGTGAAACCCGGAAGTAACCCTTTCCAGTACTTCCAGGTCGCCGCAGGACGCAACCTGAAAAAACTGTATCTGAAGAAGTGTGCATGCACACGAAAGCTCATACCAAGAACTAACTTAGTTGGTCTTTAAGGTGCTACTGGAAGGAATTTTTTATTTTAACCTGAAAAAACGTAACAGGAAGCAAACGTAACATGAGGTATGACTGTACCTCAATTGAGCACCACCAAAGAAGTTTCTCTGTGCCACAGAACAATGGGTAGGCCAGGGGTAGGCAACCTAAGGCCCGGGGGCCGGATGCGGCCCAATCGCCTTCTCAATCCGGCCTGCGCATGGTCTAGGAAGCAGCGTGTTTTTACATGAGTAGAATGTGTCCTTTTATTTAAAATGCATCTCTGGGTTATTTGTGGGGCATAAGAATTCGTTCATTTTTTCCCCTTCAAAATATAGTCCGGCCCACCACATGGTCGGAGGGACGGTGGACCAGCCCACTGCTGAAAAAGGTTGCTGACCCCTGGGGTAGGCCTTCCCCCCACACTCCTCACCCAACTGCTACATAGGAGAACAACAGCCAGAATTGTGAGTGAGCTGCTGCTGCTCTGTGGTGGACTGTGGGCTATACTGAAAACCCAAAGGGGAAGCAAGATCTATGAGAGCGTTAATGCTGGGAACCCTTCTTCCTATGCTCAGGTTGTATAAAATAAAGCTATTCATTCCAAGGAAATCAAGACCTCAGTAAGTGCAGGTAGCTGATTGAAAATTGGGTGGGAAGTAACAATATCCACGTCTGCTCTGAATTAAGTCTTATTCACTTTAATAGGACTTACTGAATATAGAATTGCACCCTTACACTAGGCATGTCCAAAGTCCGTTTTGGAGGCCTAATCTGGCCTGCCGTTCAGTTTAATCCATCCCCTGTGGCAGTATATGTCCTGGGGTAAAATCCCAAAAAAAGCTCAACTACTTCAGTCCTAAAAAACCCCAACTTCACTCAGCCCTCACACATGTTCCCTTACCAAATCTGACCCTCTTTGAAAGAAGTTTGGGCACCCCTGCCTTACACTGTTAACCTGGAAGTAAACTCCACTGAACTAGGTTGGACCTGCCACAGAGTAGACATGAAGAGGATTATGGTTTATGGGTTGTGGCCAATGCTAGTCCTGCTTAGAGTAGAACCACTGAAATTAATGAATATGACTATCTTAGAGCCATTAATTTCAATGGGTGTGCTCTGTGTTAAACATGCTTTCCCAGAAGTAAGTCTCATTGAACTCCGTGGGAATTATTTCTGAGTATACATGCAGAGATTGCACTGTAAGTGCATTAGCCTGCCCATTACCCTGAAAGCTATTTTCTTAAAGAAGGTGGTGGTGGAGGAGGAAAATAGTAATAGCAAACTCTTCCAGGGGTTTAACGTTGTTAACCTGTTGCAAGAAAACTAAGGAAGAGTCTTAAAGGAGCCCTAAGATTTTGAGTTGTTTTAATAAATGATTTTTATTTATTTGTATGGTACCACCTATGTAAATAGCACTTTACAGAGGAACATAAGAAAACAGATGTCCCTATCTCAGTGGCGTAGCGTGGAGGGTGCAGGGGGGGCCAGCCACACCGGGCGCAACATGGGGGGGCGCGCGCTCGTACTTGCAGCTCTCTGCCCCCTGCTAAAATCCATGGGTTAGGGGGCGCAAATTACTTGCCTTGCCCCGGGTGCTGACAACCCACGCTACGCCACTGCCCTATCTAAATCTTCTCTGGCATCTGCCTGCCCTGAGCTTCCTTGGAAGCATCAGGAAAGGAAATTCCAGAAGCTCCCTCGACACATAATTCCAGAACAAAATGCTCTTAGAATTGTGGATAGGTAAGAATACTCTTAATCCTTGGCAGGCTTGCTGAAATGTACATCAAGAAACAGCTCGGGGAGACCATTTTCCTAAGACCCTAGAGAACCTCCACTTATCCGAGTAAACAAATATTTATTTTACATGTTCTTTCTTACTATAAATCCACAATACAGGACACCATCATATACAGCATGCAGTAGAGAGATCGCTTCTTTCCCTCTTGATAATGCTTTGCATGCAGCAGATTTATCAACTATGGTATATTTCGAATGGTTTGCAGAGGGTCTTTCTGTCTGTTATGCTGGTGGTTGGACACATCCCTGGCTTCAAGGTGTGAAATGGAACTGGATGGGATAGGGATGCCCTCTATAGATAAAAGTGGACTCCAGGGCATTTTAAACTCAAAAGGTTTTATTCAGTGCTAGTCCTACTCAGCATAGACCCATGGAATTTATGATCATGGCTAACTTAGGTCCATGAATTTCAATGGGTCTATCCCGCATAAAACTTAGTTGACTACAACCCTACATAACTTTGCGCCTCTATCCGATTTCCATGCATGCATTAACATGCTAAATGCAGGCCAGGAAGACAATGCGGCTCAAATGTACATATTATCTAGAAAACTTGGAAATGACATTTGGACCGCGATGCAAATCCACAAACCTATATTTGTATACTACCGATAAAACTGAGTTCTCTAGGTGGTTCCATGCCGGCAAATAAATCTAGCACACATATGCTGGAGGGGTAGCCCTGTTTCTCTGTTGCAGCAAAAGCAACAGAGTACAGTGGTACCTCTGGTTAAGAACTTAATTCGTTCTGGAGGTCCGTTCTTAACCTGAAACTGTTCTTAACCCGAGGTACCACTTTAGCTAATAGGGCCTTCTGCTGCTGCCGCACCGCCGGAGCACGATTTCTGTTCTCGTCCTGAAGCAAAGTTCTTAACCTGAGGTACTATTTCTGGGTTAGCGGAGTCTGTAACCTGAAGTGTCTGTAACCTGAAGCAGCTGTAACTCGAGGTACCACTGTACTGTGGCATCTGAATGACTAACAACTGTACAGTATTATGGAACAAGCTTTTGTGGACTACAGCCCACCTCATCACAGTCTTTAAGGTACCACAAGACTGTTTGTTACTTTGTCATGCACGTTTATGGATCCTCAAATGATGACTCTTGCCACATGGTAAAGACTGACGGATTGGTTTATGGCATAAACTGTCATAGACCAGAGCAGCTTCATCAGATTAATTAAGCATTATCTTCAGATGATAGATATATCTGTTAAAACACATGCAAACACAGGAGTAACATCCAGCACCCACAGATTATGGCATTATTAAGAGTCTCATGCACTGCTGGCTGAGCTATCCTAATGGTGTTCAATCAAAGCATTAAAACACACTAAAATTATTATTTTAAAAAGATACAAAACGAATGACCAACACTAAAGGCTCCCCCTTCAATAATAGACCAACTTTTTGATTTGCCTCTTCAATCCTGCCTCAGGTACAATCCCATTTTATGTATTTCCTTATGTCCTTTTACTTTATTATGCCACGTTGTTCCATTATGGACCCCAATACTGCAAACATATATTATATACAAAAGCAAAAAATGAAAGAGAAAACACGCAACTCTCGAAGGAGTTCACAAAAAGAATAAAGCAATGAAATTATAAGTGAAAGCAGTTTTTATATATATATATATAAAAGGTTATTTAAAGCATTCCAAAATAATTAAGATAAAAAATAAGCTAAAAACTAGGCTAAGACACGTGCCAACATTCTACATGCCTGGATAGGCTTGCTGAAACAAACATGTTTCTAACAGGTGCCAAAGAGTACAGTGAAGGCGCCTGCCTGGTGTCAATAAGCCGGGAGTTCCAAAGTGTAGACCGCCACGCTGTCACCCTAAAATACCGTCTTCTTACAAATGTTGATGGAGTATTAAGGGGCACATGTAACAGTGCCCGTTTTAAGCAGTTGAATGGGCATCCATGGGTCTAAGGCGACCTCGCAGGTAAGATGTTTATAAATCTCCCAGGAGAAATGTCCCACATCCAGACCTGGCGAGCTCCAGCGAAGCCGAGTGGCGCTCTCCTGCGTCCTCAGCCCATACCTCGCCTCCTCCAGAACAGGTGAAAGCCGCCGCGAACCCCAACCGCTCACTCACCGCGCTCTGCCGAAGCGAGAAGCCAGCAGCAGCACCAGCAGAAGCACCAGCAGAAGCCCCAGCAAGCCGGCGGTGAGGAGCGAGGCCATGGCACGTCGGGGCAGCTCAGGAGAAGCCGGTGCCGCGATGGAGACCTCCTGCTCTCGGGCTCAGCCTTGCGCGCACGCTGCCTCTGCACGCGCTTTTGAGTCCCTCGATCCCCGCCCCCGAGGCTCCTCTCTGCCTGCCCCCACCCGTCCAACCGCAGCCTGGCTGGCCGACAGACCGCAAAGCCCTCCTCGAAGGCGGCGGCAGCAGCAGCGCCTTCAAGCCGTCCCACCGCCTGGGAGCGTAGCTCTGCCTGCCTCTCCAAAAGTGGCCGCGCTCCCTCTTCCCTTGGCTCTCGCCAAGGCAGGTGCTGGTGGCAGCCGCCTTCGCCGACCCCGGCCCTCCCTCCAGAAGCTCCAGAAAAGGGAGAAAGGCACGGCGGCCATCCCAGGTGGGGCAGGCAACGTCGGTTCCCGGGCTTCACTTCGTCTCCATTTGGGCGAGAAGAGCCAACGGTTCCAGTGTGCGTCGCGCGCCCAGAGCGCGTGGATGCCACACGAACAACCTTCAGCCTCGCCCAGTGGACGGGTGCGAGGCTGCGATTTCTTCCCGGGAGTGGTTGGATCGCTCTTGGGGTATGGGTCGCACTGGAGCCCTCTCAGGCCTCCAAGAACAAAACAAACAAACAACCAACCAACAGTGCCAGGACCGCAGGACGCACCGTTGGTGCACCGTTCCCTGCGACCGTTGGACGCACCGTTCCCTGCGTAAACGCGTAACCGTGGTAAGCCTTCAGAGGTCTCTGGGAGTGTCCTCAAGCCCCGAGTTGGCACTTTCCTCTTTGGCTGGGTTCACACTCCCGTTTGCACTGAGCTCACTGCATTTCCAGCGCTGGGTTTTCAATCCCTGTTCACACGACCAAAATGCATCTCTCTCTCTCTCTCTCTCTCTCTCTCTCTCTCTCTCTCTCTCTCTCTCTCTCTCTCTGCTTCATTATAAAATACTACTGTTCGCTGAGTTGTTTCTCAAACCAGCTTCATGTTCAGTCATCTCTAGCCAAGGGGTGAAAATACCTATGTATAGGGTAAAAACATCAATGCCTGTCAATGCTCCCTAGCGTGTACAGAAGCAGAAACGATTTTGACCCTAATGAAGCCATGCTGATGTGAACCCTTAATGGGGGTGAAGGTAAAAGTAAAGGGACACCTGACCATTAGTTCCAGTCGTGTCTGACTCTGGGGTTGCGGTGCTCATCTCGCTTTGTTGACCGAGGGAGCCGCTGTACAGCTTCCGGGTCATGTGGCCAGCATGACTAAGCCGCTTCTGGTGAACGAGAGCAGTGCACGGAAACGCTGTTTACCTTCCCGCCAGAGTGGTACCTATTTATGTGCTTTCGAACTGCTAGGTTGGCAGGAGCAGGGACCGAGCAACAGGAGCTCACCCCGTTTGCAGGGATTCGAACCACCAACCTTCCGATTGGCAAGCCCTAGGCTCAGTGGTTTAACCCACAGTGCCACCTGCATCCCTTTAATGGGGTAAGAGCTGTGAAATGCAGGGTGGGGTGGGGGGCAACTGCACTGCTTTCTGAAGTAGTGCTGTGAACATGCAGTGGCGTAGCGTGGGGGGTGCCACGGGTGCCAGTCGCACCGGGCGCAACATCTGGGGGGGCGCGCTCGCTGCCTCCGGAGTCGCCGAAGAGCCTCGGGCGCAGGCTGTAGCGGAGCCGCATGTCTCGCGGAACCGACGAGCTGTGTGCGCGTCCAGGCTGAAGGCGCCCGGCAGGCAGCGGCTCTCAGCGCTCGCCGCGGAGGACGCGCCAGGCAGCCCCTCTTCACAGCCCCGCCTCCGCCGCTGCTGCTGCAGCTGCTGGGCCGTTGAATTTTCCTCGCCTCTCTGCCCCCCTCCTCCGGGCAAGCGGCGTCGTTTGGGCGGCAGCGCCAGCGGCAACTCGCAGGTTAGGGGTTAGGGGGGGCGCAAATTACTTGCCTTGCCCCGGGTTAGGGGGCGCAAATTACTTGCGTTGCCCCGGGTGCTGACAACTCACGCTACGCCGCTGTGAACATGCCCTTATGAAAGCTTTGGACAAGGTACTTCAGCAAAGTCTCTTCTGGAGTAAGGCTTAGCAGTTATAGAGTAAGAGCAGAAGTTCTCATAGGGATTAAGTTAAGAAACAAGAAGCAGAGAATAGGAACAGACAATTTGCTGAATGTAGACGGTGGAATCCATCAAGGAACAGTATTGGGAATGGGACTTGTGCTTTTTATCTTGCTTATCTATAGTTAGGGGTTAGCAGTGAGCCAGCAGCGGATTTAGGATGGCTTAGGCAGTACCCACACACAGGGAGCTGAGCCAAAGGATGTAAAATTGAGAAGATCCATATAACTGATAAGATCCATTTCGAGGGTGCCAAATTTTGGCCTCACACAGGGTGACATATTACAGAAAGATTGTTTGTCCCTGAGTGAGGTAGTCAAGTTTGATGGCCACCAATTTGGATTGCTTTAAAAGAAAATTAGTCAAGCTTATAGCAAAAAAATTAAGGTAGGTAGCTGTGTTGGTCTGACACAGTCGAAATAAATAAATAAATTAAAAAATTGTCCAGCAGCACCTTAGAAACCAACTAAGTTTGTTCTGGGTATAAGCTTTCGTATTTGAAGAAGTGTGCATGCACACAAAAGCTTATACCCAGAACAAACTTAGTTGGTTTCTAAGGTGCTACTGGACATTTTTTTAAAAAATTAAATTATTGTGTTGCTTGATTCTATGGACTTTAACTTGTAGATGTTGACAAATTCAGTGAGATTTGTTCAGAAGCAAGCAGGTTACCAGACTGCAGCCTTGTTTGCAGTGCAGTGGATGAATTACAGAGAAACTCATTATTCAGTTAATCCTCCCTCCCCATTATTTTTTAGATTTTTTTTGCTTGTTTGTTTAAAGTCTGCAGAACAGATGTTTAGCGCTGGCTCACCATTCACCCATTCCTTATTTTTGCACTTGACTTAAGTGATTTCAGATGCATTTCAGAGATTTTACATTGTTATCCAATTCCTGGTTTTATATACAGTATCTTGATATATTCCTCTCTCTATTTATTTTTACAATCACTGCTATATTTTGATATGATGGCACCAGTGTGTGTTGTAGAAACAAATACCTGACCACCAAAAAACCCAGTCTCCGTCTGAGTTAATGTCCCCCCTTTCTTGCCAAATGCAAACTGTGACAATGTCCTGGTTGCAAGTTGTTCCTTGTGTAAGCATGTCCAGATGTTCAGGACTGGCTTAGCAGTACATGGATATTACAGGATAATTCAACTAAAAGTACAGGAATGCAGGAAACTGTCTAATGATCCACCTAGTCCAGTATTGTTTACTGCAAGGGTTCTCAAACTTTCCACACCTTAGGTAGCACTTGAGAGGGTCAGGTCTGAAGCTCACCAGTCACAAAACAGTAGTGCAGGGACAAAGACAGTAATAAAATGGCAGAGGATGGAGATTGAGATTGGCATAATTAGTGGGCAACGACTGGTGTTTTCTCAATATCAATATATAATAATAATAATAATTTATTATTTATATCCCCGCCCATCTGGCTGGGTTTCCCCAGCCACTCTGGGTGGCTTCCAACAAAACACTAAAATACAATAACCTATTAAACATTAAAAGCTTCCCTAAACCAGGCTGCCTTCAGATGTCTTCTAAAAGTCTGGTAGTTATTTTTCTCTTTGACATCTGGTGGGAGGGCATTCTACAGGGCGGGCGCCACTACTGAGAAGGCCCTCTGCCTGGTTCCCTGTAACTTGGCTTCTCGTAGCGAGGGAACCGCCAGAAGGCCCTCAGCGCTGGACCTCAGTGTCCGGGCAGAACAATGGAGGTGGAGACGCCCCTTCAGGTATATCTCACTTCTCTTTAAGAATGACTAAACAATTACTAATTTATTTTACAGATTTTCACTGTAGCAGAGGGTTCCAATGTTTCACTTTTCCTGAACTAATTAGGATGGGCACTAATAGTTTTATGATGCAAGTAATAAATAACACTAGGGTTTTGTTAGCGTTCATTGTTTTAATTTTTCAGTTTATTCACATTTTTGTGTGCTCTGTGTTATTTCATGAGTCACATGTATTCAGTTTCTTAATTTTAGATGTATTTATATTCTACAACTTGGTAATTTTTTTATTTGTATAAAAAGAGGCATAAATATTGTTTATTTTTAGTAGGTGCCATATTCCATTAAGATATTTTTGTACAGCATATGCATTAGTTTGTATATATTCTTCTGGTCCCAATTTTTCTTTACTTGTGGTATTAATACTCAGCCACCCTATTTAGGCAAAAATTCCTGATCCAGATAGTTTAAGTCAGCGGTAGCTAACCCCTGGACCATTGGTCAGAACCCACCAATTTTTGTACAGTGGCAAAAGGGGCAGGTGGAAATGTAAAGCATTGCTGGAGTTTATGGAAAGGTTAAAATGGAGTTTTAAACTTGTCTGTGATATGGATGGCAACTGCCCTCTCCCTAGTCATCAGATTGGTCATTTGATCAGTGAGAGGGCAATAACCTTCTCCTTAGCTACACCTCCCCCCCCATTCCTGTTGACCCAAGTGTTGATCAAGGATGGATGAGACCATTTTTTTTGTCCATGAGCTAAAAAGAGGACTGGCCACCTGACCTCTACTGTAAGCAGAGGCTTTTGGTTTTATATTTCCTCTCCATGCCACATTTCTCTTAAAGTAATTTCACTCATTTCCTGCTGTTTCTTCTCCCCTTTTCTTTTCATGCTTAATTTTCACCCTATTCCCACTTGCAACCTGCTGATTTCTCACACTTCTTCTTCCATTTTCCTTTCTTTCTATTTATTACATTTCACTTGCACTTCCATGCCCACCTCCAAACTCCCAGTTTCTCATTTCTCCTCCTCTTTTTACATTCACTTCTTCCTCCTATAATAGCTTCCTTATCTTATCAATTTCTTCTCTATTCTCAGTTATTACTTTTTAAAACATCAACCTTTTATTTCTATTTCTGTTTCCCTTCAATGCTTTTTCTGACCTTTCCCACTTAGGTGAGCAAGAAGAGACTTCCTGGTTTAGCAGGAAACTGGAGTGTAGAGGACTGGACTATGGCCATGGTTGTTGCTGCACGCTGAAACTAGTAGGATACAAGGCAGGGAGGCCAAAAGTAGGGGGAGCCAGAGCCAATTACAGTTGGAGCAAACTCATTCTAGCTTTGTCCCCACCCCTTCCTTGCTGAGTTCTATGAAGGAGCAAGATGCCAACAACCAGTACCACCCTCTGGACTGGTTGTAAGAAGGCAGGCAGATGGGGGCTGGCTGAGGGTAGTCAGTGGTAGATATGAAAAGGACTATTTGAAACTTGAAGGTCTGAAATCATTCTCCTGTACAGATTCATTTATTTGTGTGTGTTTTTAAAGAAATTATATTTTGCCCTCTTCATGGATTTGCGTTGCTAAGGATGACTTATAACAGTTAAAAGCAATAAGATCAAAATGATTTAGTAGTATTTTGAATTATGGTGCTGGAGGAGACTCTTGAGAGTCCCATGGACTGCAAGAAGAACAAACCTATCCATTCTGAAGGAAATCAGCCCTGAGTGCTCACTGGAAGGACAGATCCTGAAGCTGAGGCTCCAATACTTTGGCCACCTCATGAGAAGAGAAGACTCCCTGGAAAAGACCCTGATGTTGGGAAAGATGGAGGGCACGAGGAGAAGGGGATGACAGAGGATGAGATGGTTGGATTGTGTTCTCGAAGCTACCAGTATGAGTTTGACCAAACTGCAGGAGGCAGTGGAAGACAGGAGTGCCTGGCGTGCTCTGGTCCATGGGGTCACGAAGAGTCGGCAACGACTAAACAACTAAACAACAACAAACATTCTGATGCTGTCATCCAGGTGTGCAAACTGGAAAAGTATCTTAAGGATAACAAAAATGGGTGGGGGGAAATCCTCAATGTTTGCCTTGTTACTGTATTGTATAGAATAGATCATTTTCTTGTATATGGTATTATCTATTGTCATTTTGATTTGTTTGATTTTAATTTTTGATTTTATTTTTTTGCTTTGCACCTTGTGTTTTGTCTTCCCAAAATTCAGCAATTTGAAACTTACGGCTTTTCCTAGACTAAAGATATAGTAGTATGAGGTAACTGCATCTATCTCATTTCTGCCTCACACACTTAGCTACTGGGTGTTATAAAAATAAAGCAGCAGCCTCACTGAGACATTTGTAACACAAATAGTGCATTTGCATATTCATGCTCTCGGATTTTGCTTTGCTTTGAATAGCAGATTTGCAAATAATAGATGCAGCCAACTGGCATCCCCAATATTTCGGCAGCTAAAAAGGATAATAATTTTAACATGCAATGTGGGGAATTTGGCATGTGCAGATAGCTCGGCAATAAAATATCTTTTTAAAAATCCCATTCACTGCTCAGAAATTGCAAAACAACATGAAGTAGCCCTGCACTGAAAGCAGATTCCGCCCTCACAAGTACTTTTATAAAGACTTATCTCCAGGTAAGCGGGCACAACAGAGGATACCTGTAATTATTATTTTTTTACAGTTGTCTCTTCAAAAGAATTTTAGCCGGTTCAGCTTTCCCCCACTCCTGCATTACTTGCTTCATCATTCATAAATGTACATGCTACTTCATATAAAAAAGAAATCTCTAAGTGGTTTACATAAAATATAAATTCTAATAAATCAATATGAATCCATATAAAAATACTACAATGAAATCAAACTTGCAAACAGCTAAATAAAAGCAGAACAAAACTATACAGCATAGATCAATGTTTCTCAGACTGTAGCCTAGGGACCATTAAGTGAGGCTCAGCTCACTTGTCGGTGGGCCTCAGCACTGCAGTCCATCTCCAGGTCATGCAGTAGCTTTTGGTTAGACAGACACAGAAACATCTCCAAAAGTAAATGTAGTAAACTGGCTTCTGGAGGTGAATCTCAACCAGCTTACAACCACAAATATCAGCCTGCTTCAGCCTTGTGGCATCCACCGGTTTCCGAATTTTAACTCTACCGGCTTCCACCCACCAACATCTGCCAGCTTCTGTAAGGCTTGAGCCTTCTTCTGACTATCAACAATTATATCAGCTGCATTCAAGCTGTGATTCTGCTCAGCAAGTGAACTTGCCTTATAATTGTTGGTGGTGAGGGGGGAAAATTGGTATAAAAGGAGAATTCCTGGATGCCAAGATCCAGGTTTGGGGCAAGCACTCTTTGGCAAAAGAAACCCAGCGGAGATTTAAAATTTCAAGATATGCAGCAAAGCAAAACATGGAAATATAGGTTCTTGGACCTTCAAAATAAGCCATTGTGTGTTTCAAAGCATTCAGAATAGGCTGCACAGGAAGTAAAACTTGGTTTGGTTATGGTAGTGAAAGTTCCTAAATTATTGGTAAAGGTACTCAATAAAGGCTTATAAGTGCCTTTGGTTGCTCCAAGCTCAGACCTCTTTACACACTGAACTTCTCTGGTAGATTGGGAGAGTACAATAGGCCTGGTTGCCTAGTTCCTCCCAAGGTGAGCTAAGCCTGGCAGGACAGTTTACTCTATTATCTTAACCCCTTCCTGCCTTAATTAGACTTAAGCATGTTGGTTATACGGGACTAGTTATCCTGCAGTTATCACTCCATAGCATCCCACAGCTGATTGCCTCCATCCACCTGCCAATTGGCTCTCTCCAAGTGGATGAAAGGGGGGGGGATCCATTATGGAGGGAGTGCTGGAAACAGAGAGTATAAGTTAGCAGAAGGGGCAGGTGGAACATGGACAAGCTTAATCAACACATCAAGAATAATTGTTGATTGCTAACCAGAATTCCTTCCATTTCAAAATGGCTGCCATGTAACATAACTGTGGAACTTTTTCAAAACATCTGACAGTAACACCAGTTTTCATTCTGAAGTATTTTTAGAGAGAGATTTTGCCTTTGGAGAGAAAATAACAACCACAAAATGGCAAACTCCTCTGTCTGTGTACATTTCACCTTTTCAAACTGCCGGCGCTACGCACGCATTCACTTGTTTCTTGGCTTAGTTGCAAATGCAGTTCAGAGGATCAAAATGTTTGAGTCATTTTGAATGGAAAAAGTGATGCTGAAATTAACAGTGTTTTGTTGTGGACTCCTTCCCAGAGTGCATGTTGGCTGCTGTGGTTCCTTTCTTTGTTTTTAAATTACTGCACAATTTAGCAGATGAAATATATATTGCTTCACTTTAATAGTAGTTTCCCTTGATTTTTCTCATAAGGTTCCCATTTGTGGAGGGGAGGGAGGGTAGATTAAATAACTGTGGTTCTGGTTTTAATGTCCAGTTATTGACCCAGTCCTGTAACTCCAGCATCGTTTAAAAGCAATTGCAACATCCTAAGAGGACAAGAAAAGCCCACTGGATCAGGCCAATACCCCATCTAGCCCAGAATCCTATGCTCACAGTGGCCAGCCAGAAGCCTCTTTTATAACTGACAGGCATAGATACCCAAGATAAATTCTTAAAGTCATAGCGCTGCATCCCGAAGTAGTGACACTTTAGTTCCAGTGGAATAATGTGGGAAACATTAACTATGGATAATAGAATCCCATGGATTTCATTGGTGCTAAAGTGTGACCAGGATCACAATCCCAACCTCCCAGTATTGATGGCTTGGGGGCTGGTGGAGGGGGAGTTAGAGTAGTGTGTAGTGCAGCCAGTGTGGTATAGTGGTTAGATAGATAGATAGATAGATAGATAGATAGATGGATAGATAGATAGATAGATAGATGATAGATAGATAGATAGATAGATAGATAGATAGATAGATGATAGATAGATAGATAGATAGATAGATAGATAGATGATAGATAGATAGATAGATAGATAGATGATAGATAGATAGATAGATAGATAGATAGATAGATAGATAGATGATAGATAGATAGATAGATAGATAGATAGATAGATAGATGATAGATAGATAGATAGATAGATAGATAGATAGATAGAAAATTTTTTATTACAGTTGGAGACCAGATTATAAAACACACTTGGGGGTATAGTCACAGAAGGAAAATAAACAATTGAAACAATGTACAACAATAAATTTAAAAACAATGTACAACAATAAACTACCGCAGGGAGTTGACCCAGAGTCACCCATGGAACCAAGTTTGGGGATTTTCTTAACGAATTAGTTTGAGTTGGGAGAAGGTCTGCGCCTACAGGTCTGTACACAGAATCTGGCAACCATCCAGGTCATCTTCTGATCTTTGCCTAACAGGAAAAGGTCAGATTTTTGCTTTTCCGGGGGGTCACCGAGCTTCATCAGTAGGAGATCAGTGGTCTCACTACGTGCCTCTTCATAAAAGGGACATCTAAGGAACAAGTGTTCTGGGCTTCCTATCTGCCCCCAATGAAGAAGCGCAAAGTCTCTGAGCATATGGGACCTATTTAAAGGCTCCTTCCAGGACCGGCGAGGGCAGAGCCGAGCTTCTGGTGAGTGTAAAGGCCCTTCTTGCATTTTTAGATACGAGAAAGAAGAGATATGCTGCCGGTGCAGATATATATCTCTCGATTTCGCCAATTTTGTAGTCGGGGCACCTTGAGCAGTCCTGTTGTCTCTCGGTGTCTTTGATCCTTTGCCTGACCGTAGCTTTTGCCTGGCCCAACCCCAGGCTTAGAAGGGCTTGAGGGGCTTGAGTGGTTAGAGTTTCTGATTAGAACCTGGGGGACTAGGGTTCAAATCTCCACTCAGCCATGAAACTCACTGGGTGAACTTTGGTCATCCTCTATTGCTCAGCCTAACCTACCTCACAGTGTTGTTGTGAGACTAAAGTGGAGCGGCGGCCACACGGTATTGCTGCATCAAGAACACATTGCAGAATGACTCTCGATGAAACAGCAGTCATCTCTCTGTTAGCCGAGAGGAACACTGCCACTGTGGTGGTAGAGGCGGTGCTGCGACTCTGCTGGAATGGAAGCTCTGAGCTTTGTCCTGAACTACCACCAGTGATCCTTCTACTCTAAGTAGTCAGCCAAATGACCTCAAAATGGGGCATACTAGAGTGGGCTGCAGGAGGCTTGGGATCATTGAGCCCCTCAACTTAGAGTTGGTATAAGTGGGAAGGAAGGGAAGGAAGGGAGACTTCTATTCTGGCCAGCAGAGCTTTGGCTGTGGCGGTGAATCTGCCACTCTGTATCTTCCCGGACCCACATTAGAATTCCTCTGTAACGTCCTTTGAATCTGACCCATAAGAACCCCAGACTTCAAGAAAAATGCCAATGTTTTTGTGCGCTTAATGCAACACTCTTCAGGGTACATTTTATAAACCTGTTAAGAAGACAGTGTTGATATGAATGGATCTTAAAAACTCTAAAGCCGTTCATGAAAACCATTCTAGTTTTTTATTATTATTATTTCTTTTAAAGGACAATGTGGCTTTCATGGAAAGGATTGAACTTAAAAATAATAATAAAATACAACCCAAATTAAACCAGGAGCTTTCAAAAGCCGGCACCACACTTGTATAAAATTAGCCTTAGCAGTTGGCAAGAACAATCCAAAGCCAACTGTCTAAATTAAAAGCAGCTCAGAAAAGCAGGGTCTTCAAGGCCAATTTAACAACCAGCAATGCCCGCAATGTACGTTTCTTAAGATGGCCACTGAGGTGACATCAAAAAAAGAAGGGGTGAGCTGACAAATAAGGGGGGAAGTCAAAGATTTGCATAAATTTGCATACATTAATTTATATGTCTAGCTGCTAATTTAGAAAGAACCACTATAATTTATGGTTAGATTTTTAAAATTGAGATTTCTCCTAATAGAATAAAAGAATCATTATAATTTAAATAGAAGTGCAATACCTCTCACCGCAGTGGAGAGGACTGTGCCCAGATGGGCTCAATCTGCTGTCCAGGGGCAACTTCAAGACCCCTCCTGCCCTCTGTTCTGATGGCTCCATATATTTAAGGAGTTAGACCACAGCATGTTATTCTTTGAAGGAGAACTACCTGAAAATGATTTATAGGTGGTATTTAACTCTGAATAGACTTGCTAAAATGTGTAAGTCCAAATCAGATAAGTGCTGGAGTTGTAACAACACTGAGGGTACGTTTTATCATATGTGGTGGACTGTAAAAGAGCATTGGGAAATGATATATAATGAATTGGGGGGGGGGAATGCTTAAAAGTACCTTTCCAAAAAAAACAGAGTCTTTTTTTGCTGGGGATCATTCAGAGGGAAATTCTCAGGTGTCAAAAAAGACTATTTATGCATGCTACTACTGTGGCCCATGTTTTGTTAGTCCAAAAATGGAAAACGAGCAAGGTCCCAACCATTATGCATAAGGTGCTGGTTGCACTGAAGATGGAGATTCAAACCACCAAGATGTCAAGAACTGTACAGAAGTCAATGGAAGCTTTGGGAGATTAGTTTCTGGTACGCTGCAGATAAATATACTTAAGATGTTAATAGAGACTTCCCACCCCCTATCAAAGTTATTTCCATTTTTGTTTGAATTCTTCAGTTCTGCCTATCGTAAACAGCCACACACTGCACACCCCCATAGTGTATATCCCATGATTTAAGGAGCACTACGACGCTATTACCAAGAAGTGTAAATATTTGTCAACACTTCTTCTTCTTTTTTTTTACTAGACCAGTTTTAAAGTTCATCTAGTAGAGGAAAAGTCGTCTAAGGAAAATCCTTTGTTTCCAAGCTTACTGAGGACATGCCTGTTTTTTAAAATTTTTGGTAGCTCACCCAGATTCCTTTATAAACTTTTGACCAGGGATAGGCAACCTAAGGCCTGGGGGCTGGATGGGGACCCGTCGCCTTCTCAGTCTGGCCCGTGGACGGTCCGGGAATCGCATGTTTTTACATGAGTAGAATGTGTCCTTTTATTTAAAACGCATCTCTGGGTTATTTGTGGGGGATAGGAATTTGTTCATTATTATTTATCCAAAATATAGTCCAGCCCACCACATGGTCTGAGGGACGGTGGACTGTCCCACGGCTGAAAAAGGTTGCTGACCTCTGCTTTTGACCATTCCTGGGAGGAAATGATACTGTAACCCAGAGACCCTGTGGCTCCTTATTCGTTCACAGAATCATGGAACTGTAGAGTTGGAAGGGCCCTCGAGGGCAATCCAACTCCCTGCAGCGAAGGAACCACAGTTACATAATCCCTGACAGATGATCATCCAACCTCTGTTTAAAAACCTCCACCTTCCAAAATAGTTCATTCCACTCTCAAACAGCTTAGGTTCTTCCGAACGTTGTTGGATTATATCTCCCATCATCACCAACTGGCAAAGGGCTCATGCAACTGGGAGTGCAACAACATCTGGAATACCACAGATTCCCAGCCTTCATAGGAACATTCCTGAGATAAATATTATGGGTGGCATTCAACCAAGTCATAATCAGAGTAGACTAGGGGTCAGCAAACTTTTTCAGCAGGGGTCCGGTCCACTGTCCCTCAGACCTTGTGGGGGGCTGGACTATATTTTTTGGAGGGGAATGAACAAATTCCTATGCCCCGCAAATAACCCAGAGCTGCATTTTAAATAAAAGCACACATTCTACTCATGTAAAAACACACTGATTCCCAGACCGTCTGCGGGCCGGATTTAGAAGGCGATTGGACCGGATCCGGCCCCCAGGCCTTAGTTTGCCTACCCATCGAGTAGACCCTTTGAAATCAAAGGGTCTGAGAAGAACATTTATGAAGGACTGCACATGTGAAATGGATTTTATATTTATGAAAAGCAACAGATGCGCTGCATATAAAGAAACTATAGAGGTCGGCTGTGAGAATGGACTAACATCAAGGGAAGGATGAAGAGGAGATTAAAGAAGAATGAAGTGGCTACATCAGGAAGTAATCGACATATGTTTGCAACAGGAGTGGGAAACCTGGGTGTGTTTTTTAAAGAAATTGTATTCAATTTAAATGATTTGGACTGATTTGTAATAATTTGGAAAACCAATAAAAAATAATATTTTAAAGAATGAAATCAATGGATTTCGGCCAGCAATTACTATCCCTTGATTATAATGGGTCTGCTCTAAGTATGACTTAGCTGGATACCACCATCTGTTTATCCAGATTAATTGTTTAAAAACAATTTTTAACAGCTGTGCACAAACAAAACCTGGGCTAATATTAATCTGGAACAGAAAGTCAGAAAGCGTGGGAAGGGCTCTGTCCTCCTACTGACCATTTCTCTGCAGCAAAGTACACCTCCCAGCCTCAATTTGCACAAGAGACATTATGTTAAATCGTGTCCTCCATCATGGAGAGCACATGTTGCGGTGAGATCACCTAAACTGCCCCCCAGTTGCTAGGGCAGAAATTTGGCCCGTTGGGTCATCTATTGGCTACTGAGGGGCTATTTAAGCTGCTGCATGTTGCTGGGAGCTTTCCTTTTTTTGCGACGTGCATTGGATCACTGTGGAATGCTCCCATTCAGAGTTCCAACCAGCCAGCCTTGCCCTTTTCCAGAACACTGCATTCCACCTGGTCCTCTGCTTTCCCCAAAAAAACAAACACACAGCATTCCTGAACATGCTTAGTCCTCATTAGGATGCTTGGAAGTTTTTCATTTTCTGACCTCTACTTTCCCAGCAGTTGATAGTAGTTAGAGTGTTTTCTGAGGACAGCTCTGAGCACAAATGTATTTGCAGAAAATGTTATAAATAAAGAAACCATCCGAGAAATCCATCCCTGAGAAATCATGTTTGGCACTAATTGCTAGTTATAATCATTGGATGGGTTAATGTATCACTCCGTGACTGGACGGGAAAAAGCCTAAGAGTAAACGTTTGCCTACACAAGGTTGTCTGTGTTTTGGTCTTGTGGTGGTTCTTTCCCCATAAAGACCATGAATCTGATTCTACAAGTATCCTGCTAAGCAGAAGTGGATGAGCCTCTCCCAGCCACATTTTGCATAAGGATGTGTAAAGGTGGCTGCTGCTGTGAGGATCAGAACTGAGCTGTGTGGAGGGAATTTCCATTTTTAAAACATAAAACATAAACCACACTGGCGATTCTGTTACAGGCTAGAAACCAGTGAACTGAATCAGCTAAAGATAATTCGTGGAATGTTTCCAGCTTGCAGTCTCAGACACGAGTCGCTGAAGGATCAACACACAAAGGGGATGCTTCAGGATGAGAACAGAAATCACACACCAGCGGCGCGGCGGCAACAAGAGGCCCCATTAGCTAAAGTGGTGCTTCAGGTTAAGAACGGACCTCCAGAACGAATTGATTTCTTAACCCAAGGTACCACTGTATGGTACAGAGTCTTCTGGATCCAAAGATAGTTTTGCATTGGATGGGAAATAATTACAGCACCGAGAGCACCCAGTTCAGCCTGTCCTGGTTGGGGGCGGGGGGGGGGTTGGTGTGTGCCCTGAAAAGATGGGAGCATGAGCTGGGAGGCTCTTGGGGGTCAGAGAGCCCTGCCCCTCCAAGAGTCCCCAGCCCTGCCTTTCATTGCCCAAGGAAGGCTCAGGAGATTTGGGTTAAAATCTCCACTCATCCATGAAGCTCACAAGACAAACTTAGGCCAATCACTTTCTCCCAACCTAACTGACTTTACAGTGCTGTTGTTAAGGTAAAATGGGAGGGGGAGAACTACATATTGTACCCCAGACAGGGGAAGTTGGACCTCAAGGTTATGGTAGAGAGTGCTCCTCTAAGTAGCATGAGATGGCATCAGAGAGACACTGCACCAGGGGCATTGTGGGAAAATAAAATGGCAGCTGCTTGGCCGACTGGCACTAAGTGATGGTGACATTTTTCAAGGCATTGATAATGGGCCCCAGTAGTTGCTTTGTTCATGAACATTATAGCCAGCTACAAAAAAACCCCACCCTCTCCTCAAATTGTTTATTAAAGGGGACACAAATAGGTATTTACCATACAATTCCTCAAACTCTCTAATAAATTTGTGAGTGCTTTGCCAAGGGATAGGGAAGGAATCACGCTGTAGAATGCCCTCAGTCAGAAAGCACTCCGCCATTGCAATGCACAATCCCTCTCCTTTTGGGAAAACACACACACACACACACACACACACACACACACACTGCCCTGCAAATGGTCTTGAAAGTAGGAATGGAGAAATCTGCCAATTTTAGTTTCTCTCACTTTCTCATTTTTTTAGTCTTAAGTTCAGTTCTCCACAGTTCTGAGTCTCCTTCCTTTTTTTTTTTTTTTTGTCTTATAAAAATTCTTCATAACTTTGCAGTAAATTATCTCTTCATATATACATTGTATTGTTATTTATTTAAACATCAACATACACTTAAAATAACACACAAGAACAAAATAAAACAGAGAAAAAGAATGGAAATAGTGGCATATTCGCAGGAGGCATTTAAACACTGTTATCACCATTAATATACTGTATATAATATATATTTTGCCACATATTTCGAAATGCAATTTTGTCCAATGTACAGATGTTTTTTAACCATTTCCCAAAATAAAGTGCATTGCTATATGTTACACACACACACTTTCCACTAATAAACACATATCTGCCTACATTATTTAGTTGGAAAACTACAGCACAAAATTTGGGAAACTGCGAATCTCAGTTGTGTTTCAGCTTGCAACTTCAGTGCAAGTTGGGTAGCTTTGCATTAAAATCTGAAGCAACCCAAATTTCTCCCCTATCCATGCTAGAAGGGGTGGTGGTGGTAATGTTGCCAATTGAACTTCACAATCCACAGAACATTCCTTGCCCTCTTTTTTGTAAATAATTTTTATTAAGTTTTACAATTTTTATCATAATAATATCAGATAACAAAACATACAATTCCCAAATTTCCCCTCCCCCCACGACTTCCCTCATCATCTGGTTTCTTAACATATTAACTTCCCCTGCTTGTTTTATTAAATCTTAATATTAAATTTCTTAACTTAAATGTTGTTATCCTCTTATCATTCTAACATTGATTAGTGTTTTGTATATTTATTTTGCCCATTGTAAGTGTTTACTCAAAACCTACTAGTGAGTCCATTTCTTTGCATTGTTTCTGTAAATACAACTTAAATGGTTCCTATTCTTTTAAAAATCCTCTATTGTCTTTGTCTCTTAGTCTTTCAGTTAGGTTTGCCATTTCAGCGTATTCCATCATTTTTTCTTGCCCTTGTTCTTTACTTGGTATTCCTTGTCCTCTTTAGCCAGTTTGAAAATACTTTGCCAAGAGAGGGAGGAAAGGGATTGTACAGTCTTTCCTGAGAAATTGCTGCATTTAACAGCTAAGCACCCATTTCCTCAGTACTGTATACTGTAAGAATAACACCGTCAGACAAATTCTCAGTTTTTGTGTCTGATGCAATCAGATTACTTGCCAGCTCTTCTGGGTGTAAAGGTTGCAAAACATTTGGGTGGGTGAAAGAAAGTTATTTGAGTCACTGTTTCATTGACATTAGTGCTGATTTTTTAAAATGGTCCATTAAGAAATATTTGACCTATAAAATCAGCTAAAAGTCCCCAAATTAGCAACTGAAATATTAAGCAAAGCACCTGTTCCTTCAGGGTACCAACTCCAGGAAGCCCAATGCTTCTCCCCAGATTGAAACTATAAATAGCTCCTCAACAGGTAAGGTAAAAGTAAAAGACCCCTGGATGGTTAAGCCCAGTCAAAGGCGACTATGCGTTGCAGTGATCATCTCATTTTTCAGGCTGAGGAAGCCGGTGTTTGTCCACAGACAGCTTTCCGGGTCATGTGGCCAGCATGACTAAACTGCTATTGGCACACAGAGGACTGTGATGAGTGCCAGAGCGCACAGAAACACCGCTTACCTTCCCTCTGCAGCAGTCCCTATTTATCTACTTGCACTGGTGTGCTTTCAAATTGCTTGGTTGCAGAAGCTGGGACCAAGCAACGGAAGCTCACCCCTTCACGGGGATTCGAACTGCCGACTTTCTGATTGGCATGCCCAAGAGGCTCAGTGGTTTAGACCACAGCGCCACCTGCGTCCCTAGCTTCCCAACAGCTCCCACAAATCCCCCACTTCCTCTGTTAATCCTTTAGATTAGCAGGATTGAGTTCCAGCTGTGGCTCTGATTTTACATGTAGGTTTACTGACTACCTCCCCACCCCATCTGAGATTTTTTATGAAACCTCCAACAGGGACTGAACAGCAAAGCTTGGAGATGTGTGTCATAATAACCATTAACACCATGTTATGGCCAGAATCAATGAAACCACAGGGAATATTTTTTTTCTTCACCTTCTCTTGCCAGACTGTCTTTTAGGTCTTGAAAATCCAAAGTTATACTTCACACGCAAAATCATTGAGGATTACATAACAATAATAATAGCTTTAAAAAACTATGGGGGAGGAAGCCAGTGACATTGTCAGAATATTTATAATAAACTTCTCATTTCATTTTTTTTAAATAAAAATGTTACTCTAGTGTCATCAGCTGTCCAATTGTTGAAGGAAGAACCGTTAATTAATGACTTCATGCTGCAGTCACCCAAGAACCAAAGTGTTCTTGTCAAATTCCTTTACTTTAAAGCTCTGTTTAAATAAGCTATTGTATTGTTCACAAAATGATCCATTATCAGGTAGCTTTAATAAAGAGCTCTTCATTAGCAGAAGAATGCCATCCACTCCCAGGCATGTGGTAAAGAACCAGGAGAGGACAGAAGCCCAACGGAAGTGCTGAAATCCAGCTTCTGTTCCTCCCTCATGTCACACCTCCATGACCTCTTCTTGCAGTGTTCGGAATGAGGATTCATGCCGCAAAACATGCAGGATTTCCATATTATATACATAATTTTGAAATTAAATTTTCTAATTTACATTTCAAAATATTTCTTTAAACACCTTAAATCAATGGCTTCCCTTCTTCTCTTTCTGTGGTTTATTTTGCATGCCAAACATCCCTGCATATTTTACATGAACTAAACCATTCAGTAAACCATTGTTATATCCATCAAAACTTATGTACACTGTTGAATTTATCTTAATGCTACCAGTGTTTTTAAATGAACACAATTTTCACCCATATATTCTGTAAACATTTTCCAGTCTTCTTTAAACGTATATTCTTCGTGTTCTCTTGTTCTATATGTTAATTTTCACCCATATATTCAGTAAACATTTTCCAATCTTCTTTAAAGTACATTCTTCTTGTTCTCTAATTCTATATGTTAAATCTCCAAGTTGCACGCATTCCATCAATTTAAGTTGCCATTCTTCTTTGGTTGGGACCTCGCTCGTTTTCTATTTTGGGGGCTAACAAAACACAGGCCACAGTAGGAGCATGCATAAATAGTCTTTTTTGACACCTGGGCATGACTCCAATATTGTGACATACAGCGGTTCTCAATCTGTGGATCCCCAGATGTTGTTGGACTACAACTCCCATCATCCCTGAGCTCTGGCCTTGCTAGCTAGGGGTGATGGGAGTTGTAGTTCAACAACATCTGGGGACCCACAGGTTGAGAAAGGCTGCAAGAATAAAGGTGACTGCCATGACTGTAACAACCACCATGGAATCTCCCTGCTGGATACTGCAAGGAAAGCCTTTGCCCATGTAATTCTCAACCGATTACAGTAGCTCTCTGACAGTGTCTATCCCAAGTCACAATGTGGCTTCAGAGCTCAGAGGTCAACAGTCAACATGATTTTCTCACTGCATCAGATGCAGGAGAAATGCTGAGAGCAGACATTACCCTCCGTCGCTAGCCTTGTTTATTTATGTACTGTTCGGTCTTGCTCCCATTACTAAACAACTGAATCAGGAATTGATCTGGAAGAGGAAACACTCAAACCCTAAACATGTGCAATATTAATAAAGAAAGGTGCCTCTGAGCATATTCAAAGAGTTTCCCTCTTCCTGTTGTAAAATCATTACCAATTACCAAATGGTTGAGATTCAAGAACACCCAGGCCCAAACTATAAATTATAGAGACATGACTGGGTTCCATTAATCTGCACCTTCATGGTAACATGCAGTTGAAGGGGGCAGGAAGGGGGCAGGAACCTGCATAGCTTAAAATCATCATATTAGCATTTCTGTGTCGTATTGCTCTACTTCATTGGCTGTTGCTTTTATGGGTAAAGAAATGCTAAATGCTGGTTCATACTCTGCCTTCCATCCCCAGCCATACATTTTCAAAAAGATGGAAGAGAGAGGGGACTCAGTAAGACACACACATTTCTTCATAATGTGCCATTGACAATGAAGCTTCTAAATAAGAAGAGGTTAGTTGCAGGCAAGCTTGAACCCTAGCAAATAATTTATCTCTCTTTTTTATGATCCTTTGCATAAATCATTTTTTCCCTTTTTCTTGTTTTTAATCAAAAGCCACATCATTTTGAAGCTATTTATCCTAAGGACACAGTCGGTCAATGTTCCCTGAACCAACAGTTGCTTTTCTGAAAATACATCTCTCCCCCCCCCCCTTCCTTTGCTTCTGATGCTGAAACATAATCCAGATGTTATTTTGGTTGGCACAAACTTAAACTGGAAAAATTGTGCAGAAGTGATGCAGATTTTGGAGTCAGGGTGTGCCCAGCGGGCCGAACGCTGTGCCAAGCTTCTTGAATACCAAGTTTGGGGACTGTGACAATTAGGGATGGATGAACCCATTAAAGTTTGGTCCATCATGGTCCACAAAGGGGACAGGGCTAAGTCCATTTTGTTCTGTTTCCAGGTGGATTTTTAATGGGAAAACCTTTTTTTAAAAAAAAACCCACCCAGAAACACACATTGAAAACATGTAATTAAAACAAAAACACACATTTTAAAGTACTTATGAGGTGGTCTGAGGATTGCATACCACCTCTGCCTCTTTCCGCCATCCTCCCCCACCCCTTTTAGAACATTTTTAATAGTACACCTAGTTGCCAGGAGGTCCTTGCCACTGTGCACTTCCAGTGCACACAGAGCATGTTCCCCTGGGAATTATGGTACCTTATGAGGTTCTGTCACTCATGGGGAAAGTACAAACAAACAAACAAACAGGGCTGCCCCCATGGAAACACTCCCAGAGAGACTTGCTCTATATATAGCAAAGCACATAGTTTCATTCTTCTTCTTCGGTGATCACTCGTAGCCAAGTAATATTGTCTTTCATAAACACGGTTTTAAAAGTGAGTCCGTAAGTAACTGTGGAGGCCAATTCTGGATCCACACATCTTTCACAGTGAGGACATAGGTTTCCAGGTGGGAGCTGATCATGGTGAGGGTTTGCCAAGCATGCCTTCATCCTAGCACATTTCTCCCTTTCGTCCTGAGTGTCTTTAAAGCCTATGACACCTTTGGTAAAGGCTGTTCTCCAATTGGAGCGCTCGCAGGCCAGTGTTTCCAGTTTTCTGTGTTTATACTACATTGATTTAGATTCGCCTTGTGAGGGTCTTTGAACCTCTTTTGTTGACCACCAGCACTACACTTTCTATGTTTAAGTTCAGAATAGAGTAGTTGTTTGGAAAAAAATAACTAGGAAGACAATAATTTGCCTGTCTTCCCAGGTGATGTGTAAAATTTTTCAGAGACACTGTTGATGGAATCTTTGGAGGAGTTGGAGATGGTGGTTATAAGTGGTCCACATTTCACAAGCATATAGTAAGGTTGGTAGTACAACCTTTGTAAACATATAGCTTTGTAAACATACATTTTGGTTCCCCTGCAAATATCCCAGTCCTTTCATCTAGACTGTGGGCAGGTGGATAGACTATTACAGAAGTTTTGAAAGGGGGCAGGATGGGAAGGGAGAATGGTGGGGAAAAGCAACCTTCAGGCTACCTGCCACACAATAGAATTGGCTACCTGGTGGATTCTGAACTAGACCATTAATCTTATCTGCATCATGCTCCCTCTGGACCAGATTAGGCAAGTCTGTTTTGGATTAGGGTGCAATCTTTCATCCCTAGCGAAAAATATGTTGTTGGGCAGTTCAAGGGATTTAAAGCTGCATCGTGATGCCTCCTTCCACTAATGAGCTTCACAGTCACTTTTGGTTTGCTGGTGGTATGTCCCATGAACCAGACAGGTGTCACTCCAGGAAGCATGGGTAGAGAAGGTGCTTTGGCATCTCCAGCTTAAAGAGTCAGCTAGCAGGGGATGTCCCACTGCCTGTCCGAGTAAAAAATGCCAGGCTAGATTGGAGGCAGGGAACTGGATCTGACCAGTGGGACACATCCCTCTGTCCGCCACCCTGCAGGAGCCAACACTGAGATTTGGGCTGGGCTTAATGCTTAATTTGCATCTATCCATATAAATTAGCATGTGAAAAATGTATGCAAATCCATGACCTCTTTTAGCCTCTTTTGGGGCGATGCATTTACTCTCTGATGGATGAGAGGCCACCCCATATGAAAGTTCATTCCTTTATCATCATAGCGAATCACCATTGATAAGCCTCTTCTCCGTTAATTTGCCTAATCCTTTTTAAAGTCATCTCTACTGCCTGTCATAACATTTTGTGGCATGGGATGCTATTCTGTTGCTTGCACATTCCACAAAGAACTATTTCTTGTTGTTTAGCATCTTTCAGCTACTAACCCATTCTGCCAAATGCTCCCAAGTTCTAACATTTTGTGTGACAAAAGAGTTTCTCTCTTTTCAGTGGCACTTCATGCCATTTATGGTACAATAAACCTCCATCATATTCCACATTAGTCATCATTTTCAGAACTAAATATAGCAATAATTTCCCACTGTAAAAAAGGAAGCAATAAAAGCCTCAGCGAACCATCAGGGGAAGGGGGGAAGTACCTTCTGCTTAGAAGGATGTGGTGATGCCTTCCCTTCTTAAGAGGACCTCCTTGGACTCAGAAGTGCTGAACAGCTATTCCCTCGTGGTTAATATCCCCTCTGGGGTCAAGATGCTCAAGACAGTGGTGGTGGCCCAGCTTCAGGCATGCTTGGAGGGAACTGATTATTTTGATCCAGTCTGGCTTCAAGCCTGGCCATGGCACTGAAACTGTGTTGATAATCTGCTTAAGGGCATTTTTCAGGAGAGAGATGGGGGACTGCAACCATGCACATTCTCCCTGGTCTCTCGGAGGCTTTCAATACTATGGACTCTGGTGTCCTTCTGAAGCATCTCATGGAGGTAGGGATTGGAGGACTGTACTTATGTGGTTCCACTCCTACTTCCAGAGTTATTTCCACAAGGTAGTCATGGGAGGCCACTGTCCAGTGATGTTCTGCAGGGCTCCATCTTGTCCCCTGTGTGATTTAATATTTGTATGAAGCCAACTGGGAGCTGTCATCAGGAGATTTGGAGTGAAGTGGCATCAATATGCAGATGGCATCTATCTCCATCCCTCTGTTCCATTTGAATCAGAAGTGGTTGGATTGTTAGACCAATGCTTGGAAGCAGTAATCAGCTGGCTGTGAGCTAATAAACAGAAGCAGAATCCTGAAGAGACAGGGTGTTGCTCAAGTCCAGGAAATGAGGAAATGGCTGTCCTGGATGGGGGGTGCATTCTTCTGGAAGGAACAGGTCCATTGCCTGGGGATGCTCATGAATCCAATGTGGTTACTGGATGCTCAGGTGACCCTGGTGGCTAAGAGTACCTTTTTACTATTCCAGCTGGTTCACCAGCTAGTTTTGGACATCAGTGATTGGCCACTCAGTGGCTGAGTTTCATGCTCTGGCACTGGGGGTGGAGAGCAAGCGGGGTCGGGGCTGGCGCAGTCCTGGGGGCATGGCATGCCACCTGTGGGGGTGTGGCGCCCAGCACAGGTGGGGGGCAGCTGTGATGGCACCCCACCGGGATCGCGCTACCAGGGGTGGTGCGCTCCTCCCGCACTCCTCTTCCTCCGCCAGTGGATGTACTTCATGATTCGTTCACTTCCAGAAAGTTTAAAATGCCTACAAAGTCTCCATTGACCTCTTCACAAAGGAAATTAAGCCCTGGAATGTTTCACCACTTAGACACTTTCAATGAGTGTAACAGTATCCTGCAGGGTATAGGCCCCTGTCCTTCCATTCAGTTTGTCACTACATACAACTAACAGCATACACTAAGAATGAATAATAATCTTAAAAACCAAGAGGTTTATATTGGATAAGGATCAAACTTCCTTTGGAGAAAATGAAATACTTGGTAGTTCTAAGTGAACATAAACCACTATCGCTTTGTGCAATTAACATGAAAATACTTCCATATGGAGGGTCTGGTTAGGCCATCAAAGACAGTGAAAATTTCCAGAGCTTGTCCTAGACAACTGTGATCCTTTTGTCTCCTTCAGACCTTCCATTATAGCAGAAACTCTCCTTTAACTAAAAATAAAAATACTTTACTAATCCAGAATTTTGGTCAGACAGACCCTGAGTACAGTGGTACCTCGGGTTACATATGCTTCAGGTTGCAGATACTTCAGATTACAGACTCCGCTAACCCAGAAATAGTACCTCGGGTTAAGAACTTTGCTTCAGGATGAGAACAGAAATCGTGCAGTGGTAGCGGGAGGCCCCATTAGCTAAAGTGGTGCTTCAGGTTAAGAACAGTTTCAGGTTAAGAACGGACCTCCGGAATGAATTAAGTGCTTAACCCGAGGTACCACTGTACTTGGTTGGATTTCCCTGTTCAGACTGTGCCATTTTAAAAAATGAGATATATTGGGCAATTGTCTTTTAGGTATTATTCTTATAATAGTGGGGTGAAACTTTACAGAGATAGTAACTGTGGTCTGCATTGACCTCCAGTTGATTTCTACTTGCAGTGTGATAGATCCCTGATATTTTACTAGTGTGCATATTTTGAAAATCAAAACCTCCTAGAGCTACAAATGACAGAAGTTCTGAAAGCAAAAAAATTCCATCAGACCCCTACTTCAGATGATATATAAGTTTAAAAGCACCAGTCCCAATTCAGATTCTTGCAGGACCCCACTTCCTGGGTACCTCCACTGTGAGACCCATTTATTTCTGCTGTATGCTTCTTTGATTATCTTTGATCATCAGTTACCAATCCACAAGAGGATCTGTCCTCCTTATCTCCTGACTGCTAAGTTTACTCAGTAGCCTATGGTGATGGCCTTAGTCAAGAACACAAAAGGTCCAGTGGCTGGGATGAGCAGATGGATAGTAAATAACAATAGCAGTAATAAATACCTGGTAGACTCCCTCAGCATTAAAGGTAAAGGGACCCCTGACCATTAGGTCCAGTCTTGGCCGCCTCTGGGGTTGCGGCGCTCATCTTGCTTTATTGGCCGAGGGAGCCGGCGTATAGCTTCCGGGTCATGTGGCCAGCATGACTAAGCTGCTTCTGGTGAACCAGAGCAGCGCACGGAAACGCCATTTACCTTCCCGCCGGAGGTATCTACTATTTATCTACTTGCACTTTGACATGCTTTTGAACTGCTAGGTTGGCAGGAGCAGGGACCGAGCAACAGGAGCTCACCCCGTCGCGGGGATTTGAACAGCCGACCTTCTGATTGGCAAGTCCTAGGCTCTGTGGTTTAACCCACAGCGACACCCACGTCCCTCAGCATTAAGCTGCCCAAAATTATGGAGATGTGGTAGCTTTTAGTGGCATGGGATTGGTTGATTGGCATCAATCTGTCTCAGGGGACAATGGAAGAGTGCTCCTTCAGGGGTGAAGTCAACTCATTGGAGAGTTACAGCACCTGCTGTGGCTGTGGAGACCAATATGGAAGAACATGTTTTGTTGCAGCTGGGGCAGATGAAGGCATTTGGTTGTGCTGCTAAAGATGCATCGTGGTGTTTCTTCTCTCTGCACACCTCCCAGTGGTCATTCCACATCTTCTTGTCAGCCTTCATCACATTGGCAGACATCTTTGTAACACACAGCTGGTCTGCCAATGGGCTTCAGTGCAAGACTGTCCCTCCAAACAGCAATAATGCAGTAACGTTGAAGAAGCAATGCAAAACAATGAATAAAGAGGGTTGGTTGTGAATGGTCCAGTATAACTTCACCGCAAACACACTATTATTGTGTCAATGATGTGTTGCAGAATGCACCTGCAACACCCTCCCCCTGCCAAGCCTGGATATGCTCAAAGTTACATAATTATCCTTCTAACGACCAGTTGGAAGGAAGTTCAGAGAGGAGGGGAACCACCATTCTGGTGGGGACAACAGCTGGAATCCAAGACTACATCCATCCTTAGCTTGACCCAGTAAAGCAGTTCTTTGAGCCTTATTCCAAGTATGCTAGAATCCACTTCTGTTTTAAAAATGTGTATGAGGAGGTCTGTTTTGTAAAGATTGGAGGGAATTAGGTAAAACACAAATGGTCCATTGGCTTTAGGAGGAAACATAAGCAGCCAAGATAAATTCTTTGAAATGGTGGTTATCTCTAGCATCAGACAGACCACTAGGAACAAAGACTGTTCCTGCAGTAGCATACACCCAGACAAAATGTTTGACCATAGCTGGGACCATTTTTCATTCCTGCTTCATGTGAAGTCCAGACTCTCTGAGCAGATTCTTGGAACCATTTATTTTTTAAAAAACTATTATCAAATATCTCACATCCTGCTTCTGATTGGGAGGCACATCTTTTGCAGAAACTATCTTTTGTTAATTTCAATAAGTTTATTTTATTTTGGCTCTTAAAAACAACAACATTGACTTCCTCTGTAACCAGACAAGTAGCAAAGGCAGGCAGGATATCTAAATTTACATTGAATCAAACAGAAACAATGGGACAGGGTGAATGCCTTACCCTCCTGGCAGCTCAAATGTCACCCCATCCATTTCGCCCACCTCCCCCACTACAAATTCAAAACACAATTTGATACCACATTTGGGTAGTAGCCATTTGGGTTTGATTTGCTGTGCAAAACAGTGGGCAGTAAAAAGGTTAAGTGCCTCACCTCCTTGCCACTTCTCCTCTTCCCCTGCCCCTCGCCCCCATCTTAATTACAGTGGTACCTGGGGTTACAGACGCTTCAGGTTACAGACTCCACTAACCCAGAAATAGTACCTTGGGTTAAGAACTTTGCTTCAGGATGAGAACAGAAATCGAGTGGCAGCGCAGCAGCAGCAGCAGCTGGAGGCCCCATTAGCTAAAGTGGTACCTCAGGTTAAGAACAGTTTCAGGTTAAGAACGGACCTCCGGAACAAATTAAGTTCTTAACCCGAGGTACCACTGTAGTTTAAAAATATAGCCATGATTGCTCAGTCTGCCGCTCAAACTGATCAGTTTCCCAGATCTTCTAGACTATACAGCAGATCTCAGGATTGATCACTGTGATTTTGTTGTTTTACTGTCCTCTCCCTTGCAAAAAAATAAAAAATAAAAATCCTTCCCTTCACATGAGCATTGTTCCCCAAGAGGGAAAGACTTCTCCAGACCTCTGGAAGGGAAAGGAGGTTGTTAGCAGCTTTGAGACTCCTAAGGTTAGTGATAAAGCGTGATTTCAAATCCAGACTCTTCTTCTCTCTATCTAGCCCTTTGGACCGCCCCATTTGGCTCTCCAGCCAAGTGCTTTAGCTCAGCTAAAGTGTGTTCTTGAACTATGGTAGCATCTCTTGCTTGCCTGCAGAAGCTTCTGACTTTACAGTGGCTGGAGTGTAGCCTACCATAGAAAGTGAAATATACTCAGAGTCAAGAGTGGATTTCATGCTCTTTATTCAGCTCATAGTGGTGAGGAGGAATGAATGTTCCCCCAAAATATCTGCTTTATATACATTATTTACACAATGGGCTGCATGTGATTGGCTAATTCCGGGATTCTCCTGTAGGCCAATCAGGTTCTGGATTCACTTCCACCTGGAGCTGTATTGGGTGGCTTCTGCGGACCAATCAGACTGCTGCATTTTGGATCCTATTGTTCTAGGACCAATCAGACTGCTGCATTTTGGATCCTATTCAACTCAGTACATAACAGAAAGGTAAATGGATATATGTATTGGGATTTTATGCAGCCAATGCTGCTAGGGTGATTAGTATAAATCACATGAGATGTCTGAGAAGAGTGTGGGAACGGAAGACTGTCTTATCTCTTCCGTCTGAGTGTGTTATTGTAACTGTACTTCCACTTTTGCAGTATGCAACAGTTGTTCTGCCAGAGCTTGGAGAACACAGACGTGATTATGGATTGTCTGTACAGAATGTAAATAAAATGTAGCTTAGATCTACGGATGTTTCTTTCTTCTTGTTGTAAGATGCCAGAAGACTTGTGTGCACTTTTCATATGAAAAGTGTCGCAGAGAGGCACTCTGGAGTGAAGGGACATGCCCTTCCAGAGATGTGCGTATCAGGAGATGCTTAGAGGTTCTGGAGGGTCACCGTCTCCCCAAGAGCGTTTTGCCAACAATATGTACCTCATTTTTGCCTCTGGCTTCACACACCATTGTTCTGCAAAGTTTCTGTTCTAGGAAGCCTAAGGGTGGTTCCAAACACTTGCTATTTTCAGGTGAGAATCTATCATAGAATTGTACGATTGGAAGGGATTCTGGGGGTCATCTAATCCAATCTCTGCAATACAGGAATCTCAACTAAAGCACAAACCATTTTATGTGTAGCTGAAACTGTTCCACCAGGTTCTTGGCTGTTTATAAAACCAATAAACAAATAGTAGGCTGACTGCCAAAAACATGTCCATCTTACTTTGACCTCTCATTACTTGGTGTTTCTGAAACAATCTTGCGTTCGTGAATTCCCGATCTGAGGCTTGCTCAATCCTGTCCTCACAAATAGGATGTGCTAATTTAGTTTTAAACAGGTGCAAATTTAATATGCTCTCTTATGGCTGTAACCCCCAAGAAAGCTGAATGCCAAACATCTACGCTCCTATGCGGAGGAGGCTACACCACATGCCAGCTTCACTCAACCTCTCCCTTGCTTATCTTGTGTGTAATCATAGCAAGCTCTAAACTATTGTGAAGGATGGTATGAACAAGGTAAAAAAAATTATTTCAAAATCTGGATGAGGCTCAGACACACCTTTGGCATTGCATTCCAGCTATGAAATCATCTTCATGGAAAAATTTGTGTAACTTTTTGAGTCCAGTATTTACAACCTGGGGGTGTCAGTTTTCATTTGTAGAACATTTTAAACACACTTCCTATTGTACTACACATTGGCAGGGACATGTAGCAAGATCTGCAGGTTTAGTGGTTCACTAACAAAATATCCCATGGCAACAAAAGGGTTTTGTCTCACTCGAATTATAGTGTTATGCTTGCATGGAAAACAGATACACAAGAGCGGGATAGTAAAACTTTCTCCAGACGGTAAATCTTTTCTGCATTGTCTTCTTCTGATGAATCCTTCGTATTAGAATCATAGAAATGTAGAGTTGGAAGGGACCCCGAGTTGTTTCCGTACCCCTGTTCTAGGAAACCTTAAGTTGCTTCCAAACTCTTGCTATTTGCTGGTGAGAATCTATCATAGAATTGTAGGGTTGGAGGAGGAGGAGGAGGAGGAGGAGGAGGAGGAGGAGGAGGAGGAGTTGGAGTTTGGATTTGATATCCTGCTTTATCACTACCCTAAGGAGTCTCAAAGCGGCTAACCATTTCCTTTCCCTTCCTTTCCCTTCCAGCTTCATGATTCTAAGACTCTCATGATCTACCAGCTGACCATCCCAGGTATGCTTGTCGGACTCAAACTCCCATCAACCCCAGCCAGCCTGCCTAATGGTCAGGGGTGATGGAGTTGTAGCCCGGCAACATCGGGAGGGCAGCACCAGGCTGCAGGAGGCCGAATCTCGTTGCTTACCCCTTACCCAGGGATTGGGACATTGTGGTTGAACATGCCGCTAAGTTTCCTATTCATTGCTAGGCTGAGGGCTGTTCAATGAAACTGAATGCAGGAAGATTTGAAACGTACAAAAGAAAGTACTTCTTCACACAGCACATTGTCAGACTAAGGAATTTGTTCCCACAAGAGGACACCAAAGTGAAGGGCTTCGAAACAGGATGAGGTGAGTGGGTTGAAACTATGACTGGCTACAAACCAGGATGGCTGTGTTCTGCCTCCACTGTCTGAGGCAGTTGGTGGGGATCACAGGTGGACAGAGTGGCCTTGGATTCAGGTCCTGCTTGTGGGCTTCCCATAGGCATCTGGTTGGCCACTGTGAGAACAGGATTCTGGACCCAATGGGCCATTGGCCTGATTCAGCAAGGCTCTTCTTATGCCCATATATACTTTCTAGGGAAAGAAATGATCTGAAAATACTTCCTGGACTCCACTACTACTGCTACTGACTAATGCATTTGTAAGTAAAGCCCTGACGGAGATGAATGATGTCAGAGTTCATGCACTGAAGAAATGTGCCAGAGGGAAATAAGGATCAGAAGTTCAGCCCAAGGAACAACTGTCCTTCTGTAGATGTTCTTTCCTTAAGTGCTTAGCCTGGGGAATTTCCCATGGTTTATTTCATTTCGTAGTATAGACTCTGTTCACTTTTTCTTCCAGTGTTGTTCCTGGACATGAAGCAATGGGATCTGGGTGTTCTCCTCAGCACCTATTAGATCATTTGAAATAATATGATACTTTCATCTTTCTCTCTCTTTTTTGGCTCTAATGCATCATTTTCTAAGAACACCGGAAATTCATTGGAAGCTTAACTGGCTTTCCTCAATCAAAAGATTATTTTTTAAAATAAAATTAGGAGGTGTGCATTGTTTTAAGCATTAATATGCTGATTATTTACTTTGGAGACTTCAAAGCAGCTCACCAATAAAATCAAGAAAATGACAATAACGAATCCAAATTAAACAATACAAAAGACACCCCAATATAGTAGCAATATATAGTTGGTAATAGATAGTTGACAAACTGGAACATGTGCAGAGGAGGGCCACCAAGAAGATCAAGGATCTGGAAACCAAGCCTTATGAGGAATGGTTAAGGCAGTTGGGTATGCTTAGCCTGTATAAGAGGAGACTGAGCAAGCTGTTTTCCCCCTGTTCCAGAGGTAGGACCTGAACCAATGGTTTCAAGAAAGGAGGGTCACTGAAGTCCACCACCTCCCGCAATGCAGGAATCTCAACTAAAGCATCCAAGACAGATGGCCATCCAACCTCTGCTTAAAAACCTCCAAGGAAGGAGAGTCCACAACCTCCCAAAGTGTTCTTACTGTCACAGAAGATTATTCCTGATGTTTAGTCAAAATTTCCTTTCTTGTAACTTGAAGCCATTGGCTCGAGTCCTACTCTCCAGAGCAGGAAAAAACCAAGCTTGCTCCTTCTTCCATTTGACAGCCCTTGGGGTATTTGAAGACTGCTACCTTATCTCTTCTCCGTCTCTTCTTTTCCTTCAACCGTTCCTCATAAGGCTTGGTTTCCAGACCCATGAACATCTTGGTTGCCCTTCCAGGTGTGATCTGACCAAGGCAGAACAGAGTGGTAGTATTCGTTCCCTTGATCTGGACACTATACCTCTGTTGATGCAGCCTAGAATAGCATTAGCTTTTTTTGCTGCTGCATCTTAAGGTCATGGGTTCAAGCAAAAGATTCCTGTATTTCTGGGTGTTGGACTAGATGACCCTTGTGGTCCCTTCCAAGTCTACAGTTCTACAAGTCTATGGAAAACTGTGCCTATGGAAGTCTCTCAACTAAAAGTTAATTACTTGCCTAACCAACTTGCCGTCAGGATTGCTGGTGCCATTACTGAAAGCCAGGTTGGTTCATAATAAAATCCATGACTTAATAATTATGGATAAGGAGGTTAGCCTGGCCTGAGCCCTGAGTTAGGGAATGTTGCTCTGTTTCTCAGCTATGCCCTCCTAAGTACTCATTTCAGCAGCAGAAGAGATTCAAGGTTTGAGCAGTACTAACATTAACTGTTGTCATCTACAGCAGCTGGTTGCATGATATAAGGTGCAAAGTATAACAAGAACATGCCACCAACTGTAGATAATTGCGTGTGTTTGTTGCTTCATCAGTCTACCACAACCCATCCACTTTGAAATCAGACAAGAAAGTGGTTAAGCACCCACCACACAGGAAAATTTAAGAGGCCTGCTTTCAATCTCCAGAATGCCTCAAGAAGATCAGATGAAAAGCACTGTTGATGTTCTGAGTGCAAACATTATTCAAAGCTGTCCCAGGCAGGAGGAAATCAACTGCACTGCTTTGCACCAAGAGACAGAATGGAAATATCCATTCTCTTAAAAATCTACATCTGCGACAGATTAGCCCCAAGTTTTTGGTTATGAAAATGTTGTCTGCTGCAGGACATAAATGGGGCTTCATATCCCTGCTCTTCCCACAGCCTTTCTTAGCTAGGATGTGACTTTATTTGTGAAGGAAACAATGGGCTCAAATGTTTTCTCTTTTGAAAAGAGGGGCTGTGTGTGTGTGTGTGTGTGTGTGTGTGTGTGTGTGTTGTTTTTTAAATGGAACATTATGAAAATTTGGCATAGCCTTAGTCAAAGCCCCACCTTCTGGCCCAAGACATGAAATCCAGATCAAGAGGTAGGCTACTCAGTCCTCTACCAAATATGGTATAAATTATGTAAATAAAACAATACTCTTCCTGACCACCAACCAGCACACTGTTTCCCCAGTGCAATTCACAACTCAGATTCTGTCCAGGGGAAACGTATGTGCACTGAAGTCGAAATATTTTTCAGGGCTGAGGTAGTGTCACAACTGTTTGCCAGAGTTTAGGGTCTGGCCTGCAGCCTGCACATGATGCTTTGCTGAAATTAAAATGGTCTGGATCTGGTCTATGCCTAATGGATTGGACAAATTCATAGAGGATAAGGCCATCAACAGCTACTAACCTTGATGGATATGTTCTACCACCACTGTCCAAAGCATTGTCCAAGAGACAATGGAGAGCACTTCCGGAAGTGAAGCCAAACCACTGGAGAATCGCAGTGCCTGCTGTGGCTGCAGAGACCGGTAAATTATATAACAGCTGCCTCCCACGTTGTTGCTGCTACATTAGCAGCACCAAAGTGACCTCCCTGGGATGTGAACCTAGACAAGGTGTATGGAGGTTCTGGGCTGCCCAGATGCCAAGACTCCCCTCTTGGCCTTGCTGATGTAGTCCAAAGGAAAGCAGAGCAATATGTTTGGCACCAGCTCAGCTGAAGGAGTTGGCAGAAAGGGTGTACAATATGTCTTGGGAACTCCATCCTGGATTTGGGTAGGATTTACTTCTTAGCCTTTTCTTCTCCTGAAGATGTCCCACAAGGCATCAGGTAGTCAGAGGCACTATGCCTCTGAATATCAGTTGCCTGAATCATAAGTAGGGAGTGTACATGAGGTTCCTAGGTGTCCCATTCATAAGAACATAAGAGTCTGATGCTGGATCAGTCCAAAGGCCCATCAAGTCCAACATCCTGTTCTCACAGTGGCCAACCAGATACCTATGGGGAGCCTGCAAGGAAGAAAAACTGCTGTGACACCATCATTTGAATGTGGGGTCCCAGATCTCTGTTCTGTAACCCAGTTCCAGTGACACCATTGAAAAGCAGCCCTCAGAATGACTTGGGGGGAATCTTTCCAGGATGCTGCTATAGTTTACCCTTATATTCACCAAACTTCATGCCTTAAATAACCTTTGTTGCATTATTTTCGTTTCTAATAGTAAAGTAATATGGAATGTTGCGGGTTTTCCACTTCAGGAAACGAACACTACCACACCCTCCCTTGTCACTTTCTCAGGTTACCATTCTGGCTCAGCTCTGAAGTTCAAATCCCTCTGTGGCTTTGTTCTATTATATGCCTCTGACATCACACCCGCTTGCTCAACATCTCTTTCCAGCCCAGTTATCCCCCCAATCCTTACAATTCTCACTTCACTGCCAATGGCTATTACTCTTCTCTCCCTATAGTTCCTTTCCATGAAACATTTCCTATTTCTTTGGTTTGAGTCAGATTTCAAGAGACTTCAATTTCCCCTTTTGCTGATGTGAGTTGACAGTGGCTATGTTAAGAGTCAGGTGGTGTTTGTTTTAGGGAGCTGAAGGCAGCTTGCAGCCAAGATTGCTGCCTGTTGCGTATGTGTTTGACACACTTTCACCTCCAGTAAACAGGAATGGCAGGTTTTCATATTCTTTCAAAAACATGTTTGAGCAGGGGGCAACAGTGGGGCAAAAGCAAGGTGTGTACATCACAGGGAGTGGAACGTTTCTTAAACTACGCACAGTTTTAGCTAAAAGCTATTGCCTGCCTCCAAGCAAAATTCACAAGCACAAGATTGAGGTATAAGTTTTTAATTTTTCATGGTTGCTACTGAAGTCCATGTCCTGTTGGCATATTGGTTTCCAAAGGTCCAGTTATCTACCTTGGAGTTTCCATAAGACACTCTTTGTGCTATAAAGCACAAATGAGCAACCTTCAGCCTGCAGGCCATGTGTGGTCTTCCACTTCCTCCGATGCAACCTCCAAGCCCCCTGTGCTCTGTGACCATCCCTGTCTCCATAAAGAGCCAGCACCTTTGCAAAGAAAACCTTTGTGGGGCACGCAGACGATCCCACACAGCACAGAGACAAAATCCAGAGGATCCACTCTCATTGCATTCCACACTTATCTATGTAGCTTTGGATTGCCGACTCCCAAGGCATCTTATTGGCCAACTACATACAGATCTGAAATGAATAGTGGTCTCCATGGAGCAGGTTAGCATTACAAGGTACTTCTGATTCTGTAAGGTTGACTGTGTTTCATTATATGCATAAGATTGCGTCCAGACTAAGTTAGCTAAAAATAGGTTCCACTGAAATCAGTGTGAAAACTTAGCCATAGCTTGAGTCCTACAGATTTCAATGAGAACTTCCGTAACTGGGAGATAACCACCAGAGCTTTGAATATTAAACTCAAAAGCTACATTGCATCCAGAAGAAAACAGGCAAGACCTTGCAGGTATAAAAAAAAATGAAATTGCACATTTAAAACCCAAATTCATTTGAAGCAATTTTATCAGTGTGGTGACATTTATAGGCGGTGAGGATCTGCCGTTGGAATTTGGAATTCTCCTTGCTTTAGGGATTCTCAATCTTGCAGTTTAATCACTGTGGATTGGAAGTACGGGATGCCTCCAAGCTTTCCAAGGTTGGCTGTAAATTAACGGGTTATGGTGTTTACTGGAAGGGAAATGAATAGTTCTTGAAACACTGAAGGCTGAAAACAGAACTGGTATTCTGGGTGGGGTAGTCTGTAGGCGTGTTATAACCAAAAATGCCAGAGACATTTGTTTGGCATTATGAAAACTGGTCAGAGATCTCAAAATTATTCTCTGTTTGCACACTGGACCAGTTTCAGTTCTCGGTCATGATTCTTAAGCACATCAGGGAGAAATTCATTCCATGTACCGTTGCAGTGCTTTAGATAAAAGAAAGGAATTAAAAGGGGACCAGTCAATGAGGCCAAGCCATATGATCTTCAGGAAAGCTCTGGATTCAATGAGATAGGAGTTGTCATCTGGAACTGATTTGGCCAAATCTGGCCCCACCCCAGTGACACTATCCAGAGCAGGGGTGGGGAACCTCATGCAAAACATTCCAAGGGCCGCATGACAGTGATGAAGAGGGCCAGGGGCAAAAGTGTAAGGAACAACAGCTGAGACTCTTTGCAAAATAGGCTATATTCCAGCCATGCAAACATCAGAGGTTTCATCTGTCTCTCCAGGTAAACAAGGCACATTATTCAGGGACACTTTCCAACTAGACAAGCACATCAGAAGACAGTTTGGTGCAGGATAGTGAGGGGCTTAGCCTGGAAGTGGGGAGTAAGGTAAAAGGTCCCCTGGATGGTTAACTACGGGATACCTTAGGAAGGTCCCAAGAGCTGGACAGTGAAGCCTAGAGGGATGCATCCAACCCCCAATCCTGAGACTCCCCACTCCAGAACTAGAATGATTCCAACTGTCAAAACAAAAGGAAATAATGAAGTGTGGATTAGCTTTCTTTGTGACAGTGGGGACTGACAACAGGCATATGCCTCATTGCAAAAACCCTTTTCCCAGTCAAACTTCCTAACAGACGTAACAAATATGTATAGTTGCAAATGGGAATTACAGAATATGTATCGAGAAGGAGATCATTACACTTTATCCGGAATAATTGTTTTGTTTCCTGTTTGCAAAGTCACTTGGGCAATGCAGATGCACACAAAAATTGATAATACTTTACTAGTGGATAAACTGAAGAAAAACAGGACATAATGGGAAGAGAAATGACCAAAAGAGAGTTTGTCTTTTAGCTAGGGTGGGCACTGAAGCATGCCATCAGCGCAAACTAGCCAATCAAAACTTGAGTTACCTCAGCAACGATCATGCCAATATGACTGGTTGCTAGGCAATTTAATAAAATATATATGTTGCTTGATTGTAGAAATGAAACCCTCAAAGTGGTTTACAAAAATATGAAATCATTAAATTAAAAAAGGAAAATACTTTAAAGCATACAAAGTTTAATGCAAACATGCTGGGAATATGGACTTGGGAGAACACATCTTTGTTTGAGACTTTGTCCTGCCAGTTTGATGCCCATAATCTTCCCAATAGCACAGGTGGAAGATGTTGAGATAACACTCCTGGAAGTTTTAAGTTGCCTGTGACTCACTTCCGTAAAGCAGCATGCTCAACAGTCAAGCCTGGTAAACCATCTTGGGTTTGGGCATTAGCATCACATTGTCCCATACCTTTTTGGAGAGGTGAGCTGCCTTGCTAATATACTTGTCCAGCGCAGAGTCCATGAAGAGGTTGCCGGTAATGATGGAGACCTGTAGACAAAATCATCTACCGTCTCAAGCGTGTGCTCAACAATGCTGATGTATGGAGTGCTGGCTCACACCTCAAAGATATCAACAAACATGACATGAAGGCTGGCAACATCAACCCTGCCCTGTGGGAATCCATTGCAGATGACTGCAGTGCCTGGAAACATGCAGTTAGGTCATGCATCCATAGCCGTGACCAGAGGAGAAATGACCGCTCGGAGGAGCACAGGGAGAAGAAATTGTTAGGATATAGTTCCGTTCCATCTTAAAAGGGTACAGGCATGACTGTTGTGTGTCACATGCTTGTTTACTTCCAGCACTGTCTGCTGGGAACTTCCGTTTGTATATTGCTTTTGCTTATAGCTGTTTTGCTGGATACGAAGGGAAGAAGACATGTTTTCTTTGTTCCTGAACTATGTTGAATAAATGCTGTAAATATGCTTACACATTTCTCTGTCCGCCACTTCCGCTGTGAGAAGATATATTCATTCTACGGGTCTCTAAACATATCTGAGGCTCGTGCCGCTGATTGATGCTGTTCCAAGAAAGACCGGTGGCTGGAGCCAGCTGGGTGCCTGCCTGATGCTCCCGTCTCCCCGGCAGTATCCCAACAGCTGTCCCAGCTGCAACAAAACATGTCTCTCCTGCATCTCTCCTGCATCTGTCTCTACAGCCACTGTAACAGGCGCTGTAACCCTCCAACGGTTTCACCTCACCCCAAAGGTGCACTCCTCCATTGTCTCCGGAGAAGATGGATGCCAACAACCAACAAAAAGTTAAGATCTAAAACTGATTAAAATTCACATCAGCATTTCGCAGGTGCCAAAAAAGAGTACAGTTATTAATTAAATGGTCCTTGCTATTGTACTTCCAACAGTTCCTTCTCAGGTGGCGTTGAATTCTCATTCAGGATGACTTCCAGAGCACCACCAATGATGATCCACAGCCACCATAGTATTTATTCAATCACCTTGTTCATAAAAAAAACAACAACCCTCAGTCAACGTGTATTGACTTGATATTTGTGTCCTGTCGTTTTTGTGGTTCACAAAGATGATAAAGTTGTACCAAATGGAATAGAATGAGTCTATAGTTGCAATTCCCCATAAGACTTTGCAGGAGATGCTTTCATTTTAGCCACATTATCAAGGACTACCATTTGCTATACCAATATGGCAACTCATAGTTGGGGGAAAATTCAGTTCAGTTTGCTTTTGAAGGCAAATCTACCTCTTTTGCATTTTCCAAAATAATACATGAACTGAATCACAGCCATCCTTCACCTCTCCTTTGAGATCTAATTTTCTAGTTGCACATCATGCAAGGGGTCAAGTGTGCCTAGAAACACATATGTTAGTGAAAATAACATTCAAAAGATGCATTATACTATGGATCATTCCTTTGCAAAAATGTGCACATTAGGCAAAATTGCAAAACAAAAGTGTATAAATCAGGAGAAAATTGCAGTAAAATGAGGATGAATTTTCAGAAGGACTTTAAGCAATTTTTTGCACAAATGATGTTGAACTGTAGAAAACTGAACGTCAGGCTGGAAAAAAGAGAACCCGAAATGGTCAGATTCAGCCACCCCCAGCAGCAAGAGGCCTTTTTCGAGGATGGGAAGTGCAGAAATCTAAAATGGAGGCCAACTGGCTGTGCCCTAGAACAGCTGTCAGGGATCTAGGCATTTTGGGGCATAACAAATGAGTTATTCAATAGCATGGCACATTGCAGCAAATAAAAAAAAATGCTATTTTAGGTTTTCTGAACATAAACAAAGGAAGCCAAGGCCCTGGAAGCAGACGTGGCAGACTCTGTCCTGGAAAGGCACTGCTTCAAAGTATTGGGTTCAGTTCTAGTTGCCATAATTTGAGAAGAATGTGGATGTTGACAACTTCCTCAGGATTGAAAGGAGAGTTAAAAGGAAAAGTTTATGAGGCTCAGAAGGCAATGAAGGCCTCGGGGGAAAGTGTGTTGACATGTTGTCAGTTTCAAAAGTATTTTAAAGAGAAAGGGAACCATTGTTCAGCTCGCCCTGAAGATGGGATAAGAAGTGATTAGGTAAATTGCAGGGAAGATTATTTAAATGGGCCTTTAACAATCAGAGCACTATGGAAACAAAGCAAGTTGCTTTTACCACTCCCCAAATAGAGAAACTGGGAGAGACCAAAGAAAATGTGCTCTGAGAGGACTACGGTGCAGGAGGATTCGCTGGAGTTCGAGGGGCAGGCCAGATCCTTATCTGTCTCTACCTGACAAGCCAACATTGCCAGGTGGTTTGTGTGGGATGTAATCCACTGGGAGCAGTCAAATACAACATTCCTTGTTTTGCTAGAGTGGATATGCAAGGGAATGTTTGGTCCAACCAGTCGAAACTTCCTCTTCCTCCTGGCCTGGAGCATCCTTCCTTGCATGTGACTAGTGGGTGGGCGTGACCTTTCCAGACCTGGTAAAAGGCCAAGGCATGTGGCCACTATCTCTCCTTTTCCATCTTCCTTTCATCCTGTGAACTGCTGGACTGCTAGCCTGAGTCACTAGGTAAATCTCCCTTATGGGGTAAACCTGTTCGTATATGTTTGAAACTTCAAGCCTTAAGCCTGCCTTCAGGAATCACACTGTGCTCTACCTGATCGTGAGTAAACTTTCTTTTTATTACTTATGAATAAGACGGGGTTGTCTTTATTCTTTTAGGAGGAAATCAAGGGGTCTTACCAGGAAAATATTAGAACACATTTCAATCTGGACAAGCCAGATTGAATTGCGTATTGTCTTAAGAAACTCACACGAGTTTGCAACAAGTTTTCTCCTGTGTAAAGGAGAATGCACTCTACTAAGTGAAGGAACTTGCTAGCGCAAGTTAGGAGGGATATCAATAAACATTATATCCTCTCCTGCCACCCTGAACATTCCCAGAGCTTGGACAGCCCATTTGCCTACCTGGTGTCATGGCAAGACAGGGACAAAATAGTGGTGTTAGTTTAGCCAGTAGTAGATAGGTAGCCGTGTTCTGCCATAGTCAAAATAAAAAAATTCCTTCCAGTAGCACCTTAAAGACCAACTAAGTTAGTTCTTGGTATGAGCTTTCGTGTGCATGCACACTTCTTCAGATACACCAGGTGTGTGTATGTGTTGGCAGGGGGCAATTGTCTCCTGGTAAATGGAGACATTGCAAGCCTATACAGCCATTGGAAATATCATATGAAGATCAGAAACAATGGAACATTATGCCTCCCCCCAAATTAATTCAGATTATGCAAGCCATGTTATCACACGAAAGAGGCTGTGGCGAGGATTCTTCCTCTAGTGAGAAATGGAGCTCACCAATTTGCTGTAGTTTCTGCCTTGGTTTCGCTCTTTGTAAAGACTCTCGTAAGGATTGCACAGATGTTGCCTGCTGAATGGCTTTCCTTCAAGCCAGACAAAAATCAACAATCATAGAAAAAAGTAGCATGATGTCTATGATCCTGCAGTGATTCAGTCAAGAACAAACCTGAAATGACTAACTGGAGAAGAGCCCAAGAGGAGATTTCTCCCACACAACTTGCCAGTGTGAAGTGCTTACAAGTAGCTATTTCCTCAGTCAGATTTGTACACTTGACCAACACAAACTACTAGAAAATTACAAAACCAGGAAAGTAGGTAATAATTACAGACCCGTGGAAATGTATATGTCCAGAAGTGGGAAACCTGAATTAGTCCAGTGTTAATTTCATGGGGTATTATCATTTCAGCTTTTAGAAACATTAAAAGCCAGTTCAGCTTGTTACAGCATGGTGTTGATAACGCCAAGGTTTCAGGTTCAATCCCCGTATGGGACAGCTGCATATTCCTGCATTGCAGGGGTTTGGATAAGACGGTCTTCAGGGTCCCTTCCAACTCTACAGTTCAATGATTCTCCAAATTGTCAAAATCAGTGCTTTTTTCTGGGGGTACGTGGGAGGTACACATACCCCTAAACATTTTCAAAACAACTTTCAAAACCTCCCACTCTAACTTTTATTGCCCCCTTGCATTCTCACTGGCCAATCACATCACACCTATTTTAACCCTATCCTTATGACCCATCCTAGGAGGCAAACGCCACAGTACCCCTAAACATTTTTTAAGAGAAAAAAAAGCATTGGTCACAATGTACAAAATGCTTGATGAGTGCCATGGGTACAGGCCAAGCACTACTTGGAAAGGAAGCAGAGTGTCTGAATTTTCACAGGTGCAAAAAGGAACTGGAAGCACCCTAATACCACCAAGGGCACAAATCAACATGAATGCACAATAGAAAGGATGCCTGGAGTAGCCCTTTAAGAATCAGTGCCCAATATTGCTGCACTATTCTCTTTGTTACTCTATTTCCACACCTGTCAGCAGCTGCTGCATTACGCAGAACAAGGAAGGGGATGCAGAACTGTTCCTTTGGTGCAGCTACATTCAAGCACCTTTGGGCTCTGCACCCCCTTGAATTTTTCCATTCCAGCTGGTCAGTAACACCTGCAACTAATAACTTATAGCTGAGCATCCTTTCCTCCCTTCCCAATCCCATTTCCTTTACTGACATGTCTAGTAGTGGAAGAATCTGCCAATTTTGGTTTCCTTCTGTTTTTCATTGTCTCAATCTTAAGCTTGGCACTCCCCAGTCTGTGACAGTTTGTTTACAATTAAAAGGAAAAAAAGAAAACTCAGCCCGAAAATTCACACGCTGTTTCGTGTGCATTTCCAATACATTTTCTTACGTAATTCTGCCTAATACATGCATTTTGCAAGCAATTCTCCCAAATACAGTGCATTTTTGAATATTATTTTCACTCATCTAAGCATTTTTGTATGCACTCTCCCAGAATATATGTTTTTTGGTCTACCTTTTGGGGTTCAAGAACTGCACTGCAAAATTTGGAGAAGTGTGAATTTTGAAAGATAGACGTGTCTCAGTTTGTGTGTTGGTTAGGGAAATGGAAACTAGGAAGGTCCACATTAAAATGCAAACTGAATGGTCCACCCCCTCCCCCATCTCTAGTTGTTTCTTTTTATACTGGTAAGCCTGAGGGAAGCAACTGTTCTGTTTGCATTGATATGCTGGCCACACTGGGAGCCATTTTGGGGTTGAAGAGCAAGAGAAAAATTCTTGGGGGGTGAGGGAATAAATTTTAAAAAGATAGGGACTAGGGGAAATGGCACAGGAGTGGAAGATGGGAATTAACCATCGCTCCATTCACAGCCCTTGCATGGGGGAAAGTAATTGAACTACTATTATGGAAAACTTGCAATCACTCATTGTCACTTTGAATTTCTACTGCTCTTCAATGGTCTTGCTTTTTTCCGGCACCAGAGACATTTAGCATCTGTGCCTGGTTATGCTGAGGATAAAACCTTCATTAAGATGGAGCCTGAAGTTAGCCCAAAATTCCTGAACTCCCAACCCATTATTCCACAAGTGCATTTCTCATTTTCTTATTGCTCCATTCCCCCCCCCCCGCCTTGTTGCTTTGGCGAATCTAATCGGACTCCCTCCCCAAAACATCTGGAAATATTCATAGAGTTTAATAGAGAGATCTGCCATAGATGCAGTATGATTACAATGGCTGCGTTCAGAAAGTGATGAGGGGTTTCAAAGGTTTTGTTTCCACATTGGCTCATAAGCCACAGTTTAATGTTATATCTGAAACACAAACTGTGGTTAATATTAACTGTGGTTTGTCGAAACGAGCCAACTGCTTACATAACCCATTATTTGAAGTTGGATTGTTTATAAGAAACCATATTTAATTCTGACCACAGTTTGTTAGATTTGGATGACACAAGCCACAAAAATTAAAAAAAAAAAATTGAAGCAAACATTTCTGATCTCAGACACATAGAAAGAGAAGAGACAGATGTGGAATGTACAAGCCCCAAACTCACGCAGGCTCATTCAAATCATGATAAACCATGGTTTAGTGTAACATTCAAATGCAGCCACTGTCTGATTTTGCTGTAAGTAAACTAATAAGAACTGCAATTGTAGACATTGTCCTGCTTGCTTGGGACTGAACAGTGGCCATTTCCTAACCTTGCTCAGACCATGATAGGTCATAATAATAATAATAAATTTTATTTGTATCCCGCCCTCCCCAGCCGAAGCCGGGCTCAGGGCGGCTAACAATACCAAAACAGTGCAACATTATAAAAACATCATAAGAATTAATTAAAATCAAAATTGATGGCAACCATAAACTAAAGTATTGTAAAGATTGCCAAAGGAGGGAGTCAGGCTGCGCCCTGACCAAAGGCCTGGTGGAACAGCTCTGTCTTGCAGGCCCTGCGGAAAGATGTCAAGTCCTGCAGGGCCCTTGTCTCTTGTGACAGAGCGTTCCACCAGGTTGGAGCCGCAGCCGAAAAAGCCCTGGCTCTAGTTGAGGCCAGCCTAACCTCTCTGAGGCCTGGAACCTTCAAGATGTTTTTATTTGAAGACCGTAAGTTCCTCTGTGGGGCATACCAGGAGAGGCAGTCCCGTAGATACGAGGGTCCTAGGCCGTATAGGGCTTTGAAGGTTAAAACCAGCACCTTAAACCTGATCCTGTACTCCACCGGGAGCCAGTGCAGCTGGTATAACACCGGATGAATGTGATCCCGCAGCGAAGACCCCGTAAGGAGTCTCGCTGCGGCATTCTGCACCCGCTGGAGTTTCTGGGTCAGTCTCAGAGGCAGCCCCACGTAGAGCGAGTTACAATAATTCAGTCTGGAGGTGACCATCGCGTGGATCACAGTGGCTAGGTCAGGGCGAGAGAGGTAAGGAGCCAACTGCTTAGCTTGGCGGAGATGAAAAAATGCCGCCTTTGTTATAGCTGCAATCTGCGCCTCCATGGAGAGGGAGGTATCGAAGATTACACCCAAACTCTTAACGGACGGTGCTGGCACTAATTGCACCCCCGCAAGAGATGGGAGTTGCCCCCTCAATCCCATATCGTCCCGTCCCAGCCAGAGGACCTCTGTCTTTGAAGGATTTAACTTCAACCGGCTCCCACGTAACCATCCAGCCACAGCTTCCAAGCATCTGATCAGTGTGTCTGGGGCCGAGTCAGGATGGCCATCCATCAACAGATAGAGTTGGGTGTCATCAGCATACTGATGGCAGCCCAGCCCAAAACTCCGGACAAGCTGGGCGAGGGGGCGCATAAAGATGTTAAAAAGCATCGGGGAGAGTATCGCACCCTGGGGCACTCCACACACCAAGGAGTGGCGAGATGACAGTTCCCCCCCAAGCACCACCCTCTGTCCCCGACCAGAGAGGGTCATGTTTGCCAACCTTCGTTTTGTCTTGGATATCACTTGCTTAGGGACTTTGGTGTACATTTGTCTGATGCAAATAAACAAGAGAAAAATCATCTAAACGAACCTAAGCTCTCAGGACATAATTTGATTTGTTAACTGTGCCTAAGAACTATTAATCACACCCACACCATACATTTAAAAGACATGGGTGCCCCCAAAGAATACTGGGGACTTCAGCACCCCCTTACAGAATTAAAATTGCCTCCAGCCGTAACAAGCTATGTGCCAATTCATTTTGCATTTTTTAAAATAATTGCTGTATATTAATAAATAACAGCCTAGTGATGATGGCAGCTGTGTGGGGGATAAGGAAAATTGGTAGTGGTAGGTTTTGCAATATCACATTTTTTCGCCCAGTAGGAAGGAAGCCTCATTTATCTCCAAGGAGTTACTTCCAAGTAAAACATACCCAAGCCAGCCAATTGTGGTTTATATTATACAGACACCACACCTGGGGAGTACATAAAATAATGTGGACTTGGAGGAAAGAGTTTAAACAAACATACCCCAGTTCACAGTCAGGTTATCCTCCTCCGTCTAGTGTCATGCTAGCAATAATCACAGCGAGATTCTCCCCCATTGCTCTAGAAATCCCCCTTCCACATCCCAGGTGGGATTTCCAACATTTCTTCCTGTGATTGCTTAGCAACAGTAATTAAGTAATTGCAAGCACCTTTAGCAACAGCCCCTTCTCTGCATTTGCCTCTAATAAGCCTTAGAATTTCTCCACATTTTCCTTTTTAACTTTCTTTACAGATGTCCAATTGACTTACTTTTCTTAAAATGAAAGCTTAGGGTCCAGGGCCCATGCCATCTTGGGGCCTAATACAAATGTATCCCCTATCAGCAATATAGGCTGTGAATGGCCTTAACAAAAACCATGCAATAGAACGACAGTGGTACCTCAGGTTAAGTACTTAATTTGTTCCGGAGGCCCGTTCTTAACCTGAAACTGTTCTGAACCTGAAGCACCACTTTAGCTAATGGGGCCTCCTGCTGCTGCCGCGCCGCCGGAGCACGATTTCTGTTCTCATCCTGAAGCAAAGTTCTTAACCTGAAGCACTATTTCTGGGTTAGCGGAGTCCTAACCTGAAGCGTATGTAACCTGAGGTACCACTGTACAGGAAAATGAAATGCACTGCCTAATTACAGTAAGTAGAAAAATTGTTACAAGAAGGTGGTGGTGGTGTTTAGTCATTTAGCCATATCTGATTCTTCGTGACCCCAAGGACCAGAGCACACCAGGCACTCCTGCCTTCCACTGTCTCCCACAGTTTGGTCAAACTTATGTTAGTAGCTTCGACAACACTACCCAACCATCTTGTTGTCTGTCGTCCCCTTCTCCTAGTGCCCTCAATCTTTCCCAGCATCAGGGTCTTTTCCAGGGAGTCTTCAAAAAGTGCCTGAGTGAATAGATATGTTTTTCATAGACAGCAAAAACACATTAATGTCCTGAACCCCTGGCCTACCTGGCAACAAGGCAGTATGCCAAGTTCAAAATCTGAGGGTCAATCCACACAAAGTCCAAAGGTTAGGAAATGCAGTCCAAGTTTGAGGTCCAGCAATCAGGATAGAGTCAAGAGTCACACCTGAAGCACAGTCCTATAGAGGTCCAGGAACATCCAAGTCAAGGTCCATCAACATGGTAGTTGAACAATCGCAGCTCTGCTTCCCTTTTACAGTGGTACCTCGGGTCACAAACGCTTTGGGTTACAAACTCCACTAATCTGGAAGTAGTACCTCGGGTTGAGAATTTTGCCCCAGGATGAGAACGGAAATCGTGTGCCGGCAGTGAAGCGGCATCGGGAAGCCCCATTAGTGAAAGCTCGCCTCAGGTTAATAACGGTTTCAGGTTAAGAACGGAGCTCTGGAACGAATTAAGTTCGTAACCCGAGGTACCACTATTTACTTTGCATGCTGATTGCAGCATCTGGGTTTGATGAGACATGTGACCTTCACCTGTTTCAAGCCTACTCCAGCTGAGGAATCACACACCTCCTCCCAGAGCTAGCGAGCCCCACCTGGCCAGCTAGAGGGCTGGGCTGTGGGCCCTTGCCTGCCTCAGCCTCCTAAAGTGCCCAAATACCTTAGAGCAGTGGTTCTCAACATATGAGTCCCCAGATGCTGTTGGACTACAACTCCCATCATCCCTGAGCTCTGGCCTTGCTAGCTAGGGGTGATGGGAGATGTAGTCCCAAAACATCTGGGGACCCACAGGTTGAGAAAGACTGCCTTAGAGCCTGCTGTTTTGCGGAGACTGGGGCTCCTCTGGCTCTGGTGATGAGTCCTGCTACTCTGCTTCCTGTGCACTGACCCCCCCCCCAATCCCCTCACCATCCTCCATCACCCTGTGAGAACTTCCTTCCTCATCTCCTGCTTGCCATGGTGTGTCTGAGTCCCAGCTTCCCCCCTCACCAGGAACCTGTTCATCCTCTCCGTTGTCCTGCCAGTTCATGACAATTAAGTTAAGGACCTGTCCTATCTCAGCAGCGAGACTTTCCCACAAACTAGGTGCCACCATGGAAAAGGCCTTTCTCCAAATTGCCCCAAGATGGTTCCTTGAGAAACTGAATTATCCTTTATATATCTAGGAGGTCACTGCATTCTGCAGGAAATTTTCTTTGTAAGATTCACACAATATCGGAAGCCTACCCCACAGTACCTCAGAGCAAGGTTTTCAGTGTGGCTCCCCTGTTGTGTAGAAAAGTATTCCTGTCAAGATGTGAAAGGTCCCCATCTCCTGTACTTCCCAAAAAAAACCTGAAGACATTTTTGTTTTGACAAGTAGATGAAAAGGTCTCTCTGCCTTAGGTTTCATTTTGTGTTGTTGTTCAATCTATACTTTGTTTTTTTTGTACTTTTCTTAATTATTACTTGTCCTTCATCCTAAGGTCACAGAGTGAGTTTCAGCAACTTAAATTTGATACTAAAAACAGTTTCAAACACTTACAATGCAATCACAAAATGCCAGGTGAGTCCTGAAAATATACATCTCAGCTGTCAAAGCCTAGGGGAGCATCTATTATAATTTCTATATGTTGTGACATGGCCAGTAATTCTTTTAAAAAAGAAACATATTTATGTTTATGTAAAGTCATTCTTTATTGTTTGTTAAGACAATATTCCCTCCCTCTTTCCTGGAATGACAATTTGCTCATCTGTTTGCTTATTTTTTAAAGAGGCTTTCAAACTGTCCCCACCTCCGCTTACAATGTAATTGAATACATTGCAAATGTTTCATTTAGACTCAACTTGTGCTTTCTTTACTGGTTTAAAAATAGGAGCCTGCTTACAAGCTACTGAAGTTTAAAGGGGTTAGGTCACATCTGTTTACTACTTTGGGTTGTGTGTGTGTATCTGCAATCATAAATAACTGCTACCCAGCTGAATTTGGAGGAAGAAAATTCCTCAGGATCAGCATCCTGGTTTAGGAGGGTATACAACTGAGCAAGATTCTTAAGATCCAGCCTAGAAGAAAATGTATCACGCGACAATTTAGCTGTGAAATTTTAATGTAGTGCTGTTTATTGGCAAAAGGTGAGGTGAGTGAGTCACTATTGCTCCCCTTTCACAGCTGCTGAACTGTAGCTTAGCCCCCAACAAGATACTGAATACCACTCCAGCTATCTATTCATTGAGAAGAAAGAAAGAAAGAAAGAAAGAAAGAAAGAAAGAGAATTAAAATATAGTACTCTTTCAATAGATGAATATATTCAGTAGGAGTTTTGGAAAGACAACAAGAGGCTTTTTTCTTTTAATGTCTTTAAATATATTTATGACTATTACTGACGATATTTGACAGTTACTGTCTGCTCTCATGTAATGTCAGTCTTTCTGGGGCTCATAAATCTGCCCAATGCCAAGTGAATACAACAAGAAGTATAATGTGGTTCCTCCACCCAGCACTGCTGGCATTAAGTACATGACCTCCAATGTACATCACTTCTGCCGCTTGCCAAGAAAGTGCCATAAATTTCACTAAGTGGTTATGGTTTATTAGCAGTTAGTTACAAGCTGCAAAAATTGGAGTGCATAGCCTTTTAATGGTGCTGAGTGTGTGCCATGGCGAGGAGGGGGGGGTTAGATGTTTTTATTGTCTGCCAAAAAAACTGAGGACTAACTGGTGATGATCAGTAGGTTACTGAGCTTTGACTCTACAAAGGTTTCACTGGACCTGGACCACAGCAGTGATCTGAGTCCCAAATATGCTATGCCTTTGAGCTACCCATCATCCATATTGGAAACATGTAATGTAGACTGGTACAACTGCAGAGACATTAGATGTTTCCAATATGTTGAGGGAAGGCCTAGCTGGTGGAGCTGCCACTGGGATCTGCCTGGTTGGCACTAACCCATGGCAGGGCCTTTTCAGCGATGGCCCCCTGGTTGTGATGTGTCCTCCTTAGTGAGGTGCACCTGTCAGTATCATCATCAATTTTCAGGAGGAATTTGAAAGCATTCCTGTTCACCCAAGCATTTGGCATTACTGTTCCTGGCAATCATTGGGTAGGAGAATGTTTTTTAACTGTAACTACCTTTAGATTTTGTTTTGCTTTTGCTTTTCTATTGTGTATCTGTTTGCTGCCATGGGCTCCCTGGGAAGGATGGGGTGGGGGATATAAATTCTAATAAGAGATAGGGGGCAGCCCTGTTCAGTGATATTCCACTTTTTGTTTCTGTGTTCATCAAGATGAGCTAGAACACCCACACAAGGCTATCACAATAGGGGAACTACAAATACTTGACTGGTCCATTTGTCAAGCATTTTTTAATTGGACACATGCCCAAGTCCATGGTGAAGGTGCCTCCATTCCACTCACTTAGAAAGAGGAAGCAGTCCAATATCCAAAATTATACACAGCTTCTATTCATATAACATAGGAAGAACTTCTTCTTTGGCAATCACTGGTAGCCAAGTCAGATTGTCTTCCATAAACATGGTTTTCACAGTGAGTCCATAAGTGACTGTTGGGGCCAATTCTGGATCCACACGTCCTTCCATAGTGGCAACATAGGTTTCTGGGCAGGAGTTAATTATGGTGAGGGTTTGCCAAACGTGCCTTCCTCTTAGCACATTTCTCCCCTGTGTCCTGAGTTTGAGCGTCTTCAAAGCCCATGACACCTTTGGTAGAGGCTGTTCTCCAACCGGAGCGCTCGCAGGCCAGTGTTTCCCAGTTGTCAGTGTTTATACTACATCTTTTTAGATTTGCCTTGAGACTGTCTTTAAACCTCTTTTGTTGACCACCAGCATTATGCTTTCCGTTTTAAAGTTCAGAATAGAGTAGTTGCTTTGGAAGATGATAATCAGGCATTCTCACAATTACCCTGATGGACCACACTGAGGGTTCAGCATAATGCCTTCTACCCATGGCAGAGGAAGCCTCTCAGGCACCTGGGGCAGCACGGCCAGGGGCGGGGAGAACCACGCATGGGGCAGGGTGCATGGCACCCATAAGGACAGGATGGGGTGCTTGGCACCCATTGGGATGGGACAGGGTGCTTGACGCCCATAGGGACAGGATGGGGTGCTCAGCGCCCATCGGGAAGGCACAGGGTGGGCACACGGCACCTATAGGGGCAGGGTGGAGCATGGGGTGTTTTGACATCTCAGGAGTCGGGGGAGGCTTGGGAGTCGTGTGGGCAGGCAATGCACTGAATGTCTCACACACACACCCCAGGGGATGACACCCCCCTCAGGGATGACACCAGCAAAGCAGCACAGCTCCCCTCCCCCATCCCCCAGGCTTCCTGCTTTGTTTTGGCATCTCAGGAGTCAGGGGAGGCTTGGGAGTCACACAGGCAGGATGACCAACTGCATAATGACCAACTGCATAATGACCAACTGCATAATGACTGAGAGCCCACAACCAGTACATAAAAGCTATTGTCCTCCAGCATCTGGCACTGCCTCTGATAGACAGGCAGCCCTACGCTTTTTCACTTCGAGTGCATCTCTAGGCTTCTGTTGAGATTCTGTTGCCTTCAGGCTAATCTAATTCAGCTTGTTTCTTTCCTGATAGCTGGCAGCATCGCCTTCAAGTAAGCTTCAGGGCAACTGCAAGAAGTAGGAGGGAAAAACATTTGAGGACCAGAGGTCTGCTAGGAGAAAAGCAAATGGGCTTTAAATAATCTTTTGCAGTGGAAACTGTTTAGTCCTCTCCCACTTTCCAGCCAGGGAGATTTATGTGGCCCCCTTGGCTGTCGGCAACCTTATGTCGTCAATAGTTTATGGTCTGGACTCCCCTCCCAAACTGTTTGCTGTGGGGGAGGATCAGAGGTATTCCAGCTATTACGTAGGAGAAAATATGGGCTCCAGGCACCAGGAAACTCGCAACTGTGTGGGTTGACCTTGGAATCCATCTAAATAAGGCTGCTTTGTTGGAACTAAATATTATTGTTATCTCTCTTGATAAGAGAACTTTCAACGCAGGCGATCTGTTCACAGCATCAGCCGCAAGCACACTCACTATGGCATGCGGGCCTCCCAGTAGCAAAGGGCAAAGGTTGGAGGGTATGGAGTTATCTGACCTGCAATCCTGTATAGGGAAGGTGTGTTTATTATGTTTTTATATATGTTGGAAGCTGCCCAGAATGGCTGGGGCAACTCAGGAAGATGTGTGGGGGTATAAATAGTAAAAATATCATTATGGAATGGGACGTCCCTATTTTCAACGCTGAAACATTGGAGAGTATGAGTGTGCTGGTCCCGAGGGTTGACCGAGCGGTGAGGTCCGAGTCCAGTCCGAGGTCAAGGGTGCAGTATGGAGGCTGTCCATCAAAGCTGAAGCTGGGTCCAAGGCAGGGAGTCGGGTGAGGTCAGGAACTCTGGCAGAAGAGCAGGACAGGGTGCAGGCAGGAACAGGCTACCAACAATGTTGCTCCCGTAACCTGGGACTGGGGCTGGCTGGCTTTTATCTGCCCCAAGGCATAGGGCAGCCCCGGTCCATAGGTGACTCGCCTCTCCTGGCCTGGAGGTGAGCACTCCTCCTGCGGGAACTTAGTTCCCTCCTCCTCTCTGCCCTGAGCCTCTGCAGCTCAGGAGAGGCTGGAGGGTTACCGGACCCAGAGGCAACCTCAGCTTCCCCTGACGGGGCTGAGAGTGGAGCACCTGCAGGCAATGGGTCCTCCATCACCTCAGGAGCCAGAACAGACTCAGCTGATGCCTGCACCTGAGGATCCAGCACAGGTGAGGACCCTTCAGGCTCAAGCCCCAGCCCCGGCTCAGCTGGTTCTGGAGGTGGGGACTCCTGTGCAGGCTGGGATTCCTCAGGTTCAGCCTCTGAGTCCGAATCCCAGGCCATCACAATGAGCTTGCCATTTCATCAGCAGTAATTGGACTGTGGTTCAGACATGCAGTGGGATGATGTTGTGATCCTGGAGTCCAGCAGTGATTGGGATGCAGGGCTCAAGGCCACAGTGTGTGTTACCAGCTGGTGGGCCAGGCCAGTTTCAGAGCTCTGGGCCTGCTGCTTGAGGCTGGTAGGCCACTGGCTGCAAGGCTGTCAGTCAGGAGTCTATGGAACAACCTCCCAAAGCAACTGGGTCTGTAGAGCCACAGCCAGAACCCTCCCAGGTGTCTTCCACAGCATCTCACAGGTTCAGTGCTACATGGAGTACAACAGCCATGTGGCTGTGGAGTCTAGGAGCTGTGCTCACTGTCAAGCCAAAGGTCTGGCTCTTTAAGAGCCTTAGAGAGGTAGGCTGAAGACAGAGTTTGCTTTTGACCTCGGTTAAAGCCAGTTGTGCACTTGCTGCCTTTACAGGGCCAGAACAGGAGAGAAGAGACAATAACCAAGGATGGGGAACTTCTGGTCTGCAAGCCAGTCTTGGCCTACAAATCCATTTCTGTCCAAACCACTTGTCAATCCACTGGTGTCTCTGGGCGATGCCAGCTGATGGGTGGGGACGGGCTTCAGTGTTCCGGGGGGAATGTTCTGGCAGGGTAGACTCTGCACCCAGAAGGCTTGCTGTAATCATGACTCAATTGGAAGATCATGAGATCTCAGAGTTGTGGGTTCAAGCCCCACATAGGGCAAAAGATTCCTGCATTGCAGGCTGTTGGACTAAAAGTGTGTATTGCTCAACAGTGGAAATCAATGAATGCAGAATGAATTATTAAAAAAGCTAACAAAACTGACCTGTTACCCAAGAGGTCAGCATAACTCACAAAATGACGCATTTTAGGAAAATGGTCTCTGTTCATTAATTTTTTGAATGAGAAATTTCAGGATAACCGCCCAAAGAATGTGCTTCCGCTCTGTATTTAACTGCATATTGAATGTATCTTCATTTTCGATGCCTATAAATATTTGTTCTAGTGCATTTACTGATATGAATGTGTGTGCCAGGTTATCAAGTCAATCAACTCTGTATCGGTTCTTACTGGGAGGGCTCAAAGCAAATCGTTGAGTTTTGCTAACCAAAGGTCAGTGCGATGTTCAGCAGTAGTAGCTTAGATGAAAATCCGCTGTTGGGTTTACGTGTGCAGCTCTCTCAAACGGCTGCTGCTTATAATTAAGTGTTGCTTGTGTTGTGCATTTGGGGTTGTTAAACTGTATGCCAGACCCCCTCTATTCCCTGGAACCAGCATGTGTTAAAAGCTAATCAAGCCTTCTAATTCTCGGATTAGCCAAGCTATCTTCCTGGTGAGGTGAGGGGTGATTATGGGGCTTGTTGTAAGATGGCAAATGGGTGGGCCCTCGACAGACAAAGCTAGTTTAGGGCAGAGTTGGCGGTGAAGTGGGTCAAACGTAAAGCAACAAACTGGAAGAAGAGAGGCAGAGCGATGTTTGATGTCTGCTTGACTCCAAGGCTGCGGCTATGAGGGAAACAAGAACCTCTTGGGGTGTTGATGCTGTGAACCCCTCCATCGCAGGATCAGGTTGTATATCTGTGTAAAGAAACCATAAGGACACCACATTCTCTCATATATATATATATATATATATATGCAGGTTTTGGTGTCTTCGGGTGTCTTCCCGTGTAAGAGTTGGGGTGTCTAGGCGACGTTTCGACGAGGTCTCACTCGTCATCTTCAGGCTGGTGCTTTCGGCTTCTTGTTACTGGAACAGAGCAGGATCTCAGTGTTTGAGTTCCTATAAATACTGTTGAGGGGGTGTGGTGTATAGCCTCAAACGTTCTGGGCAGAGAGGAAGTTCCCAGGTTAGTGTGCCTTTTCTTCTTTTGTTCCTTAATTACTTGAGGGATATCTTGAGTGATTTCTTGAGTGATATTCTGAGTACCACTTAGGTGGGTCATTAGGTGTGGATTAGTTGCTAAAGCTTTCGTGTCTTGACCTCTTGAGCTTGTGAAGAGTTTTTCTGAGAAGATGGCTGTACTGCACTTAGTTGTGCTCTGGCTTGGCTTCGTGTATAGGGGCGAGCTGTGGTTTTGTGCCCCTATACACGAAGCCAAGCCAGAACACAACTAAGTGCAGTACAGCCATCTTCTCAGAAAAACTCTTCACAAGCTCAAGAGGTCAAGACACGAAAGCTTTAGCAACTAATCCACACCTAATGACCCACCTAAGTGGTACTCAGAATATCACTCAAGAAATCACTCAAGATATCCCTCAAGTAATTAAGGAACAAAAGAAGAAAAGGCACACTAACCTGGGAACTTCCTCTCTGCCCAGAACGTTTGAGGCTATACACCACACCCCCTCAACAGTATTTATAGGAACTCAAACACTGAGATCCTGCTCTGTTCCAGTAACAAGAAGCCGAAAGCACCAGCCTGAAGATGACGAGTGAGACCTCGTCGAAACGTCGCCTAGACACCCCAACTCTTACACGGGAAGACACCCGAAGACACCAAAACCTGCATTCCTGTACCCGTGAAAATCTACGAAAGCATATATATATATATATATATATATATATATATATATATGCAGGTTTTGGTGTCCTCGGGTGTCTTCCCGTGTAAAAGTTGGGGTGTCTAGGCGACGTTTCGACGAGGTCGCCTAGACACCCCAACTTTTACACGGGAAGACACCCGAGGACACCAAAACCTGCATTCCTGTACCCGTGAAAATCTACGAAAACAAATATATATATATATATATATATAAAATTTTTATTACATTTTCTGTTTTACAACTTGAATATTCATTTATACAACCTTAAAATATCAATGACTTCCCTTCTTCTCTTTCCATGGTTCATTTTGCACAACATAAATCCCTGCATATTTTATATAAACTAAACCATTCAGTACTCCATTGTTACTTCCATCAAAACTTATTTACACTGTTGAATTTATCTTAATGCTGCCAATATTTTCAAGTGTACAGAATTATCCCCCATATATTCATATTTTTAAATAATTTTTATTAACCAGCCAATCAAATCAAATTAAATCACATCACATAAATTCCGAATTACAAAGCCAAATTTTAAATATTGTTGCGGGGACCCATATTTCAAGATATTCAATAAACATTTTCCAATCTTCTTTAAACGGGTATTCTTCTTGTTCTCGTATTTTGTAAGTTAGATCCTCAAGCTGTGCATATTCCAACAGTTTAAGTCAGGGGTAGGCAACCTAAGGCCTATGAGCCACAAGCGGCCCATGGGGGTCGTTTAACCAGCCCATGAGCCGCCCGCCCCCGAACTGAGCCACCCACTTGGTGAGTCCCCATACGCTGCGCTAAACTCACTTCTGTGGTGCTGGAAATTGCATCTGCACATGCACAGACGCTGAAAATTGTGTCTGCGCAGACGCAGATGCTGGAAATTGTGGGCTCGTGGGCGCAATCTGGCCCACAGAGGGGTCTCCACTGGAGTAAACCGGCCCAGGCGAGGTAAACCTTGTTGACCCCTGGTTTAAGTTGCCATTCTTCTTTGGTTGGGACCTTGCTTCTTTTCCATTTTGGGGCTAACAAAACATGGGCCACCATAGTGGTGTACATAAATAACCTTATCTGACACCTGGGAATTTCTGTCTGAGTTATCCCCCCCAAAAAGGACTCAGGTTTTTTGGTGAAAGGTGCTTTTAAACACTTTTTCCAGTTCATTATAAATTAGTTCCCAATACTCTTTTACTCTTCCACCATATATGGAAGAACGTGCCCTCGACCTCGTTGCGTCTCCAGCACTTACCCGATTCAGTCTTATACATCTTAGCAAGTCCATCTTGACCTGCTAACACACCACGTTCTCCACTGTACCTCATTCTCAAAGGAAACATGAACCCAGGGTAGGCACCCGGAACCCCTGGAATCTCACACTGCTCAGAGATTGGGGTGGTGTCTCAGAATACAATTTTCAGAGATCTTCCAATATATTTTTATTATTCTCTCTGTCTCCACTCCCACCCTGGAGAACAGTGACTGCGCTGGCCCTGAATCCCTGGCATACCCAGGCAGGTGTGGAAAGGACTCCCTGTCTGAAAACATTGGAGAGCGGCTACTGGTCAAGTACTGTGTATGATACTGAGCTATATGGACCAATGGGTCTGCCTCAGGCAACTTCCTATGTCACTAGATCATCATTTTTAATGTTAAAAAGCCCAGTTTTCTGGGCTGCACTGGGGTAGCCGAAGTGCCACTCCCCACATTTGATCCTATTGTTTGAAACTGGCATGACCCACCTTGTCTGGGTTCAGCTGAGGATATTTTTTGGGTGAAGGTAGTGAACGTTTGCAGGGCAGAACCATATATTACAACAGATGCATAGCTGGCTGCTGAAAACAGTTTCTCTGCCCACAATCTCGAGTAAGTGTAATCATGTGACATCATTGCACTATGCATTTTCCTGGCCCTGGAATGGCAACACACTTTGCTGTCACATATTGCATTTTCACCCATTAGATGCTCCCGGAGAAGACTGAGACTCAGCGCATGGACCTTTCAGTGGTATTAAAGTAAACAGAATTCCCATTTAAGCTGGAGTGTTAAATGGAAGGAAGGAGGCGTACAAGTACTCTGTTTGTTTCAATGTGCAATTTCTTGAGTTCAAGTGAGGTTATTTTGCTCTTTTTTTTTTTTTAAGGACATTGGAAAAAGTTTGCTGTTCTTGCCTCCCTGACTTGAGATATTTCTGGACTCTGTTCCCCTCCCCTCATCCTCTTTCTGATTGACTGATGTTACATTCTGAGTTTCATGAGTTTTGTATAGCCATCTTCTGGCTCTATCTAGTGGTGAATGCATGCATCAACTGGTCTACTGAATAGCTCCTAATCCTTTCCCAAAGTAACGCTCTGCACTACTCCTCTGAATAGTGAACAGTTCCAGAGATGCAGGTTTGGTTTCCTCTGGAAGGAGGCAACTGGAGTTGCCTTGGTGTCCTTGTGATACTTGCATTCAGCTCCGGATCAGGGCGCTGAGCCAAGGGGTGCACCTGCTGAATGTTGTGTTGTTGTTGTGTTGCTGCACAAAAGGTTGGCCAGGAAATATATCAGCTGTCTCCAGTTTCATGAGCACAGACTGCAAACCTTCATGCCACCCTCACATAACCAATGGTTTGTGTGGTTGTGCTAAATGCTCATCTTAAAAGTACTCAGATAGCCATGGCTTCACGATAAGGAAAACAGGAACTGCTTCAGCCAACTCCCTATGTTACGAAGTCCAGCTTGCTGACTTTTTTCAGATTTTCATAGCTCAGACTTACCAGCAGGTGGTGCGTTTACTCTGTGTTTAAGCTAAAGAAGCCGACCTGCTTTTCAAAATCTGTCTTTAAAAAAAACACGGCGTGCAAGAGAGCAAGAGAGTGTGAAGAATCATTTCAGAGTACTTCACATGCATTACCTCAACAGATTCCTGTGAAACATTTGGTTCACACCTTCATATTTGTTCACGACAACGCCTAAGACCACATAGACTAGATCTGCTTGTATTACTTTGTTTTGCCTCTCTTCTTATTTGTTTTCCCTTTTCTTCTGTTATGATCGGCTCCCTCTCAGCGGCTCCCACCTTGGGGCAAGGGCCTGTCCTTTTGGCCTGTGACCCTCATAAAAGCACCACGTTCACAGGCCAGAAAATCACAGAGTTGGGAGTGGCACTTTATTCTACAGGCAAAGGTCAGTGCCATCACCACTCCTTAAGCAGCAAACCAGAAAACTAGTATGATTTTCTGGAGCCCAATGGCTTGTGCTGACTGGAGAACTATTTACACATATCTGATATTGCAAACTATCTGATTCACAGTAGATTGTATGTCCAACCCTCCTGAACTCCGTGCCTGAGCATTGAACAGAGGTCTCTCTAATTGCTCAAGAATGTTCTGCCATCATCTTTGAGGTGCAGAGTACACCCATCCCTAGCTTATGGGTGTGGTACCCACCTGTCGTGAGCATCATGCAACACAGACTTTGTATGCCTTGATTGATCTAGCCATGTGCTGGAGCATGCCAGAGCGTGCTGGATGTTGTAATTAGCAGGCTATTACACAGCTCTTGGCTATGTGCGCTCTGTGTGGGGCTACCTTTGAAGGTGACTTGGAAACTGCAATTAATCCAGAATGTGGCAGCTAGACTGGTGACTGGGAGTGGCCGATACCATATAACACCGGTCCTGAGAAACCTACATTGGCTCTCAGTACATTCCCGAGCACAATTTAAAGTGTTGGTGCTGACCTTTAAAGCCCTAAACCAGGCATAGGCAAACTCAGCCCTCCAGATGTTTTGAGACTACAATTCTAATCATCCCTGACCACTGGTCCTGTTAGCTAGGGATCATGGGAGTTGTAGGCCAAAAACATCTGGAGGGCCGAGTTTGCCTATGCCTGCTCTAAACGGCCCTCATCCTGTATACCTGAAGGAGCATCTCCACCCCCATCAGTTCACTGAGGTCTAGCACTGAGGGCCTTCTGGCGGTTCCCTCACTGCAAGAAATGAGGCTACAGGGAACCAGGCAGAGGGCCTTCTCGGTAGTGGACCCTGTGGAACGCTCTCCCATCAAATATCAAGGAAATAAGCAACTACCGTACTTTTAAACGACATCTGAAGGCAGCCCTGTTTAGGGAATTTTTAAATGTTTATTGCTGTATTATGTTTTTAATATTTTGTTGGGAGCTGCCCAGAGTGGCTGGGGAAACCCAGCCAGATGGGCGGGGTATAAATAATAATAATAATAATAATAATAATAATAATAATAATAATAATAATAATAATTATTATTATTATTAAACTCTGACGGCTGCAACCCTGGAAATATCTTACAAGCCAGACCCTGACCCGATTGTCAGATTCAGCATGAGACAATACAGCCAGCCATAGCTCCTCGGTACTCTCCCTGCTTCTGGTACCTACCACACTTGCTCATCTGCTATGGAGAGCAGGTATGACTCATGGGTGTTGAATGGAACAAGTGGGAGAAGCAAGGGCTGCAAAGATTGTAGAAGGCAATGTCGGGGTTGTTTGGGGGAAAGTTGCAGCTCAGTGTTAGAGCATCTGTTCTCAGGTTCCGTCCCCAGCATCTCCAAATAGGCCTGGGAGAGACTCTCTGCCAGCCAGTGTGCACAATTGTATTGCCAGGGAATGGCCAGCACGGGCCGCTCCTGCTTTCTTAGTTAATTTCTGTTTGTAAACTGTGAATTTTGGTTAACTATGTCCTCTGGCTGTCAGTCAAGGAAAACCGGTATAAAAATAAAAATGAACTAGCCATGAACTGGCAGATTGCAAAACTTTGGCTTGTCCTCAGAGCTGACAACATGAACTTTTGCAGACTCACAGGACAGTGGAAGGAGGAGAGCTGGCATGAAGCCTCACAGAACTGTATATAATTCCAGAAGCTTTACGAGATCTCAGCCATGGGCTTTCCGAGAGCGCCTGGCACCATCTAACTACTCTATGTGGGGAACTGTTGGCTGCTACCGGGATCTCCAGCAGCTGATTCAACGGGATGCTTTGCCTCATAACTATATCTTTGCCTATCATTGCTTTGTATTATAAGTCTATGTTGGTACCTTCTGCTTCTTGATGGTCTGTTGCCCTCCATTTAATTGGGATCCAAAAGATCTTGAAACTGCTTGGTTTGTTGTTGTTTTTTGCCCCTGGCCAGGACAATTATTGAGCTAGCATCACAGTAATACAGAGCTAGATGGACCAACAGTCTGACTTGGTACAGTGGTACCTGGGGTTACATACGCTTCAGGTTACATACGCTTCAGGTTACAGACTCCGCTAACCCAGAAATAGTGCTTCAGGTTAAGAACATTGCTTCAGGATGAGAACAGAAATCGTGCTCCGGCGGCACGGCGGCAGCAGGAGTCCCCATTAGCTAAAGTGGTGCTTCAGGTTAAGAACAGTTTCAGGTTAAGAACAGACCTCCGGAACGAATTAAGTACTTAACCCGAGGTACCACTGTATAATGCTTTGGGAGATGATATACAAAAAGGCACAGGGCTGCTTTGCTATTTAGAAGAGAGTGTCTTCGGCGCAGGTACACCTACATGGCAGCTGCCAAAATGTCTTCCACAGGCCACACAGTCATTAGAGGTATACCCACGCCCTGGCTTTATTTAGAAACATAGGAGGCTGTCTTATACTGTACTGAGTTGGCATCCATCAGTCTCAGGAGACGTTGTGTCCCTTTTCACCTTGCCAAGGCACACCCTCCTGACACACAATATGGAACACCCACCCAACTCAACCACATCTAGGGATGGGGGGGGGGGGAATTAAGACTCAGTTCCCTTTAAAGATGGACTTACCTGATTTACACTAATAACACATCATTCAGCTTAGAGCTTTGTTTCCAGATTAGTCTCTGTACAAAAGGAGTGGCTCTGGTGGTATTCATAAGGTTGAGGAAATAGTTCTCCTTTTCTGCTACTAAGCAAAGTTTGATAGAAGATCACCAAACCATGCAACATGTTTTCATTACAGTAACACTTAATAAACAACACACCGTGTTTGCCTCCTCTTTGGGTGCAAACAAGTATTGTAGTGATCAGAATAGTTTGTTGCTAGGAGTAGTGCTAGTGTCAGCAACACAGAAGTTGGAGAGGTCCTCTTTTATGAAAGAGGTTTGTTTGCTTATTCAATATATGAGACTGGTAAACATGCATCTCTCTCTTTAAAAAAAAGCCTTTTGCTGCTGCTGTTAAAACCATCCTGATACTATGCATGTCCAGTAACAGCTTTGACATTTTAACAGGTGGAGCTATTTGCATCATTTAAATACAGAGAGAGGCCATATCTAGAGGTTGCATGTGCTATTTCCTGTCTTCTGTTGCTCTGAATTTGACTTATATCCTGAGACATTTCTTCCCCTTCAGGTGGTGCAATGGGTCAGTGTGTCTGGTTGTTAACCAGAAGATTGGTGGTTTAAGCCCAACCAGGGATAGCTGTGGGCAGGATTTCTGCATTGCAGAGGGTTGGACTAGATGACCCTTCTGGTCCCTTCCAAATCTATGATTCTGTTCTGAAACAAATTTGCACTAAAATTCTGGTGCATTGGCATGAACACTGTGAAAATAAATAAATTGTGCACTGATGTGGAAATGTGGATAACTGAAGATTGGAGAAAAGAGAAAGTGAGAGAACCCAAAAGTGAGATTCCCCCATCTCTCTGCACATCACACCCAGATTCTATCTTATATCTAGCTGTGCCCCAATGGTTTCTGCTCTCTGCCCAGCGCTCAGTAGAGACAGGTAAATTGATAAACAGCTTTCTATTTACAAGTAGGTAGCCGTGTTGGTCTGCCGTAGTCGAAACAAAATTAAATTAAATTAAATTTAAAAATTCCTTCCAGTAGCACCTTAGAGACCAATTAAGTTACTTATTGGTATGAGCTTTCATGTGCATGCACACTCTACTGTCTACAATTAAAGAAACTCACAGCATGATGTTTGACAGAAGAGGGGAACAAGGAGCGTCTCCACCCCCATCGTTCAGCCCGGATATTGAGATCCAGTGCCAAGGGCCTTCTGGCAGTTCCCTCACTGCGAGAAGTGAGGTTACAGGGAACCAGACAGAGGGCCTTTTCGGTAGTGGCACCCGCCCTGTGGAATGCCCTCCCTTCAGATGTGAAGGAAATAAGCAGCTATCCTGACATCTGAAAGCAGTCCTGTTTAGGGAAGTTTTTAATATTTAATGCTGCATTGTTTTTAACACTCGATTGGGAGCCACCCAGAGTGGCTGGGTAAACTCAGCCAGATGGGCGGGGTATAAATAATAAATTATTATTAATATTATATATTATTATAATGTCAGAGGTTGAGCCCAGGTACTTTGGAATGAAAAGAATGTGCTCTGCTACTGAGAATACCAAACTCAATACCTACACTCTACCATGCTCAATACCAATATGCTCACTAGCATTTGTGCAGATTTGTAGTGTGGGCAGGGGAACAAAGTTTTTCTTATGCCAGGGCCCAAGGCTTTGGGTTTATATGTCTTTTTTCAAATGCAAGTTTCTAGCCCTTAGTGCCCTACAAGGTATGCTTTCGAATGTGGGGGGAAATTTTATTTTATTTTATTTTATTTTATTTTATTTTATTTTATTTTATTTTATTTTATTTTATTTTATTTTATTTTATTTTATTTTATTTTATTTTATTTTATTTTATTTTATTTTATTTTGCTATTCTCCAGAATCACAGTGGAGCTCAACACGATTTCAAGTAGAAAGAGCACACGCCTTTCAAGGCTCTGCAAAACTCATGAACTCTCCCTTGAATCAGAATAAATTATGCAAGTATGAAAATGTTTGCAAATTTGCATAATTTAGATTTACTGTGTTACCATGAAGCAACTTCAGAAACAGGGTTGGGGAACCTGTGGCCCTCCAGATATCCCTGCGTTCCAACTCCCATTGACCCCAGCCAGTATGCTCAGTGCTGCGGGATGATCACAGCTGCAGTCCAACATTGTAGAGACAGCTACAGGCTCCCCACTCTACCCCTGTTCTAAAAAAAAAAAAAAATGAGTGACAAAGACCTATTTGATCAAACTAGGTAGACGTAGGCATCTTATCTCAAATGCTGTAGCTCATTGGCACAGCATCGCCAGGCAGGGCTGAGAAGACATGGACTGCTTCGGTGCTGTACATTATTACATAATAATTGGCTGAATTCTGCATAATTAGCAGAGTCAGCCAGCTCTGTGACTAGAAGCACACAATCTCTGGTGGAGATATCCTGGCTAACAAAAAGAGGATTATGGCTATTGAGACATGTTGTTGTTGCTGTTGTTGTTGTTTAGTCGTTTAGTCGTGTCCGACTCTTTGTGACCCCATGGACCAGTGCACGCCAGGCACTCCTGTCTTCCACTGCCTCCCACAGTTTGGTCAAACTCATGTTTGTAGCTTCAAGAACACTGTCCAACCATCTCGTCCTCTGTCGTCCCCTTCTCCTTGTGCCCTCCATCTTCTCTTCTCATGAGGTGGCCAAAGTACTGGAGCCTCAGCTTCACGATCTGTCCTTCCAGTGAGCACTCAGGGCTAATTTCCTTAAGAATGGATGCATTTGATCTTCTTGCAGTCCATGGGACTCTCAAGAGTCTCCTCCAGCACCATAATTCAAAAGCATCAATTCTTCGGCGATCAGCCTTCCTTATGGTCCAGCTCTCACTTCTCATTGAGCCATAGGTATTGAAAAAGCTGTATCCTGCTTTAGCTGCAGTGTGATGCTTCTCTCGGTGATCACATGGATAACCGGATTAAATGCTTAATTCAATCAAAGCGAGAGGGCTGGAGTTGAGTAGATTAGTTTACAGGAGAGGCACTCAAGAACCTGCAGTAAACCAGCCACAGGTCAGTGTGTGTCTCAAATGGGGCAGTGGATTTACAAACCCAAGAAAGCCACTGTTTTGCCATCCATTTCCCAAATGGCTGGCTTAGGAAAGACAGTTTCTGTTGAACAAAGAATGTAAATGAAACTTCTGTTGGCAACACAGTTATGGCCATTCCTGGATCGGGATAGCTTGACCGTGCATGGGTAGTCCTATGGCTAAATTACTGTAATGAACTGTATGTGGGGCTATCTTTGAGGCTGGTCCAGAGGCTGCAGCTAGTGGGTTGCCTTTGGGTGCAAACTACTCCCAGCATATAGCACCCTGCTTAGGGTGTTTCCACAAGCTGCCAATCTGCTACTGCACCAAGTTCAAGGAGTTGACATTAACATATAAGGCCCTATACAATTCAGGAGCTATAGATTGTCTTATCCTTAATACATTGGTACCTTGGGTTACATACGCTTCAGGTTACATACACTTCAGGTTACAGACTCCGCTAACCCAGAAATAGTGCTTCAGGTTAAGAACTTTGCTTCAGGATAAGAACAGAAATTGTGCTCCGGCGGCGCAGCAGCAGCAGGAGGCCCCATTAGCTAAAGTGGTACTTCAGGTTAAGAACAGCTTCAGGTTAAGAACAGACCTCCGGAACGAATTAAGTACTTAACCTGAGGTACCACTGTATACCCAGTGGATCGCTCCAGTCTGTGGAAGAGTTTCTCACCAAAGTTCCAAATATTGCAGAAGCCCGCTCTGCAGTAACTCGGAGCAGCATTCTTAGTATGACTGCCCCTGTTCTGTTGAATAGCATTCCTGCCACATCTTGTCCAGATCTCTTAGAAGTTTTTAATGACTGATGTTTTAACGTATTTTTAAATCTTTTGTTGGAAGCCGCCCAGAGTGGCTGGGGAAACCCAGCCAGATGGGCGGGGTATAAATTATTATGATTATGATTATCCCATAATCCCTAATGACTAATTGTGCTTACTGAGGTTAATGGAAGTTGGAGTCCAACAGCACCTGGAAGGTCAAAGTTTCCATCTCCATCACAACTGCACTGCACTGGCTGGACCTGACTTCTGCAAAGCCATGCTGTTCATCTGCACAGCTTAGCCTTCCTTAGCCTGCTGCACGCCAGCTCTCATCAGCCTCAGCCAGCAAGGCCAATGATCAGGTTTGATGGGAGTTGTAGTCCAGCAACAGAAGGGGGCATAGGCACCAACTCTATGGAGCTGAGGACAACGCAGCCTACCCACCCCCCAAATATGTGGGGACAGGGCTGAGCCCCCTCTCAAAAAAATATTGAGGGCCTCACAGCCTCCTCCTGACACATGTAACTGTTAGGATATTTCCGTTCCACCTTAAAAGGGAGCAGGCTTTGGGAGTCACAGAGTCTGCGTATTTCCTGTTCACAGGAAGTTTCTGTTTGTTTCTGCTTTCGTTTTCTCTCTGTGCCTGAGACATCAACGCAGGCAGTCATGTTTTTCTTTGTTCTGACCAACGCTGAATAAACTTGTAAATATGCTCTCCTGAGTGCACCTTTTGCTGTACGTATCTGCTGACAGAGCGTGCACGAGCTCTGGAATGTGGCAAGCTATTTCTGGGGCTCCTGTCACTAATTGACTGATACTGCGTTTCTATGAGAGATCAATGGATCGTCCGGAGACGGCGTGGGGGCTTCATGGCACATGTCCCCTGGCAGTATCCCAACAACAGGTTATGGGCCCAGATTCATGGCACTTATAGGAGAGTAAGACTGCGAAAGAGACTGTGAAGGTATGTGCAGAAAAGTAAGACTTTTCGATGCCGCAGAAGAGTCTTTGACGTCCGGCATCGGCGTTGGGGCATGGTGGACTTTGTCTCCCTGGCAGTATCCCAACAGTAACATCACACATGTGACATCATGCGCAAGCAATGAGGACCCCCCCCCCTCCATGTTGGATGGAGGGCTTCAGGTTAGGGAAGGTTGGTCTAGAAGAAGAAGAAGAAGAAGAAGAAGAAGAAGAAGAAGAAGAAGAAGAGGAGGAGGAGGAGGAGGAGGAGGAGGAGGAGGAGGAGGAGGAGGAAGAGTTTGGATGTCTGAAGGAGTCTCAAAGCAGCTAACATTCTCCTTTCCCTTCCTCCCCCACAACAAACACTCTGTGAGGTGAGTGGGGCTGAGAGACTTCAGAGAAGTGTGACTAGCCCAAGGTCACCCAGCAGCATGTGGAGGAGTGGAGACGCGAACCTGGTTCCCCAGATTACGAGTCCAGCGCTCTTAACCACTACACCACACTGACTCAGTAATATAGCAGTGTCTCTCCACCAAGGCATCTGAGCTGGGGGGCCTCCCCTCCTTCCTGAAACCTGTTTGCTGTAAATCCTGGCAACTGAACCTGAGTCCTATGTGTTCTTTCCTTGAACTATGGCTCTGTCTTCTCTCTGAACTTACTTCCTTCGCCCCCGGCTAACTCGGAGCAGCGGGAAGACATATATCAAAATGTCTCCCAAAAATGGAACGGTCTCTTCCTTTGGCAGAAGCAAAAGACTTCCCTCAGCAGCTATCCGAGGTCATTCACCTGTGAGACAAGCCGGGCTCAGCCTCTTTTCATTAAGGCTGGGCAGATAACAACCTGTGCAACAGGGAAAACAGACAGAATACTTTTCAGATCTGTCTCAACAGCATTTCAATCTCTCCTTGGCCTCTCGGAGGCAGTCCGGATATACCTGTTTGCTGGAGATCCTTTTGCATACAAAACCGCCACCCCTATCCGCATCAAGTGAATAGCCTTGATGAAAAGCTGTGTGGCTGTTGATACAGGAGGAAAGAATGTGGACAGTGGCACTTCCGTAATGTTAACACAGGTAAATGAATAGCTCAGGTCCTGTTTACTATTGTGCGTAGTTTAATCTGAAGCTTAGTGGATTTGCGCTTGGTGGGTATTTCTCTCCCCACCCACCCCCAGCCTTTATTAGAGTCTCATTAAGATAAAGGGTGATTGTCTGGCAAGTGAGAAACAGACTTAACTAATATTGGGAAGAGGTAGAAGAGCTCCAACGTTGACAAGGCTGAAGAGCATTGCTGCAGGCTCTCCAGGCTTCTGAAAAGTTCCAGAAGCAGCCGTGCCAAAGTTGGGCTCTCTTTGTGAATAAACCTCTGGCATTTTTGTAGGATTTGGTTTATTGACAAATCTACATGTAGAGAAAAGCAAAGAGAGCACTGTTCCAACCAGCAAATCTGCAGCCTCAGGTATTCTATCCGAAAAGAGGGACCCAGCTTCTAGCTCACATTTCTCTCTCTCTCCTTCCTTCACCTCTTCCTCTTTCAGTCCCTATAGGGGTTCTTCAGGGGTTCTTTCCATGTAACATTTTGGGTGCATGTGTGTGCACAGGAACAAGTGTGCTGGAAAATCAGGTTTCTAAAATTAGGGGGCATGCATCCTTCTTTGCAGTGGACCATCCTCTGTAAGTAAGACTTGTCAGAGGACACCCTCTTTTTGAAGATCCTTCTAGAAGTCCACATCTGGTTTAAAGATAAAAAGCCATCGGACAGGAGAGAAGGGGCCTGGAAGTTATTGCACTTGGGCAAAAAAAACGAGAGGCACAAATACAAGATGGGCGACACCTGGCTTGAGAGCAGTACATGTGAAAAGGATCTGGGAGTCTTGGTTGACCACAAACTTGACATGAGCCAACAGTGTGACGCGGCAGCTAAAAAAGCCAATGCAATTCTGGGCTGCATCAATAGGAGTATAGCATCTAGATCAAGGGAAGTAATAGTGCCACTGTATTCTGCTCTGGTCAGACCTCACCTGGAGTACTGTGTCCAGTTCTGGGCAGCACAATTCAAGAAGGACACTGACAAACTGGAACGTGTCCAGAGGAGGGCAACCAAAATGGTCAAAGGCCTGGAAACGATGCCTTATGAGGAACGGCTAAGGGAACTGGGCATGTTTAGCCTGGAGAAGAGGAGGTTAAGGGGTGATATGATAGCCATGTTCAAATATATAAAAGGATGTCACATAGAGGAGGGAGAAAGGTTGTTTTCTGCTGCTCTAGAGAAGTGGACACGGAGCAATGGATCCAAACTACAAGAAAGAAGATTCCACCTAAACATTAGGAAGAACTTCCTGACAGTAAGAGCTGTTTGACAGTGGAATTTGCTGCCAAGGAGTGTGGTAGAGTCTCCTACGTTGGAGGTCTTTAAGCAGAGGCTTGACAACCATATGTCAGGAGTGCTCTGATGGTGTTTCCTGCTTGGCAGGGGGTTGGACTCGATGGCCCTTGTGGTCTCTTCCAACTCTATGATTCTATGATTCTATGATTCTAAGTTGTCCTTCAACAGTTAGCAGTATCTGCGGTGCCTCCAGACTCAAGTGCATGCTGGGGAAATTATGCTTGCACAATTAGAATGGAACAAAAGACTTTGGGCTCATCCATAATGTTGTTTTATGTGGATAGCAAGCTTCCTGTACCCCCATTGATTCTCAATTGTCCAGATGACATTCGCCTCCAAATCATGGCCTCCCCCACCCTCAGTCTGGATTTTCTCACACCCTCTCCTTTTCAGAGTATCCCCAGTGTGAGAAAATCAGGAGGGGAAAGTGTGAGGAGGCTGTGATTTGGAGGGGAACACCACATGAGCAATGGGGAATTAATGGAGGAGGTACCGGAAGCTCACTATCTACATTAACTGACAGTACAGATGAACCCCCTGTCTCCCTAGCACAACCAATCTGCTTTTAAAAAGAAGGTGACTTTTCCAGTTAGGAAAGTGGTTGGGAAATGCATTGAAAAGTATAGAAAGAACCATGAATGGCGACAGGTGTGATGTTGGGGTAGAGGGCTAACATGCTCAACTCACACCTGGTGTCTGATCTTGACTTAAGCAAAAATAGGTTTTTTAATCACATTCAAACCTGTTTTTTTGTTAATATGCACACACAAACACAACCCTTCCTCCAAACTCTGATTTCTTTCATCCCTTTGTTTTCATTTCAAGCATTTCACAGAGATCTCTACATCAAGAAACCACTTCCGAACATTTAGCTCAGAGCATCAAACATGCTGCTTTGGATAAGAGAGAAATGGATCCTCTCTATAACTTCAGGTAGCTCACAGGTTCTGATCCCAAGTTGTTTGTTTGTTTGTTTGTTTGTTTGTTTGTTTGTTTGCACCTACCTTTTCTTCAAGGAGCTCAAGGTGGCATATATGGTTCTCTTCCTCCCCATGTTATCCTCACAACAACCCTGTGAGGTAGGTTAGGCTGAGAAACTGTGCCTGGCCCAAGATCATCTAGTGAGCTCCAGTGGCTGAGTGGGGATTTGAATTCTGGTCTCCCAGGTCCTAGTCCAACACTCTAACCCAGGGGTCAGCAAAAATTTTCAGCAGGGGGCCGGTCCACTGTCCCTCCGACCTTCTGGAGGGGCCGAATGGTGGCGGGACGATGAGTGGCACGCAAAAGAGCTCCAGAGAGGGGCTGCTTTAAATGGGGGCCACTCAAGAGGGGCGCTCAGCCAACTGTGGCTCCTGTGTCTTGCGAGCAGCAGGGGCTGGTGGCGGCAGCGGAGGGACAATGAGCGATGCATGAATTGGCTCCGGAGAGGGGCTGCGTTAAATGGTGGCCGCTCGAGTGATCACGCTGCTGCTGGCACCAATCAAAGCCCAGCCCCCTTCCTCCACAGGGCAGGGAGAAGCCAAGAGGAAAGAGGGCGGTGGTGCCGCCACGGTGTGTGAGAGGGAGGAGGGGGAAATGGCGCAGCCCAAACGATCAGAATCAGATCTACGTGGCGATTCCCGGACCGTCTGGCAATTGGGCCAGATCCGACCCCTGGGCCTTAGTTTGCCAACCCATGCTCCAACCACTACACCACCCTGGACCAATAGTTTAATAGTGACTTGTAAAGGCAGATTTATGCCCACCTACACAGAATATTGTTTACTCAGACTTGCCATGGTTTTCCAAGATGCTGATCCCAACATTTTTATAGCAAAAGCTGGATTTTAGGGATAACTCACAACATTAGGACATATTAAAATGGAATCAAACATAGAAGAGTTACTATGGAGGAGGAGAGATTAATAAAGAATGTTCATTTCTTCCAGGGTGGTGCCCCATATGCTCAACAAGGGCTATGGGTTGAGCACATTAGCTGTATTTGGTCAAGGGGAAGGACCAAACCTAATGATGGAACATTAAGTGTATCTGAGTGTTTTGATTCATCTTGGCTTTCCTGTAAAGCAGTGCCATTAGCAAAAGTACATTGGAACCAATCCACACATCAAGGGGAAACCTGCTACCAAGTGCAAAGAAAGTATTCTTAACTGAACTCCGTGCCAAGAGCAAGAGAACTCAGCATAGGCATCTGTCCTCTAGTTTTACTGCAGTTGTCAAGACCCTCTATGCTCTCATTCCTCATCAGAGTGTTAAGGGGAATCCAGATTGATTGGTTAATGTGCATAACACCCAGGCATTGTGCACATTCCCCAGTCCTCATGGAGAATGTGCATAAAACCACCAACGAGGAGGGAATGGTGCACATTTCTTGGTCAATGGACATAATTTCAAAAAAAGCCCTGGGAAATTTCCTACATTTCCTTATCACCTAAACGGCCTTGGTCCTGTATACCTGAAGGAGCGTTTCCACCCCAATCGTTCAGCCCAGACACTGAGATCCAGCGGCGAGGGCCTTCTGGCGGTTCCCTCATTGTGAGAAGTGAGGTTACAGGGAACCAGACAGAGGGCCTTCTCAGTAGTGGTGCCCGCCCTGTGGAACGCCCTCCCATCAGATGTGAAGGAAATAAGCAGCTATCTTCTCTTTAAAAGACATCTGAAGGCAGCCCTGTTTAGGGAAGTTTTTAATATTTAATGCTGTATTGTTTTTAACACTTGATTGGAAGCCGCCCAGAGTGGCTAGGGAAACTCAGCCAGATGGGTGGGGTATAAATAATAAATATTATTATTATTATTATTATTATTATTATTATTATTATTAAGCATAATCCCCCACAGGCTTTGGGAAATGTACATATCTTGACATCATTTTGTACATTTTCTGGGCAATATGCACATTGTTTGATCAGAGTCTCTAAGGAACACACTGTACCCGCCATATCTAGTTGAGAAGTTTGAAGTCCACACACCACTACCCTGGTCTGCTTCTGAACCAGAGAGAGCCAGGGTGGTGTAGTGGTTAGAGTGTTTGACCAGGGAGTGGGTGTAGTGGGAGATCAGGGTTCGAATCCTCACTTGACCATGAAGCTCACTGGGTGATCTTGGGCCAGTCACTGCCTTTGTCAGCCTCACCTACCCAGTGGTGGAGGAAGCCACTCTGGCGCCTGGGGCAGCATGCCTGGGGTGGGTCACACCGTGGGGCCTCTGGAGTCTGCCTGCTTCCTCCCACTCAGCCGCCCTACAGCTGGGGAGGGGATGCAGCGAGCGGACCGTTTGGGGAGCGTGGAGCCTGCATGTGCCCAAGCCACCGTGTCTCTCCCAGGAGAGGCACATGGCTCGGGCGTGCTGCAGGCCCCGTAGTGAGTGCTGCCTGGCATTTTGACACCCCCCTCAGTGGTGGCACCCTGGACGGACCGCACCTACCGCACCCCCTTCCTCTGCCATGCACTTACCTCACAGGATTGTTGCGGGGATTAAAGGTGGAAGGGGAGAACCATGAGCTCCATGGAGGAAAAGGTGAGAAAATAAATCATAGAATCATAGAATCATAGAGTTGGAAGAGACCACAAGGGCCATCGAGTCCAACCCCCTGCCAAGCAGGAAACACCATCAGAGCACTCCTGACATATGGTTGTCAAGCCTCTGCTTAAAGACCTCCAAAGTAGGAGACTCCACCACACTCCTTGGCAGCAAATTCCACTGTCGAACAGCTCTTACTGTCAGGAAGTTCTTCCTAATGTTTAGGTGGAATCTTCTTCCTTGTAGTTTGGATCCATTGCTCCGTGTCCGCTTCTCTGGAGCAGCAGAAAACAACCTTTCTCCCTCCTCTATGTGACATCCTTTTATATATTTGAACATGGCTATCATATCACCCCTTAACCTCCTCTTCTCCAGGCTAAACATGCCCAGCTCCCTTAGCCGTTCCTCATAAGGCATCGTTTCCAGGCCTTTGACCATTTTGGTTGCCCTCCTCTGGACACGTTCCAGTTTGTCAGTGTCCTTCTTGAATTGTGGTGCCCAGAACTGGACACAGTACTCCAGGTGAGGTCTGACCAGAGCAGAATACAGTGGCACTATTACTACTGCCTAATTATACGTGACCCACAACATTCCTTCCCACTGATCAGCCAACCGGGGAAAGAAGGTGTACAGCTCTAGGTGAGGATTAACATTTTTTTCCTGCAGTTCAGCCTCCTTTTCAACCCCCTCAGCTGTTCTCCAGTCAGCTGAGCAGCATTGGGGGATCACAAAGAGGGAACAAATGGTCATTATGAGAGGTTTAGGACCTTTTAAAGTTATCAAAAATTAAGAGGACATTATATTAAGAAACAATTTGATCTCTATTCCTTTTGTGCCGGAATTCCAGACGTGATGTCATTTTTGTTATATACAGCTGACTCTGACAGGTTTGTATGTGCTCCATTAACGAAAAGGGGGAAAGCATCAAAGAACGCTCATGATCACGGTGGAAAACCTACTTTAAAATGAAGAAAGGTCAGTGCAAACTGCAAATCCACCCTGAGTCCTTCAGGAAGGAAAGCTGGTCATGTGTTTGCGGTGCCTTGCAAAGCTAGCCAGGAACTCTTCTGTTTCCCAATTGTCCTCTGAAGGAATCACATGCTGAACCAAAACCCCCAGCAGAATGACACTGATTGTTGAGGAAGGGAGAAGCGGGTTAGCGCATGTTTGGAAGAATATACTGCAACTGTTTCCCTGGAATGCTTTCCGGAACTTGTGACAGGCAGGATGAGAATCAGAGACTCAGAAGCATCCTGTGACTTTGCATGTGACCCGAGCTCCAAACTAAAACAGCGGGCTGGAAGGCATGGCTTTTCCTGTTGGAGACTTTTTCAGATAGTGCCTGAATCATAGAATTGAGATAAGCAAATTAGGCAGAGGTATAAAGCTGCTGGAGGGGATTTTGCCAGGGTTGCTGCACAGATGGGAGAAAATATCAAGGCATGATTGGAAGGCATGCGATATAGCCATTTTGCTAAATCATAATATTAACTTCTTTTTATATTGATATTATATTTATATTCCACCTTTCTTCCCAGAAACAGGACTCAAGATGGCATACAAAAATTGACACAATACAGGTGAAACACAGAACGCTAAAAAAGAAAAAGATAATACTTTTAAAATAATTAAACTATAATACTGTATATGTATATTAGGAGATATATATATGTGTATATTAGGAGATATATATATATATGTATATTAGGAGATATATATATAAATGTATATTAGGAGATATATATATATATATATATATATATATATATATATATATATTTGCTTTCGTAGATTTTCACGGGTACAGGAATGCAGGTTTTGGTGTCTTCGGGTGTCTTCCCGTGTAAGAGTTGGGGTGTCTAGGCGACGTTTCGACGAGGTCTCACTCGTCATCTTCAGGCTGGTGCTTTCGGCTTCTTGTTACTGGAAAGCACCAGCCTGAAGATGACGAGTGAGACCTCGTCGAAACGTCGCCTAGACACCCCAACTCTTACACGGGAAGACACCCGAAGACACCAAAACCTGCATTCCTGTACCCGTGAAAATCTACGAAAGCAAATATATATATATATATATATATGTATATTAGGAGATATATATCCCGCCCTCCCCAGCCAAGACCAGGCTCAGATCGGCTAACATCAAGTATAAAAACAATTGATTAAAATACAACTTAAAAACAGGATTAAAGTACAACTTAAAATGCAGCCTCATTTCAGTGGAAGCCCAGATCAAAAACTGTTTGGGGGGAGAAAACGTCAAATCTTCACCAAGGCCAACTGTCCAGACTGGTCCTACGTGGGCCAGAAAAAAGCCAGGGAAGTCCCCAAATAGGGGTTCCAACACAGAAGGAAAAGGAAAGAGGGGGAAGGGATCAGGCTGATTCTAAGCCAAAGGCCAGGTGGAACAACTCTGCCTTACAGGCCCTGTGGAAAGAAATCAGATCCCGCAGGGCCTTGGTCTCATGAGATACAGAGTGTTCCACCAGGCTGGACCCAGTGTTGAAAAGGCCCTGGCCCTGGTTGGGGCTAATCTGACTTCCTTAGGGCCCAGGACCTCTAGAGTATTGCTATTTATGGACCTTAAGGTCCTCCGCGGGGCATACCAGGATAGGCAGTCCCGTAGGTACGAGGGTCCTAAGCTGCAAAGGGCTTTAAAGATATTTGCAACAAAATGCTGGTGCATTTCATGAGGACTTTTCAAAATTAATAAATATTTTGCAAACTGATGTGGAAATGTGGAGAACTGGGTGTATGATTGGAAAAATGAGAAGCTAGAAGCCAAGGCCTACATATTTGCCCATCCCTACATCTGACCCTCCCAGCCCAGATTCCTTCTGGGCCCAGGGTGGATATTTTGAGTTCCCCATTGCCATGATCATGCTCAAAAATGCTCAGTGGGCAGGCGACTTAATTCTAGCTCTTATGACAAGGCAACTATTAGAGGGCGGAGGGTAATTTAGAAAAGCTTTTGTTTATTTAAGGGAAACATTAATTATAAGTAGATGAAAACTTCTGAACTTTAAAATAGCTTTTCTAATTCAACTCAATTCTGCTTCAGCCTCTAACATCCCAGAACAGCAGCACTTGAGCTAGTTTGATCAAAGGATTTCAAAAGGTTCTGTTGAATGAAAACACTGACTTCTCGTTCCTTTCTTCAAAGCCCTGCCTAGAGAAGGCAGCTTTTCCCCAGGGGAACTGAAAGGCTATTAAATTAGTTGTGAATCTGCTGACTTAGGCCTGCTCCCTAAACCCTAGTCCAGGCAGGGCTTTCAGTTTGGTACTTGTGCAAAGCAGGTGGGAACCGCAATGAAATGTTGCAGCGGATCATCATCCTTAATTGTGGGTTCTCCTTTGCAGAGCAGCAGCCATGTCCTCTTCCAGCATACTGTATACAATAACAGAAATGTAATAGAAGCTGCATGTAGCTGGAGCAAGCTCCTTATGTTTCTATCTTCCTTAATAAACAGACACTTAGGTTCCATGGCTACTGAACCTTTTTGTTTTGGGGGAAGAAGGAGGTTGCTTCCCCCTTACTGTTTGGATTTTTTAAAAATTTCATTTTTATTGCACTTCCACAAATCTCCAAATTCTCGTGAGAATGCTGATATTTTCTTTACATTTCTCCTTGGACATCAATCCACCCCTCGATTTTTCAATACAGGCAAATTCTGGCACAGTTCATACCAAGAAAACGATGCCTGGGAACAGAACACAGTGGCTGCATCCTGCCCTGAACATCAAATACTCATCATCTCCTCCCCTCTTGGCAGGTGATATTTTGTTTGTCTTCATTCATCATGGAGGGGGGGCCACACCCCTTTGGCTAACGTCCCTGCATCAGCCAAGTACCTCACCCCAATTTTCCAGAAACTGATGAAAGACCTATTGTTCGGATGGGAGCGTTATATAATTAGTTTTAGGGTAAACAGAAATAAAAGTACGGGTGAGTCTGGGAACCCCAGCACATGTTTGTGACAATTCAGGGAGCTATGAGGCAATGAATAACAACCGATCAGCTAGACTGGTGACTGGAAGCTGCCGCTGGGACCATGTAACAACAGTCCTGAAACACTTACACTGGCTCCCAGTATGTTTCTGTGCACAATTCAAAGTACTGCTGCTGACCTTTAAAGCCCTAAATGGCCTTGGTCCTGTGTACCCGAAGGAGTGTTTCACGCCTGTTGTTTAGCCCATTTATTCAAATAGCCTGGGACAAGGTTTCTGTGTGTGTATCACCCAAACTCCCAGAATTCAGAACAATTCGCATGGTGTTACAGTGATTGGCCACCCTTCTTTAGTAAAAGGCCCAGAATGAATGAGTGCAGGTATGCACCTTAAACACAACTCCGGACCACGCTGTCAGTTTGGTACTGAACAAATGGGACAAAGCAGGTGGACTTTTCTGGGAGACACACATACACAGCTATTCAGTTCTGTGACTAACTAACCCAAGTAGTTTACATTTGAAACAGTACAATGCAATCTAATCAACCACATCTAGTTATTAGATTTACTCTGCACCTGGGTAAACAAGAGTGTATTTAACTTCCAGCAGAAGCTGTTCAGCCTGGCACCTTTCTGATCTCTGCTAGGAGATCATTTTGCAGGGAAGGTGCCACTAGCAAGGAGGTCCTCCTCCCCAACGTGGCCAGATGAGGATTTGTGCAATGTCGGACAGTCAACAGAGGCTCCCCAGAAGATGCCTGCAGTGGCGTAGGGTGGGTTGTCAGCACCCGGGGCAAGGCAAATAATTTGTGCTCCCTAACCCGTGGATTTGCGCCCCCTAACCTGTGGATTTGCACCCCCTAACCCATGGATTTGTGCCCCCTAACCCTAACCCCCAGATGTTGCGCCCGGCCCCCCCTGCACCCCCCACGCTACGCCACTGGATGCCTGTAACCTTGATGGCCTGTAGAGGTGAAGGAGGTCTCTCACAAACCTGGGTCTCAAGCTGTTTATTGCAGGCCAAGACCAGTTAACTGTCAGTCCCTGCAGCTCATTCAGCATAAGGGTAATTTGTGCTGCATGGAGCCCAATAAAGGAGCCAGGCCACCACCTTCCACAGCAGCTCTAAGGGAAACTCCACATAACATATGTCACAATGATTCAATCCAGCATGTGGATCACACTTGCTGGCTACCCTTTGGCAGGAATGGTCACTATTGCTCTCTGCTATCAAGGCCACTTGGACCTCTCGTGACAGACATGGGTCAAAGAGTTTCCCCAGACTATGTACCCGTCCCTCCAGAAAGGAGTGAATCCCTGGCAGATGTTTCCATAATGGAGTTAGTGGGTGGGAAACCGTTCAGAGCTGGCAAGGAAAAGCAAGACAATAATGAGCACATGGTACATTCCGCTTTGGGACAGAAGCGAAGGGCCCCACCCAGCAAAGGGAAGAGCCCCACCACCCCATGAAACTGGGCTGGCGATTCACATTTTTAAATATGCATTGCCATGTAAAGAGCAGGAACACAGGAGACTCTCGAATTCAGAATCTAAAATTACCTAACAGTGCCACTTGTGACAAATGAAGTAACTGGCAGGCTGTTGTCCTTTGCCGACATTCAAAATCAGCTGCCTCTGGCAACCACCTCACACCATGTAATGGTAGGGATGGCTCTATCTGGATATTTATGTGAATGTATGTGCCTGTACATAGGGATGTGGGTGGCGCTGTGGTCTAAACCACTGAGCCTAGGGCTTGCTGATCGGAAGATCGGCGGTTTGAATCCCAACGACAGGGTGAACTCCCGTTGCTCAGTCCCAGCTCCTGCCAACCTAGCAGTTTGAAAGCACGTCAAAGTGCAAGTAGATAAATAGGTACCACTCCGGCAGGAAGGTAAGTGGCGTTTCTGTGCATTGCTCTGGTTTTGCCAGAAGCGGCTTAGTCATGCTGGCCACATGACCCAGAAAAACTGTCTGTGGACAAACATCGGCTTCCTCGGCCAGTAAAGCAAGATGAGTGCCGCAACCCCAGAGTCGTTCGTGACTGGACTTAACTGTCAGGGGTCCTTTACCTTTACCTTTTTATGTGCCTGTACACATGCTTGTTTTTCGCTAGTAACAGAGACCAAGGTCTTATTCAGATATTCTATGCACTGTTAACACCAATATACAAGTGGGAAGTTGGGTAGAACTTCCCCTTGGCAACACAGATGGGTGAGAGGAGTCTTATCACAAGCAGGTTTCTGCACAGTCTGGAACCCTGAGTAATCAGGGTTCTAGATCACAAGGGTACACCAAGGGTGCTCTTTCCTTTCTGATACAGTGGTACCTCTGCTTATGAACTTAATTCATTCCGGAGGTCCGTTCTTAGTATGAGGTGCACTCGGAATATGAGGCACGCTTTTGCTAAAGGTGCCTCCCACTGCTGCTGCCCTGCCGGCACACGACTTCTGCTCGCATCCTGGGGCAAAGTTTGCAACAAGGGGCATCTACTTCCAAATTAGCGGAGCTCATAACCCGCAGCATTCGCAAGGAGGCCAGTACGTAACACGAGGTTCCTCTGTACTCACATTTGATGCATAGCCATTGGGGGAGTAGCAACTCAGCCTACATGTTGGTGCTATGACCAGAGCACCCAAATAGTGGTGGAGAGAGATGAGCTGGAAGCGCCATGTGAGTGGAGTAGTAGATCTGCTGCATGGTAGGAGCACGTGCATCTCTGCTTACATTCTGCTTGCATGCTTGTAAATAAAACCAAGCAGCTTCTGCACCAACGTAGACTTACCAAACTAAATGTTGTCCAGTCACACACAAAGAATAGCAGATTTGAATTCCTCACAACCACAACCCCTCACTGAAGAAATTTTCAAAAATTAAGTTTCACTCTCTGAAATGACACTCTTTCCCCTCCCCACCCTGGAATAACTCAACCATCAGGGAAGTGGGCAAATGTTACAGTATGGATGGAACAAGAGTAACTGCCTAAATATGTGACTTGGATCTGCGCGTTCATAGTTCAGTGCCTGAGCCCATCTCATTTTGCATGCACATGGTCCAAGGAAAGAATGTTGTGCATAAAAAAAGAAAACACCTCATCATTACTATGATCACATCTGCGCTGTCCATAAATCTGATTGCTGGCTTCCTGCCACTTTCCCCATCAAATTAATCAGAGATCCTTGTCCTTTCATTTCTCCTCTCTTTGTACCTCAGCTCCTGTACCCTTTTCAGTCTCTCCCCTAAAGATCATCAATAGCCACTTTAAAAGTCTTCTCCTATCCTGGTCTCTTATCTAATATCCTTTGTATCCCACCCCTTCTGCTGGGAGTTCAGGTTGGTGTATATGGGCTTATTGCATGTGTTCCAAAGCTGGCAACAGGTTCAATGTCACCTAATAATCTTCAGAGCCTTTTGCGGGGGGAAAAACACAACTGCTTTTCTTTTAGGAATAATTGGTGGAGAAGTATCTACCAAATGGGTGCGGGGGGGGGGTATGTATGCTACCACAGCTGCTGAAATGATTTATGCCCAAAGATGGAAGGAAGAAACAGTTCTGACAAAGGAAGACTGGCAATGAAAATTAATGGAATACACAGAAATGGCAAAACTGACCAGAAGAATAAGGCATCAAGAAGAGAGACTTTTTAAAATAGAAAGGGGAGACTTTATTGACCATTTGAAGATACATTGTAAACAAATCCAAATATTAGCGGGACTGATATAAACATGTGCAGTAAGAGAGAATTAAAGGGAAGTTAAGGAGAAAATAGTAAATATATTTGAACTGGATATGCAGTAATAAAAAAATTTAAATAAATAACCACAGAAAGCAGGGGAGGGAAGTCAAGGGGAAGGTAAATTAGATTTGCAAAGGTTTTGCTTTTCTTGTTAAAATATTTGTAAAAAGTGAAGAAGAAGAAGAAGAAGAAGAAGAAGAAGAAGAAGGAGGAGGAGGAGGAGGAGGAGGAGGAGGAGGAGGAGGAGGAGGAGCTTCAGAACCAAATTGGGATCTGAAGCCAAAATGTCCTTCAAAGTCCTATGTGGCTTGGGGCACAGAACCATCTTTTCTCACATTAACCTGTTAAGAGTACTATCTGAGGCCTTTTTCTGGGTCCTACTGCCACTCCCTGCCTCCTTAGATTAGATGGGTTGTGACTGTGAATACCTGTAGTGCTCCATTTATGAAATGCTGTCCCCAGGGCTGCTCACCTGGCATTTAATGGCTTTCAGTCATACAAGCACACACAAGCCTCCTGTTGACCTTGTTCTTTTCCTATTCTTAGTTTCTGGTCCTCTTTCTCTGCATTGCAGTCTCAGTACATTAGTATTAGTACATTAGTGTTGAGATGCCACGTGGACCAGTGTGGCCTGGCGCACAAATATCACAGCAAGAGAGGCGCAACATGCGTGACATCACATGCATGTGATGTGCATCACACATGTGGTATCAGGCCCCTCCCCTCCAATGTTGGGCGCAACTCGGTGCCTGTGTGTCATGAACTGGCAGGATTTTGGGGAGGAGGGAGAGGGTGCTGGTGAGGGGTGCAGCTAGGAGTGGGTCACACAGGAGCAAGCTGGGGGTGGGGAAGGAGAGGTTGGGGTAGCCAATACTCACGGGGTGACAGAGGAGGTTAAGGAGGGCAGGGACTAGAGCACAGGAAGCCAGAGCAAGAGAGGCCCCCATTCCCACGAACACGGCAGGTCCTAAGGCGCAGGGAACAGTGGGTGGGGCAGTCCAGGAAGCAGAGGTGGCCCAGGGCTTGCAACCTCATTCACTAGCTGGCCAGGTGGGGAAGGAGACATGGAATTTCTCAGCTGGAGCAAGCTGAGAGCAGGTGAGGGTTCCATGCCTCATGAAGCCCAGATATTGAAAACAGCAGACACAGTATAAGAAGGCAGCAGAGCCCATGTTGAGGGACCTTGCCTGGGATTCTCCTTGGTCCTTCATGGATTTCTACTTCGAGACTGAGTGCTGAACTACTATCTTGTCTTACTTGGACTGCGTTTCCTGATCTTTGGACTTGGCTTGCGTGGACTGGCTACTCTGCTGTGTGGATTGCCTTCTGGATGTGGAGCTTCGTCTTGGCGCACTGTCAGGGGATAAGGACACTGTACCACCTTGGAAGCTTCAAAAAGGAAAAAGGTAGAAATAATAAAGTAAAAGCAGGTGGGAAACGTCCTGTGAAAATCTAGACCTTGCCCGGAGAGGACGGGAGAAGAAAGAAGCTCAAGGAACTGTCACCCACCAGGAGTTAGGGACAAGTCAGCAATGAAACACCCAGTGTCTGTGAAGTCAACTCTTTATTCAAAGAAACTAAGACAGCACAGATCAAGTGATCACAGCAACTATTCTCAGTAGGTCTTGCCCCAATGAGGCAGTTGCAAGGACTGAAGGTCCACACTTTCCCACTGCTCTCTAAGGCTCCTCCCCCAGTTCCTTCCTCAGCAGCCTAATAAAAACATCAAACATTACAGACTTCCCTATGTTGTAACACTCTGTAAGGTAGGCGTGTATTGTTAGGTGTGCATTACAACATATAAACTTCTAGTAGCTTAGTGCAAGATGACCCAAAGAACTGACAACAGGAATGAGATTTGTACTGCAGGTTTTCCTGCTCCTCCCCTTTATGTCACACTGGTATTTTCCAATCACCAGTGCTATGCTGTGGTTGAAAGGCCACCTGGGGTTTTCCATCTACCCATGCCATTCATTCTGAGTCACCTTGCCCTGCCTCACAAATGCCGGTTAGCTCAGTTAGCTTTAGCTGTAACGGAATTAGTCATCGGCAACGATGCTCCACCTACTTCTGTCTTTTTCTGGAGTGACACCGCAAGTCTAGTTGCAGAGAGATGAAAAGAGGGAAAGGAAAGCGAGTGCAGTTGTGACATCACTTCTCAAGAATTTCTCAGCTTATACAGAGAAAGTGATTTCAAAACCAGACACCAAGTAAAACATGCAGATGTTCACTAAGTGTGGGAGTAAAAAAAATGTGTGCAGGTAGGTTTCGCTGGGTGGCAAAACTGAAATCATTTTCTGCTTGTAGGAGTTTCACTCGTGCAGGCAAGAGAACATGCTCAGCATCAGTACAGCAAACTCAGATACGGCTCTAAGTTGAACATAGCCATTCAGTCTGTTGTGTTTGGTTCTTGTACTTTAACAACTGGTCATTTAAAATAAAATAGGGCACAGATAGGGACCCTGTGGTCCTTCAGTCATTGTTGGACTGCTACTCCCATCATCCCGGACCATTAGCTATGCTGGCTGGGGCTGGTGAGAACTGGAAGTCCAGCATCATTGAAGGGGCCACAAATTCCCTACTCCTGACCCAGGATATAGGGATGTAGGAGTTGGCTTGCTGAGAAGGCAAGCACACTGTACCTTTAAAACACATTCAAAACAAAACACATCCCACAAAGAATTGTGGGAGCTGTAGTTTAAACTAACATGCCCAGAATACTTTGAAGGAAAGAATGTGTTTTAAAGGTACAGTGTGTACGCAGCCAGAGTCAGGCCATTTATCCACAGAGCTGGCTATTATCTATCTATGCAGACTGGGAATGGCTCTTCTGAGTTTTTCCCAAGAGGAAATGCCAACCAGGGAGAGAATCCGAGGGTTTTTGGCATCCAGTAGTGGCTCCCAACAATGGGGAATATATTGAAAATGATTTTTTTACCACAGAACTCTTTACTATAGCAAGATACTGGAGCATATGCCAAGCCAGTCTTCCACTGAGAAACTCCTCACCCTTTGAAGGAACCCTGTGGTTTGCAGGAATAGTTTGAAAACAAATAGTGCAGCAGTTCATCTGGAATGCTGGTTTCCAAAGCTTAATTTCTCTAAGCCCAGGTACCTTTGCAGAAGAACCACTTGTGCTTTCAAAAGCTGGAGTGGTGGAATTAAATAATTAAATGCCCTGCCGGGACACACTGCACATCTTAAAAGTTATTTCTGCTATATAGTTGTTAAAGGCAAAAGAGCCACCTTGGCCAGTATTTTATCCACCCCACTGCAGAAATGATCCAGTAGGAAAAGGCTAGGCTGGTCCTAGCAAACATAGTTCTATCCTGAGTAATCCAAATTGTTTCACAACAGGTGGAGGAAGAGGGTGCAGCTGCTTGTATTCAGTAACTTACCGGTACTAGTTAACCAAGCCAGTTTTAGCCACTTGTTCATATATAATCAATAACTTCCTGCATTAATGCCATTTTGAACCACAACCCACGAGCAGCAGCTTAAACTCCTACACCTGTTATTATATGGAACAGCAGCAACAACAAACCAGCAGCCCATCGTGCCTAACCAAGATCAAATATATCAGGATGCATGGCATTGAACACAGCGTGACAGAGGGAAAGGTTATGGACCACCGGTATGAAATTCACGGCATGTGATGCCTTGAAAGAAAACATTATGAAAATGATATATAGGTGGTACATGACCCCAGTCAAGCTTGCAAAGATATATCATTTGTCTGATAATAAATGTTGGAAATGTAAGGAGGCTGAAGGGACATTCTTTCACCTCTGGTGGACATGCCCGAGGGTGAGGGCCTTCTGGGAAATGATTTATAATGAGTTAAAAAAGGTATTTAAGTATACCTTTTATAAGAAACCAGAGGCCTTCCTCCTGGGCATTGTCGGCCAGAAAGTGTTAAAGAAGGATAGAACTTTCTTCTTATATGCAACTACAGCAGCAAGAATACTTATCGCCAAATATTGGAAGACACAAGAGTTACCCACGCTGGAAGAGTGGCATACGCAATTGATGGACTATATGGAGTTGGCTGAAATGACTGGCAGAATCCGAGATCTGGGAGAAGAAACAATGGAAGAGGATTGGAAAAAATTTAAGGACTATCTTCAAAAACATTATAAGTTATATGAATGTTGAGAATTTGCTAAGTTTTGGAAAAATTAGCTTCAGCAATAAAATTTGAAAATGGTGGAAATTAGGTTATAACTATGAAAAGACCAAAGTTTAGAGTAATTTTTTTAGGACCGATTATGGAAAAAATGTGACTTAACAACAAGTACCCTAAACTTAAAATATAATTAGATGAAAGTACAGAAAACGCATGAAACAAGGTAACAATTTGCTGTTATTTTTATTGTAAAGAATGCAGGGTAGGGAAGATGTGGGGAAGTCCGGTAGATCATGAAAAACTGCTTTGGAAAGATGAATATCTTCTTTTCTAATTCTTTCCTTTTTCTTTCTGTAACGTTGCTTTTGTTGTGTTATTGTTTATGTATTTGAGCCTGGAAAGAAGCAATAAAAAATATTATTTAAAAATGAAGGAAAAAAAAAAAGAACACAGCGTGACAGAAGCCTGCTCCAAGGAGCTTACAATCTAAAATGGAATACAGGGGAAATTAAGAGAAGGGTAAACAGAAAATATGCCATTGCTTCACTTACACACACTTAGGTCTACATGTTGCAGACTAAGTTACAGTAGGTTATGGACCTACTATGTCCTATAAGGCCCTATAGTTCCCACCATTCCTAACCACTGGCCAGTCCCAACATCTGGAGGGCACCAAAAGTAGAAGAGGTGCCATCACACAGGTGTTCTGGAAATACTTGGAAATAAAGGCCAGCAAGGCAGAAAGTCTTGAGAGCAGGGAACCCTCCAATAAGTTGGAGGAAGAACATTCATGGATAGGGATGTATTGAAATATAAGAGCAAAGAGAAAAGGGGGCAAGTCCCAGGGAGGGAGCTTTGAAGATAACCACAAGGAGTTTGTGCCTAGAACCAGGAGCTGATAGGAAACCAATGTCAGAATTTAAGAGATCCACCATATTATCAGAGATGAAATGTAGATGGTTGGTTGGGCTGCAGGCAGAATGCCGGATAAAATTCTTGGTTCCAAAGAGAAATAATGGAAAAACAAAGAGAGCAAGGCCGCAGCAGCAGTCTACCATATTTTTTGCACCATAACACTCACTTTTTTCCTCCTAGAAAGTAAGGGGAAATGTCTGTGCGTGTTATGGAGGGAATGCCTGCCGGTGGCGGGGGGATCTGCTGCAGTCATGAGCAGAGGATCCATGGTTCCCCTTCCTCCTCCATGGTTACAAAGCATGGATCCACATGGATCCTCAGGATTTTTGCATTGGGCTACTCCAAACTCACTGTCAGATCACATGTCTGTGGCCACAGCATGAACCACAAAAATCATATATCCACTATTTTGTTTAGAATATTTTTTCCCTTGTTTTCCTCCTCTAAAAACTACGTGCGTGTTATGGTCTGGTGCATGTTATAGAGCGAAAAATACGGTATGTCACGGACCAGAGCTTTTGCCAAAGGGACAGAAAAGTGTTGTTTCTTCCTTCAGAATATTTGAAAAATACATTACTGAAAATCAAGAACAAAAGTACAGCGTCCAATATTAAAGCCAAGTCTGTGTGCTTGTTCAAAGGCATGGATGGAATAATGAGAAGCTTGGTTATGGGCATGCCAAGTTTGAGATGATGGCAATGCAGCCAAACAGAGGCATCAGGGAGGGCATCTGAAGATGCAGGACTGGCTGAGGATGGGATTCCTCTCATTCGGGGTGTGAGGCATGAAGAGTACCAAGTGTCATCTGCGCATAGGCAATACTGAAAGCCAGGGGATTTGGTGAACTCACCCAGGGACCATGTGTAGAATGTGAAGGGCAGATTCCCAAGGGACCCCAAGTGCAGAAAGAGAAAGGTGTGGAAGACCTTCCACCTATGGAAAAACTGAACTGTCCCATTCAGCTAGGCTGGCGCTTCTACAGGGAGATCAGGCAACTATTAAGCACCTCCAAAATCCATCCAGCAACAAAAACATTTACCTTTATCAGACTCAAGAAACTAGAGAATACAAGCAGCAGATCACCATGCTTTGAAGAAGAGAAGCTGCCAAGTATTTATCTAGGCCTCTCTTATTTTGTCATGTTGCCACATTGCCAGTGATAAGAAGAAACCACAAAGCGTTTAAGAAGGCATTCATTCATTAGCTTACAAAAAAACTTTATTTTTCTAACTCCCAGATTTTTGTTGCTAATCACATTGGGGAGGCTATGAGACCTCCCTTTTGCTGATGCAGATATATAATTGGATAGAGCTAATATTGCTCTAATAAAGTCATAGCCTCTGTTAAATATTAAGTACTGGCCAGACTCAAAAGGCTATTCCTTTTCAAGGAATATGATTCCTACAAAACATTTGAGTATCACCAGCTAAAGAAAAAGGATGTGATAGAAACAGGCACTTCCAAGTTACCAGAGCCTAATTATACCCGTATCACAGGATAATCTGATTAGTTAAACTCCTGAGCATTAAACAGCATCTAGCCTGTTCCCTTGACTCCTTTATCATTTCTGAGGACTGAACAAGAGCTTCTACGTGAATAACCACATTTCTGATTTGTGTTTCAGGCTTTGGCCAATTTCAAGGTGTCCTATAATTTTCACAACAGATATCAAATACAGAGGTAATTTTAGATTGCTAGTTTAGAGATGGAAATATCCCTTCTACTGCCAATGATCAAGCGGTAAATAGTTTTGAGAAAACATCTTATAGTTCAGTACTTTATTTTTGCCATGTGCCAAAAGGACTTGAGCAAAGGGAGGCTTTAGCAGTTTGATAGGAAAAATCTCCTCCTGAGCAAAAGCTGGTGTGTGTTTTCAGGACAATGCTACATTCCAGGTTAAACATTAGTTTCTCTCTACATCCATTTTCAAGGGGCCTGGAAAAGATGCAAGCTGCATCGCAATAAAGTCTCTCTTGAACACTGAGATGTCACAATGAAATGTAGCATGTGCTTAATTCCATGAAGACTGAAAAGCAGCTCAGCCTCTGTAAGAGATTGGTCTGGGTTTAATGAAACTATTGTATCGGAGGTTTCTGTAACATTGTGATTTACTGCTAACAATTTTAAAAAGCTTTGGAGATAGTAGCTCATGTTACTGTATTTGACATGGGCAAATGTTAAGGTTAGTTTTGATGGTCTGAAAGTCACCACATCATGAATTTAAGGCAGCACTTTGTTAAGTAACCCACAGAAGAATCATGTATTTCCCAAAAGAGATTCTGGAATTATAAGAACAAAGAACACCTGGCTCGCGATCCTGGAGAAAATTACCCAGGCCACTTCTCTGAACAATAAGGGACAGTGAGAGTGTGCACATGTTCTTTCTAACAGAAACAGGTTGACCATCTTCAGTGATTATAATGTTCAAAGTTCAGATACTATCTCATGGAATGTAATGCGGGGGTGGGGGTGGAGAAGACTGAAAAAAGTTGACTTTTTAAAAATAGCTATCTGGCAAGTTGTTTCAACTAAACTGTACATTTAAGGCTTGTCTGTGGTTTGTGCTACATAGAACCTGCAGATTAAACATTGTTTCGATAAATAATGTGACATCAATAGTCTCTTGGTTCTTGAATATGTATTCTTTTTACTGAAAAAATCATTCATAAATTAACATACAAAAATGTACAAACACATGGGTAAATAAATGTAATGACACAAAGGATTGCTTTGCTGAAAATTGTGTGTGTTTTAAAACACTATAGATTTCAGTGCAAAAATGTACCCCTGGCACCTCATAGAAAACATAAGAGCAAGCTCAAACAATAGGATGGAAGGAAGCTACATGTTGTTCAATGCTACCTTTTCCGAGCAGGTGTTTGGAAATGCATGGTGGTTGCTCAGCTGGTAAACTCTTTCAAGAAGAGGAGCTGTTTTTTGTTTTTACAAAATGTAGTGGCTTTAAAACAAATGTTTTAGCAAATAAAGACCCACATGGCTCATACAAAAAATAATAATAATAACACGCATTTTTATCATAGTGTTCTGCCCCCAGCAGTGTTAGCCAACCGTGCTGATGGAGTTGGGGAGCACTGGCCTTGTTGAAATTTCAGCTGCCAAAGTATGTACAGTTTTTAAAATGATTTTCTTTTACACTATAACATCACATGCGCTTGACATTTATGTTTTCAACAATTACATTTACTATATAGTATTTGACTTAGCTGATAAGAATAACAGTGCACATTTCAAAGATATTCCACATTTTAAAAGAGGAAAATAAAACAACTTGATTGGAAAGAACAAAATAAACCAAAAGCCATTGATTAAGGAGTAAAACTGACCCTTTCATGCTAATCTTTAATGCCTTTCTGAGCAGAGGTAATTCCTTTTCTTGTTCAAGAATAGGGGTTCTAGAGGGATGGCAATCTACTCAAAAGCTTGAGGATTTAAAATGCCACAGACCAATATCTATTCGGGTGTATGTAGATGTGATGGTGAATTCAGACAATTTGAAAATACATTCCTCAACTGAAGCACCATTAAATAAAGATGTTGTTTTCTATCAGTTTTCTAGATTAAAAAAAAAGACAAGCAAGAAAAGGGTATGTGTCTTATCCACATCTGAAAAAAGTCAAAATTTAGAAGTCTTTATTGCTATATGTGCCATAAAAAAATAAAAAGACACGCAAATCCTTACCTCTGCAGCAGCCATGAAGGGTTCCCCTTATGAAATATTTTAAAGCACACTTACCAGCATTCTCAAGAGCAGACTTGCTGCCTTTCATATGGGCTGATAAGACAGACACAAACACACGTGCGAGCGAGCGCACGCACGCGCACACACACACACACACTTTCATAACTCTTTTGAGACGTAAGAAAATAGGCTTGGTCAGTCACACCCACAACAAATGTATATGGGGATCATACATCCACCGAACCAAATAAACTAAGTGTAAACTATGCAAGTTAAACAAAGTGAAGGCAACAATGCAATAAAAGAAATTAAAGTACTTCTCAGGTTAAGTACTCACAATCTGCGTCTATAAATATATATTAGAGCAATCCAAGAAGACATTTACCAGGGCTATAAGCTCTAGTAAAAAAAAAAGTTTGTACATACAGTATGAACAGGTGGATTAGTTTTTGAAAAATGAAACAAAAAAGGCACAAACCTAAGATGCCCATTTAAACAAAAACCAGATCTGTGAAACTGAATGGAGGATATGAACCAAGCACTTGTGTCACAGAGACTCACATTCTGCCCCCCTGAACTAATCTCAATGCCCTTCATTCTTTTAATTATGATTTGGAGTCTGGATATATTTATCCCAGTATTTGTACTTGTGCAACACCTTCTCAGTTAACTGTAATAACCAAGAGTTCTAACCTACAATTTTAACCTAGATTAGTTCAGTGTACAGTTTCATTTACACAATAAATATATCAAAATACTATAACTTCCCCACGCCCAAAGTTCAATTACAGGAATCACTGTAGACTTTGCAAACTTAGTCTGAACCAAAAATGTGTGGATATGAGGGGTGAGTGACGACCTACAACTTTTTGGAGAACCTGTCCCTTGCAAAGGCGAAGCTGATTTAGAAGCATTTCTTCCTGTGTTTAGCTTCCACTATGAGATATATGGCAGAATGTGATCAATCAGCATACAATTTGGAAAGGCTATCCAACCACAAAATGCACGAGACTGGTCTTTGTTCATTAATGAATGGAATCCCTATTTCCAAAGTCAGATTCCACCCCCCCAGCTAAGCACTGCTATGGCTTCCATTTGTTAAGCTTCATAACCTACTAGCAGAGTCCCAAACCTGCAAACAGACAGGTAAGAAGCTCTGAAGAAAATTACTCACATGAATGTCATCTGATGTTCTGAAGTGTTTGCACAGGTGGGGGCTTACATAAATTATCTTATGTTGTAAACCTTCAGCTTCAGTTCGGGATCATAAAATAGTTATAAAAAATGCAATTTCTACAAGCTTATTTACACCTGCACTTCTTTAAGAAGTGATTCTGTTGTGTGTGTATGTATATATATTTATATACAGTATATAGTCTTCAAGCAGTTCAGTTAAAAAAAACCAATAGAAACACAAATGTAGAAGAATGATATCATTGTTAAGTAGCAGTTCATCTCCCATTAGGGTCATTGCCTCCAGATAAGCTTCTGGCACCCAAAGTCAAGAAGCCAATGGCGTCCTTTTTAGCCAAACTGGTTTGATGAACAGGAAAGCACATTCAGTCACAGTTTGGTATTGAAGATTAAGGAGATGGAATGCTGGAACAAAAGCAGCAGGTCACATCACTGTTCTTTAAAAAGAGAAATCAAAAAGCAAGTGAAGTCCAAGCTCGCTGCACAGTCTTGAGTGAGTTTATAATCTGACGATCTGTGTGCGTGGAGTATTATTCTTCAAAATTACTGTGATCCTTCATTAGACACAAGATTTTTCTTGTCCAAGAGATACCTACAAAATAATATGTTTTCTTCTTTTCATCTTCTCAGTATTCATTCACCAGAGCCAGCTCTGGCGTCAGGTTGACAGTTATGTTTTTATACAAGGCGTCATATGTAACATTTGGAAAGTAGTTCAAGTTATTGAGGCCATCTAATTCTTGCCTCTCTTTGGACTTCCTCAGCAGTGCATACCTATTGGAATAAAAAGTTGGGAGACGTTAAGGTAAATATTCAAAATTGAAGAGAGAAATTAGTGTATTTCTACTAACAGGATGCTTAGTATGATAGACTTCTGTCCCTAAACATATTAAAACCATTCAGAAAGTAATGATCATAAGTAGGAGACTGGGATTTCAAAAAGCACACTGAGAAATATTTTTAATTTGCAATTAGAATGGCATCAGACATATTGTGGCATGAAATGCAACATAATTTATTTTCAAGCCTAACCTCCTAAAAAAATCTATTCTGCACAACTGCAAGACTGCTTTCCATTTTTCTATATTGTGTACAGGGCTGCCACAAATACCAGGCCCAGAGCCCTATGTTCTTAGCTTTCATCTAGAAAAAGTAAGTAAATCTGACATACCTAAAGAAAGTTATAAAACAGTGCAGAGTTACATCTCTAAGGCTTTGACCTCAGCAGGCAGCACTATTGCTAAAGACAGTAAAAATACTTCATCGCTGTTGTTAAGCAATCAGATGAAAGAATGTTGACCACCCCTCCCTAGGACTTGTGATTGAATGATTTGGCTGTGCTCCTCCAAACACCTCTTTGAACCACATTGCAGATTTGTTAATTGGGGCAAATCCTCATGAGAGTTTAATATAGCCTGGGGATATTTTCAAGGCCAGGGCTTAGCTCTGAAATCATGTGCAGAGGGGCCACTCTCCAATGGGCTTCCTATAGGCATCATGGTGAGAAAAAGGAACTTGAACTAGATAGGCTTCTGGACTGATCCAACTGAACTTCAGTGACACGCTGTCCCATATATTTGGAGTTAGAGGGGAAAGGCTGCTAAGTTGAGGGACATTACCTGTAGGAGGTTTAATTCATGGCTACTCTGATTTTAAATGTTACAAACAATCTCTGCCTGCCAGCTGCAGCAGCAGAATGAAAGCTGGGAAGTTAAGTGAAATAATGCATCAAATGGCTCATCAAGGCAAAGGAGAGATTGGAAAACAGCCCAGAACATGCACTGCAGACTCATTCTATGCTTGAGTGTGCAGTTAATTTAGAGACCATGCTGCAATACACATACAATATGTGTGTGTGCTTTATGCAGGGCTGCCCTTTTATCTGGTCTGGAACCTGCAAGAAGTGCAGAATGCAATGGACACGCCTACATACAGGAGCAGGTTACCAACAACATGCCACTCATTTGCTGAAAGAACTGTACTAGTTGCCTATTTGCTACCAGGTCAAGATTCTTGTGTTAATTCACATAGCCATTAAAAAAACAAAACAAAAAAAACCTTAGGCCCCAAGTACAGGCAACTGCCCATTTACTCAGGAGTTGCATTCCGAGGAACCACATGTTTCTGCAAGATGTAAGCCCCCCCCCTGCCAAAAATGTCGGGTGTGTCAGTGGTTGTACATGTGTCAATCGCACACCAATGGGAAGTTGCCTGTACCTTAAGGACTTCCCGATCCCTTACACTCCATCTCTATCACAGAGATCTTCTGTTAGGACACATTTGGTTGTCCCCCATCGTCCTTACGTCCAGCCAGCCTTCACCAGGGACTGAGCCTTTAGTGTGGCAGGCTCTGCCCTTTGGAACTCCTTGCCAATGGTCTGGCAGATGTCGTTCCTATTTTGGAACTTGAAGTTTTTACCTTGAATTGTGTTTTTATTGTAATTTTTGTTAGGAAACTGGCATTTATTATTCAAATAAATTACACACACACACACACACACACACAAACTGTGTAACACTTAGAAATTTCCTGTTTACTTCTTTATCACAATTTCTGTTATTTAATAGCAATTGGCATTATCCTGCAAGAATAGCCACTACTGACAAAGTTGCCAACTCATCCTCAGCGTCTTTTTCTTAAAGCAAATGTACATGAAGCTGCCTTGTACAGAATCGGACCATTGGTCCATCTAGCTTAATACTGTCTATACCAACTGGCAGCAGCTCTCCAGGGTTTCAGACAATGGGTGTCTCCCTGACCTACACGGAGATGCTGGGGATTGAAAATTATACGTCTACATGCAAATCAGATGCTCCATTGAGCTATTAGCCTTCAATATAAATTAGTCTGGGTCAGCTTCTTCTGCCAAAGTCCCATGCAATGAATATGTATAGCAAAATAATGACATAGCTATATTTCAGTGAGGCGTGGGGAAAAAAATCACATGGATTGTCCATGATCAGAAGTTGCATTTTATACATGCACAGCTGAAATTAATTTTATTGTAGCTGGCATACTGACGTTTCTGGTTATGTTACAGGGCTGGCTGAGCACTGCACAAGAATCCAGAATCTTCACTCTTGGTAATCCAATTGAAATATTGGGCCGGTTTAGGCAAGGTATTTTTATTCTATTTACATTAATTGGGCAACCAATGTGATTTCTGGAATTGAGACACAAAGAAATTGTATATGAATGTCTGGGTTGGTAGGTTTGATCCAGCACAACGAAAGTTCTTAGTACCACCACATATATTTCTGTGATAGACATAACACGTCAGCTATATGCTAAAATCATCTGCATCTCTCAGGATGGCTAAGCATGGACTCAAATGCTAGGGAATCACAGAGGTGCAAGCCAATATAATCTGTAACACCAGACAACGAAGCTTCAGATCCACATACATTTCTGAAGAAGTGTGATTATACCAAGCTTAACTATGATGCTGGAGAATGATGTTGAAGAATGTAAGCAACAACACCCCATATATGGTTTAAAGTATCACACTAGAAGCTTTTAAGTCACGACTCCACCCTTAGTTTTTAAGGAGGCAGAGTTTTAGTGTTTGAGATCAGACAGGTTAGCAACAGACACATGCCTGAAGTGCTAGGAAATCTGTACTCTCATGTGTAATTCTCTGATAAAATTTGACTTGCCTTCCTAAGAACTGCACTTCTCCTCTGTGATGATGAGGAATAGACTTGTATTTCCCTGTATCTCCTTCTGGCCGAGTCACCAAGTAGCCTGCATAGTGCACTCTGGAGGGGAAAGAGGAAAGAGAAAAACTTTGTAGCATTTTTTACTTCAACATTTGCCAGGACTGCACTATCTGAGCAATAACCCCCACAATATGGTTTGGAGGTTCTAGCAGGGGAGCGCAGCTATTGTATACCCTTGACCGAAGAACGGTACACTCCTTCTATCTGGGATGGTCGTCCTCTTCCACCGAGCGCGCAGCTTCGGGAGGGACGCACATGGAGCGGTGAGGAAGGAAGGGGACACCCGCCTAGCCAGCCAGATCAGCTGAGTCAACCCTAGCGATCAATGGGGTGACAGATGTCGCTGCCAGATCGCCCTCACATCCGCTTCTCGGCCTTTTGGCTAAGATCAAGTGTAGTATATGGTTTGTAAGCTAGTGCTCCTGACAATCTTATGTAACCAAAATGATCATATTTATACCATGTGTAGGTCATACGCTTAACTGAACATCATACTTTAGTTAGGGAATACAATGGGCAATTGGGGGGCGGGGGAGAGAAGCAAGCATTTGAACCTGAGACAGAGCAATCCACCACCCCATCCAGAACTGCTAAGTAAAGAAAACCCATCCCACAGGACATAAAAATGTTATAGATCCTGGAAGATCTTCCTTAAAAGTCATGCAGAGGGGGGTGGGAGTTGTCTAAATGTTACTCTGAAAGACTGGAAGTCACAGGCACATGGCCAATTACACAGAAGGGAAATGGGCAATGCCTATGGGCAGCTTATACTGCCAAGATAGGTGTGTGTCCCAGAAGAAGTGTCACCAATCCTCAAACATTCCAAAGCTAAGCCAGCCCTACCTCCCATGCCACAATATTTTATATCATAATTCTTGTTATTTATCTGGCACACTGGGAATTGGATAGCCTATGGGGGAGTCATAACACAATTAGAACTTGCATGTAATGCACCCCCTCCCACCTATTTTGCATGCAATTTACCTGTTCCAAAGGTCATCATCTTCTCCGCCCCAGCCCCAGAAGGCATTTGGAAAGCCATTGATTTTTTTAAACTGTTCCACTGTTAAGCCACTCACTCCTCCAAAGAACTCATTGTAAGGGAGGCTGTATAAAAAGAAGTTTCAGTCAAGGTTACTATGAACAGAACTTAATACAGGTAAGAACAAATTTGGCTTCCTTTTCATTGCCTGTCATAAATAGCACTTTTCTAGGATGCAAACTGACACAGAAGTGTCTGCCTCTGCTTACTTTAAACCATTTTAACTTGAAAAGTAAAGCACGTGATTGTAGTTACTTACAGATACATATATTTATCCAGCTTTGCTGCAAAGTGTCTTGGCATCTGCCCACATCCATAATAGTTACGGTCATTTTCAGGTATATGGTCCACATCATGGAAGATTAAACAATCCCAGTCCAAGTCCTTCATTGCTTCCCGAAAGCCAACATTGAAAAGCATGGCGCGGTTAAAGGGTTGGTTACCAGCCTGAGAGAGAATCCCAACAAATTAAGTGCATGTGTTCATTCATTTGTTTACAACACTAGAGATGGAGAATTCTGGTTCTCATTTAAGTGCTGACCTAATTCATATCACTTAGTATAACGCATGGATCAGAATGCAGATTTTGTACAGTTTTCAGCTCAAATAAAAATAAAAATAAAACATGTAAAAAAAAGGTGGGTGTTTTGGGATAAAATTAGAAATGTGTATATTGAGATAAATATATTTAAATATATTGCAAAAGAATACATATTTATGTATTTAATACAATTTTAAATACGTATTTTTCTTTTCTTTTTTAAATCACAGATAATGCAAAAACTGAACAGACTTCTACATGTACATGTGTGAAATCGACATTGACTGGGAAAAAACCTGATGTGTCCATCCCTACCAGGAACTTTAGGGATGCAAATCCTATGTTGTACCACTCAGCTATATCTCATTAATTGACAATGTGAGGACTACAGCTAATTGGCAGAGTTCATGCTTTACAAGGTTTCAGGTTCAATCCCAATCATCTCCAGTCAATAAAAATTCAGGGACTAGGTAAATACTTCTGACTGAGATCCCGGAAATCTGCTGCACACCAGGACAATGTTGAGCTAAATAAATCAACCATGTGGCTCAGGCTGACAGAAAATGTTGTTAGAAAAACACAATGAGTAGCTAGGGATAAGTAACTGTCTCTCTTTTTCATAGAATACCTGCTTAGAACTAATTTCAGGAAAGACCTGAAGAAAAATACAATCTAAATCAAGGCAGAAACATATTTAGAAGGTATACAAAAGATGTAAGGGCTTTTGGAATTAACTTGCAACACTGCTTGAACAGGTTAGGTTTCTTCTAGATCCCATTTGCCCAATACTACACAGACTGGCCAGTTTGGATTTGTGGCCTGGTCATTTTCCGCAGCCTGGAGGCTAGAAGCTCTACATGTCTCAGAAATACACTAAAGATATATATACTGACTTTCTAACAGTTAATTACCTCCCAGATTGGATGAACAACTAGAGTAACTGCAATTTACTTCAGCTTGACAATTACTTCGACAATTTTCTTCCTTTTCTTGCCTCCCCAATAAATTCTGCTTGCTACATAAACATAGGGAAATTTATCACACTTGCCTTTTTCAGTTGCATAGGCTATGAACTACTAGTGCCAAGCCCTGAGGAGTTCACATGCACCTTTAAGGGCAGCATGGCAAATAAAAAATAGTTACGATATGCAGTGGCGTAGCGCGGGGGGGGTGCAGGGGGGGGCTGGCGGCACCGGGCGCAACATCTGGGGGTTAGGGTTAGGGGGCGCAAATCCACGGGTTAGGAGGCGCAAATCCACGGGTTAGGGGGCGCAAATTACTTGCCTTGCCCCGGGTGCTGACAACCCACGCTACGCCACTGACGATATGGTATCTCGGTTACTTGCAGAGAGTTTAGTTATAGGAGCATTTCACTGCTGCACAGCAATTTAATATGAAAAGTTCATTTCAAAACCAAGGCCAAAATCAGCAATATCAGCTAAAAAGAACTTATGGGATGATTACATCAGCTTTCAGAGCAAAGTGTGACACCAGAAAATAATTTGTTTAATGGTAAATGTTTGGAGAGGTTTCATAAAAACCTGCTGGATTGATTACAGGGTAAAGTGAAGTAGTATTTGGGTCCCAACTGCTGTTCACAGAAAGAGGACATTCGCTACCACACTGGGAAAGCTAACACGGCATGTATTTTGGCATCACTAACTGCAGGTACATTCTGGGCACATTTTAGGGATTTAATACAGTATGCAAGAGCCCTATGGAAAGCAGAGTTTACTGTCTTTCTCTCAACGCGTATTTCGGAAAGAAAACCATTACTAGGTCATCTTATTTCAATGTATGTTCTTCTGAAGAGAAATTAGATTGGGGCAACAATACACACAAACTAACTTACTTGCTCAATAACATAAAATGCAAACTGTAAACGTTGGTGTTGCAGCATTGGAATAAGGTGTCTAAACAGGACTGGCAGATGCTCATAACGGTTACGGAATGGGATAAGGATTGCCACCTAGAGACCAAAAAAATGACCATTAGTTCTTTCTAGATCTTGGAAGCAACCTAAACTTTATCAGTTCACAGGCTACCAGCACAAAACACCAAGGACATGTAAATCAAATGGATACAATCTTCAACAATAAAATCTTCAAGAATGGGCAACTGGCTAAACTATCCTCATCCCTTGAGAATTTGAACCAGGATTTCATAATCCTTCTAGCGTTTTAAAGCCTGCTGCAATGCAAACTTTTGTTATGTACAGTGGTCCCTCTGGATACGAATGGGATCCGTTCCGGAGCCCCGTTCACATCCAGAAGCAAACGTAACTAATGATAGCATGTCTGCGCACGAGTGTGTTGCTTTTCGCCGCTTCTGCGCATGACGTCATTTTGAGCGTCTGCGTATGTGGCGAAACCCGGAAGTAACATGTTCCGTTACTTCCGGGTTGCCGTGGAGCACAACTTGAATGCGTTCAACCCGAAGCGCATTCAACCCGAGGTATGACTGTACTCAAGTTACAAACAGGGATTTCAGAATATTAAAGACATGACCAGACAGCTCCATGTTAGGGAGCAGAATGGTCTGAACCTATTTAATTCTTTTACACAACAACAGAAAGCTTCAGCTGCCACAGGTACACACTTAACAACATAGACCAGGCTAGACTGTGCAATTCATATAGCCTGAGGAAGAGAAAGTTTGTATGGGTGTGCACCCACCAGAATATCTATAGCTGTGGAAAGCAGTCCTTTCTAAACTGATTTCTTCTTCAGGACTAAATTAGATGTGTTAAAAAGGAGGCTCTTTTCCCCATCCCCAGTTACTATAATGGGGAATGTAAAATGGCTACAACTTTTTTTCTTTTCACAGAAGTGGATTAAATGTGCAAGCTCAACAGTCCCTCCAGAGTGTATTAAGCCTCCCAAACTGGGGGCAGATACATCTGAGGGATTTTGTGAAGGCACTTTGGAAGTTTGTTTCTTTAAAAAACAAAGGGGAAAGTATTTTTCATTTTCTGCAGGAATTGGATGTAAGTTAGCTATGCAAGCCTATTATTTTCCTTACGGTATAATAATACTATTGTTTGGGAAAGATAAGCTTCAGCTTCCCCTGTCTTTAGATTACCTTCCAACGAGGCAAACAGTCTTTAGGCTTCCAGTGGCCTCCTAGTTTGATAGCAGGGTCTTGAGAGAAGAGTTGGTGGATCTCTTCCATACTGATTTCACTCATATTTACATCAATAGGGCCCTCTGCGTACATAGTTAAAAAGCAGGTTATGAGAAAAAACAAGTACAGCTCTGATTGAGAATATGCATTTACAATTCTTGAATTTCTTTACCTCATCCTATTGCTGCACAATTCAATTCTTACATTTTCATAACTCCCAGTATGACAAAAGCAATTGATTTATATATATATATGGGATTATAATTGATTTTGAGGTGTGCTTAATATGTTTTGTAGAACGTTGACTTCTCATATTAAAGGAATGATGCAGGTGAAGTTCAACACTTTGAATCAGGGGCCAGCAAACCTTTTCAGCAGGGGGCCGGTCCACTGTCCCTCAGACCTTGTGGGGGGGCAGGACTATTTTTTTTGGGGGGGGATAAACGAATTCCTATGCCCCACAAATAACCCAGAGAACCATTTTAAATAAAAGCACACATTCTACTCATGTAAAAACACCAGGCAGGCCCCACAGATAACCCAGAGATGCATTTTAAATAAAAGGATACATTCTACACATGTAAAAACACGCTGATTTCTGGACCGTCTGCAGGCCAGATTTAGAAGGCGATTGGGCCGGATCCGGCCCCCCCCCCGGGCCTTAGTTTCCCTACCCATGCTTTGAATTCAAGCTTCATTGAATTCAACTGTAAAGTGTTAGGCAGATAGACTGTCTCATCAGGTTTAGGGTAACAATATGGGAGGCTGTAAAAAAAATTGCACTTATCATGGTTACAATCCTTATCCCTCTCATGGCTTGTTCGTATGTTTTAAACAGATTTTATATATGTATATAGTTTAAATTCTATCTCTGTTTAATTGTATTTTAATGATATATTTTTCTGTTTTTAGCTGTACTTGTTTTTATCTGTAAGCCACCTTGAATCTCATTAGGGAAAAAGGTAGGGTAATAATATTATTATTAATAATAATAATAGCTTGCATTCAAAGTTTTTAAGAGACTCACACAGCAAATGTTCAATGTGGTATCTAGCCTGGTCCTTCAACATAATTATCTGAGTTCATGTTTGAATCTGAGTATTTTAAGACCAGCAATACATGGAACATGCTATCTCATCTTTGGACTGAATTAGTGTTACAATCTTCTCAATCGCTCAACCAGTGAAGCACTCATTACTACTAGAAAATTGAGAATTCTTGAAGAACAACGAAGACTTCAAATACACCATGAAAATAAAGAGTACCTCCTACTTACTCATCCAAATGGCTCTGAAGCCCATAAGGATGACGAGGGGCTACGAAATGAAAGGAGTGATGAGAAAGTAAGGCAAATTGTTCTGCAAGTCCTTCGGTACTTACTCATAGAAGGGAGTCTTTCAGGGCAGGTATGGTTTGGAAAGTATGTAAAGTCTTCGGGAAGAAAAGTTGTTGTTTGCAGAAATGTTTCACTGTGGTTCAAATCAAGAGGATAATCTGGGAGGTGGGAGGAGAGAAAAGAAGAGTGCTATTTAGGCTATTAACTTTGCAGTCTCTTTTATTCATCAACAATATCTGCTGCTAATCACAACATTTAGAGCAGGGGTGAGCAAACCTTTTCAGCAGGGGGCCAGTCCACTGTCCCTCAGACCTTGTGGGGGGCTATACTATATTTTTTTTGGGGGAATGAACAAATTCCTATGCCCCACAAACAACCCAGAGATGCATTTTAAATAAAAGCATACATTCTACTCATGTAAAAACACCAGGCAGGCCCCACAAATAACCCAGAGATGCATTTTAAATAAAAGGACATGTAAAAACACGCTGATTCCAGGACCATCTGCAGGCTGGATTGAGAAGGCAATTGGGCCACATCCGGCCCCCGGGACTTAGTTTGCCTACCCATGATTTAGAGTACTTCGCTGCTTCACCATCAAGTGCTATACAACACAAATAAGCATGTTCCTAGCATTTAATTCTATATTAAGCAATAAAACTATGGAATTATTAATGGGTTACAAATCTATAAAGCAACTAAGGCACTGCTGACAGTGTTTTCCCAGAGAAGCCATACAGTTCTCTAATACATTTGAAAAATTCCAGCCACTCATTCTAAGGTTTGCCATGCTGCATCTCTCTTTTTGTACAACCTCACTGCCTTGAAAGATAAGTTTTCATTATTAGTTTGAAAAAATGTGATGCACAGAGTAAATTCAACTATGTAATAACTGTTCTGGCTGTTATCCTTTGCCCAAATCTAATCTGGCCAGGTAGACTTTGCTCCCCTAAACCAGACTCCTACAACTGCCTTGTTCCCTTCAACCACAAGAACCTACTAAGACACTTACAGACACCTAGCTCAAACAAAAAAATTGCTTTACAGGATGCTGCAGCTGAATCTTAAGCTGTGCAAATTCTATGCACAGTTATGGTATTCTTGGTTTAACAGGAATATGTCCCAAGGTTCTTCTGGGGACAATAGCACAGGTACAGCCTTGTGCCTCTCTGCCTAATCTTCTCCATCTATTTGGTTTTTCCCCCTAACTCCATCTCTGTCCAAGGGCTGTAAGTTATGCCTCCCCCCCCCCCAGTCAGTTGAACAATTCACAGAGCATTTTTTTTAAAAAATGAAATGTCAAGTCACAAGTGCTTCTTTGCATTTTCAGGGAATAATTCACTAGCCCCAAGCTATCAAGTGAATCAGTAGGGCCTGCAAAATTAAGACAGAAAAGGTATTGCAGTTATAGTCTAACATTAAAAATTACCCCTCCATCATTTCAACTCATGCCATAAAGATCAGCAATCATAAAGCTTATTGTATTGGAACATAATACAACAGAAGCTGACATGCAAATCAGCAATGACAATCCAGAGGACACCATTAGCATCTGGATGAGCCAGCTTATCATGCCTATTTGTTATAGTCATTGCCATATTTAAATAAACAAATTTCTATTAAAATCAGGCAAGTACATGTTGTATTTCTGCTTGCTTTGTTCTAGTCGTCATGCTTTTCATATTTTAGTATAGCACAGGGTTCCCTGCTAACACACTGAAAAACGCTAGAGAGTTCAATAGTAGTACTACTAGCAGAAGCTTCCTTTAATTACTGGGATTGTGCACAGAGCTGTTGCATTCAGTTTCTGCCTCCAGGTTTCCCATTGACATTTGACTGGCCATTGTGAGAACATGATACTAGACTAGACAGGGACTTTGGCCTGATCTGGCAGGGTTATTATGATCTTTCCATAAATAAGATAAACCTTCACTCCACTCATACTGCAATTCTACCAAAGTTTTAGCTTGTTTGTCTTTTTTCCACAGGTGAAAAGAGAAAACTACTGAAAGGTATGTGGATTATTCAAATGTAGCTGAATGACAGTTCCTCCCAAAATACAACACCAATAGTGCATCCTAGGACCAAAGAACCCTTGGACCAACTGCCTGGATTGCATGCCAGGTTTCATAACTTCCTCAAGCCATCTAAAAATAGCATTAGGAAAATGAGACAACTGGCATTTACAAAGATGACTGGCTTAGTTGTGTAATCTAAAAAACTGTGACAGATGTATAAGGTTATTAAAGGTTCCTTCTTCCCCTATGCATAGGGAAATCCATATCTTAGAGCTCCTCCTTCATTTATCCTCCCAGAAAGAGAAAATCTGCAGTAGTTTCCACCTCTTGGGTGTGGTAGTTAAGTGGAAATTAAAATGACATTATTATTGTCAAACAATACTGAACAAATGAGACCAAGTTGATTTTGCAACCAACTGTGATTCAAGGGTTGTGCGTCAGCCCAAAATGATGACAATTTCTATGAATGTATGCTTGATGGTTTGGGGTTCAATATAACACTAACAGAAGACAGGAGTGCCTGGCGTGCTCTGGTCCATGGGGTCACGAAGAGTCGGACACGACTTAACGACTAAAAAAAATAACACTAACAGCAATGAGAAGACCAGTGCAGTACCTAATTCCAGCTCAGAGTATTTGAACAGCCTAGAACTTTGAACAAATAGACATGTAAGGTAAACAGAATTTTCTGATTGTATATCTGCTTTGCTTTTTGCATCATCATCATCATTTAGTGCAGAAACAATGAGCCTACTTCTCCCCATACTTGCTCAATGTTCTGGGAATGTAGTGAAACTAGATGGCTTTTCCTAGGTTTCAGAATGAGTCAAACTAACAGGTCTCCAATGAGCTTTTGGCCTAAAGGTAAGGTAGGCTATACCTTCTTGTAGATAATGAGCACTCAAGTTGAGATACTGTTATTTAACTGACTACAGGCATCCTTATAAGGGTCCACAAATGGAGCCCAGGTCCAGAAAAGAAACTATGGAGTTTGTTCCCACAGCTAGACTGGCTTGTTTTGTCTGCGGTACTTCAGGAGCAAGGGAGGCGTACCATGGGAAGTACTGAGAAGCATACACAAGCATGAGGCTGGTTCATATAAAACCATGTTTGTTCTGTACTATAACTTAATACGATGTGCAAACAAGACTAATGTGCTGTCCACTTTAGCTCATTCAGTGTGAACTGTTCATATAACAATGAGCAGTGATCAAAAATGTTATTTGGCTATGTATTTGAGACAGAAGAGTGTCAACTGTGTCATCAGCAGGCAAAATCACTGTGCAGTGGGCTACTGGTAAGACTACTAAGTGACTTGGGTAACCATCCAGAAGATGGAATAAACTGCAGAATCACTTCTGGGTCTTTTTCATAGAAACACAGGAAGCTGCCTTATACCAGGCCAGACTATTGGTCCATCTTGCTCAGTATTGTCTACATTGACTGGCAGCAGCTCTCCGGGGTTTCAGGTAGGTAATCTTTGCCAGCCCTGCCTGGTGATGCCAGGGATTGAACCTGGGACATTCTGTGTACCCTAGGCGAAACATTTGAAAATAGACCTCTGACAGATCTAATGTATTAAATAGATGCCCAGCTGAGAAGAGAGCTATAATGCGCAGCTGAACTACTGGCACCATATGTGAGTTCATTAAACATAGAGAATAGGCATTTTATTCAGGTCATAGTAGAAACAGTGTTAGTTAAGTGACGTGCGTTATATATTAGTAACAGCCCCGTAATCGAATCAGAGTAAAGCTTGTAAGGTTAAAATTCAAGTCAGGAACTTAGATGATTACTATCTGAGATATTCAAATACAAGACAAGGTACTTCAGTATCCTTATAAATGCCACTATCATACACTGGTTCCACTGGAAATCTCAATGCGACAGCTTTCAGTCTACTGTGTCTAAAGGTTGTTCAATGCTTCTTGGGATAAGGTCAGACAAAGGGAAGTTCCCCACTCCTACCTGAGATGGTCTTTTTTACCTTATGAGAAAGGTTTAGTAAACATACCTGAGTCATTCCCACTGCTGTTCCTCTTGGCATAGGCACTGCGGACCACCTGTTCATAAACCTGAGCTCCTATTGTTCTCATGTTTTCACGAATCATGATGCCTTGGGCTTGCATCATGAAGAGGTAGGTGTTCACTGCAAGAAAAACGAATGTTAAATTAGTCACAGCCTTTTTACAGGAAGAAGACAAGTTCTAAAATCTTTTAAAAATTATTTCTTTGCCAATGGTCACTACAGAATGTGTCTTACGTATATTGCTTCTCAATTGCTGTGTATTTTAGATGTATGATATATACAGGTTTTTGTTTTGTTTTTGCTTAAACTCACATGCACTGGAACAGGTTTGTGTGCTTTGAGGTGAAGAAATTTAATAAAATTAGTGAAAGCAGGAAGAGACCACAAGGGCCAACCTGCAATGCCAATACTCTGCAGGAAGGCCCATCTCTTCTCACCCTTTAGAAAACGAGCAAAACTAGCTAGACATGCCTCCCTGGGCAGGAAGTTTTGTAGGGTGGGGGTGCCACTACCAAGAAGGACTATGAAGTGAGAAATAAGGTAGCACACATATGCTACACAGGGCACCAAAGACAGCAATTAGGTATGCTTTGCAATCATGCTATGTAGTGAACTGTGAAGACTAGATGCGCATTTTGCCACAGGCTATGCAGGCAGGGAGATAAGTAGTACTGGAATTTTTTCAGATGTGTTCAAGCACAGAGTTTGTTAACTCCAGGCCATTGCTTTTATTTTGACAGAAGTGGAAAATAAATTCCATCCAGGCACAATGTGCAATGTCAATGCAAGTTGACAAAAAACACTAAGTTTTTATTCAGTGAAGGGCTCTCCTATTTAAAAACAAAGGCCCCTTGCAAGTTTACACTACAGAGGAGAATGTGTGAAGAAATTGTTCTAATTATTGCATGTTGGAAAAGTCCAGTGGGGTGAAAGCCCTGATCAATACTTATTCTGACACTGGGGTTATTTAATGCAACACACACAAAATGAACCATGTATTTCAGATACTAATGTATGAAAACTGTATCAACTGCCCTTGATTTTTACTTGATGCAGTACTAAAAAGTTGGCCTGCAAATAAAAAGAAACACAATGTTGGCCTTAAACACATACATCAGAGAGTAACACACAAAGGGCTAGACTCTAGATCGTTAGTCAGCAAGAAAAGACTGCATCAAGTTAGATCTGAGGAAGCTTATAGATAATAAATTTATTTGGTTGTGCCATGGCTCACCAGAGGAAAGCAGGGAGTCACTTTCTCAGGAAGATTCTTGTCAACCATCCTGTGCAAGAGGCCTATAGTTTTCCAAACTACAGTAAGCCCACAACTTATACACATTTAACTTGTGCCAATTCAGCTTTATGTACTTGGCAAAAAAATTTAAAGGGGGCCATCCAAGAAAAAAATACTTTGGCAATCTCACCTGCCATTTGAACCCAATGTGTTTTGACTATACACACTTTTGGCTTTAGATGCAATCCCCACATAACACCCACATAGGTTGCAGGCTTGTGGTTGGTAAAAAAAATTCTATGCTGGGCTTTCATACTAGGTCATATGGGAAAGGGGTGGTACTCACATGAATGCTCTTCCATGAACAAAAATAAATATATCCATATGTTCAAAAAAACTAGATGTGAAAGGAAAGAGTTCTAACATAGCCTTCTCCCAGACAAGTTAATTTTATATGGACGGAGTGGGGGTGGGCTTTGGAGGAAGATTCAATAATGTGAGAGCAGTCTGACATGGTATAGCCCAGATAAAATATTCTGATACAATCTTTTGCAACATGCTTTTCTGAGAAGGCAGATCCAAAATATTCCTCATGCACCCTCTACCCCAGTATCTCATCAGCAGCAGGAAGGGAGGGCTTCTAATCTACATATAATTGTGCTAGGCAGTGGATGATGTACAGATAAATACACCAAAACAGCTGTCATACAAAAACACCTAACAAATTGCTAGAAATTTCAACCAGTAGTAATGCCAAGCTATTATCCAAACAGTGTTGCCTGAAAACTTCCTTTAAGTTGAAGATAATGAATCTAAATTACTGGGTGGGCTCCTGGAGGCATTCAGGGCTTGTTCACAAAATGTTCTTAATAACTATATTTGAATATTCTGTTTAATCAGACATTATCCTTCATCAGACGTTTTGCAAGAATATTTGAGTTTGCTTTTAATGGCCAACTCACAGATATCTGTCATGCTTTTAATGCATTTTTACAATGCCACTGGTAGCCATGGTGGAAATTTAGTAAAATTGCATTTCTTATTAAAATATTTTAGACCTTGCAGGGTAGTTTTTATAGTCATGTAAATCAAGGGGGAAGAAGGACTCCTCTAACACATGAATATGGCAACTATAAATAAATTGAATCAACAATTAGCATTATGGTATAAAGTACACAAAGAGTGGTAGTGGCATCCTGGCAACAAGGAATGCCCAAGCACAAATATTCAAGTATTTAGAAACGTAGCAGGGGTGAAAGTACAGCATTCCACTTAAGCAGAATACATACACTAGAGTTATTTTTATTTTTTCAAGGAATAAACTTTACCAAGCTACCAGTACTTCTTTCACAATAGCATTTCCACTTAATTATATTAATCAAAATGATTCCATGCTGTGTTATTTATAGCCTTACCTTGGCTAAAAATTACAGTATAGATGCTCTAAGTAAATAAAGGGTTTTCACTCAGAGCTGCCACATTAGATTGGTTGAGTTAAAGAAAGCAGGACTTCATAATGTTCAGCTCAATTTGATCAGATACTTCTATAAAGCAGCTTTCTATGAGATGAGATCCATGGTAAACATTCGTCTGCTTTAGAGGGCCTAAAGGTGACCTGAACTCTCTAGCCCTACCCACATCCTTCTGGAAATTTTCAGGTTATTTTCCTAGAGGCACTTATATGATATATTTCATTTTCATAATAAAATTGTTCACCACTAAACCAGAGAGGGGGAAAGAAGTCACTTAAGAGTTTTACAGCTTAGGAGATACCACAGAGAATTCCCTCTACTGCATCAACCCCACCCCCCAACTTCTGAGGGCAGTAGAGCTATCTAGAGGACCTCCTCTGATGCTCCTAACATCCAAGAGAGTCTGTCAGGAAGGATGTACTGTACACGTGCAATGATGTATAGGTAAAGGTAAAGGGACCCCTGATCATTAGGTCCAGTCGCGGACGACTTTGGGGTTGCGGCGCTCATTTCACTTTATGGGCCAAAGGAGCAGGCATACAGCTTCTGGGTCATGTGGCCAGCATGACTAAACTGCTTCTGTCGAACCAGAGCAGTGCACGGAAATGCCATTTACATTCCCGCCAGAGCGGTACGTATTTATCTACTTTGACATGCTTTCAAACTGCTAGGTTGGCAGGAGCTGAGACCGAGCAACGGGAGCTCACCCTGTCGCGGGGATTCAAACCGCCGACCTTCTGATGGGCAAGCCCTAGGCTCTGTGGTTTAACCCACAGCACCACCCACATCCCATCTAATGATGTATAAGCAAGAGCCAAAAAGAGCAATTCCATTTAGGTATCTATAAAATATTTGTACTCTCTCAAAGGCTCAGACAAGTTTGTTTGTTTTTTAAAGCACCTGTACATTAAGGGGTATGGACTTCTGCTCCTAAAAGGCTCAACAAAAACTTTTCTATTACAGACTTCTTCTTTTTTTCAAATAATCATAGCTTAAATATCAGGACAAGGGTCCAAACCTGAAGAAGCACACAAATCTTGGTACCTCTCAGGAGTCAGGACAAGAGACAATTACATATAACTCTCATATTTGTTTAAGCTGATGGGTGCAGCAAATGCATAAAAGGAAGGGAAGCAAAACCCAATATGTAAATATTTAGTTCCAAAAATAATCTGCATATCCACATTATCATAGCAAATGGGATGTGCAAAATATTTTTTTCTGGTCTGGGTTGTTTTGCCCACTGCACATTTATGCATCAGAATGTAATGGCTTGCAACAGCTACCTCCAAAAAGCACTCAGCAGAATAATTTCCACATATGTCATACAGTTTGAAAATACTCTAGTTGATAAATGAGATTATCTACAGATTACAAATTATTATTATGCAGATTAATGGGTTTATCTAGTCTGGTGGATTTTTGAAAAAGGGTAAATATGAGATCCAATCCAATTTTAGCGTGGTGGCAAATTTTGACATCCGAGCCCCTGAAGACCTAAAGGCAGAAGATTAGCCTGCTGAGTGGCAATAGATTGCCAGCTGCTGACAAACAAAAATCTTTACAACTCCATACACAAATAGTTGCTGACAAAAATGCAAAACATAAAACACTTGTGTCATCAGATGGCAGCTTGTCTCAAGTTCTGATAAACTCTCAGCAACTAAGAAGCACAATCCAATTAGGTTTTGCACACAAAATATTTAGAAACTGGTGGTTACGTCAGTCACTTGCTTGAATATGTACTGTACAATACTGCATGCTGCAAGAATGTATCACTGTAGTTCTGTCTGCCACAGGAGGAAGACATTGTTGCTCTGTGGTAGATAATGTGTTTTCCTATGAAGCCCCTGGTTTATTCTCTGCTTTCTCAGTTTAAAACAAATCTCAGAAGGGAGGGCAAAATCAAAAACCACAATGAGATACTGCCCAAAATAGAAAGTACTGTGCTAGATGGACCTTTGATATAATTGTGCATAAAGCAGATGCATACGTGCATGTCACTTGTCCCATTTTCAGACTTTGGGATCAACCAGACTCTCAGACTGGCAACTGCAAGGCTTGATAGGCAGTGTAGTCACTGCTATTTCAGCAGCCCCAGCACTCATGCCAACTGGGGCAGAAGTTGGGAGAAATAACCATTTGCTCCACCAGCTCTTACTGATGCAAGGAAGAGGCTTGTATCAGGCCTGCTGTCATCATGTGACAGCAGCAGGGTCAGTGCAGGATCCAGTAGATCCTGGGCTAACTTTGCCCCACAAATACCCTATTTAGGTGGTTTCCACTGCCTATTACAGCTATGCATGCTGTTGGTAGCAGTTCCTTCCTGCCTGCCATTTAGGAAGGCACATTGATGTGTAAGTGGGGCTGGGCAGATGGATCCCCCCATCCAAACCGCCTCCAGCAACTAGAGGTGGTAATAATAATAATAATAATAATAATAATAATAATAATAATAATAATAATAATAATTTTTTATTTATACCCTGCCCTCCCCAGCCAAGGCCAGGGCTCAGAGCGGCTTACAAGCAATAATAAAAACAAGATGAATGATTACAACTTAAAAACAAAAATAAAATGCAACATTAAAATAATGGAACATTAAAATATTAAAATGTAGCCTCATCGCAGGAGGAGAAGGAAAAGAAAAAAGAAAGAGAGGGAGGGAGGGAATCAAATTGGCTCCAAGCCAAAGGCCAGGTGGAACAACTCTGCCTTACAGGCCCTGCGGAAAGAAATCAGATCCTGCAGGGCCCTGGTCTCATGTGGCAGAGCATTCCACCAGGCCGGAGCCAGAGTTGAAAAGGCCCTGGCTCTGGTTGAAGCCAATCTAACTTCCTTAGGGCCTGGGACCACTAGGGTGTTGTTATTTATGGACCTTGAGGCTCTCCGTGGGGCATACCAGGAGAGGCGGTCCCGTAGGTACGAGGGTCCTAGGCCGTGAAGACTGCTCTGCCCCATGCCACAACAAATCCCATTCCTCACAGAGGAAACTTCAATTGCAGAAGGGGAAACTCCTACACCATTCCACGTCCAACTGTACTGCTGTTTATTATGGTTGTTGATTGTAAATTAACTTCCTTATAGAAATCCAACTCTTGTAAGTCACCCTGAATGCTGCAAATGCAGTAGAAAGAATTTGGAACAAATTAATAAAATTGGCTTGCTTTCTCAGTACACTTATTCTGAGGTCCACTTATGACATGAAATTCAGACTGAAGCCATAACAATGTCACATTTTTCCAACTTGTGATGGATACACACAACAAATTTCAACTTTCTAGATGTTGCCAAATTAACTTCATAACATGCCTGGCAGTGGGGAGCGAGTCTCAAAGCATCTTTATATACACAGATTAGACACCATATATGAAAAAAACTGTAGTGCAAAATACACTGCAAAATGCATGTGGAAATTATAGTGTTATAGGTAAGTGTTTCATTCTCATTTGGAACATAGGAAGCTACCATTTACAGATTCAAACCAATGACCCATCAAGCTCAATGTTGTCCAGAATGCTGATTGTCAGTGGCTCTCCAGGGTTTTAGCCAGTGGTCTTTCCAAGCCCTATGTGGAGATATTGGGGGCTGAACCTGGGAGCTTGTGCATGAAAAGCATGTGATGTATCACTGAGCTATGCTCCTGCCCTGTACATTGTATGAACTCTGAAGTACTCAGAACTTTCTAACTTTGCATGGTGCATAACAGGCTTGATTCTGCTTGCTGTGTGGCTGAGCAACTACAGAATGGGTTTAATGGAACAGAGCCAATAGATAGACAAGATATTTTCTTCTGTTTTTAGAAATGGACCAAATGATATCATCTGAAGTCAAATTCTGTAATTTGAAATTCAGTTTGTATTTTGTCATTCAGCAGAGATAGCCATGCCTAGTGAGGTGAGATGAGAATATTCTCTGCTAGAAAATTTTCTGGAGAATATTCTCCACAAACTGTAAATTCTAATGTAAGAACCAGTTTTACAATGCACATTTAAAAAAATCTAGTAAATAATAAGTCAAGCTGTGATATTGCTAGTGTAAGTAATGAATAATGATTTTTTTTTGATCCAGTTACATTACTGGGCATTGTGTCATTCACCACTGGCAGTTCTGAAATGTGAGCTACAGAAAACTTTTTTTAGTTTTCAGTTTTAAAAATGCTATTCATTTAATTTTATGAACATTTTAATTCATATGTATTTCAACTATATGTAATAGGCTTTTTTCTATTTTGGTGTGACCTTATTCTTAGCAATTCTATACCGTTGGCCATACAGTGTGATTATATATATACACACACACACACACATACATACATATATACACATAGATACACATACATATATACACACACACAAGAGAGAGAGAGAGAGAGAGAGAGAGAGAGAGAAGCTTTAATGCTTTATTCACTTAAAGTACCTAGGCCTGTACAATTATGTGTAACAGCATGTAAGGTGGCCTTAATTTAAACAGTTGACCTTTCTGTATTTTTATTTAGTGCCAGTAACTGGCTTTTGCAGTGCCATTCAGTGGTACAAGGTGCCATTTACCAGAGATTGACATACTGAAATATATTAATATTATTATTAAAGTTATATCATTTTCAATGCATTAAAATGAATATTCTATTTTAAATGAAAATTCTTTAATATTCTCATTAATCGAGAATATCCTCCAAAATATTATTCTTGAGAATTTAACATCACTAGCCATGTCACACTGCATCATATTACTTCAGCTGAGATGCTTGGATATTCCTCCACTGAGAAGTTACAGTACACATGTAACAAAACTTATATAAAGGTTGTGTAGACCTGTCCCTTATAATGGAGCAGACTGTACAGTTAATACAGACTGCAGAAACTGATGTAATGGACCTGAAGAGAATATTGTTCTTTAGCTTCTAGGCATCTTCATAAGAGCTTGAAGTGGAAGTAGTTAGCACTCCATTAGAAATCTCACTCAATAACATATTGCCTGATTTTTGCTTCCTTGAATCTTAAAAGCGCCATTTCAGATGGCATTTTAGCAATTCTTTGAATAAATGGTTAATACAAAATTCAAGAAATGTCAAGGGCCAAACAATAAGGCAAGTCATTTGACTATGTCCGTAGGTAACAGTGTAAGTCACTGAATACTGCAGACATTTTAAGGCCCTTTAGATCTGGTAACCAGCTTTTGACCATTCTGACTGCTTCCATTCCATGCCTGAAAGTAAACTTTCCTCATTAGCAGCCTTGGAGACAAGCACACCAAAGCTCTGCGAAGCAAGTGGGAAGGTTCACTGAGTTAATATAAAGCATAAGACCTTATCTTGTTTGTAAGGTTGTGCAAGCTCTGAGAGAGAACCGCCTGACACTGCATGGGTACAAGGGCACATACTTGGCACATACCTCTCTGCCAAAGTCACAGGAAAAGAGCCTCATTACACTACAAGTAAGATTAAACCACCTGATGCTGATCCAAGGAAAGACGTGGTGTTTCAGAAAGATTCCTAAGATACTTAAGTGAAAATTTAAAAATCTACATTTGTCGTGAGGAAAAGATCCCTTTGATTAAATACAAACAGAAAGGACTCATAATAAGGATGCTTCACGGACAAAATCAGTTTGAGCACCAATGACAAGGGGGGCACAAAAGTTTGGCTTCTGGTACAATTGTGTCCTAAAGCACCTAGAATAGAGGCTGGAGATTTTCACCCAGCAGAGAGTTAATATCACTAGTATCCAGGGTGGGGGGAAAAACATGTCTCAGGAATCAAAAGAGGATTTGCTGTAAACAGAATGCAATTGCAACATACATATATATTCCTGAAAATCCTTGAAATGACTCAACAAAGTTTCTATTTCTAGATCTGCTACCAAGGATTGCACACGTTATCCTTTTCATTTCTCTCATCCTATCCAAAATATGAATTTATAAAACAGGCGGTGGTCAGTGGTAGGAGGGTAGCAGGAATGGACACAGCAAAAGTAAAATGTTTCACTCATAATAATCACCAAGCACAGAGTGCCTGTAAATTCTAGAAATTTCCAAGTGTCTTGGAAATCCCACTCTTCTCTTAAAAGGAACACATGTGGCCAAAACCTTGGAAGTTCATTGACAAGGATCAGACATGCACTACAACATCTTGGATATCATTTCTATACACAAAACTTTATTTTAAATAAATCTTTGGTCTGCAAATATTTGGGAGCTAGCTGTTAAAGTAGAGGCCCTTAATGTTGCTGACTGGAAGATTCCCAACATATTAACACTGGAACATGAATACTAGAGAAACATTGTATACTTATTTGGTCTTCGCTAGTCACTCACTCACTCACTCACTCATTCATTCACTCATTTATTTGTTTTGGGGTACTTTTACTCCTTTTGTATAACCAAATTTCTCAAGGCATCTTGCAGTATATTTAAGACACAGAAAAATAAATTCCAAACTTGCCAGGAGCCCCTTCCTAAAAGCACATTACCCAAGAAATAGTTCACAGCTTAAATGACATTTAAAAAGGAAATGTAACCACAAGTTACAGTCTATTAACTGCTGCGCTCAGACAAGTATCACATAAATCTAAACATAGCACCCAATTCTACTGTTCTGAATATTCATCCCACATCTGGTCAAGAAGATGACATCCACATAATGATTGTCTTTTTAATAATTATCTGCTTTCTTGCAATGTTTTTAAACACAAAGTCATTAAAAATATTTAAGTAAATAGGTGCAAGGAAACAAAAAAATATATATAGTACAAGCTATCTGAAGAATTCATGTTAGCAGTAGTGCTTTACCTTTATTAAAAAAAAAAACCTTACTGAAATCAAAACAGAACAAAATCTTCATATGTAGTACACATAGCCTCCAGAAAAATTCTAGTATGTTCATGGTTGCAAGTCCTCACTCAGGGCTTGGAAGAATGAACTCAGGATCTTAATCTGGATTAAGATTCTCAAAACTGCTATTTCCATCTGCCTCTGAACACTAGTCGCATTGGAAAATGAGATTTGCTTTATTACTGGACCAGAACCTGCTGTACTGCTTATATAAGAAAATGAGCTCAGACATTAGTGACAAACTTACTGTTGTTGTGTTCAGTCTAGGAAGGTGCATTTAGTATTTTACTCTGCATTATTTAAATCCCTTCCCTACCTAGATTCAGTTGTTCTGCATGAAGTACACACTTTAATTTGTCTAGCTGTTAGTGAGCCTTTATTTCATTTTATTTGCTTGGGGCTGCTTTAATTGCTTTAATTGCTCTTGTTTTCTCAAGGGATTGCCATTTACATACAGCCACCTCCTTAGTGGCCAGGTGTGCCTGTGTCAGGTTTCAAACCAATTACAATGCTAGTACCTCTAGGTGCATTTAAACAAAGCAACTCCACAATCCTTGAACAGGGTTAGAATACAGCATTCACCAAGACACACAACTAAAGTTCAAATACCTGAAGGCTATGAACCTATCTGCAGCTTTTGCCTGACTAACATAGCAATCCTATGTACAGGAAGCCACTGAAACTTATACCAGTTTCAGTTAAGCAAGGGCAATAATAAGTGTGCACTCTTGTTCCAGAAGCACATATACACACAAATAGCATGTTAGACTTTACTTACAACATATTGGCCAGAAAAGGTAGCCACTACTAAGCAAGGCAGACCACTGATTTCACTCAGTGCTTTGTTCCTTTATTTGAAAACTGACCCACTGAGATTATTTTTAAATCCCAAAGCCATCTCCTTCCTTCCTACCTCCTTTATTAAAACATAGTCGTGCCATCACATGGCAACTATCTGAAAGCTATTTTTGAATGGTAAGGAAGGTTGATTCATTTCAAGTAAAGCTGCGAGCTTATCCTTTGATTAAATTCAGAGCTTAATCCACCTAAATCTTGTTAGATCGCAACTAAGTCCCTTGACTTATACGCTTATAGGTGTATAACTACACCAACTCGTATTTTGCTGGTATGAAGAAAAAAAAATCACAGATAATTTTTGTGTCTAAAACCACAGCTGAGAAAGCTATCTGTATATTGGCAGAAAAGAGAAAGTGCTGAGCAGACAAACTATTATCACAAACAAAAATTCTAATAATGGCTGAAATAGGATAAAATATTCAACTTAAGTGCAACAGGGTAAGCTAATATTGATTAGAGCATCTGACTGTGGTTTCTTTTAGAGACCTGCAACTGTAAATTGGATGTATAAAATACAACAATCAAGACCAAAAAGATACTATGTTCTTACTAAAACAAGCAATGATTGCAGAGATATTTAAGCGCTCCGTCTCCCTGTTCTGGCTTTGGGCTTAGCCGCGCAGCCTGCATTCACTCTACAGGACGCACACACATTTCCCCTTAATTTTTGGAGGGGGGAAAGTGTGTCCTATAGAGCGAAAAATACAGTATATGTGCAGTTTCTGCCAGAACTCATCAGATAAGGCTGAAGTACAAATAATAGACAGGATATTAATGCATTGGTTTTATATTATTGCAGATAAAACAGATTTTTTAAAAATGGTATAAAATGAAGAATACTTTAAAATGGAGGTAGGGAACCTCTTGGCTCCATGAGCCAGATCCTTGGCAGGATCAGCCTTGTGGATCAAATCTGAGATGTGGGCAGAGCAACACACACCTCACAATCCTTTATGCAAAGTTTTCAGACACCAGGCAGCCAGCTGGACACTTGAGAACCTGCAATGCCTTCAAAGCCCCTTCACTGTTTGTAAGCAGTTTAAAGATGGCCGCAGCACTCTTATGTGAGCCTCCAGAGCATCAAGCAGGGGCTGTCTGAAATCCTTTTGCAAAAGCACTCTTTAAAGAAGCACCCACCCCTCCCTTTAACATTGCATGAGTGGTATTTAAAGGAGAAGAGGCTGCTTCAAGAGTGTTTTCCTAAGCATTTTAATACAGTCCCTGCATTCAGATGGGAGTGCAGGGATTGTCTTAAAACAATTGGCAAATACACTCTTTGAAGCAGCTGGCCAGTCACACATTGTTTAACCCCTGGCCATAATAAGTTTAAAGTGTCACAAGACACTGCTGTTTTTGCTGCAACAGAGTTAACACAACTAGCCTTCATAACACAGTTTAACCCTGCAGCCCAGAATTGCATTGGCTTTTTTAGTGTGACGCGGCAGCTAAAAAAGCCAATGCAATTCTGGGCTGCATCAATAGGAGTATAGCATCTAGATCAAGGGAAGTAATAGTGCCACTGTATTCTGCTCTGGTCAGACCTCACCTGGAGTACTGTGTCTAGTTCTGGGCACCACAGTTCAAGAAGGACACTGACAAACTGGAATGTGTCCAGAGGAGGGCAACCAAAATGGTCAAAGGCCTGGGAACGATGCCTTATGAGGAACGGCTAAGGGAGCTGGGCATGTTTAGCCTGGAGAAGAGGAGGTTAAGGGGTGATATGATAGCCATGTTCAAATATATAAAAGGATGTCATATAGAGGAGGGAGAAAGTTTGTTTTCTGCTGCTCCAGAAAAGCGGACATGGAGCAATGGATCCAAACTACAAGAAAGAAGATTCCACCTAAACATTAGGAAGAACTTCCTGACAGTAAGAGCTGTTTGACAGTGGAATTTGCTGCCAAGGAGTGTGGTGGAGTCTCCTACTTTGGAGGTCTTTAAGCAGAGGCTTGACAACCATATGTCAGGAGTGCTCTGATGGTGTTTCCTGCTTGGCAGGGGGTTGGACTCGATGGCCCTTGTGGTCTATTCCAACTCTATGATTCTAACCCATATATACTATCAGCTACTCTTTGGGTTCCTTAAAATTTTTAATCACTTAGTCATTTTCAACAGCAAAGTGATATCTATAATCTCTTATCACCTTGAATGAACCAGACAGAGGAAAAAGAATGTAGTTGATGGCATATACAGTTATGCTTCAAATATTTCTTAAGAAAGCAGCAGTCTGCAGATAAACTCATTCCCCTCTTCAGGCATATACTAGATGGAAATCTTAAACTAAGATCATCCACTCTAGATGTACAATACATTCTTCAGTTACAAACTGGTGAAACAATCCCATTCTTGTTTGGCTTTTCAAACCAGGACATCTTTAGCAAAGACTTTCCTGCAGAGCAGATGTGCATAACAGATGACAGCACAACAGCACTGCAGGAGGATTTCATTGCTTTCTGCTGCTCTGGAGGCTGCTGCTGTAACAATCTTCTCTGACTCAGCAGCTGAAGGGGATGCTGGGAAGGCAGCGACATAAAAAAGCCGTACATTATTAATGTGGACTCTGGCAGTAGGCCATGAGTCAGAAAAACACTGAGAAACACAGGACTGTGGACAGAGAGGCAGCAAGGCCTTTGCCTAGTTAAGCATTTCACACCATTCTGTTTACATTTCCCATTTGGATTCTGGCTGTACTTCACATTTCTATCTCAATAATTGGCCAAAGGTGTGGGGGAGCTGGTGGAAAAACCTCAGGGGAAAAGAGCACTCAGAACCCTTAAATGGGGCTTCTCCCTTCTCCATGTGCTTCAGAGGGTCTTTTCACTTCTCTCAGTGCACACCATCTTTACTATGGCTGTGGGACATGAAACCCAGTTCCTAAAGCATCCAACAGAGCTTTTTTATCTGAGTAACAGTGAAAACGCATTGTTTCCCACATTCAATATATTGCTGGTCAGGGACTTCTTGTTTATGCTGTTTAAGCTTAAACTCAAATGTAGCTGGGACACTGAAACTGTGTTTCTCGATACACTACTCCATCTAAAGAATTGCCTTCAGCTCTGGATTTCTCACTACCCTCCCAGTCTTACTTGACAAGCCATTATTACATTTCTGGCTAAAGGAATGTGTTAACGCACACTGAAGTCTGCTTAGAGTTGGTATTTAGTACTTGCATGTTTATGCCCTGATGGGGGAGTAGGTGTGTAGACAGCTTCCCAGATCAAAAACTACACTTCTAACTTGTTCCTGTCAGGGAAATGATCTAAAGGTGGTTTCATTGTAGCCTAACTTAGTATTGATTGCTTTTACATCATGAAATCTCCATGGTTCCTGGAATTGGGTTTACAGACATACTTCAAGTAATCTATTATTAGACCCTGCAAACTATTGTGAGTATAACCAAGTTACATATTAGGAGAAGGGGTCTGAAACTCTAACAGTAAGTGGCTTGCCTAAGGCCATAATTAATTTATGGTGATGGTGAAACTTGAACTAGTGATCTTTCCTCTCTTGTTGTAGTGCTATGACTTCCTTGCCCTAAAGATCTTAGTGATTAGCTACTGACATGTACTTAGACTACATTTTATATACCGTTTCAAAGGAAGACTCAATGCTGGTAATCAGCTTCAACGAGGAATGAACAATCAACAGCATGCAAGCCACTGGTTGTGCAACAAGGAGCCAAGGACAAGTGTACTATGATACAGGGCAATTTAACACTGCAAACACTACCTTTGGAATGTATTTATGATGCATTTCTAGAACCATCAGCAGCTTTGTAAATGGCGATGTGGCCCAAAGTCTACAATTGTGCTCCTTACAAGCATGAAACCCTTGGCAAAAGGCATTTAAACAGTTTTAGGACCTCTTACATTTGACATCAAGTTTTCATAACACACACGTTAAGTGACTCCGCTTGTCTACAACTTGTTTTGAGAGAGAAAATAAATCAACTAAGTAAATCCTCATGAATTCAGCCCTAGCTTTTTCCACTGAACTTTTCATTGAGAGGCTGTACATCATACATCAGTTAAGAAAATTCTTCCAGCTTTGGTCCCTTCTGATGTCAGTGACAACTGGCCAAATCTTCCCCTCTATACATGGTGCCAAGAATTCTGGAATCTAAAAATAGCTGTCTAGTGTAAACTGAAAGGTGCAACTGGAAACCCTCCAAAGCTAAATTACACATATTTTCAAGATGCTGCTGAAGACTCTACACATTTTGGTTTTGGCTCAGTAATCAGCCATTATTTGTGGTCACCACTACCCTTCCCTGAATCCACAGAGCATTCTCTGACCATGTCCCAAACTCTGACATCGCTTTCCTTTTCCCTGCCATTTTTCTGCCATCTGGTTAAGAAATTAAAAAAACAGATATGTTATCAATTTGCGTGGTTAGATTTTTTAAAAGTTAGACCTAATACTTTAGCTGACTTCTATCTACAGATGTTCAGTTATACTACATGTTCATGTATATACTATGTTATACTACATGTTCATGTATATACTATGTTATACCATGTTCATGGAACATAATCTTTCTCGGCTATAAGTGATCGCCAAAAAGGACAGTAAATTTTTTCATGCTATATTATTATTTTGTTTTAAGTATGTAAAAAGGCAGACTATAAATGTTCTATAATAAAAAAATAAGTTGTTAGTATCTTGTGTTGTGCTGGACTTTTTGGAACCTTCTATTGTTTCTGCCCAGTATGCCAATGTTCAGCACAATGATACTCCTACTAACCTCTCTCCAAGTGCTCTCCCTTTGGGATAGGTTTTGCTTGCACTGTTTTTGGTTTTTCTAAAGCACAGAGTGACAATAACTCAAACAGGAGGATCCGGGGTGGCATCTTGGCTAAGGCAATCCTGGTGAATTTATATTGTACATTTTGCTATCTACTTTTTGAGTGGGTGGGGTGAATAAAGCTTGCCTATACCAAGATGGAAAGTTATGTTTCCTTATGGAAATGACAGCTAGATAAGGAATAAAAGGCCATGGAAAGTGGCAGAGAGTTTTGCCAAGAGCTAGCCCACTGACTATTGCAGCGCCCTTTCATGCTTTCAACTAGCAAAAGGTAAGGGTAAGGTAAATAGCAGCTGGTTGATTAAGTCCAGTCAAATGTGACTATGGGGTGCGGTACTCATCTCGCTTCAGGCCAAGGGAGCCGACGTTTGTCCACAGACAGCTTTCCAGGTCATGTGGCCAGCAACTAACATTTTTAACAAACCATCAGCCTGTTCACTATGTGGGCTGAAAGCTTTTAAACTAGATTTTAAATAAACCCACAAAATTAAAAACATGTTTAGTAACCTAACAGGCTGTATTTCAATGTTGGCTGAAGTATAAAGGAATCTCACTCCTCCACAGCCAGCATGTAAACACAGGCTACTTGCCTCTCAAGAAGGCTAGTAAAAAAGCCTTATCTCAAGCAGATACCTCCTCTGCCAATCCACTGCAAACCTGCTTGGTTAATATGATGGCCATAGAGAAATGGGATTTCATTCCTCTGCAGCTAAGCTAGTATAGCTAGCACAGCAATTACGTGAACTGACAAGAGGAGGGATAGAGAGATTTGACCCTTCTCCACCTGCTTAGTCGCCTGCAATGAATTCCATATACTTGTATGCATGGAATTCCTGGTTGCCTATGGCTACCAGGCAAGCTGTTAAACATGGCTGTCTTAAACAAAACATCAAGTCTCATGGGATTCTATTCAAGGTATACTCCATATCTTATTCCCTGCTCGGCAGGATACTGAAGCTTCATTTCATGAGTGAAAGGCAGGAAGGATTTTTTTATATGGACAACTCAAAACACAAGTCTGGGTTTCCTCTACTTACAAGAGGATATGTTATTTTGCTCTCTGCTATAACTACAGTATCTAAACACTCCAGAGCTCTCTCCTGTTGGGAGTCTGTTGTATAGGGAAGCCTTTAATTGCTCCTGGGACTGTGCCAGTAAAAAAAGGATCTTGAGTACATTTCTCCAGAGACACCTCTGACGGGAAGATAAATCTAAAGAGAGATGTATAGTATAGCTTTTTCTCAAAAGCAACACCAGTTCCAGGAGGCAGCAATAATAATTGAAAATGATGATTTATCTGATGCACCATTTTATCTGAGATTCAGAACCACCATTTAAAAAAAATAGTGGCACGAATCATATTTGAATAACTTAAAATTTGCTTCGCAAACAGAGCGTTGTGGCACAAAACAAGGCAGAATGTCGCTTTCCTGACACAAACCCAATTAACACAGTATTGCAAATAAAGACTTCAGTTTCTATTCAATATTAATAATCCCCAAGGTAAACCCACTGAAACTAACACTGATTTAGTCCTCTTAATTTAAATGAGTCAACTCTAAGTAGAACTTAGTTGGATAAAATCCTAAATTTTCCAGCTTATGAAGGTTTTCAGTAGCCCATCTGCCCACATACCTATCTTGATAACTTGGCCTAAAGTAAAGAATAACTGCTTTAGTAAAGCTTCCCTGCTTAGTAGCCTAGAACCAATTAAGCAAGTGACCATTTACAAGCATGAAATGAGCTCAATGAAGTTTCATAACTATTTTTATGAATTGATGGAAATTTTTTATAACAGAAAAGAAAGTGTTACATCACATAGACACCATGCATGCCTTCTTATTCCCTATCGTTTTACCTTTGGTTTCCACAACGTCAAAACTTGCACACATGATGTATGTGTTGTTTGGATAAGCACTTAGCCCTTTATGCAACTCTGAGATTAGTTGAAGTCTCTTGTGTACAAGGAGACAACATCATATGCAACTAAACAAACCTAGCAGGAAACCAATATTCAGATCCCATTGTAGAAAACGGCTGAAGTGAGAGTTACCAGTGCCTTGACATGATTTCCTTTTGCTACTTATTGCTGTACAACAGAGGAACATGTGGAAGAGATGGCGTTTTATGCTACAGCAGCATATTAAGTGGCCAGAAACTCACATCCAGAACTTATGTGTGATTTAATGCTATGAAGAAAATGAATTAAGCTGAAGAAAAATTTAAGATGTACTGTACATACTAAGAGATTATGAAAAGCTGTGCTAAAAAGACAGCTTTCAGAATTAAATAGCAAGTGGACTTCCTATATGGACTCCGGGATTCAGTGACCTTGGGAAAGAAAGCAGGAAAATGCTGATGGCATCAACTCTGGCAGCATTGTCTATATGAAAAGGAGGAGCAGGAAGTCTGTGTAGAATGAACTGGATGGCCTTATGAACTCATAAGGTGAAAAAATGTGATTAAAGATTTTAAAAATGAACTCAGGGAGATAACAAAACATTTTTGCCATCAACAGGAAGCTGATCTGTCAGAAGAGGATGTAAAGGAAACAGGCATCTTTGGGTTACGAACATCAATGTGATATAGCTACACGTGATCAATGCAGTTCTAAGACATATTGCACAAAGTCTTTCAGGACACAATCAGACTGATGTAGAAGGTACTACTCTTGAGTACTGTGTTCCATTTGAGGAATAATTCTAGACTGAGAAGTGTAGTGTTTTGCCTACATAAACCTTTGCTAACCAGGTTAGAAGTATTATCAAAAGTTGCTTTTTCTTTCTTTTCAGGATTGTCAAAGACTTTTGGGAATGCCAAAGAAACACATATAGCTTAGCAACATCATGCTTTATCACTTTACACAACTTGACGCATCCCCTGACAACTTCCAAATAAAAATTGATTAAAAAACGCAAATTCCTTCTTTCTGAAAAAGGCAGCAAGCAAACAGCAGTGTTTGGACTGCTGGAGAAACTCATTCCTTTCTCTTGATATAGTATTTCCACAGGTTACAAAAAATAATTTTATCAACTTGTTTATCTTTAATACAGTGGTACCCCGCAAGACGAACGCCTCGGAAGACGAAAAACTCGCTAGACGAAGGAGTTTTTCGTTTTCTTAGCCATTTCGCAAGACGCATTTCCCTATGGGCTTGCTTTGCAAAAAGAAGCTTGCCCCGCAAGCTCCGGGGATAGCGGGGAAGCGCAGCGCGTCTTCCCCGCTGTCCCAGGACCTCTTTTGTTTTGTTTTTTTTAATATTTTTTATTACATTTTTTCCAGATAGAGATAAACAACACAGAAAAACAAAGAAAACAAGAAAAGAAAAGAAAAAAGACAGATTATTTCCAAAGCTTGTTTCAATCCTCCTTCGAACTTCCCCACATCTCCCGCACAATGCAATCTTAATAATAAATTTGTCAGCAAATTATAACCTTGTTTCATGTGCTTCTTTTGTACTTTCAATTGCATTTTAAGTTTGAATTACTTATTATCCAATTACTCAAGTCCCAGGACCTCTTTTGAAGCAAGGGGCGGCGGGGAGAAGATTGCTTCTCCCCGTTGCCAGCCCCGCAATCTCCGGGGACAGAGGGGAAGGCGCACGCGCCTTCCCCTCTCTCCCCGGACCCCTTTTGAACCAAGGGGCGGCAACAGGGAGAAGCGATTCTCCCCGCTGCCCCTTCCCTTGCTTTAAAACAGGTCCAGGGACAGAGGGGCTCTGTCCCCGGAGATTGTGGGGCAGGCAACGGGGAGAAGCAATCTTCTCCCCGCCGCCCCTTGCTTTAAACAGGTCCGGGGACAGAGGGGAAGGTGCGCGGCGCTTCCCCTCTGTCCCCGGACGGTCTCCATAGGAACGCATTGATTGATTTTCAATGCATTCCTATGGGAAACCGTGCTTCGCAAGACGAAAAACTCACAAGAAGAAAAAACTTGCGGAACAAATTAATTTCGTCTTGCGAGGCACCACTGTATACTGCCTTATTAAATTGAAGACTAAAGTACATGTTTGCAGAAGATGTTGTTTTGTTTTTACTTTAAAGGGAACCAGAGGGGAAGTCAGAATTTAATCACATCACTGGGAGAGGGGACCTAAGACTTCCCACCATATCATTTCCCCCTAGTCTAAACCCTTTCCCTCAAAACTGATGTTAGCTTAGCCAGAGGTAGGGAAAAGCACACCATCCTCTGATGCCAATGTCTGGTCAAATCCAGAGCACTTCACAGCTGTTTCAAAAACAGTGTTTAGCGATAAAATCACATATATCCCATGTAACATTTAGTTTGGCTTCAAGTTAGATTTCCAATTCTCTGTTGAAGCTGATAATCAATTTAATGCATGCTCTTTATATCAGGGTGGCCAACTTTTCATACCAAGTCGACTGCAAGAGTACTTTGACACAGAACCTGCAGGCTGCCCACTGCCTTGTCACATGAGGCAAGAGGGAGTGAACAAGGCCAACATCTGATGCCCACCCCCCCCCCATCCTCATGCTACTTTCTGAAAGCAGGGTCAGCAGGCTTCGGAAATGAGGCATGAAGCTTTGGCAGGGTCCTAGAACCCTCCCACCTCCTCCCCAAAGCTGGGGGGAAATGGTAACTAGGCTTTGGGAAGGAAGGCAGAGGACTCTGGGACCCTATCAGAGCACTCACACCTCCTTCCCAAAGCCCAATGCCTTGCTTACCCAGCTTTGGGAAGGTGGTGCAAGGACTGAGGGGGCATCAAATGGTGCTGAGTGCCACCAAAAAAGGCATTGCAGGTTGCATGTGGTCCTTGGGCCATACAGTGTTTACATGTTGAATTACCTCCCAAGGAGAAAGGTACCTCAAATTACAAATGAATTTCAGATTCTCATTTCCCATTTCAACCTCAGTTTCACAGCGTGTCGGATTCATATAATCTGTCTCTATTGCTTTAACTGATGGATCCAAGGTGGTCTTTAAACATTATTAATGCCGTGACCGGGGTTTGAAATCCCCTGGGCACCAACTGCAGAACAAACATACAAAGTTCCAGTTCGGGGAGGAGGGGGACCCACACAAGTTGTGTGATTTTGCAAAGAATGAAAAGCATAAAACATTAACTGTAACTGGCCTAATGAATGCAATATATTCTTAATGTAATATATTGTTTGGGTGCAAGGGACTAGACTTTCTTCATTTTTAATATAAATTTCTGAACACCTTTACTACCACTGCTCCAACATGTTTGACCACATTCATGGAAGACAATCTTACTCGGCTATAAGAAGAAAGAAGATATGAACCACATTCAATATTATCATCAAAATGGCTACCATTCAGCAGCACGGGAAAAAATGACTGTTAACAAGCAAACCGGCAGTGACAGGTTGAAATAGCACCAAGGATGTATAAAATTGATCCATTAAATCAGGTTGTGTCAAAACTGAAGGTTTGACGTGACAGCTCAATCTCATATTTTCCAAAGAATATTTACAAGCCTTGCATTTTCAAGAGATGTTTTCACCACTGTCTCATTTAAATCTGATCAGAACAGACTGAACTGACAGAGCGCACTTAAAAATTACCACTGCAAAGAATCCAAGCAAGACTTAAAAGACCAGGTGTTCAGAAAACAATGTACAGTTGCACCCATCAAGATCTGTATGCATAAAAAGCAGTGACTGGTTACTTATTGCTCTAGTTGCATATAATATAAAGACACACAAACCATATTAAAATGCCCCATTGCATAGATTTTTGTGAGATTCCAAACATAGTTCTCCATTCACTACTATCATTTTTAAGGGCTTTGTTAACTATAGAAAGGGCATTCTCTGTGGCACTTCCTAAGTTATGGCGCTCCCTAAGTTATGGAACTCCCTCTCCACAGAGGTGTGGCACACCTCTTTATAACAGCATACGTTTAGGACCCATTTTACTTCCATAAATGTAAAATTGTTATAAACTGTTTTTGATATTGTGTTTTAATTGTTGTAACTTGCTCTGGAACCTTAGGGTGAAGGGCAGGTAATATATTGTAATATTAACGCTGTGCAGCAATTAATGCATTGCAGGGGGTGGACTTGACCTTCAGGATCCCTTCAAAATCAATAATTCAATGATTCTATGGGTCAAACTGAGATAAGAGATAAACATATCCAGTATAAAAAAGATTCACACGCAAGCAAGGCTTTATTGCACTCTGAGATCCTTGCTTGATTTGTTTTCAATCAGGATTAATGTCCAAAGGTTCAAGCAGTTACATCTTGATTAGTCTCATAGAAGCCAATATGCAAGGAATACAGTCAGAAGTCCAGTTCATAGATCAGGCAGCCTTTTCAGATAACATGGAAGGGGGAATCATAGAATTGAAGAGTTGGAAGGGACCAGAAGGGTCATCTAGTCCAACCCTCTGCAATGCAGAAATCCTGCCCACAGCTATCCCTGGTTGGGCTTAAACCACCAATCTTCTGGTTAACAGCCAGACACAATGACCTATTGCACCACCTGAAGGGGAAGAAATGTCTCAGGATATAAGTCAAATTCAGAGCAACAGAAGACAGGAAATAGCACATGCAACCTCTAGATATGGCCTCTCTCTGTGTTTAAATGATGCAAATAGCTCCACCTGTTAAAATGTCAAAGCTGTTACTGGACATGCATAGTATCAATATGGTTTTTCCAGCAGCAGCAAAAGCAAAAGCCCTTTTTTTTAGAGAGAGATGCATGTTTACCAGTCTCATATACAGAATAAGCAAACAAACCTCTTTCATAAAAGAGGACCTCTCCAACTTCTGTGTTGCTGACACTAGCACTACTCCTAGCAACAAACTATTCTGATCACTACAATACTTGTTTGCACCCAAAGAGGAGGCAAACACGGCGTGTTGTTTATTAAGTGTTACTGTAATGAAAACATGTTGCATGGTTTGGTGATCTTCTATCAAACTTTGGTTAGTAGCAGAAAAGGCGAACTATTCCCTCAACCTTATGAATACCACCAGAGCCACTCCTTTCGTACAGAGACTGATCTGGAAGCAAAGCTCTAAACAGAACGACATGTTATCACTGCTCCATTGCTTTGAGCAATAAACCCATTAAAGCTGAGGAGTTATAGAGCCAAGCAATATTCCATTTAAAGACTGACCCTACAATTTGCAGATCATGCACTATTCAGCAGCCAAGAATACAAAGTCCAGTCAGCAACAATATACAAGGTCACTTCCACCATGTGGAAGGGGTGTGTATTAGAGGATTGATCACCTTCATTCAAACTTGAATGCTCTACACTTGGGATTTTAAGGAAAATTGACATGGTCAAATAAAGGCCATATAGTAAACTGCATTTTTAACCACTGCAATATGGATCCACTGTATTGAAGATATGAAGTATAAAACAAACTATTTGTTAAATTTGGTAGCATAATGAGGCACAGGCAGGAAAAAAATTGGGATCTACTTGTAGATCTAAACGTTTTGCTGGAGATCAACAAGGACTTCAATTTCCAATTGTTTTCCAATAGTACATTGCATTATATGCCGAGGTGCCTTTGAAGATGGAAATGATAGCTAGTACAGCCTTCAGCAGCCGGACTGCTGACTGGGAACAGGAGGGCTAATTTTACAAGACCAATTTTGGCCTGAAAGCATCAGCTTCCGATTACAATCATACCTTGGTTTTCGAACAGCTTACTTCATGAACAACTTGGAACTCAAATGTTGCAAACCCGGAAATAGGTTTGTGAACTTTGACTCTGAAGCCGAATGTCTGGTGTGGCTTCTGCTTGGCTGCAGAATGCTCCTGTAGTCATTTGGAAGCTGCGTCTTGGTTTCCGAATGTTTCAGAAGTCGAACGGACTTCCAGAACGCATTCTGTTCGAAAACCAAGGTACGACTGTAGATTTCTGCCTCAATTCAAGGTGCTGGTTTTTACTCATTTATACAGCTCTGGACCACAATACCACAGAGATCTCCTCTCCCTACAATGTCAGGGGTGCCCAAACTTTTTTCAAAGAGGGCCAGATTTGATGAAGTGAACATGTGAGAGGGCCAACCAAAGTTGATGAGCTTTTTTTAGGATTGCAGTTGCTAAGCTTTTTTTAGGATTTTACTCCAAGACATATACAGCCATGGGGGCCAGCTAGCAGGCTGGATTAGGCCCCCAAGACAGACTTTGGACATGCTTGCCCTACATGAACCTACCTATTGTCAATTTAGGCTCTTCTTTGTGTGCCCCCTCAGATGGGTGTTGAAAGTGTCACCCTAAGGACAGGCTCTTCAGTGGTGCCTCCCCAATTGTGGAATACTCTCCCCAGAGAGATTTGCTTGGCACCCTCATCATCAACTTCGAGGTGCCAGGCAAGGATGTCCCTGTTCTTCCACGCATTTGGCTCTTAATTGGGGTTATACAGTATAATGATACCCAAGCCTGTATTGGTGTTCATCATCCTTTTTATGTTATTGCAGGATAAGACTTTTATTGCAGGATAAGACTTTTAGTTTTATCTCCTTTTAACTTTTTATATTTTTAAATTTTTGTATAATGTATGGGTTTTGAATTACAAGTTGCTATGATACATTTTATGTATAAGTGATGAATAAATGCTATTAATGATAATAGGTTTGTCTTAAAATAAGGCCTAACTATCCATATTTCTTGATCCGATCCAGGAAGGATCCCCTCCTCACAGGCAAGAAGCTAGTCCAAAAACACTGCAAGATCAGAAACACACAGCTCAGAAAGATCTTATATTTATAGGTCTGCCTATCACTCACTACCACAGTAAAATATGCAAAAGTCTGCAGCCAGTTTGCATAATGTACAAAGATACAATTTGCATGAATATGACATCAGGTCATGATTACAGATACATTTTCATGCATTCTGTAGCTGCATACATATGTATTTCCATTTTCTAAAACCCATTATTCTTCATAGAGATAAGAATAAGCCCCAGATTTTTTTCTTATGATAAACTGCAGCCCAAGCTTTTGAAGAGCTGACTCTTTTCAAATTGTAGGATAGAACCCTGCTGGGAAACAGCACCGGAGTCAACTAGTGAAAGACAATTTTTCATATGTCCCTGTAAGTAAGGAAATGAAAACAGCAGCAGTGTTATATGGCTCAAGTGGTGAAAATTTAGCTGTACTTTCTTACAAAAGTGATATGTGTAAACCAGTCCATCTGGCATTTCCCATGTTCATGCAAAATGGTCACCATGCATACTGGCTGGCCTGGTAGCTGTTCACCATTTCCTGAAAGAGACACAGGCAGCCACCCTGCTGCCTGTATGTAGAATGCAGGAGTTGTTGTAGCCTACAGGATTCAAGGTGTGCTTCTGAGTGGGTGCAGGAGGGACAACTCCATCATGTAAACATGCATTCAGCACACCCTAGACCCATTAAGTCAACCCCACCCAACTGAGGCAAGGGTCAAGAGAGCAAGAATCTGGTTACATCATTTTGGGAGTGCTATCCGTATCACGAGGCCGCATGAATTGAAATTTATCCCACTGGGGAGGAGCTGCATTGGAAACTTCAACTGGAGTTGCCACAACAGTGTTATCTAAGCCTAAGGCACTACAAAGCTGAATGACTTTATCCTCAAAGTGCCATGCCAGGTATTCCATTGGGAATCTAAATACATGCGATAAGAAAAGGAAGATGCGGTCCACGTGAAAAGCTTTTTCTAATTCACTTAGTAAGATTTTCTGATAACCAGAAAATTTAAAGAATATTGTCAAACAATGACCAGCATGTAAAAAAAACCTGCAGCTTAGCAGCTACTGTGCATGTGCAAGCACCGAAACCCGGAAGTAACCCTTTCAGGTTGTAACTTCTGGGTTGCCACGGGATGCAACCTGAAAAAATGTAACATGAAGCAAACATAACAGGAGGTATGAGTGTATGTGAAATAGATGTAGTCCTTATGTACTGTACTGCCAATACCACCTGAGTACAGAAACCAGGCTTGGCTTTAGACTGAGAGAAAGACAAGGGAGCAATGGAACAAGTTTGTTCTCTTAAGATAAATTTTAACTAGTCCAAACTTTGGTAGAAAATTAGTGTATACAACTGACAACTGTTTGTCTAGTGAGACCTTGAGAAGTATACCTGTTAGGAGCTAATGTTTATAACAATGTGCTTTGTAGCCTACTAAGACTATGATATTTCTCAAAGCCAGCCAAAGGTTTCCTAACTACAAGTGAGTTCTCTCTCTTTCTGAAATCTAGGTATCAAGCTAGGAAAATAGTTTGCATTACACATTCCCAGTCAGCAATTGCATGAACTTTATTCAGTTCACATTAACACAGTTCAAGAAGGATTGCAAGCTTGAAATAATTTGTAGGAAAGGATCAGGGTCTAAGAGAAAACCCAGCTAATTAGGCCAATCCCCAGCTTGAAGACAAGACCCTCTTCCCTGATCCACTAAATGATCACAAGTGGGCGGAGGGGGGGGGAAGAGTCTGGTGCTTTTTATTTATTTTCAATATTTCACAAAGTTGTTAGAGCTTGCAGAATGAGACTAAAGTAAAAACATGCACTGGGTAATAAAAACATGATGGAGCTTTTAAAAAACAAACATGAAGTACAGGGTAGAAAATAATATATTTTTTAAAAAAATCTATTGCCTTTAGAAGGCATGGGAAATAATTTGACCACCTAGGGCACAAGTACATTGAAAGTAGGCACTGTGAGCTCCCTATGGAGGTCATTCTGTTCTGGGGTGCCAAAATTGAAAAGGTCTTTTTACTCATAACCACCTGTACCTAACCTGGCAGGAACACACAAAGAAGGGCACCCACTTACTTACTCAAAGGAGCCCAGGGCAGCAAGCAAGCAATAAAACAATTTTAAAAACATATTTAAGACATCTAAAAAATGTATATAAAAAAAGAAAATTCATTGTTAAGTGGGTACATGTGAAGAAAGTAGTTATTGGTTGCAATTTAACCTACTTTTCATTCATTTGGATGGGTGATAAAATAGTTCCTTAAAGATGCATCTGTCACACAAAAATTACTAACAAAAGATCATATGAAAGCAATTTACTATCATAAACAAATTCAGTGCAGCAATAACAACATACCAATGGCTGCACTCCAAAAATATATTTAACTCCCAAAAGTTTGAAGGAGAGAGCAACATTTGGCACCAGAAACCTGTCAATGTAGGGGACAAATGCATTTCTTTTGGGCAGGAATTCCACAACCAGGGTACTACTACAGTGGTACCTCGGGTTACAGATGCTTCAGGTTACAAACACTTCAGGTTACAGACTCCGCTAACCCAGAAATAGTACCTCAGGTTAAGAACTTTGCTTCAGGATGAGAACAGAAATGGTGCTGCGGCAGCAGCGGGAGGCCCCATTAGCTAAAGTGGTACCTCAGGTTAAGAACAGTTTCAGGTTAAGAACGGACCTCCAGAACGAATTAAGTTCTTAACCTGAGGTACCACTGTACAGAGAACTCGCTGTTCCAAATTACTGCCAGTGTGATACACTAATTAACTAGACTATGAGAAGGGCTTCCCCCACAGCTCTCAAGGCTTGGGTTGGCATTTTTCAATAACATTTTAAGCTACCCTGAACATAGGAAACGACCTTAAACAATTCTAGCCCAATGCCGTCTACTCCTTGCCCAATACTGTCTTGCGCTGCCTGCTCTTAAGGATCTCATTAAGTCGTAAGACATTCTCATTAAAAGAAGAATTTGTGCTCTACCAAGTTGCTAAGCACAGTACACCATTAAACCTATAAATACAAACCTGCTTTGCAGAAAATGCAGACATGCAAGCCACAATATATGGTTCATGGGCAGCATTTGGCTTGCAATTCATACATTGTATAGTCCTGCTTTAAACACATCATATTCTTTTTTTATGGGGGAGAATCCCCTCCAGCTCCCTTCAAGCTCCAATTCTAGATGTAAACTTTGGAAAACACATGATGTGAGTTAGCTATTAAACTTAGTTATTTTGTCACCATGAATTATTTTGCTTATCCATTTCAGGACTCTGAAATGTCTACTGCAGCACTAATTCCTGAGAGTAACCATATTACTCTACTGCAGTAAGAACAACATTTTGTGGTATTTTAAAAACAAGCTTACAGACTCCATGCATCACATTTTGTTTGTGACCGTGGAAATATCCCTGTGATATATTTCCCCTACTAGAACTGACTTTGCCTCAAAGTACATAGCCTGAGGAAGCCAAAGCTCACTGCCAGCAGCAGCATCAATATTGAGAATTATATTAAGAAAAGCAAGTAAAAAACTTTTAATGAATAGGAGTGTCTCTAAGGACAACACATCTAAAATAAAACCATGGGACAGAGAGTTGAACTATCTTATGATACTGTAGGAAAATGTAGTTACTATGAAAGGAATTGCTCTTCTATATATGTAACAGATAAGCATATAATTTAGACACCATTGAAAGTCAACCCAAATTAGCATTCAGCACTGCCCCAACCCTCTCCCTAAAAAATGTTGATGTCTTCAGTGGAGAGCTTCCAAGGACCTGTGCAGCTATGGGTAGGATATCCACCTACAATCTGAGTTGATTGGGGGACATATTGCCTTCCCAGACCCTCTGAGACTATGTCTGAGGTAAACAAAATTACCCTATTCTTCACACTCATGAGAATGGTAGGTGATCTCACTAATGCACTCAACAGTGGCAAGTTGGTGAATTCAATAGTGTGGACTGTTGAACACATCTCACATTACATTTTTGAAGCTATAAGAACAAGATTAATAGCCCAGTCCTATGTATGCTTTTCCAAAAGTGCCAGTTTATTCAATGTTTACTCCCAAATGCAAATATGTACTAAAAGAATAATGCATACAGGACTTGATGTTCATTTAGCACAATCTGTGAGGCAATGCTAACAATCAAGTCTTCCTGGTGTTGCCTCTCTGGGATAAGATTGCCGTTACCATATAATAAAGACTTTTCAGTGTTGGCACTATGCTTACAGAATGTCTTGCCACCTGAGATCTACACCAGGGACCTTTTAAAAGTGCCAATATATTCTTTTAAATAGATATAGTTAGGCAGGTGTGTTGTTGTTAAAAGTGTTGGTTTTATAGCAGATATTAGACTGTTTGGTTATTTCCTTTGCCAAGTATGACTATTATGAAGTGTTTATTATTAGATTGCTGTAAAAAAGGTGTTTTTTATTTTAAAAAACTAATTATTTTCAGTGCACATTAATAAAAAACAATAACTTACATGGCCTATGCAAACTGGGAAGAAAAATCACAACCTTGCTAAATTGAACTGCTTGCCATCAAGTTTCAGTGGCTCTAACATTTTACTGAGTGCAAGGTACAGTGATTCAGATAGTTTTCAAACTACTCTTAACAAGCAATAAATTCATTCTTAGGTTTCTGCAACTGCAGTATCACTAGTTTACTTAAAGTAACCAATGACTAATGCATTCAGTATCAATTGACATTTAAGCTAGCTACTCTGTGTGACATTAAACTGGCAGATATGCCTGCCATCTCCTCTATAGGTGAAGCTATATCCTAACTGTTGCTGGCTAGGGGTTGGGGTTGTAGGAGTGTGGGAGGCAGTGTTAACCATTTTTTGCCTTTCCAATGCCTTCAATTGGGTGATTAATTTATGTTGGCATTTTTGGTGAAGCGCTTGGGACCAGAGAATGAATTTAGGATGACATGTAACTTTGTTTATCCCTCTCCTCACCTGTAACATGCCCATTCCCCACTCTTTACACCAGCATAACTTTTGCCAGAGGGTTTCTCCTCATGGTAAGTAGATATGCCAGGACAAGTTATTTATGTTGCTGAATAGGGGCAAGAGAGCAAGGGGGAGAGAAGTGCCACATCCTAACATCTCCCAGCTAGCAAATCTGAGGGTTAGGATTGCACCACACTACTGAAGCCTTTAGGTTCAAAAAGCTAGGTTTATTACATTGTTTTAAGGGTCGGGTGCCTCATTGTACAATAAATGAATATTACATGTTACAAATGGCAGGCTTCATACTGCAGGGAAGGTACCGAAATCAGCATTCAATCACAATAGAAATTAAATATTACTAAAGTTTGCACCCAACATTATAAGGGGAACACAAACCTGCAAATTCCTTGGAAAGCACTACAGTAATAAAGAAATGTTTTTAAAGAATTTGATCATGAGGTAGAAGCCATTTCTTCTCCATGTGTCCAGATATGTCATATCAGAATACTAACATAAGGATTTCTAGGCTCTTACTGCCTTGAGGTAACTGTTTATTTACATCTGTATTTCCCAAACTTCTGAGTTCACTGACCCACTTATGAGCATATAAAATTGCCATTGACCCCAACCAAAAATCTTAACAATATAAATGAAATCAGGTCAAGAAATATCAGTAAGCAAACACCTTTTAATCAATCACCACTATTAGGAAGCATAAAATGTACAATATAAGGAATATTATTATAATCTGGAACCACCTTATTAAATGCTGAGACTCCTCACTGGCAAGGGAAGGGCACTCTGTATATATTCCCATGCCCTTTACTTCTGAAGCTCATAGTTCCTAACTATTTTTTTCAAACTATGTTGTGAATTTCTTTCCCACCCAAAGAGCCTTTTTCAGCCCCTAGATCTTTATTCATCCCCTGCACAGTACTATCAACCACTTTGGGAAACACCAATTTAGACGGGTCAGATCATGGTATCTAACTGAAATAATACCAAAATTCTGTCCTAAAGCTTGTATACAGGAACATTCACATACTCAGCGAACCATTTCTGTGATATAAAAGAAATTCCTATTTAGCATTAAATGAATACATTCTTACTGCAAAACCATCCAAAGTATCCCTCAAATTTCCTAATTGTATGTCAATTCAAACACAGCCAAGACCTAAATAAATACTGTTATTCTCAAGAGGAATGATCTGATCCCAAACTCCATTAGACAGTAACAGTAGCAATGTGGCAGGTGATCGAAAGTATAATAAAACTTTGTTTCACTCTCACCAGACATAAAAAGACCACAAACATGACAGCACAGAAAGTAAAATCTGCAAGGAGATAGCAATTAGATGAACTGCAGTAATTTTTGCTTAAGTGAACAGAAAAATGTCCCTTATAATAGATGTTTAATAATAGGTATTTAACAATCAGCAGAATATGAGCTTAACTACATAAACAGCAGTACCTTATGGTATTTAGGAGCGAGGCAACCAACATCACTAATTATTCATTCAATGCTTTTTACTATCACCACCAAGCATTTGAACCTGCTGCCAAATCTCTACCTGGAAGGCCCAACCTGCAAGTTTTACCTATGCTTTTTAACATATCCATTTGGGAATTACTCAGGTGGAGGTCCTAGCCAACCAGACCAATTCCCTCCATTATGCCTTTTTAAACGAGGCACCAATGCCCAGATTACAGGAGGAAAGGAAGAGGAAATCTACACTCAATCACTCTTCACAACCTCCCATGAAAATATACCTAACATCTTCCTTCTGTTTGTATGTAGAAGGGGAGAGGATAAAATGGTGAATTAGTCAAGGTCAGGATACAAAGGGGGGGGGGAGAGGGAGAGAGGGAGAGAGAGAGAGAGAGAGAGAGAGAGAGAGAGAACACACTTTGAAGGAAGAGATAATTCATAGCCAGGAGGGAGGAACTGGTGTCAAAAGACTATTCTTAAAGCACACACAGGGATATACCGAACCCCCAAATTAACGAAAAGCCCCCCAAAAATAATACTTGCAAGAGTGTCGATGCCTACCAAAACGCACGGACTTTATGTTTTATAAACAGGAATAATGCTGTGGACATGCTGCAATATAGATCCACACCAGAGACACGCTACAACAACGCAAAGTATACCTCACCCCCCCTCCTTTCTATGCAGGCGCAAAGGAGAGGAAATGAATGCCTCGGATTCTTAGAACGGAACCGGGGAGGGCGAGAGCGGGAAAAGCGGGCGGCGAGGTGTACTGGAGACGGAGGAAACTAGCCAGGCCCAAGCCAGGCCGGGGGGGGGGGTCTGTGTGTGTGTGTGTGTGTGTGTGTGTGTGTGTAGAGGTGGGTTAGGGGTATCCTCTCGAAGTTTCTGTATTTGCATATAATATTGTGGGGTGGGGCTGTAGGCTACGAAAATGTGCTGTTTTACACACAGATCTCAAGGCACACACCTTTGGAGGGGAGGGGGCGAGATATGGCTGTGGCGGCGGTGGGGGGGGATGCCTGAGATCCCGCCCCAAGGCTGCGGCAGTCGAGACCACGCAGCTTGTCAGCCGGGCCTGAGCAGCATTGGGGGGGGGTGGCTGTTCACTCCACATCACCTCCCGCCCGGCAGCAGCAGCAGCACCCCTAAACATCCGGCTCGCCCCCTCCCCTTTCCCGACCGTTAGGAGGGAAGTGGCTGTGGGAGGGGGGAGAACCCTCCTCGCCTTTCCTCAAAAAAATAAACACCCACCCGCTCAGGCGAGGGGGGGAATGAAGAGGCGACCCCCCCACACACAATGCTTCTCCTCACAGGAAGGAGGCAGGGGAGGCTCCATCTTGGGGCTCCCCCCTCCCCACATATATGAAGCAGTCGTCACCCCATTTTATCCGCCCCCCCTCCACACACGGTCACTTTCAGGTCCTGAGGCAATTGGCCCTCGAGAACGCGCCCGCGCGCGCTCCCCACCCCCCCCCCCACCCTAGGTTTCCCTCACGGATTCTCCCGCCGGGCTTCGCCCTTCTCCTCACCGATGCCGGGCGCCACATAGACGAAGTAGAGGAAGGAAGAGGAGAGCGAGAAGAAGAAGAGGGCGGCCAGCAGCGAGCGCCGAGGGAGCCTCCAGGGCCTCCGAGGGCTCCGCTGCCACCGCATGGTCCGGCCCCGCCGCGCCCCCGCCGCCGTTCGCGGGAGGAGGAGGAGGAGGGCAGCCCGGCTGAGGAGGAGCGGGAGGGCTGAGGCAGGCGGCGGCGCACTGAGGTTCCTCCTGCTGCTGCTGCTGCTGGCTGTGGAGCTGCGGCGGCGGCGGCTCCTCCTCCCTTTCCCTCAGTCGCCTCTCTCTCGCTCCGTGCGCGCCTCTCCTCGGCTCCGACGCCGCCGCCGCATGAATGAAGAGCCGGCCTCCGAGGGCGCCTCATAAACACCCTCCTTTCCCACCCCTCTTTTCCCTCCCCCGCTCCCTCCTCTTTCTTGTCCTCCTCCCTCGCCTCCCCTTTTCTCCTCCTCTGTGGTCGCGGCGGAGGCTGGAGCCGGCGGCGGAGAGAGGCTGTAGGGGGCGGGGAGTGGGAGGCGCCAGCGGGAGGCGGAGCCAGGCCCTCACCGAGAGCGCCTCACCTCACGGCCCAAAACTGAGGAGCCCGGAGGCGGAGGCGGAGGCGTCGCCGCTCTCCGCTCTCCCTTCGCCCAAGCTGAGCCCTGGAGTTACACCGGTAGCTTTTGACCTCCCTCAGACATTTTTTTTTTCTTCCCTCAAAATCAAATTTAATTATACAATCTATTAAGGTACAACCTGTCACAAGGGTCGTCGTTGTTGTTTTTTAATTAAAAAATGGCATCAGGTATACACGCCATCCATGCATTTAAAAACGAAAACCAAAAAAAAACCTATGCTTGGAACAGGTTGTTTACCTATTAACTATCATCTTCTTTTTCATTATTCCTCCACTGCGTTTAATACAGTACTGGACATGTCAAGGGCAAACACGTAGGTTGACGTAAAAATAAAAAAAAATCTGCACCTAAGACTAACGCCTTGCTGCCTTACTCAATATATTGTTATATTTTTCATTTATTCGTTACATTTGTATACCGCGCTTCGTCTTAAAGATCTCGGGGCAGTTCGCAGCATCAAGGTATATAATAGAAACAAAATACATAAAACACACAAACACGTTTTGATTACGTTTATCATGTGTTTTGTGCTTTTTATATTGTACCCACGGGTATTGGGCGGCACACAAATAAATAAGTGCAAAAGGATATAAGAGGAGCAGTGCTCTGGCAAGGTTGGCCCTTCATCCCGGTGACACACCAACTGTATGATGTGTGTTATACCCCAAAAAAGCAGTGTCTAAGTGGAGAAGTGTTTGAAATATCGTGTTCCCAGAAGTCGCTCTGCCTTGACCTGTTTTCTTTAAAGAGACCTCAGTCCGAACATCAGCATCCTGGTCCAGGGATAAGAGTTCGTAGTCAGCCTCCTCGGTCTCTGCTAAGTAGTCTGAATGTAGGAGGAACTTGGCGCCCTTTAGTCAAGTTGCCTCAGCAAGCTGAGATGCTGGAATGGAGCGTGTTGCTTGGTCGCTGGATTTTGGTTGGGAGGAACATATTGCCATGTTGCATGTTCCAGCTGCGTAGGCCTTCTAATACGCTCCACCCTGTTGCTCACATACACATATAACCTTCTTTTCTCATTGTGTATGACCTTTCTGTCTGTGTAAAAGGTCACACTCTCAAATTGGAGGCCCAATTCTTTTTCTATCAACTCTGCCAGTTCTACTGCCAGCATGGCGCCACACAGCTGAAGCCTTGGCATGAAGTGTTCTTGGAGTGGTGACAGCTTGGCTTTTCCCAAGACGAAACCCAAATTGAGGCAATCTTCAGCAGGTTGATGGCCTCATCTGGAGTGAGTACAGACTTCAGTCTGTCATCCATGTAAAAGTCTCTTTCAATAAATTGGTGCACATCTTATCTAAACTTCTCTGCTACAATCTTTGCAGTTTGGTATTGTCACAAGCGTTGTTGTTTTTTAATTAAAAAAATGGCATCAGGTATACACGCCATCCATGCATTTAAAAAAGAAAACAAAACAAAAACTATGCTTGGAACAGGTTGTTTACCTATTAACTATCGCTTTCCTTTTCATTACTCCTCCACTGCATTTAATACAGTACTGGACATGTCAAGGGCAAACACGTAGGTTGACGTAAAAATAAAAAAATCCGCACCTAAGACTAACGCCTTGCTGCCTTACTCAATATATTGTTATATTTTTCATTTACATTCGTTACATTTGTATACCATGCTTTGTCTGAAAGATCTTGGGGCAGTTCGCAGCATCAAGGTACAGTATATAATAGAAACAAAATACATAAAACACACAAACACTTTTTGATTACGTTTATCATGTGTTTTGTGCTTTTTATATTGTACCTACGGGTATTGGGCGGCACACAAATAAATAAATAAATGCAAAAGGATATAAGAGGAGCAGTGCTCCTCTGGCAAGGTTGGCCCTTCATCCCGGTGACACACCAACTGTATGATGTGTGTTATACACCGAAAAAGCAGTGTCTAAGTGGAGAAGTGTTTGAAACATCGTGCTCCCAGAAGTCGCTCTGCCTTGACCTGTTTTCTTTAAAGAGACCTCAGTCCGAACATCAGCATCCTGGTCCAGGGATAAGAGTTCATAGTCAGCCTCCTCGGTCTCTGCTAAGTAGTCTGAATGTAGGAGGAACTTGGCGCCCTTTAGTCAGGCAGAGGGCCTTCTTGGTAGTGGCGCCCGCCCTGTGGAACGCCCTTCCAGCAGATGTCAAAGCGATAAACAACTACCTGACATTCAGAAGACATCTTAAGGCAGCCCTGTTCAGGGAAGTTTTTAACGTGTGATTTTACTGTATTTTTGGTTTTATGGAAGCCGCCCAGAGTGGCTGGGGAGGCCCAGCCAGATGGGCGGGGTATAAATAATAAATTATTATTATTATTATTATAGTCAAGTTGCCTCAGCAAGCTGAGATGCTGGAATGGAGTGTGTTGCTTGGTCGCTGGATTTTGGTTGGGAGGAACATATTGCCATGTTGCATGTTCCAGCTGCGTAGGCCTTCTAATACGCTCCACCCTGTTGCTCACATACACATAGAACCTTCTTTTCTCATTGTGTATGACCTTTCTGTCTGTGTAAAAGGTCACACTCTCAAATTGGAGGCCCAATTCTTTTTCTATCAACTCTGCCAGTTCTACTGCCAGCATGGCGCCACACAGCTCAAGCCTTGGCATGAAGTGTCCTTGGAGTGGTGACAGCTTGGCTTTTCCCAAGACGAAACCCAAGTTGAGGCAATCTTCAGCAGGTTGATGGCCTCATCTGGAGTGAGTACAGACTTCAGTCCGTCATCCATGTAAAAGTCTCTTTCAATAAATTGGTGCACATGTTATCTAAACTTCTCTTCTACAATCTTTGCAGTTTGGTACGGTCCATAGTTTGCAATAGCCGGGGATGGTCCATTTCATGCAGTATTCCTGGATGTCTGCTTGTCACTGTACCATAAGAAGCGCAGATAGTTACGGTGGTCTTCTCTCATGAGAAAGAAGTAGAACATCTGAAGCGGAGGAGACCTCTGACCAGCCTGTTGGTCAGGTCCGAGCCGATGAGGAAAGCCTTGTTCAGTAAGAAGCCCTGGAACTGGGCGCTGGAGTCGATCACTACTCTGATCTGCCCAGGTTTCTGTGGACGGTACACACCAAAGAATGGGAGGTACCAGAATTCTTCACAGTGGTGAAGGGTTCAGCATGTACGTTCGCTAACATCTTGTCTATGAAATCGACAAAATGGCTTTTCATCCCTTTTCGCTTGCCTCATGTGCATGTACTACCACTCGGTAATGTTTTTAGAGTCTCCGTCAAATTCCAGTATTTAACAGTTATATCTGACTTGGTTCTTCATAACTTAATCAGGAAATACTGCTGCAATTTTTACAGACCCAAATTTGTGAATGTAATGTAGATCTTTTTACCATAATGAATATATTTAAATATCTTGTCTCACAGTGAAGCATTGGATATATACCATAGATATGTGAAGAAAGCTTGACTTGTGTTGTTGTTTTTTTAAAATAAGTTGGCCTCTCTTTGTTTATCACTGCTAACTGTCCTGGTATCCGAATCTTTCAGTGGCTCGTTCTGTGTTCTTGTTTATATGGAGTTGTGTCTAAATTTTTTACGGAGTTGAAAGGGGTGGGCGCCACTACCAAGAAGGCCCTCTGTCTGGTTCCCTGTAACCTCACTTCTCGCAGTGAGGGAACCACCAGAAGGCCCTCGGTGCTGGACCTCAGTGTCCTGGCTGAACGATGGGGGTGGAGACACTCCTTCGGGTATACAGGACCGAGGCCATTTAGGGCTTTAAAGGTCAGCACCAACACTTTGAATTGTGCTCGGAAATCACAATTTAAAATGACAAAGAGAAAAGATAAAAGCAATTTAAAAACAAAAACGGAGCCCTCTCTGCCCAGCAGCCGTAGAAGCACTCCTTTATGGAGCCTGTCAGGCCCCGCCCTAAGCCAGATGGAGAGAAGCAGGACAGGGCCCTTCAGGCTCCCAGCAGGTCAGTCCTGGCTCTGGACACCAGCACACATACTGAGAGTGAACTGTATCTGTTTCCCACCCAAGCTGAAGAGGTCGAAGAACTCTGGTCTAGCCAGGGTTTGGTTGCTTTGCTCATCCAATACAACATACATCTTCACAGCCTGCTCCGGATGCCCTGCAGTGAAAACCTTGGCCAGGCTTACCTGATTGCAAGACCGGCCACCGTTTTCCACACCACAAACCTGAGTGCAGCGGACACCCACCTCTGTCCTGGCTCATTCGCAGCTGGTTTTGGCGTCCTTTCCACTGCCGCTGGAGCTGCTTCAGCTGAAGAACCTGAAGAGTGTGCCGGAGGAGAGCTATTTGGGTGTAAGTCAGTTGGGTGCTTCTCCCTGCTACATTCACGACACCTGACCTTGGTCAGACGGTCCTTTGCCATGTGGTCCTTGGTCCTTTAGCAAGGCTTACCGCTCTCCCCGTGGCTCCTCTCTGAACTCTCTGCATTTGTTCAAAGGGTGTGGTTTCTTGTGCAATGGACAGGCTGACTCCGTCGACTTCTCCATCTTGGGCTTGCTGGCATCATCTAACACGTCTGTCTTCCTCACTGAAAACACTACTTTGGGTGTGATGTCCCTAGTGGATTTATTCTCTTTGTAAGAATCTCCATAGAGGGACGCGGGTGGCGCTGTGGGTTAAACCACAGAGCCCAGGACTTGCCAATCAGAAGGTCGGCAGTTCGAATCCCCGCAAGGGGGTGAGCTCCCGTTGCTCAGTCCCTGCTCCTGCCCACCTAGCAGTTCGAAAGCACATCAAAGTGCAAGTAGATAAATACCTTCCAGCGGGAAGGTAAACAGCATTTCCATGCGCTGCCCTGGTTTGCCAGAAGCAGCTTAGTCATGCTGGCCACATGACCCTGAAGCTGTACGCTGGCTCCCTTGGCCAATAAAGAGAGATGAGCATCGCAACCCCAGAGTGAGTCACGACTGGACCTATTGGTCAGGGGTCCCTTTACCTTTAAGAATTTCCATAGAATCCAGCCAAGTCAGTTTGTGGGTCACTTCTTTCTTTCGTGATCTGTGTGACAAATGGAAAAACGGTTGTGAAAGGGGGATAGGCACCGCCATGCTTTTCTTTGTAGGTGGTGACCTCTGTACCCCACCTTTCGTGTAGAGGTAGCAGAAGCTTAGCTGTGATTTCTTTCTGGGACATGTGTTGATCAAGACACGCAAGGCCAGGAAGCTGTTGATTTCTTTTAGCTGCTGCCAGCCTGAATAGTATGTCTGCCAAGTCCCACAGTTTGATCCCTCATAGTCAATTTTGGAAAAGATTGAAGTCATGGCGCTCCTAAACTTGCTGGAGTGCTAGTTTTTGTTCATCCACTAGAGCTGCATGGATGCATCTTGCCTGATCTGAGGAAGAAGGCCCTAGCCATGTGGTCAAAAGGGTCAGTTCCTCCTCTCAGAAGACTTGCAGAATTTAGAATATTAAAACCGCAATAGCAGTTTTGAGCCACATGGTAACACTGCTGCCGAAAGTCCTTGACTCTCTTAGCTGTGGCAGAAAGGATAGGAATATCTTCCTTAAGAAGTTTGCTTTTTTAAAAAAGTTTTTAAAAGTTTAAAAGTTTGCTGCTTTTAGCTGTGCCTTTTTCTCTAGAGTTTTATTCCTGTAATCTTCCAGTTTAGCTGCTTGAGAAGGTATGTGAGCTTTGCAATGGGGAATTAGCACTTCCATGGAATTGCAATGGAGAAGGCTTCCTGGGTGTGGAGAGTTACAGAGTTGCATAAATTTGCTAGGAAAAGCAGGGTGCACTTTTCTTGCTGATTTAGACTTTAAAACATTGTTTGCATTTGTAAATTGCTCTGGGAGACCAACATTTCACATGTACAAAGGGAAGGTTGATTTGTAAACCACTTTCTTCTTTACACATGCAAATTCTTGTTAGAGAGACTGTCCTTACTGTAGCATCTGGAGATTTTGCTCTCTTTCTGGATAGTATTAACAAGACTCCCCAAAGCTCTTGTACATAGATTGATTGAAGATAATCAAGGCACATGTAGAAATATTATCCACATTCCAATAGGCTGTTCTATGGCTCTGAATGAAGATGGTTAAAAGCTTTCTGTGAAGTTCTCTGTGGAGCTCTGTAAGGACGAAGTGAATTCGCCCTTCATCTTGGGTTTGCGATAACTAGACTGCCACTAGATTCCCGCTCTGGCCACAGCCAATAGAAGGGAGATATTTTCCCACTCTCTGGCAGAACCAATAGAAAGTAGGCTATTGCTGTGCCTACATTTCCCAACCTGCCTTGGGGTCTAGAAAGGGGAAAAGGCACTACCTTTTCTGAAAGGGGCAGCATTGTTATTCCTTCTACCTGCTACTAATACACAGATTTGCTATCACTAAATAACTGACCGGGGTGTGTGTGCAGAACAGTTGGGCTGCCCTGATATAGATATTAACCAGCCAAAGGCTTGGTTGAAGAGGAATGATTTCACCTGGCACTTAAAGGTGTATACAGTGGTACCTCGGGTTACAGACGTTTCAGGTTACAGACTCCACTAACCCAGAAATAGTACCTCGGGTTAAGAACTTTGCTTCAGGATGAGAACAGAAATCGTGCTCTGGCGGTGTAGCAGCAGCGGGAGGCCCCATTAGCTAAAGTGGTACCTCAGGATAAGAACAGTTTCAGGTTCAGAACGCACCTCCAGAATGAATTAAGTTCTTAACCAGAGGTACCACTGTACTTGAAGGTGTCCCCCCAAACCTCCTTGGGGAGAAGATTCCACAAATGGAATTTTACCCCATGTTGAAGGTTCCATGGGGCTGAAGAGCACTTTCCGAGCATCACCCTCTTGAAACAATCATCTAAGTAGCACTGGAACCACAGCAAAGCAATGCCACCCACCCCTAACTCAGACAGCTGCTCCAGAAGGATACTGTGGTCGATAGTATTGAAAGCAGCTGATAGGTTGAGGAGTATTAGCAGGGACACATTTCCCCTGTCTTGCTCTTGACAGAGGTCATTATACAGGGCAACTAAAACAGTTTCTGTGCCAAAACTGGCCTAACCCCAATTGAAATGGAGCTAGAAAATCAGTTTAATCCAAGACTGCCTGGATCTGATCTCCCTCCCCTGCCCCCCGCTCAATAATCTTGCCCCAAAAGGGGGAAAGCAACTGACCAGTAGTAGGGAGGGTTTCTTAAGGAGTGCTTCTACCACTGCTTCCTTCAAGCAGGCAGGGACCACCCCTGTCCCAGCCAGCTGTCCCTTCCTTGCTAGCTTTTATCAGCTAAAACATGCAAGGGTCCAGAGTGCAAGCTCAACAATTTTTGGGGTGTCCTGGTTTTTACTTGTTGAAATATGGCGACCTTATCTTTGCTGTCTTCACTGCCACTAGGTAGTTCGATGAAGAACCCTCAGCAGTGTTTGATTGTTCAAGCAGAGTTTCCCTCCACTCACATTCTATTGGAAAACAATGTTTCAATGTACTCTGCTCTGGAATCAAATTTTGTAAACTTCTGTGGAACCAAATCTGATTGAATAAGCATAAACATAACCCATAAGTATTTCCTACGGGGCAAAATAGCAGCTGCCGGGGTGTGGGAAGAGATTTACAGTGGAAAGCAGCATGGGAACAGGAAGGGGGAGAAATCCTCATCTGAATACCCGACACAGTATGATCATATATCTTAAATAGTCTATCTATTTTGCGTGCACTCACATATCTGAAGGAAAGGGCTGGCTTTGCCAGCAACTCAGTTCTGAAACTGCTGCTTGTGGAACTGCTGGGAGGTGCTGTTTATCAATTACATTCCCCCCTGCATTTCTTCCAAGGAGCACAGGGCAGTGTCTGCACCACCCTCCTGTTATCCCCATAACAACCCAGTGAGATAGGTTAGGCTGAGTAATCGTGACCTGTCAATGTCACCCACTGAGTTTCATGTCTGAGTGATGACTTGCACTGGGATCACACATGCCCAGAAATCCAAGTCCGGCCCCCTGTCTCCTGTGTGGTGTCTGGGTTTGGATGCTGCCAAGCCTGACCTGGCTGCCTGTTGCCAAGAGCATTGTCTGGCCCCGGCAACATGATTCGTAGAGGTGCGGTACGGTTGTTAGAGGAAACCGTGGGCACTCAGGTGGAATTAAAGGCAAGCAAAGACTTAATTGCTACTTTACATTGTGTTCCTCTTTTGACCTGGATTTCCAAATAGTGAATCACCAGGGCATCGTTTTCGTACCGGGTTCACTTTGACCTTGTGCAACCAAGGGCTTCTGAGATTTTAGGCTGACTTCAAAAGGAACATGAAGGTATAAAACAACAGTGTTGAGAAGATGAAAAGTAATTCTTAGCTAAATTCATGTGGCAGGGAAATCTTCTGTCCAGATGTGTAGCAGTAGAGCCCTGTGATATAATCAGTTTATCTAGTGATAAATGTGCCCTACATGATGTAGGCATTTTTTAAGGAAGTGCTTCTCTAGGTGGGGTTATCTAACTTCCCCAAATGTCCAGCCTGTAATATATACTGGTAGTTTCACACTCTGTAGATCTCTCCAGCAGCAGAGAGCTGCAGGACAAATTTACAGGAAAGATTCCTCCTTTTGGAGGTAATACCTGTTTCATAGGTTTGTAACTGAGCAGGTATGATGACTGGGGTGCAGAAGCAAAGCACACAGCAGCCTGTGCTAGATTCACAGCACTATCATTTTCAAGGCTGATGCAGCATTACTACAGCTGGGTCCAGAAATTTAGGGATGTAGTGGTTAGAGTGTTGGACTAGGACCTGGGAGTGCAGGGTTCAAATCCCCCCTCAATGGATGACCTTGGGCCAGTTACTGCCTCTCAGTCTAACCTCTCTCACAGAGATCACAGGACAAGAAGGAGAACCATGTATGGCACCTTAACTTCCTTGGGGCGAAAATTTGTATATAAATGCAATAAACAAACAAATTATGCATCTCCCATCCCTAGTTTGTGAGGGCATCTTTACATCAATTTCCCAGGCAACAGCAGTGATACAGAGAATATTCCTAGAGGAAAAAGTGGGTTGGAGTGGACAGGACTATGGATAAGAGAAAGTTTAGTATTAATGCAATATGCTCTGTTTTTGTGTATATAACAGCTGGGTGAGTGTCGAGGTGAGAAGGCAGACAGTCAATGAGAACAGAGAAACAGAAAGGCAGGAAAAGTCTCGTGGGGTTGTTGTTTTTTTACAGAGAAGAGGCAAGTGGTGAATATTAATGCAGCCAGAGACCACTGCCTTTTTCTGCCACTCCTGCTTCCTTTTCATTCGACATGCTATTGCTCTGATTCAATTTCTTCTGCACTGTGAGCCCATTTTCCTGCACTCTACACCATTTGCCTTGTACGTCAGTAGAGTTTCCTTTCACCTTATTAGCTAGGAAAGCCACCCACTGGCCTTTGACTAACATCTCAGAGCCAAACTAGATGCGATGTTAAACGCATCTTTGCATTTCACAATGCACAGGTTTTTTTAAAAAATGTCACTTGCATCATCGAGGGAGGGAGGCGACAATAATTATCAGGATCACAGCAGGCACAGGAGAGCAATTTGACCTTTTCTTCCTTTGTTTTGGTCCTTGAAGAAAATCCCTCTCCTGCAGATGGCATTTACACTGGGAGGAGATCCCCTTTCAGTGCCAGTAGCAGCTTCAAGGGAGGGATTTTCCTCAGGACTGAAGCAGAAGAGGAGATCCTTATGTTCCACTCTCATGCTTGCTGCAAACTCAATATCCCACTCTGGATTGTATTTGCACTTTTTAAAACCTCTATGTTAAATGCAAATAGGCATTTAATATCACATCTAGTTTGTCGCTCCAAGGGAGGGAATGCAAAATAATATTTTAGGAAATATTTGGATTTTTTGGCGCAATGCGGACGTTCTTTGCTCATCTCTTCCATTTCACACATTATATTTTAGGTGTATCCCCAAAAAGGTAACACATAGATGAGACATGAGGTTTCTATCTCCCATATAGAGCAACACAGGAGAGAGGAGGAAGCGTGAGCTGAATCACCCTCCCTCTAATGTTGTGTGTGACCCAAAACCCCTCACCCTGGCATCCTCCCCCCCCAAAAAAAAATCTGTTGGGAGGGTCTGGGTCCTTCATTGTTGAGAGGGCAGAGGAGACAAAATGCAGATCCAAGTGTGGCATGGCTTCAATGACCAGCTCCAGAGGTGTAGGAAGGTCAGGTGGTACCCGGTGCGGAAAATTTCTTGTCACCCCCGCCCCCCCCCCACATTGATTTTTTTTTTGCCTGGTTTTATGTTATTTCATATTTTCTTACAAAGGAATGTGGATTCTAGGCTTCTCATAACAAGTAGGCGACTATGGACAGATACTTAAATCTACAGGATGGACGGTGTTTTGGCTTGTGTTGTTTTATTTATTGTTTATTTATTTAATCAAATTTCTTTTAAAAAACCTGCAAAGTGGTTTACCAAAACAAAAAAAACCCCCACAGCAGTAAAATCAAGAAAAATCGACTGTGTGCAAGGGGCTGGGTGAAGACAAGGCAAGGCTACTTGGCCTAGTCTCATTTTCTTCACATAGGCCGACTTTCCAGGACCCGGGAAGCCCAGCGGAGGGTAAGGCAGAAGGGTGGTTCATAAAAAAAAACTTTTTTTAAAAAAAATGCCTGTTCCAAAGGTCTTATCTTACTAAACTAGGGATTATATAGCTAAATCTGAAATTTCATGCATATCAGTTAATAGCTTGACCCTGCTCCACTGAATTGAAATTTCAGCCTTCATGACATAGGAAAACGGCCAAGTAAACAGCTATTTTTGTGGAGGAGGGTCAAGATATTAACTGATATGCTTGAAATTTCATATATAGCTATATAATCCCTCGTGTAGTAAGATAAGACCTTCGGAGCAGGCATTTTTTTAAAAAAGTTTTTTATGAACCACCCTAGTAGGGCAGTAATTGTTCCTTGATAATTTGTCACCCCCTCTCCATGATGGCACCTGGGGCAGCCTCCCCCCTTTCCTACGCCCCTGGTCAGCTCCTCCTGAGCACGAGAGGAGGAGCCACCAGCCATAGAACCCATAGAGCTCCACACTCAGCCCCTCCTGATGATGCAATGTTGTGCATGCACCGTGCTCATGATGTCACATGCAGGGGATGTGCTGGGCGCCCTCAATCTTGGGCGCAAGTTGGCTCCGCTGCCAGCAGATGTTCACGCAGTACACATAGGGGATCAACTTCTCGGCATAATCAATACTGAAAAATAAAAATGCTGGGGCTGCTTGGTAAGATCTTGCAGCTGTATTGCTTCACACAGGAGCTAGAGTACCTGAAGATAACCAAGGAATTATATGGAAGCATTCCTACCCAGGGAATTCCTTATGGCCTCTAAGATTATCTCCCACCACTGATGAACTTGTTAGATGCAGTCTTGTCATGTTCTACAGTGCTACCTCTGGTTACGTACTTAATTCGTTCCGGACGTCTGCTCTTAACCTGAAACTGTTCTTAACCTGAGGTACCACTTTAGCTAATGAGGCCTCCCGCTGCCACCGCACGATTTCTGTACTCATCCTGAAGTAAAGTTCTTAACCTGAGGTAATATTTCTGGGTTAGCGGAGTCTGTAACCTGAAGGGTATGTAACCTGAAGCGTATGTAACCCGAGGTACCACTGTGCTTGGGGCGAAAAAAATCAACCAGATCTTGGTACCTCGGGATGCGAACGGGATCCGTTCCGGAGCCCCGTTCGCATCCTGAATAGAACGTAAGACGTGACGGTGCGTTTGTGCGTGCGCGGGGCGCGTTTTGTCGCTTCCGCGCATGCGCGTGACATCATTTTAAGCGTCTGCGCATGCGCGAGTAGCGAAACCCGGAAGTAACGTGCTCCGTTACTTCCGGGTTGCCGCGGAGCGCAACCCGAAAGCGCTCAACCTGAAGCACATTCAACCCAAGGTATGACTGTACTGTGGTTCTTGCAATGGATGAAGAAAGGGACACATCTCTGCTTGAAAACAAGACAGTTCAGTGTTCTTTTCCATAACTGTGTGTTCTGAGCATGTGCAAAACACCTACCCATACAACTACCCAGCTCCTGGCTGCTGGACAGTTGTGAGAAAGGCTTGCAATGGGTCCCTAAGAACACTTAATTTTTAAAAGCATCAGTGGGAGAAAAATGGGCTGCACCTCTTACTCTACATACATGCTTTCTGTTGTGTTATGTGTGCTGCCTGGATAGCCTTGACATCTTCCTTGGAACTGATGTCTGTAAAAAGCAGAAAAAGAGGTACTCCTGTCACTTATCAAACTCAGTAGCATTCCTGCTTAATCTCCTTGTTTTATTGTGCGCCTTTTACTGCATGTGAGTGAAGGTAGTACTGGCTCAGCATTAACAGACCTGAACAAATATTTAATGCATTCTGCTGCCTTGTTAAACAGACAGCTTTAATGAGAAGCATTAATCGAGCAAATGCTGAGCACAAGTCTTTAAATGTCTGACATAATTTGAGCTACGGGGGAAATGGCCACTTATGCACACCTGTAAGTGGCAAATCTCATTGGGCCTTTCTATAGTTTAAAACAAGGGGTGGCTAATCAGTGGCCCTCCAGAATGTGGTTGGACTACAATTCTCATCAGCTCCTACCACTGGACAACCAACAACATCTTGCAGAGCCACAGATTCCCCATCCTTGGCTTGATTTTTATTATGATTACAAATATGAATATGATTTGCCCAGGGTAAGGTTACAACATTTAAAACACATCTGCATTTTTGTTAGGACAACCAGTTGCTAAAACAGCAGAAATGCAAGATACGTAATTGAAGGTGAAATTCTGCTATCAATGTGTGTACAAAGCACAAGAGACCAGGTCTCTGCCCTGACGAGAAATGTAAGTTGATGTGAGACACTTTTGTGAATAAATGCAGCTCACAATAACAGGATAAGACATCGGTGGAAGGGGAAGAAGATGAATGCAGAGGTAAACAGAGGTGGACCATACACCTATATATCTGCGCATGCTTAGGCTCAGTTGGAGTAGGTGATAAGAGGGGAGTTGAGGAGGGAATTTAAGAAAGACAGATTGCCTCACACTTGTTAGATCTTTCTGGACATATGGAGCAAGGAAGGGAGAAGCGGCAGAGTCAGCTGAGTGAACGAAGAGATCTTCAGTTTGCTGAAGGTTCTGGAGTAGCAAAGGTCACTGTCTGGGGATACAAGAGTGGTGTGATAAAGCCAGGGGAAGGGTAACGGAGAGCTTTGAAGATAAGGACACAGAGTTTGTGCTGAATCCAAAGGTGGACTCCAGAGAGGGGAATCACACGTTCAGAGCAACAAAGGAAAGTGAACGATTTGACAGCAGAGTCTGGGATGGAAGCCTGAGTGGGCTGAGAGAATCCACAGCATGATGATAATAATAATAATAATAATAATAATAATAATAATAATAATAATAATAATAATAATAATATATTTATACCCCGCCCATCTGTGCGGCTTCCAACAAAACACTAAAATACAATAACCTATTAAACATTAAAAGCGTCCCTAAACAGGGCTGCCTTTAGATGTCTTCTAAAAGTTTGGTAGTTATTTTTCTCTTTGACATCTGGTGGGAGGGCGTTCTACAGGGCGGGCGCCACTACCGAGAAGGCCCTCTGCCCGGTTCCCTGTAACTTGGCTTCTCCCAGCGAGGGAACTGTCAGAAGGCCCTTGGCACTGGACCACAGTGTCCGGGCAGAACAATGGAAGTGGAGACGCTCCTTCAGGTATACTGGACCGAGGCCATTTAGGGCTGTACCCAAAGGGCAAAAAGGAACGATACAGTGAAACCTCGGGTTACAGACACTTTAGGTTACAGACGCTTCAGGTTACAGACTCCGCTAACCCAGAAATAGTACCTCGGGTTAAGAACTTTGCTTCAGGATGAGAACAGAAATCATGCGGTGGCGGCAGCGGGAAACCCCATTAGCTAAAGTGGTGCTTCAGGTTAAGAACAGTTTCAGGTTAAGAACGGACCTCCAGAATGAATTAAGTTCTTAACCTGAGGTACCACTGTAAATGGAGAAAAGTGCTGTCCTTTCAGGGGTGGCATTTTTTTCCTTATTAAACTGCTGGCTTTATGTACTCAGACACATCCGCCAGTCAGTTGTGCTACTTTGCCCTGGTGCAGCAACTTTGCCCTGGTAATTAGCAATATTGCTGAACTGCAATATTAAAAGAGACAAAGTATTCTCTAATTCCTTTTCCTTGGATAGATGTATTTGTTTTCCTCTTTTGTATTTTCTTTTGTTGTGATTATGTATGTATTTTAATTTGTATTGAATAAAAATTTATTTAATAATAATAATAATAATAATAATAATAATAATAGCAATATTGCTGAACTGCATGATTCCATTTTCATTTTTTTTTGTTCCAGCACTTATCGCGGCTGGCAATGGCTGATGCAACAGGAGCAGGTTTGCACAAACAAATGCTCATACGCATGTGATATGCGCTGCTGTTGCTTTTATTTAAAACCAAGCAAATGGGGAGGAGGGGAATGGCTTTGACAGGGATAACACCCATCTGTAATACATTACCCGTTTCTTAGGCTTCAAGTGACTGTGAGGATGTAAGCTGAGGAAGGTTAAAGGGAACAAATTGAATGAGTAAAGTCTGTGGGGAATAAACAGGAACAAAACATAATGGAAAAGATCACAGGAGAATGCTGCTCTAGGGATATTAATGCACCGTAATGGCACATTTTCCTTTTAGCATGTCTTTGTATTAGTGTTCTGAATCTACCAAACAGTCTATATTTATATAGCTTTCTTCTGAAAAATCCTGCTTGGCTCTACCATTTAGCTTCAAATTCGACATCTTAATTCTGGTCCTGCACCTTTTTTATTTTATTTATCTTCCTTTAAAAAAAAAAACACACCCTTATATTGACCTGTTACATACAAAAGTAACATTCCTCTCATACACATGTTTTTGGCATCTGTCACAATGGAGTATGCCAAAAGTGACCTCCCTGGGACGCATGCACCTATTTAAACAATATTTCCTATATTACAAAGGACGCTCAAAATAAAATGGATTTTTTAAAAAAACAAAACCTAAAATGGCGAAGGATAATTTCTAGTATCTATGAGGGTGTGCATATGTGACTAGAATAATTTTGAAGGACTAATTTTTTTTGGCAAGCAACTGGGGGTTTCTCACATTCATTATTCTAGCATCCTTACATTTGGCTGGAATCCGAGAATTGCAGATACTTGGGTATTGTGCTGGAATCATATTGCCAGTTCTGTTTATATCCATATATAGAATAATATAGAATAAAGTCTTGCCACTCACTCAGAAAGGAGTCTTCTTTTATTTGGCCTCTGCCTAAAAGAAGTTTTGGGGATAACTTTTCTGCTAGCAATGTTATCCTTACTTGATTATGGCATTCTTCCTTAGTAATCACTTCTGGTTTAATAAGCACTCCTAGTTATTCGTACTCATCAATCTTGTGGTTGACTCTTTAGCAATGCTAAGTTAAGCAGCGAGATGCCCCATTAGCTAAATTGGTACCTCAGGTTAAGAACGGATCTCCAGAACAAATTAAGTTCTTAACCCGAGGTACCACTGTACTTCTTTGCATTTAATTCCCACTTGACCCCACTGTTAACAATGTTTCCCTTTACACTCATGTAGACTCAATGACCAAGAACAACTGATCATGCAATAACACATTGACAATAACAGATTGGGGTGTTGTAAACAGTATTCTTCGACCTCGGGTCCAGATTTTGTTGGACTACAACTGCCACCATCCCTAACCATGGTTGGAGCTGATGTGAGTTGGAGTCCAACAACATGAAGGGCCAAAGGCTGGCCATCTATGGTTGGAAGCATATTGTTATCATGCCAGTTACAGAGATCAGATGTACTGTGTTGATCTCAGAATTCATGTCCCCTAGTACAAATGGCAGACAAGGAATAACAGTCTCAGAGAGACTGGAACAGCGCAGAGGACAGAACGATGTGCACAACAGGCTCAAAATCCATTCATGAGATGGGCTACAAAATCATAAGCGTCTTCAGTGACCATTGTCTCCTCCTTGTTGAGAAATTAAGACTCTCTTATATTTGCTATTGATAAAACTATTTTATCTGGAAGCAGTTCCCTTATGAAAACTCTGGGGGCTGGAGGGTAGAGCAAGGCAGATGGAAACAACCGGGCCCCCTGATGGCAAACCCAGAGTCTCTCTCTCCTCAAGTCTGATCTGAATGGCCTTACTCAGGCATCCCCAACCTGCCGTCCTCCAGATGTTTTGGCCTACAACTCCCATGATCCCTAGCTAACAGGACCAGTGGTCAGGGATGGTGGGAACTGTAGTCCAAAACACCTGGAGGGCCGAAGGTTGGGGATGCCTGGTCTTACTCTTTAGAGCAAGGGTAGTCAGTGTGGTGCCATCCAGATGTTATTGAACAACAAGGCCCATCAGGCCCAGCCAGCACAGCCAATGTTAAGGCATGATGGGAGTTGTAGTCCAACATATGAAGGGCACCATGTTGGCTACCCTGACTTTAGATGGCATATTACTTCAAAATGTGTAATATGCTGGGTTTGGGGACCCTCCTGCTCATTCGGTTGAGAAGGCCTTGCCCTGATAGCACCACTATAAAGGAGCAGGTCTGCTCAATCCCCTGATCTTTTAAACTGCCTCCCCACCTTTTCCCTAGCTTAACCACTGACCAATCCATGATATGTATGCTGCTAGCCTTACTTATTTACTTTCCTTAATTGCTTCCTGAAAAGGGCTCTGACAAAAGGCAAGTGCAAATATGGCTTTGGGAAAGGCCAAATCAATAATCTCTGCTACTCTCCTTTTATTTTTTTCTTAGATGCCCCAAGAAGCATTCTCCTCCCCTGGGAAATTTCAGGAAAGGACAGTACCTGCCATATGGTGCCTGCTGTGGCAAAGAGAATTAGCTGTCCCTCCAAGACATTTGCTGCTGAGTCCCGGAGATGTCCACTCTGACAGAGGGGAAATGGACAGAACAGAAAGAGGATGACTCTCAGGAAAGCAGAGTTGGTCTTAGTCTTTGAGGGTGGGGTGGGGGACACCTCACAAACTCTTAATAATTGAATATGCCTTTCAGCCACAAGCTACTTCTGAGAGGGGACAGGAAGCTCCTTTTAAAGCATTTCAATTTCTCGGTTATCTTTCTTTGTGACTTGATCAAAAAAGGAAGAGCAGAAAATACTAAGCATACCTTCATCTAAAAGGGATTGTGTGAAATCAGGAGATTTTTAAAGCCATAAATATTGATGCAGTTATTTCCATTGACTTCTGACTTCCCAGTGTTGTCCTACTTGTGTTTTTCCTCCTTCTCTTTATGCCCTTTTCAACCAAAGCCGATTAAAGCAACCTTTAATTTTTATTTATTTTTAAATAGACTTTAGCAACAAGAAAACAAAGTTTCAGGTGAGGTGAGTACAGCAACTTCCATTTGCATTGCTCTCAGTGTATCTGCGTCTTGGCAGCATTGGCAGGATTGTACCTGACATCAGGCCCAGAGGGATTCTGTGGAAATGAAGATTGCAGCAGCACTCACCTGCCACCTCACACCTGCCACCTCTCTGCCTAGTGCCAGGATCAGGGAGCACTGGCCAGCTGGAGCTGCACCAATGTCTGTTCCCACTCCTTCCCACAACCTGCTATGCCTTGCAAATGGTAAGCTTGCTTGGAGGACAGCACAGTGGAACCCTTCTCGCGACCTCCTGAATAGTTCAGGCTCCATTGATCTCAAAGCAAAGAGGGTGCCTGGGATAGAACTGGGCTTTAAGCCAACTAAGTGTTGACCCATTGAAATCAATAGACACAAAGAGAGAAGACCTTGCCTCTCTCTTGAAGCCCTCCATGCATGACAAAGAATATGGGGTCTTCTTCTTTGGCGATCACTCGTAGCTGGTGAGATTGTCTTCCATGAATATGGTCTTAACAGTGTGTCTGTAAGTGACTGTGGAGGCCAATTCTGGATCCACACGTCCTTCCACAGTGGGGACATAGGTTTCTGGGCAGGGGTTGATCACGGTGAGGATTTCCAAACGTGCCTTCCTCTTAGCACGTTTCTCCCTTTCTTCCTGAGTTTGTGCTTATTCAAAGTCCATGATGCCTTTGGTAGAGGCTATTCTCCAATCGGAGCACTCGCAGGCCAGTGTTTCCCTATTATTCATGCCTATACTCTGCATTAAAAAGTTTTGACTTGAGAGTGTCTTTAAACCTCTTTCGTTGTCCACCAGCATTTTGCTTTCCATTCTTAAGTTGGGAACAGAGTAGCTGCTTTGGAAGAGAATAATCAGGCATCCAAACCACATGGCCCGTTCAAAGAAGTTGATGTTGAATGGTCATTGCTTTGACACTGGTGATCTTAGTAGATTGATGGCCACCATAAATATTGTCTTGCAAGTCAGCTGAGCCAAAAATATGTGGAACCCTGATTAGCATTCATGCACATACTTGCATGTGCTGGTCCCATGGGCTAACTGAGAGGTGAGGTCTGAGTCCAGTCCAAGGTCGAAGGTCCATAAAAGCTGAAGCTGGATACAGGGCAGGTAGTCGGGTGAGGTCAGGAGCTCCGGCAGGATAGCAGGACAGTGTTCAGGCAGGAACTGACAACCAACAAAGTTGCTCCCACAACTTGGGACTGAGGCTGGATGGCTTTTATCTGCCCCGAGGCACAGGGCGACCCCGATCCTCAGGTGACTCACTTCTCCTGGCCTGGAGGCGAGCACTCCTCCTGCGGGAACTTAGTTCTCTCCGCCTCTCTGCCCTGAGCCTCTGCAGCTCAGGAGAAGCTGGAGGGTTACCGGACCCAGAGGCAACCTCAGCTTCCCCTGACCGGGCTGACAGTGGAGCCCCTGCAGCCAATGGGTCCTCCACCCCCTCAGGAGCCAGAGCAGACTAAGCTGGTGCCTGCACCTGAGGATCCAGCACAGGAGAGGACCCTGGTTCTGGAGGCGGCGAATTCTGTGCAGGCTGGGATTCCTCAGGTTCAGCTTCCGAATCCAAATCCCAGGCCATCATACTTAACATGTGCACTAGGGATGAGATGCATCCACCCACCCAGCGTTTTAAGTGACATTCTAGAGATCCCAGGGATAGAGGGAAACACTGAAGAATGACAAACCCTTGCAATTCACGCTAATACCTTAACAAGAGAATTATGTGCTTCCAAACAAAGTGCTTAGTTTAACCGTAGATTCCACTGCTGTGAGACAAAGTCATGACCATCAACTTCAATGGCTTTAAAACTGGATCATTCAGATCCATGGAGGTAGGATCTTCTTCCATTTATATGGGGTGTGGAGATGGAGAAGGGAGTTGTCAGTGAAGCAATGCGAGAGGTAATATTAACACTGTGATGGGAGATGGGTTAGTTTAACAGAATCAAGAACCAGAACCCCGACTGGAACTCTCCCCACGAAAGGAATTCTCTAGAATCCTGCATTCCACCCCAATTCTTCCTGTATAGAAAACATTCTACCTGTGTTGTTGAAAGTAGCTCTTCTACTTAGCTTCTTCCACTGGAGTCACATACAGTGGTACCTCGGGTTAAGTACTTAATTCGTTCCGGAGGTCCGTACTTAACCTGAAACTGTTCTTAACCTGAGGTACCACTTTAGCTAATGGGCCCTCCTGCTGCTGCCGCGCCGCCGGAGCACAATTTCTGTTCTCATCCTGAAGCAAAGTTCTTAACCTGAAGCACTATTTCTGGCTTAGTGGAGTGTGTAACCTGAAGCGTATGTAACCCGAGGTACCACTGTACTGTATGTTATCTCCAGACAGTGTCAGATTTAGGGTTCCCCAGCACAGGGCGCCGACCCAAGGGTGAGCAAAATAAGAATTATTATTGTGGAAAGAATAAATATTTAGGGAGAGGGTGCAAAATGTTGTCCTTGCTCAGGGCACCATATTACCAAAGTCTGCCCCTGCTCCCGATCATAGAATCATCGAGTTGGAAGGGACCACGAGGGTCATCCAATCCAACCCTCTGCAATAAAGGAATCTTTTACCCAGAATGGGGCTTGAATCCATGACTCTGGGATTAAGAGTCTCGTGCTGACAGAGCTATTGTGCTTGTGGTGTAGTAGTTTGGAATAAAACAGAAACCAGCTTTACTAGTAACCCATATCTTTGGTCTTAAGCTCCTATTGCCACCAACTTGTGTTAATGAATCAAGAACACACCCCGTTGCTCTTATTGCAAAACCTGTAAAGTTTGTCTTGGGACAGCAATACTTCTTTTTAAAATCGCCCTGCGTGTGCTACTCTATGTGCACTTTGTGCCTGAATTAATTTTACATCCTACACAGTCTGGTGGTTGTGTGCACACAAAAAATGCTCGTCATAAATGCTTTCCCCTTAACTACATTCTGTTTATTTTGGCATCAGTGTCAATCCATAGCAATGGAAGCAGAAGTCAGTTTCTCCGGAGCTTTTAATCAAGATTTATCCCAGCTGCATTACATTCATATACATTCATTCATTACTACAAAACCAGTTTCATGTTGTCCCGTTGGTCCCATTTACTGGGGATAGAATATTTTTTGGTATTGGTTCCCAGTCCTTCGCTATCCTTATCCCCCCTTTTGCCAATGTGCTGTTATTGTGTTTAGTGCAAACCCTCCAAGTGTCCTATTTTCCAGGGACAGTCCTGGATTTACAGAAGCCATCCTGGTTTCTGATTTGATCCCAGAATGTCCCGCTTTTCCTTAGGACATCCCTACTTTCACCAGAGAAATGTTGGAGAGTATGGAGTTATGCAACCCCTAAGCTAAGGAGCTAAGTAACTATACAACCTTTAGAAGACATCTGAAGGCAGCCCTGCATAAGGAAGGTTTGTTATGTTTAATGTTTTATTATGTTTTTATATATTTTGGAAGCTGCCCAGAGTGGGTAGGACAACCCAGTCAGATGGGTGGGGTATTATTATTATTATTATTATTATTATTATTATTATTATTGAATAGGACATCCCTATTTTCATCAGAAAAAATATTGAAGGGTATGATAGTTTGAGTTGTTACTGTCATTCTTCAGAGTTTAGCTTTTGCTCCATGGGCTCCAGAAGTTAAATCCTAGGATGGGGAACGAAAAAATCAATGAACTTGGTGGTAGCCAATGTGATGCACTCCAAACACACTGGGTGTCAGGAACTGGGCAGATGAGGAGGACTGGTAGAGACCGTCTCCCCAGGAACCATCCAGAAAGGAGGAAGGGGCAGAGAGTATTGACCTACAAGCATGGTTTGCGACTGGGCACACCCCAGTAGAAGAGGATAGGAGTTGGGAAATAATGGGTGATGAAGAGCAGGAACAAGGTAGCATTGAACAGACAGAGTCTGTACTGCAGCAAAATGACATGCTGTCTGTGGAGAGTCTACCAGAGCCCCCACCTTCTCCAAAAACCAGATGTTTGATGCAAACAGCTGGAAAAAGAGCCCAAAGGAAGTTTGCCCTTAGCAGCCACCGTAAGCAGCTGGAGGAGTCTGACTGACAGGGAGGAGCTTTACTCGAAGCAACATTGGTTCAGAGTAGGTATGTTTCTTTGAGCTCCTGTAAAAATAAAAGAACGGAAAAGCTATCTCTCTGCCTCTCTGATTTCCTGGGCAATTAGCCAGGAGCCATCGACAGCACCCTGACACTGGACTATAACTCCCATCATCCTTTGCCCATTGACCACAGTGGCTGGGACTGATGAGATTTGAAGTCCTACAAAAACATCTGGAGGACACCACATTGGCTACTCCCAATCTGGGCTGCAATTCAAGTTCCTGGTCTACTACACTGGAGGTGATGGTGTGAATGGGGCAGAGTCTGGCAGCATGAGCCAATCTATGCATTGTCTAATTTAAAACAAGCAAACAAACATTGCTTTTATAGCCGAATTAGAGCCATTGTGTCACAGTCAGGTCTACAAGCAATCGAAGACCCGGCTGAGGAAGTCGGGTGAGGACGTCGGGACCGGGGGCAAGATGGTGGGGTGGGAGCAGGAACAAGAGTCCAGAAGTCAGGGGTCCGAGGGTCAAGAAGCAGGAAGTCACAAAGTCAAGGGTCCGAGGATCAGGAAGCAAGAAGCCAAACACAGCAAGGCAGGAAACATGTTGCTGTGGCAAAGAGCTGAAGGGAAATGCTGACTTTATATCCCTCCCCAGCTCTTCCCACCAGGTGCAGTGAGTTACCAAGCGGTCTCACCTGTGCGGCTGCACCTTGCCTCTCCAGAACAAACTTAGGAAGGCCCCAGTCCTGCGAAGCCCTACTGGTCACAGGACCTGGCTCCTGCATGCACTCCCGACACACTGCGTTCAGTGGGGCTTATTCCAAATTGTGCAGAGGATTGCAGCCTTTTATAAATCTGAGACTATAAAAGCTGTAAATGAACCATTAGGAATAAGCATGCAATGAAAGGAAAGGTAAAAAACAAAAACAAAAAAACCACCCTTGTCCTACAGTGCTTTGTTTTGCTGGACACAGCTGCTGCTGCTGCTGCTGCTGCTGCAGCCGCTTCGCTTCCATTGCCTGTGATTTAAGCCTCATCTGGAGAAGAACAGTTCAGAGCAGAATTGCTGCTGCTAATTATTTATTTGGCTGCACTTGGGTTTTGGCAAGGGCAGTCTTTGCAGAGACATGTTAACAGGAAAGAAAGTTAATTGCTTTTAATGTGGATGGTGATGACAATGTTTTTGGAAAGCTATTTGCATACATTTTCAAGACAATAAAACAAGCAGTTCTCTCCACGAGTCTACACTTAGGCAGATTGATGCTGTTCTGGCAGATCCCTCAGCTTCACATTAAGGCTCAAAAAATTAACAGATGGAAGTCCCGAGATGTAATGAAACAAAAATGCGTAGCCAATGTAGCAATGCAGTTAGATGGACCTCACTAGGAATGGGCCATTTCAGTCTCTCATTTTTTCAGATCTTTGATTCTCCACATAAGTGTGTGGCTTTTCTTTAAGTTCTCATGAAAATTCATCAGCATTGTGCTGCAAGCTTCTCCTGATATGCATACTTTTGCAAAGCAATACTTTTCTAAGGTAATGCATTTTTCTACATTATTTTTTTACTAAGATGTGTGTTCTTCATGTGCACTTTATTCACTAGAAGAAAATGCTGGGTGTTGCATAGGATTTCTGAGAAACTAAAAAACACTGATAATTTAGAAATGGATAGTGTAATGTGTTTGCTTTAGGGCTATGTAACCCCCCCCCAAAAAAAACAACAACAAACCCTCACTATCTCCCCACTCTGATCCTACCCCCAATCAATTTGGGGGCAGGGTTAATGTTTAATTGGGTTTTTAAAAAACTCTATAGGACTGCGCTCCAGGGAGCAGGGTTCAGTCCTGCTGCGTGCCGCTTTGGCAGCACATTCCTTGTGCAGAACATGATGGCAAAGCAGACCTGTGCAGCTAGAAGAATTGCACCTTCCATGGGAGAATCTTCTACTGCTGCTGCAGGAACCAGCTCTCCCTCAACTCTTCACCATACCCCTTCCCCAATGTGTTTTGGGCCCAGCAATTCCACTACCACTACCACCACCAACACCAGCTGCTTCCATGACTGCTGCAGATACCTCCGCCTTGTCTACAAATACCTTCTGCCATTTTGTCAACATTAGATGAGCATTTTAGCCATTTTGCATCAAACATTTTAAATGCTCTGGTTTGAATTGTTTTTGCTATAGGCAACTAACAAATGTCAATCATCCTCGTCAAGGATCCACGCTTGGGAGAATGAATTCACTGGCACTGTGGTCTAAACCACTGAGCCTCT